>NC_081214.1:3347500-3947500 GCF_902713425.1 Acipenser ruthenus
TAGTCAATATTATCACTTCTTCACATACAAATACAAGGAGCCAGCTGATGTATATAACTCCTGTGAACCATTACACACAGCAATTCAATTCAATTCAATCCAATGCGTTACTGTTTTACCAGCATGGAATCCTTATCTCGCTTGCCTTGCATTTACATACTGTGGGCTATCCATCCAGTCATGTTCCTGTATTCCCTCTTCCAGGATACAAACCAGGAATCTGTGTAGTTTTCTTTCATCGCCTGACCTGCTGACTGTTCTCAATATCTTCAGAAATCTGCCGTACAACCCAGCCTGTGCTTGGAATACAGAGTCCAGCACCCCAAAGAAAATGCAATGTCTATTATTTTGAACAGTGCAGGCTCCAGTTGCTGAGGTCCATTCACACACATGGAGAAGTGATGGGCAGTGATAGACCTTCGTGCCCACATCAGACAGGGATCCTCATAGACAGCTCAGCAGATCTCATGCTGCTGTGGGTTTGGATTACAGTTTGAAACTTGAGCCTCCGCAGAAATGAGAACCCTTTTGTTTACAAGCACTCTGAAGGTCGTCAATATCAGTGGCACAGAATATAATTAATATTGGGTAGCTAGCATATTAAATAATATATGAAGCCCACTGAGGTAAAGGAGATAGAGACAGATAGACAAGTACAGAGTTAAAAAAAAGAAAGAGATAGACAGACACATATAGATAGATTATTAATTTAATTTTGCAAAAGATCTTCGTTACAAAAAATATTTAGTTTACAGAAAAAAATGCATTGTATTACAAAGAAAAAACAAAATTCACATGTATTAAAATCTTCTGCAAAAGACACTATACAAGATAGATTGATAAATAGATTGATAGACAGATAGCTAGATACGGTATATACTTTTTTTTTTTACTTTATTTTAACCAATACCAGAAGAAAACCAGTAAATAGCATAAACACATTCATGTTATTACATGTACTGTAGTACCAAAAATCGGATATAAAATGCAATTAAATTACCTTATTACCCTAAAATGTAAAGAAGGCACCTTAAAATCACAAAAACAAAGACTATTCGATAGATAGATAAAAACATCCTTGCTTGTTTACAAAAGCTGGAGCAAACTGCAAAAAAAAACCAACAAAACATTAGCAAAACAGTTCACAAAATTGCTTCATTCTGTTCACATTATTATTATTATTATTATTATTATTATTATTATCCCCAGTACTCGATTTGGTGAGCATTTATGATTTGTGTCTTTGTTTTTAATTTAAAAGCCCGGAGTTTAAGTAAAACAGGCGGGTTCAGGAGACAAACAGCGGGGTTTACAGAACAATACGCCATTAGCAGCCTCTTTGTTTAAAGTCACTAAATTCAAAAGTACTCTGCTTAACCAACCCCCTTCTGGAGGATGAGCTGAGAAGCCAAAATAGTTTTTCACGAACTATTTATCAAAGACGAAGAGACTGATAGTGTTACAAAAACCAGGCGACCTGTTTATGGGTTTTGGTAAAACGTCATTGCAAACGTTGCACTGAAACTACAAATAATATAAATATTTAGGTGTTGTTTACAACAATATCTTAACGCGTTCGGATTCCCACAACGTTAGCTTCAGTTAAACCCGCCTCTTTCGGTTTAACGATTGGCTCATTTACCTGTCAATAACATCCGTTGTCTGCTCGCATGAATTTCCGATTAAAATACATCCGGGTGCTTCTCATGAGAAAAGCCCGCCTCTCCTTCTTTTACGTTGATTACGTTACTTTGTTCTTTTTTTCGCCAGTCAAGTAAAGCGATCTGCGCCAGAGAGTGTACGTAAAGCGGGTTCTGGAATAAGGACTGAGCCAGGGCAACGTGCGGTGTGCGTCTGTGTGCGCCATTCTGTGAGCTTGCAACAGCGAGGGGGAAACGGCGGAGGATAAATAACTACGATAAATGTTTCGAGTAATGCTGAAGGGATAATATACAAACGGGTTTATAGCAAAACCAGCTGCCGTGGAACTGAGGTGAGTGAAGAAGGAGTTTAATATTCAGCCCGAAATGCCGCCTTTAGTACTCTGTGTGTGTCCTGTAGCTATTACTGGCCTATGAACAAAAAAGAGTGGTCGACGGCAGGGAGGTCTGTACGTATTCAAGTGTATGAGGTTTTTCAAATTTGACAAAGTATCACGATTGCTTTTGCATTTTTCTTATAAATCTTTTGCATATTTAGATATAACGCACTGCACCATTACTGGAGTTGTGCTTGCTAAACAATTAAGGTTAAATGTTAAAATGCGCACATAATGACCCATAACGTGCTTATTTGGATGCTCGTGGGTCGAGGTTTTCTTTATATTCGTTTATTGATAAACTGAGTTGCTTTTGTATTTTTTGAGGCCTATCTGATCCGCGCCGCACAGTACAGTTGCACACCGCAGTCACAGTCCTCATCCTGTTTTGTTCATGTTTTTAATTGCTGCAGCTAACCTAAAATTAACGCCGACATGTAAAGTTAAAATATTAAATGAAAAATATTTCTGCTATCGATCACATATTTAGTTTTCCCCTTCACGGTGCGTCTTGCCCTAAAAAATATACTCTGTGTAATCCAATATTTGCAGGTATCTTTTTTGGGGGGGGAAGGAAGGAAGGGGACCCTAAATTCTCAGCACTAACTTTTTCCCCTGTGCCCAGTACAAGTTCACTATACTCTACCAGGTTTAGAATCCACGCCATCTCTGTTCGTAAAGCTAACATAACAATTACTAAACGCCCCTGTATTATTGGTATACAACATCTGAACCTAACGTATCAACCTTTATCAATAGAAGTGCTGTGAATATTGATAGAGGCAAGCGTGATGATCGTGCTGCGATGCTATAGTGCGATTACAGTTCCCTGCATGCGAGAACTTGCGAACTAGGTCATTTGTTAGATGCTGAATTTAATCGATCAGCGTGGCTAGTTTTACAGTACAAGGCATTAATGTTAACGTGAGGTCAGAATAAGTTGCTTGCACTGTTCGTAACCTGGGATCAGCCCCTCTCCTGATGTTGGGTTCCATTCCAGTGCTACAGTAAATCATCTGGAACAATCGGTGGGCTGCTGCTGTGTGCCATCCATCTGTTCTGTGTGTAACATTATTTGTCTACAGCTTTTTCCACATGCTCTTGTCTGTGGTAGTTGCACAGTTATTTTTATTAACGACTTTTTAAGAGTGTTATTTAAAATAATAAATAGTGCAGTTACTAAATGGTTTTTTTTTAACCTTAGGATGCGTCTGTGTTTGTTTGTTCTTGTAGATTTAGGTCGGCATGGCAGCAGCATTCCCTTATCGAGGTGGGCCTGGTGGGATCCCAATGCCAGGTGGCCAGATGCCAGATTATATGTCTGAAGAAAAACTGCAGGAAAAAGGTAAGTTCAAAGAACAGCCTGGGCTTGCCACTCCAGCAGGCAAAACAACAACTATATAGACAGACTGCAACTATAGAGAGAAGCTCCAGAAGGATTTCCTGATGCTATACAAAATGAGCATGATATTGATTCATTCAACAGTACAGTTGAGATGCATATTACATGTTGCAAAACAAATGACAAGAAATTACATTGAAATCGACATTCTTTTTAGTGTTCGTGACAAGCTGCATATCTAACGTTTTGAAATGTCTCTTGGATATGTAAGATATTATCTTGTGGTAGTTTAGTTTTATCTATTTAATTTCTTTCCCAGCCCGCAAATGGCAGCAGCTGCAGGCAAAGCGCTATGCGGAGAAGAGAAAGTTTGGCTTCGTGGACGCCCAGAAAGAGGACATGCCCCCAGAACACGTCCGCAAGATCATCCGTGACCACGGGGACATGACCAACAGGAAGTTCCGTCACGACAAGAGAGTTTATCTGGGGTAAGACCGGGAGTCTAAAACAACGTTGCGTAACTTGCATCTCAAGCGTTCAGGCTCGCTGTTTGTCACAAACCATCTTTTTAAGGCTTAAAGCACGTCGGCTACAAAAGTATGCATACACAAAATAAATAAATGCCCTTCAAGCAGGTTACTTGGCTGTTCTGTCCAGCGTTGTGTGATGTACACTAGCTTTTCTCTCATTCTCTCTCCTCTGCAGTGCTCTGAAGTACATGCCCCATGCAGTGCTGAAACTGCTGGAGAACATGCCGATGCCCTGGGAGCAGATCCGAGACATCCCAGTGCTCTACCACATCACCGGGGCCATCTCCTTTGTCAATGAGATTCCCTGGGTTATTGAACCAGTCTACATTGCACAGTGGGGGTAAGGAAGGGCACCAGCAAGATAAACCTGTCTTCATATTTTTAATTCACGTGAAATATATTCAAGGGATAAACAATGTCGGTTGTTGTTGTGTGCGCCGTCAAATCCCTGTGAAAAAGAGGTTAAACTGTACAATCACCTGTTTTTTTTAACTTGCATCTGTCCTGAATCCCAGCTCTGTTCCCTGACTGTGTTCTCCCTCTCTGTGACCTAACAGTGCCATGTGGATCATGATGCGTCGTGAGAAGAGGGACAGGCGACACTTCAAGAGGATGCGCTTCCCTCCCTTCGATGACGAGGAGCCGCCGCTGGACTACGCTGACAACATCCTGGACGTGGAGCCCCTGGAGGCCATCCAGATGGAGCTGGACCCAGACGAGGACTCTCCCGTCACGGACTGGCTGTACGACCACCAGCCGCTCAAGGACAACACCAAGTGAGTCGCTGTCTGCTGAGATGCTGGAGTGTTAATGTCTGCGGTGCAGCTGCAGTCGCTTCTGCGCGTGAGATGTAGATTGCAGTCTGCGCGCACTGCTGAAATCGTTCTTTTAGGGTTTGATTACTCAAGGTCACAATTAAGTTGCTTGCACTGTTCGTAACCTGGGATCAGCCCCCCCTCCTGTTGCTGGGTTCCATTCCAGTGCTACAGTAAATCATCTGGAACGATTGGCTGTTGGCTGTGTGTCGGTAGCCTGTTCTGTTGTTGGTACACAAGTCTTTGAATTTTATTTAGTTAGAATTGGGTGAAATTGCATGAACAGTAGACTATTTAATAAAAATTAAAAAAATCTAGTTAGGCCATTCGATAACATTCGGGTTGCAATTTAGTTTAATCTTTTTAGATGCTTATTAAAATGACTGCAGTCTAATCCGAAGAAACACAGTAGCTGAACTCTGCGTTTTCTCCTCAGGTTTGTGAACGGGTCCACATACAGGCGCTGGCAGTTTACCTTGCCAATGATGTCCACGTTGTACCGCCTTGCCAATCAGCTGCTGACTGACCTGGTGGACGATAACTACTTCTACCTGTTTGACCTGAAAGCCTTCTTCACCTCCAAGGCACTCAACATGGCCATTCCAGGGGGTCCCAAGTTTGAGCCGCTGGTCCGAGATATTAACCTGCAGTAAGTAAACCAAAAGCAGCGATGTCTACTTTATATCATGTTTGCGTGCTGTCTTGGAGCTTACCATTTGTCATGCTGATGAGAGGGATATTTTGAAATCCAAGATTTTCAATGAGTTATTTGCATTTTAAAAAAGGGCATAAATGAATGGTTTCTTTTATCCATGTTGTTAATTTCGTAGCTGTTATATTTGTTAGATTGTAATTGAGTGAAGTAGCTGCCTGTAGTGTGAACACACTGTTGTAAATTGCATTTGTATTTTGAGTACGATATTCTATTTCTGAACCTTTTTTGCAGGGATGAAGACTGGAACGAGTTTAATGACATTAACAAGATCATTATCAGGCAGCCTATCAGAACAGAGTACAAGATTGCATTCCCCTACCTGTATAACAACCTGCCGCACCACGTCCATCTCACCTGGTGAGTAAACGTCACCGGTACAAACGATGTTCTGCTTCATCTATGTACTGTGGCCTTTCACTTCTGTCTGAGGTTGCTGTGTAAATGTAAATTCGATCATTGCAGGTACCATACCCCGAATGTGGTGTTCATCAAAACAGAAGACCCTGACTTGCCTGCTTTCTATTTTGACCCCCTGATCAACCCCATCTCTCACAGACACTCTGTCAAGGTAAGAAACTGTGGCTGAAAATGGAAGTTGATCCAGTAAATGCATTTGGGCCACAACCCAGTCCTTTTGGAATGGATTTGTGGGTATTGGCTTATTATACACAGTAGCTTTAAATCTGTCTTGCATGTTGAAAAAACAAGTGAAATATTGAGAACGGGAAGCTCCGTTGTACAGTAATGTGCAGTTTACTGTCAACACAGCCCTGATTGTTATTGATTTGAAATGGCAGAGCCAGGAGCCCCTGCCCGATGATGATGAGGAGTTTGAGCTGCCAGAGTTTGTGGAGCCGTTCTTGAAAGACACCCCCCTGTACACAGACAACACTGCCAATGGCATCGCCCTACTGTGGGCACCCCGTCCCTTTAACCTGCGGTCAGGGAGAACGCGCAGAGCCATCGACATCCCACTCATTAAGAACTGGTGAGGAGGAGCTTCAGTATTTTTTTTTTTAGGCAGTTGGACTAGAGGTCTGGGTCGAGTGTGGTGGAGTGAGTCTTAATGGTTTGAGTTAGGCCTACAAGGTAGATGTTGTTGCTGTAATCTTAAGGACTTCACCATAGACCATTTCCACATGTGACATGATATGGACAGCCCTTTAAGTAGTATTTTTTTGTTGTCTTGTCCCAGGTATCGGGAGCATTGCCCTGCAGGTCAGCCTGTGAAAGTGCGTGTGTCCTATCAGAAGCTGCTGAAGTACTACGTATTGAATGCTCTCAAACACAGGCCTCCCAAAGCCCAGAAGAAAAGGTGGGAGACGCTATAATGAGATTAACGTTCTAGCCAAACAAAATTTAACAAACGCAAATAAGATGTGCAGACTGAGTAGTTTTCTATTTTTTTTAGTTTTCTAGTTTTTTATTTATTTTTTTTGCAGATATTTGTTCCGCTCGTTCAAAGCGACCAAGTTCTTTCAGTCGACGAAGCTGGACTGGGTGGAAGTGGGGCTGCAGGTGTGCCGACAGGGCTACAACATGCTCAACCTGCTGATCCACAGAAAGAACCTCAACTACCTTCACCTGGACTATAACTTCAACCTCAAGCCCGTCAAGACTCTCACCACGAAGGTAAGGCGCTACGTGGACGGGGAAGAGGCTCCTAGCAGGTGTCTGAGGCTTAGCCGATGTTCTGTGTTATCAGTGCGGGCGGGGGGGGGGGGATACCCTTCTCTTCTGAACGTTACTTTTCCTGGACTGCTTCTACGTGAACCTCGACCCGAGCTGTAAAAATAACAGCCGTTCACTTTGTAAATGTGCTGCACAAGTCTCCCAAAAACGTAGAGATCCAATGTCTGCTTTATCATTTTGTAATGTTTATCTTTTTGTCAAATGGCTGAGTCTAATGTTGCCTTCCCCCTTTTTTTTTTTTTTTTTTCAGGAACGTAAAAAGTCCAGATTTGGAAATGCGTTCCATTTGTGCAGAGAGGTTCTGCGTCTCAGCAAGCTGGTGGTAGACAGCCACGTGCAGTACAGGCTGGGGAACGTTGATGCCTTCCAGGTAAGAATCGGCTTTTAAAAAAAAAAAAAAAAAAATGCAGCGTTGATGTACAGTAGACTCTCATATTTATCTTTCTATGACAGAAGAATCATTAATATTCTTCCTTTTTTTTTCTAAGCTGTCAGACGGCCTGCAGTACATCTTTGCCCATGTGGGCCAGCTGACTGGGATGTACAGATACAAGTACAAGCTGATGAGACAGATCCGCATGTGCAAGGACCTGAAGCATCTCATCTACTACAGGTTTAACACTGTGAGTAATTGCACACGTGGGCCCCACTTTACTGAGCTCTTGATAAGGAATGGGTGCTGGACTTGATATTTAGTACTAAATGTGCTGTTTCTTTTTGCAGGGTCCAGTTGGAAAGGGGCCCGGCTGTGGTTTCTGGGGACCAGGATGGAGGGTGTGGCTGTTCTTCATGAGGGGCATCACTCCTCTGCTGGAGCGGTGGCTGGGAAACCTGCTGGCCAGGCAGTTCGAAGGTACCGTATACTTGGTTTGTGTTCCGATGGCAATTAAGCTTTCACTTTGCGCTTTCAAGTGCAATTGTAATTTGGAGCATGATTTGATCCGGAGGTGTACTTGCATGTTTGCACTGGGCTAAGAGACAAACCTGTCCTTTTGGCAAACCTTGCTGTATCATGAAAACCTACAAAAGCTGTAGAATGGGATGCAAATGGAGGGATCCAAAGCGAAGTTGTGTGATTAGAGTACAAGCGTTTTTAAAGGGTGCTAACCTCGCTTCGTTTCGTGTTCTCCAGGGCGTCACTCCAAGGGCGTGGCGAAGACTGTTACGAAGCAGCGCGTGGAGTCTCACTTCGATTTGGAGCTGAGAGCCGCTGTCATGCACGACATCCTGGACATGATGCCTGAGGGAATCAAACAGAACAAGGCCAGGACCATCCTGCAGCACCTCAGCGAGTCCTGGAGGTGCTGGAAGGCGAACATACCCTGGAAGGTAAACCAGCCTGTACTGGTCTTTCACGTGTTAATGAAACCAGATCCAAGGGCTTTAGCTACAGCTGTGGATGCTTTTATTTGTTCCCTGTTTGCAGATGAAGCCTCAGCCTTTTTGTAAAATTGCTTTCAAATAGCAATCCCAGTTCAGTTGCAGTCTTTAATTCTTTCCCTTTTTATTTATTTTTTAAATAGGTTCCTGGGCTGCCCACCCCAATTGAGAACATGATCCTCCGCTACGTGAAAGCGAAAGCAGATTGGTGGACCAACACTGCCCATTACAACAGAGAGCGAATCCGTCGCGGCGCCACTGTTGACAAGACGGTCTGTAAGAAGAACCTGGGTCGCCTGACTCGACTCTACCTGAAGGCTGAACAGGAGAGGCAGCACAACTACCTGAAGGTGAGGGCAACTAGCCTAGCCTGCATGCGTTTGCTACTTCAAATCAGGTTTCACTTCAAATCAGGTTTTTCTCTTGATATCCAAAGGCTTCAATATCTGAAGCATGATTTTTGCATTTCCATCTCGGTACAAGAGATATTGATCAAATTCAATTATTTTAAATAGTTACTCTTGTCCTTGTTACATGTAGCAAAGCAATACAAGTGAGATCCAATCCCTCTGTCTCTCCTAGGATGGTCCGTACATTACAGCAGAGGAGGCTGTTGCTATCTACACCACCACTGTCCACTGGCTGGAGAGCAGGAGGTTCTCTCCCATTCCCTTCCCTCCACTGTCCTACAAACACGACACCAAGCTGCTCATCCTGGCCCTGGAGAGGCTGAAGGAAGCATACAGGTAAAGTGTTTATTTTAAAAAGAACTGAGATTTGTCTTTCCAGAGCTTTGTACCACTGAGATGGGCAGCCTGTCCTACTAAAGTTTTTAAAAGTTGCATAACCAGTTACTGTACATGAAGATCATAAAGTGAGTTTTTAAATGTGAATTTCCTACCATGAATATCCAGCGCTTTTCTAAGTACTCTTACGCTGTTGTGTTACGTTGCAGTCTAACCCTTTCCGTGCCTCCTGTCTCTCTCCCTCAGTGTGAAATCTCGGCTGAACCAGTCTCAGAGAGAGGAGCTGGGTTTGATTGAGCAGGCTTACGACAACCCCCACGAGGCGCTGTCCAGGATCAAGCGTCACCTCCTCACACAGAGAGCCTTCAAAGAGGTGGGTGTCTGTACCAGATGGTTCATCGTACCTTGTGAGACGTAAAGCATTTTTCATCTTGTTTCGTGCATGCGGTCATATTGCACCCGTCTCTCGTGCAGGTTGGTATTGAGTTCATGGACCTGTACAGTCACTTGGTCCCTGTGTATGACGTGGAGCCCCTGGAGAAGATCACCGATGCTTACCTGGATCAGTACCTGTGGTACGAAGCTGACAAACGCAGGCTCTTTCCGCCTTGGATCAAGCCAGCCGACACGGAACCACCTCCACTGCTGGTCTACAAGTGGTGCCAGGGTAAGCAAGACCAATATCCTGTGATCCAATAACTGCACTTGCCAGGTAGACTTGATTTAGGTCAAACTTTATATATACAGCATAGATCTGCTGTGGGGATTTGAATTTTGAGCTTTTCAGTTCTGTCAGAACACATAGCTGGATGCATGCCAGCAGTGTTGCATTGTCCTTCCTGGTGATCGGGTTTATTTAAGAAGTTGGCATTTCTTTTCTTCAGGCATCAATAACCTGCAGGATGTGTGGGAGACGATGGAGGGAGAGTGCAACGTGATGCTGGAGTCTCGCTATGAGAAGATGTACGAGAAGATTGATCTGACGCTGCTCAACAGGCTGCTGCGTCTAATTGTCGACCACAACATTGCTGACTACATGACGGCCAAAAACAACGTGGTCATTAACTACAAGGTGAGCGGTCCGGTCCGACCTGGAGTGACTTCAGTGCTTTTCCTCCGCCAGGTAACAGGGATTTCCTAATGGCCCCGTGTTGGATGCTGAAGTATAATGCTGGCTCCTTTTGCATATCCTCTAGGACATGAACCACACAAACTCGTACGGCATCATTCGAGGGCTGCAGTTTGCCTCCTTCATTGTTCAGTACTACGGCCTGGTGATGGATCTGCTGGTGCTGGGGTTGCACCGCGCCAGTGAGATGGCCGGCCCTCCACAGATGCCCAATGACTTCCTGAGCTTCCAGGACATTGCCACTGAGGGAGCCCACCCTATCCGCCTGTACTGCAGATACATCGACCGCATCCATATCTTCTTCAGGTAGCCCTTTCCGATGCATGTTTTTTATAATAGGTGTTCCGGAGACCAGAAATATTTTTGTATACGAGCCCTACGCCAGTGTGACTTATTCTGGTATCCTTATCTCTAAACTAAAAACGTTTTTTTACAGTAGTTCCTCAGGATAAACGAAATACAGCATTCTGTTATTTAACATCAGAAAATGTTAAGAAGCAAGGGCTGTATGTTGTGCTGATGTTGATTTTTAGTGTGTTTATTTTGCAGATTTACAGCGGATGAGGCAAGAGATCTGATTCAGAGGTACTTGACTGAGCATCCTGACCCCAACAACGAGAACATTGTGGGTTACAACAACAAGAAGTGCTGGCCCAGAGATGCTCGAATGAGGCTCATGAAGCATGATGTCAACCTGTGAGTGTCCCTAGCAATTTTTAATGACACCATTTGAAACCATTTAAAATAGTGGACATTTTCTAAGCAACACAACCAAAATAATAAATTAGATTTTTGTATTTATTTTATTTAGGGGTCGAGCTGTGTTCTGGGACATCAAGAACCGCCTGCCTCGCTCTGTGACCACGGTCCAGTGGGAGAACAGTTTTGTGTCTGTGTACAGCAAGGACAACCCCAACCTGCTCTTCAACATGTGCGGGTTCGAGTGCCGCATCCTGCCCAAGTGCCGCACCAGCTATGAAGAGTTCACGCACAAGGATGGGGTCTGGAATCTGCAAAATGAGGTAACGTGCCATCTGGTGCATTGCAGTTAACAGGTTATTAAATTCTTTGAAATGCTATTTTTCTTTTAAACTTGTGCTAAAATTCCTGTTTTTTTTTTTTTTTTTTTTTTGTTTTGTTTTTTTAAGGTGACGAAGGAGCGAACCGCCCAGTGTTTCTTGAGAGTGGATGATGAATCCATGCAGCGGTTCCACAACCGGGTCAGGCAGATCCTAATGGCTTCTGGATCCACCACCTTCACTAAGGTAAGCATGGTAGGGGGTGAGGTGTAGCTTACATTTCTAGGTCTGTAAACCTTGTATCTAGACGTTTGATGGAGTAGAGAGATGGTTTTGCCATAATGTGTTCTTAGAGTGACCAAAACTACCCAGCAGTGATCCCTTATTTTAAATTCCTGTGTTAAATAAGAGTTTGACTCGATTTTTTATTTTTTTCCCCCCCATTGATGCAGATTGTGAACAAGTGGAACACTGCTCTGATCGGTCTCATGACGTATTTCCGAGAGGCCGTGGTAAACACACAGGAGCTCCTGGACCTGCTGGTGAAATGTGAGAATAAGATCCAGACCCGAATCAAGATCGGACTCAACTCCAAGATGCCCAGTCGATTCCCTCCGGTCGTCTTCTACACACCCAAGGAGCTGGGAGGGCTGGGCATGCTGTCCATGGGCCACGTCCTCATCCCCCAGTCTGACCTGAGGTAAGGGGATCCCTAATGTGCCTGTTATAAAGCCAAGCCACTCGAGTCACTGCCTGCAGCTTTCATTTTATCCCTGCCCCTTTCTTGTGTGTTCCTATCTCCAGGTGGTCGAAGCAGACTGATGTTGGCATCACCCACTTCCGCTCTGGAATGAGCCACGAGGAGGATCAGCTGATTCCCAATCTGTACAGATACATCCAGCCCTGGGAGAGCGAGTTCATCGACTCTCAGAGAGTGTGGGCAGAGTACGCTTTGAAGAGGCAGGAGGCCATCGCGCAGAACAGGTAGGAATGGATTCCAGTTAAAGCGATTTGTGCATCTAAACAAAATGGCCCACGCTTCAGAATTCAGCTAGGTCATTTTGTAATCCTGTGTTATTCAAATTGTAGACGTTTAACTCTGGAAGACTTGGAAGATTCCTGGGACAGAGGTATCCCCCGAATCAACACTCTGTTCCAGAAGGACAGACACACGCTGGCTTACGACAAGGGGTGGCGAGTGAGGACAGACTTCAAACAGTACCAGGTAAGGATCGCAGTGGCAAGAGCATGCGTCTGCTTTGGAGATCTGAAATACCTACAGCTCACAAAACAAGCACTCTAAACCCCTCTCTGATGCAATTTAATACAAGCTGCCCTTTCAGGGGTTAAACTGACCAATATTAAATCAGCCTCTGCATTGCCAGTAGATGTTCATGTGCAGCGAGGAGGGTTGGGTTTTTTTTTTTTTTGCTTTGGCAACAAGTGCTATTCTCCTCCGATTTCAGTTTGAATCGTTCTGAGCTGGCATATGTTTTGCCTACAGAGGGAACCTGCACACAATGTTCTCTGTTGGTTGTCATCATGCATTCTTCCTTACTCTGCGGTTATTGTAAAGACACACAAATAGAACACCCAAAACTAGTGCTGAAAATGTAATCCCGTTAATCTTCTTCGCAGGTGCTGAAACAAAATCCGTTCTGGTGGACCCACCAGCGTCACGACGGGAAGCTGTGGAACTTGAACAACTACCGAACCGACATGATCCAAGCGCTGGGAGGTGTGGAGGGCATCCTGGAGCACACGCTCTTCAAGGGAACCTACTTCCCCACCTGGGAGGGTCTCTTCTGGTACGTTGAATATATGAATGGATCAGCTTCCTTCTCCTTTTAATGCAAGTTTCTCTGTGTGACACAAGAAGTGACCCTTTCCACTGGTTTGTCACAAGTGTCAGCTGCACAATGAAACCACAATGTTTTTACCAGCAGGCAGTGTTTTTTTTTTTTTTTTTTTTTAAGTTTCCTCTTTCTAAAATAACAGTATCAATCAGGTGACAGGCCATAGCACAAAACATAATTTTGTGGTTAGAAAATATATATATATACTTTTGTTTTTTTACCCCCCATCAGGGTTCACCTTCTGTCAGAAATACAGCCTATTTAGTGGAGATTTAATGAAGCAAATACCTTTTGGACCCCCGTCCTTCCATGTGAACTGAAAGCCTTTAAGACCAACATTGCAGCTACTGTATATTGAGGCTTCCTAATCTTACAGATTAGATTTATGATGAACAACGCTGTGCTTTTGATAGTCCAGGCCAGTTCTGCACTGTAGAATGGAGTGCTCATGCATATAGCTTATTTTTAAAGGAAGACAATTGTGCCTGAATTCACATTCTAGATGTTGCTTTTGTTTTTGTTCCGCAGGGAGAAGGCGAGTGGTTTTGAGGAATCCATGAAGTGGAAGAAACTGACCAACGCTCAGAGGTCTGGTCTGAACCAGATTCCAAACAGAAGGTTCACTCTCTGGTGGTCGCCCACCATCAACAGGGCTAATGTGAGTAACCAACAAGCTTCGGATTGGTGTCCCGCTACAAAGCGGAGACAGATTTGAAACCTAGATCTTCTGAAGTGCATTTCATGCACAATACTAAGATTTTAAAAAGGATGTCTGAAATCTGGGATTGAATCATTAAGCACTACAATATGGCAATTTTCATACTGGACTTGAAAGTATCCAATTTTTTGTCAAGTATAAACAAAATTAAATTAATTTAAAAATACATCAGAAAAATAATGCTGTGTCCTAGGTAGTGCTGTCTAAGTCCTACTATCGGACGATAATGGATTG
Organism: Acipenser ruthenus; assembly: GCF_902713425.1. Taxonomy (NCBI): domain Eukaryota; kingdom Metazoa; phylum Chordata; class Actinopteri; order Acipenseriformes; family Acipenseridae; genus Acipenser; species Acipenser ruthenus. The sequence goes on from NC_081214.1 coordinate 3,361,715, forward strand.
TACCTTGAATCGATTTGAAAGGTTTAAGTTGGTCCTAAGGAATGCTTGTCTCTGCATCCTGCTCACTCCGACTCCTCCCTTGGTCTGCTCAGGTGTACGTAGGTTTCCAGGTGCAGTTGGATCTGACAGGTATCTTCATGCACGGCAAGATTCCCACTCTCAAGATCTCCCTCATCCAGATCTTCAGAGCTCACTTGTGGCAGAAGATCCATGAGAGCGTCGTCATGGACTTGTGTCAGGTACAGAGAACCGGGGGGCTGGCTGTTCAATAACAAAGATTTAAAATTTAAAAATATGGGCACAAAGTAGAGTAAAAGGGAAGCTTCAGTCCCACTTGCTGGTTCCAAACCTACGACTAGTGGGTGAAAGAGCATCAAGACTGTTCTACAGCTAAGCCAAGGAAGCTGGAAACTTTATAACGGGTAGCTGTATACACGGCTGCCCCATGGCAAGGCTTTAATGTATTGGCCCGCTCCATATCTGAAACACCTGTGTGTGTTCTGTGCAGGTGTTTGACCAGGAGTTGGATGCTCTGGAGATTGAGACTGTGCAGAAGGAGACCATCCACCCCAGGAAGTCCTACAAAATGAACTCTTCTTGCGCAGACATCCTGCTTTTTGCCTCTTACAAGTGGAACGTCTCCCGGCCGTCTCTGCTTGCCGATTCAAAGTAAGCAGGATTTAAAAGCAGAGTGGGGGGCAGGGGGGACCTTTTTCAAGGCATGCTTTTCTAGGTGTGAATAAATTTAGTTGCATTATTAAAACCAGCTAATTTTAGATGTACCCAGAGTTGATATCTTGACAATCGGATCTTACCAGTGCTTCTGCCCCTCCCTTTCTCCTACAGAGATGTGATGGACAGCACCACAACCCAGAAGTACTGGATTGATATCCAGCTGCGTTGGGGAGACTATGACTCCCATGACATTGAGAGATATGCCAGGGCTAAATTCCTGGATTACACCACAGACAACATGAGTATCTACCCATCTCCTACTGGAGTCCTCATCGCTATCGACCTGGCTTACAACCTGCACAGGTAACGGTGCAGGAGTAGAGGGAATGCACTGTTTTTGTATTTAACCTGACTTTTTACAGTGATTTTTAATCTTAGTACATTTTAATGGCTTATTGAAAGAAGAATTCTCTGTTTTTTCTGTGCTGATCATTTTCTGCTGTTGATTCCTAGAGTTCTTGAAAATCTTTTCTCTTTACTACGGTGATGGTAGCTAGTTGATCTGTTGATGTTGCTGTCCCTAAACTGGCTGTCTGTCGTCCCCCCCCACCCCCCCCCCCCCCCCCCAGTGGCTACGGTAACTGGTTCCCAGGAGGGAAGCCGCTGATCCAGCAGGCCATGGCTAAGATCATGAAGGCGAACCCGGCTCTGTACGTGTTGAGGGAGCGAATCCGCAAGGGGCTGCAGCTCTACTCTTCCGAGCCCACTGAGCCGTACCTGTCCTCCCAGAACTACGGGGAGCTCTTCTCCAATCAGATTATCTGGTTTGTGGATGACACCAATGTGTACCGAGTAACCATCCACAAGGTAAAGTCTGTTGTGCATGTATACAGTACAAATGCATCATGCTTTTGCTGTGGTTTTTTTTTTTTTTAAGTGGTGTTTCCTAGCCTGTTAAACGTTTTTCTAAATTAACATGTGGATTTCTCACCCCCCTCCACCCACACAGACCTTTGAAGGCAACTTGACCACAAAGCCTATAAACGGAGCCATTTTCATCTTCAATCCCCGAACTGGGCAGCTTTTCCTGAAGATTATCCACACCTCTGTGTGGGCAGGACAGAAACGTCTCGGACAGGTATAGGGTTTTTATATTTATTCATGCTTCAGTGTGGTAATTCTGTAACACCACCCCCCTTTCCCTCCCCGGTTAACCACTGACTGATAGACTTGTATCGCTTTGCCTCCTGTCTTCCCCTGCAGCTGGCCAAGTGGAAGACAGCTGAAGAAGTAGCTGCCCTGATCCGATCCCTGCCTGTGGAGGAGCAGCCCAAGCAGATTATTGTCACCAGAAAGGGCATGCTGGATCCCCTGGAGGTGAGCAAGCAGCTCTGACGCTTCCTGGTCACTTAGGAGGAGTGCTTGTAGACAGAGCTCATGCAGTAATTAAGACTTTGAGGCTTGGGTGGTGTGTTGTTAATTAGTCCTGTCCTGCTGTTTTTCAGGTCCATTTGCTGGATTTCCCCAACATTGTGATCAAGGGGTCTGAGCTACAGCTGCCCTTCCAGGCCTGCCTGAAGGTAGAGAAGTTTGGAGATCTAATCCTGAAGGCCACAGAGCCACAGATGGTGCTGTTCAACCTCTACGATGACTGGCTGAAGACCATCTCCTCTTACACCGTAAGGAACCTTCTCCGCTCCTCTGCAACACTGACGATCGCGGTGTCCCTAGTTCTTTTTAAAAATCTCTCTTTGCAATAATTGTAGAACAGTACATTTTTTCTAATTTTGTTTCACACAGTCCGTTTTATTTATTTTGCATTAGGCCTTCTCCCGTCTGATCCTGATTCTGAGGGCCCTACACGTGAATAACGACCGTGCCAAAGTCATCCTGAAGCCGGACAAGACCACCATCACGGAGCCCCACCACATCTGGCCCACGCTGACGGACGAGGAGTGGATAAAGGTGGAGGTGCAGCTGAAGGACCTCATCCTGGCAGACTACGGCAAGAAGAACAAGTGAGTCTCGCAGCTAGAAATGGGATTGGGGAGGCAGCGTGGACTTTGATTGGAGCTGAAGGGTTTGGGTCTTTATAGTGTAGGTTTAACTGGGAGTCCTTTGTTTAAAAAAAAAAAATAATAAATAAATGTAATTAAACTAAAGTTGCAAAATGTACATTTGTTTTACCTGCATGGAAGCCAGTTGACCCTGCGTGTTTGTGCCTGCTTGTTTTACAGACTCTTTTTTTTTCTCTGCTTTGTGTTTCAGTGTGAACGTTGCGTCTCTGACTCAGTCCGAGATCAGGGATATCATCCTGGGGATGGAGATCTCAGCTCCCTCCCAGCAGAGGCAGCAGATCGCTGAGATTGAGAAGCAGACCAAGGAACAGTCCCAGCTCACTGCCACGCAGACCCGGACAGTCAACAAGCACGGAGATGAGATCATCACCTCCACCACCAGCAACTACGAGACGCAGACCTTCTCCTCCAAGACAGAGTGGAGAGTCCGGTAGGGGCTGCTTTTGTAACCTTCAGAGGTGCTTTTTAAAAAAAAAAAAAAAAAAAAGTGTTGTAGTTTTCTTGCTTTTAAATTTGTTTTATTTTAAATCACAGAGCGATCTCTGCTGCCAATCTGCACCTGCGTACAAATCACATTTACGTTTCGTCGGATGACATCAAGGAGACGGGCTATACCTACATTCTGCCCAAGAACGTGCTGAAGAAGTTTATCTGCATCTCGGACCTTCGTGCTCAGGTTAGTCTTAAATCTGATTTTGTGTGTTTTTATAGAACGTATGGAGCTCTAGGTACAGTATGCGATTGGTATTAGTCTTGCTGACCTGTCTGCCTGTGTCTCCTCCAGATTGCAGGTTACCTGTACGGCACCAGCCCCCCGGATAACCCCCAGGTGAAGGAGATCCGCTGCATCGTGATGGTGCCTCAGTGGGGAACCCACCAGACCGTGCATCTCCCCAACCAGCTCCCACAGCACGAGTACCTCAAGGTACTGTGTCACCTCACTGGGACCGCTGTCTGTTTTCATTAAGTTCAGGTGGCGTTATGCTGTGACTCAATAGTTGAAACCAAGACATGGGAGGCGTGTGATCTTGAATTGATTCTGTTCACCAACTTTTTTTTTTATTGGAATTGCATAGCTGGTTGTGACCTTGCTGGCATCCGAACATACCTTTTTTGATACATGTATAGAATAATTGATATAGATTTATAGAGAGATTAATAATAAAAATCAATACTTTGAGCGGGTGATATTTTGAACGCAACTAACTTGAACAGTTTCTGTGAATCCTGTTTTTTGTATTGAAATGTGTTCGTTTTCTGTCCCTTCTCAGGAAATGGAGCCCCTGGGCTGGATCCACACTCAGCCAAACGAGTCTCCCCAGCTGTCCCCTCAGGACGTCACCACGCACGCCAAGGTCATGGCTGACAACCCGGCCTGGGACGGGGAGAAGACCATCATCATCACCTGCAGGTCTGTCTTCACACTGTCCGTCTGCGTGTGGTAATGCAGTCCTGTCCATTTTTTACAGGCTTTGCACCCCCGAGTGTGGTCATTTAAGGGTTGTATAATCATATTGTATTTGCATGTGTGATTTATTATCACAGGACTGGTGAAAGCTTAAAATCAACTATATGCAAATTCCTGTAACTCTATCTAGAATCCCATCCCAACAAAAAAATAATTCTGCCAAATACAGTACCCTCCCACCACCTTCATTCTGTGCTGTATTAATCTGTTTCCTCCTCCTCCTCCCCTTTTCAGTTTCACCCCCGGCTCCTGCACCCTCACTGCCTACAAGCTGACCCCCAGCGGGTACGAGTGGGGCAGGCAGAACACAGACAAGGGGAACAACCCCAAGGGGTACCTGCCCTCGCACTACGAGAGGGTGCAGATGCTGCTGTCTGATCGCTTCCTGGGCTTCTTCATGGTGCCCGGCCAAGTCTCCTGGAATTACAACTTCATGGGTAAGCAAGGCTGTGCCGCCCCATTACACTGAAAACCAGCCTGCAGCACATAATGCCACGCTGTCCATCGCACTTCTTTACAGACCCTGCGTTTGAGATCACAAAGCGTTTTCTGCTGGCAACTTGCTGAATAGTTCAAGTTCCACTATCAGAACAATCTTGATTTGAGATGCAACTAGTTGCCAGAAAGTTGCTTGGTGTTACAAGGGCTTCAAAGTTATATAGTCAATTATACATGATGTCCTACTGGTGTAATGTGAACAACTAATTCATTTTAGCAGTACATAGATTTGTTATCTTGGAAACCATACTGTTACTATATTGTATTTATACCGAATGTAATTTTGCGTGAACTGTCCTATTTGGCTATCTCGTAACAGCGTAACTAATGTATTTATTTTTTCCTCCCCAGGTGTTCGCCACGATCCCAACATGAAGTACGATCTGCAGCTGTCCAACCCCAAGGAGTTCTACCACGAGGTGCACAGGCCCTCCCACTTCCTGAACTTCGCCTCGCTGCAGGAGGGGGAGATCTACAACGCCGACCGGGAGGACATGTACGGTTAGAGCCGTCCTCGGAGCCGGCAGGCCTGCTACTGTTGATATTCAACAAGGAGTCCACTCGGAGCTCAACGTGTTCCAGCGACTGTACGCACCACCATCTCTGCATTTCGGATCGCTTTCTTTGGGGAAACGGTTCCTTTTTTTTTTTTTTGTGTATATACACGTTATGCTGGAACGATGGACAGCGTATAAAGGCAAAGCAAAATGTAGTTCTCCATTCCTCAATCCTGAAAGCAAATTGTATAAGCCCTCTATTTCTGCTTCAGTGTTGTAAATGGATTTCTCACATGCTCTTTAACGGGAGCAGTCTCTGATGTTAATTTTCACAAGTTATGAACTTAGCCACTTCAGAAGCAAAAAAAAAAAAAAAAAGTCAGTTTGCCATTTTATTGTCTGCTTTAACTGGAGAAATTGTTTGCCTGTGTTTTTGTTTCCTTTTTCTTAATTTTTACAGAAGTAATTGTCTGTATTCCACGCTGCGTATTGTTTGGTGCAGTGTTTGTATGCACTCTGTATGAACCGAGTTTAAATAAAGTCTCAAAGTTTTATAAATGTACGCTTGTTTGGGTGTGTTCTTTGGAAGTGTATCTGTATGTCAAATGAAAATCCTACTGTAGCTGCTGCTCAATCTGTTTCATATGAATGAGAGCAGTTTACTACATGTAATAATTCTTACCCATGCGTTCACGTTATCTGCCTTCCAGTTCTTGTCTTGTTTGCATTTTGCATCACATCCTTGGAAGTTTATATAAAAAGCTCAGCCAGGTTCAAAGCAGTGTGCCTCCCTGCTGAAGCCCATTTCAAGAAGCCTTCAGTTTATTGCCCCACGGCAGGAGTGTCCAATCACAGTCCCGGAGAGCCATTCCACTCCAGGGTTAACAGGTAAAATGAGAGCTGCTTTGCAGTCTGGCTGGAGGTTTTAATAGGTTCAATTAAACAATTTAGAACAGGGTAGGAACCAAGACCAGGAGTGGAGAGGCCAGCTTTAGTCACACCTGCCCCAAGGCATGTGGGCAAGAGAAATATTACACTTTATAAACCCTTCCAAGTCTAGCTTTTAAAGCATTTTGCAGATTTGGTTTGCCCCCTCTCTGCACTGTACAAATGCATTTTCAAACTATAGTATGGTATACAGTATCTATTTCTTTTGCTTTAGGACTATAAATACTAGCCGCCTTAGGATTATAAATACAAGCCAATGCATGTGTTCTCAGAAAGCCAGACTATTGGGCATGTATGGGCACCTCATGTAACTGCTTGTTCTCGCCATATTGAAAGGGATGACCCAAGTGACACAGTCCTAAGTTTTGTGGTGTACTTTATGTTTTGTACTGGGAACTGATAGGGATTCTAGCTATGACCAGCACTGGTGTATGCTGGTCAGTAGAGGAGGGGGGTTGCTTGGTTTAGGAGGAGACTTGGTTCTGACTGGGGTCCAAGAAAAGGAAATGACACAGGCCCATTAACAATCTCTCCGGTAATGTTCAAAAGTCCGATTTGTTGACTACATCCCTGAATTTATTTGTATCTGGAATTCTCTTCACTATCAGCTGGCTGTCCAGGACGCCAGTGTTCCAATTCAGGGGCTCACTGGCAGGGAAAGCGCTGGATGAAGCTGGTTAAGAAACTAGGTAACATTTCACATGCCAGCTTCTCGATCACATGTGATTGCTTTCTGCACTACAGCCGACTGAGCGCTGTACTTTGAGAGAATAATCTGTGTGTATTCGCTTCAACTCCGGTGTAATACAGTACACGAATACTGTTCCAGCAAAGGTCATAGTTAACCTGATTTAAAGATCCAGCGAAATCTCGTGATCCTCTGAAATCTTTCTCACGACCTCGTGCTTGACCGACACGATACTGAAATCGAAACAGCCTTCGTTTTCAAGAAGTAAAATTAAATGCACAAATATCAGTAACTATGAAAACGTAAAGGATGTAGACACAATACCTGTAATTGTGTTTATTTCTCTAAATGAAATCTTAATAATCGAGCTCACGTTTTGTATTACACAGTATTTTAATGTAATCAAACGGATGCAGAAAGGACGTGTTCGGTTTAGTTAGAGTCTAGCTGGTAAAGCGCCTCTCTAGAAACAGGCGATCCTGGGACCTACGTAACATCTCATTAACTTATAGTTCAAAGATTTTCATAATCACGACCATTTCAGTTGATTTTGTCAAAGAATTTTACCAGTGTTGCCAGCACTAATTAAAGCACTAATTAAATGTCTGTATTTATGTATTTCCATATGTATGTATGTATGTATGTATGTATGTATGTATTAATTATAAATGAACAAATAAATGTATTTATTTATTTATTTATTTATGTATGTATTTAAAATGTTGTCATGTAATATCCTGCATCGTGTGTATGGAGCACGCCGGTTACTACCCGGAAGTTCAGAATTTGAATCTTAACACGGACAGACTACATTTCACCTAAGCGAGTAGTTACATTTCGATAAACTCGATTGAAAAATGGTTATATATTGCCCTCCATGTGGGTTAAAAAGAATGACACTTAAAAGCAGCATATCGCAGTGTGACGGTCCGGAAGATACTCGGTTTTTTTGTGAATGTACTCGAGTAAGGCGCCGTGGCTTAGATGGTTAAAGCGCCTGTCTAGTAAACAGGAGATCCTGGGTTCGACTCCCAGCGGAGCCTACCGAAAATATTTTTGTTTGTTTTGTAAATTACAATAAAATGTAAACTTAAATACAAAGTCTTATAATAATAATAATAATAATAATAAAATCATATTGTATACAATTAAACGTTTTACATATGAATTCGATTGAGTAGACGCACATGTTATTTCGCTGATTAGCCCAGCTTGCATTTGTAATTCAATTTACCGTGCTTAGTTACTGTAGATAAAACAACACGACTTACACTACTTCCACAGGACAGCTTGAGGAATACATATCGTCATAGTACACAATACTTACTGTGCCTCGTAGACCACGTTCACAAAGTTTGCTCCGTCCCATTGGCAGAAATAGAGGCGTGTGCCTGAATTAAATATTTTAATTCGGGTTTGCAGCCCCTAGACACGCCTTTTCTGTCAGTGCGAGGTACACATACTTGTCATGAGTATTTGCAAAACGAGAAAAAACACGTGATGAGCTGCTAACACCGCCTGTCTCTTAAAGAAAACTGTATAACACAAGACAGCTTCTGAACGCGTTGCACAGTCCGACACATAACTCGAGACTTCCTCCGCATTACAGAAAGCGAAAAACAAACCGCTGCTTCGTTTTTGAGGGGCTTTAACAATTTATTTGGAAACTTCCAAAACAGTTTGTCGTGTGTTTATGGTATACGCGATAATCCATCGTGGAGCACATTCATAACAGCAATTTTGAGGTTGCAAAAGCGGAAGAATGGAACAAAGCGAGAGGAAAGTGAACCCCTCTTGCCTGGAAAGACATTATTTGGCTCTGACTGTGGACGATGTTTACGACGTTGCCAAGCTGATCGGGGTGGAGGTGGAAAAATTAATCGACGGCTACGGCAAGGAGAGCGCTGAGGGTCTGGTGCCCAAAATAGTGAAAGTTTTGGAGCTGCTGGAGAGATTCGCCGCCAGGAACAACACCCCCGAACAGGAGCTGATTCGAGCCTTCGAGACGCTGCAAGTTCAGCAGCAGAGGAAAAAAACGACGAAGGAAGCCGAGGACAGAGCCTGGAGAAGCGAAATCAGGGTAAGACGAGCTTTTTAAATACTGTAATCGGCCTGTCGAGTCGCCCAGAGCGGTTTTAGAAGGACATTCAGTCAAAATGGGGTCAGGAGTACGTGTCGCGCACCATGCTGGCCAAATTTAAACCAACCGAATATATTTTATATCTTTGTTTCTGTCTTTGAATTTGTTTGTTTTTCTCTAGAGTAACATATATACGTGTTGTGCATTTTACAGCATGATATTACTTTTCAAGTTAATGTTTATTTTATTTTATTTCAGATATCAGAAAGTGAAAGTCATAGGGTATTTCCACGGGCGTACGTCATACAGCGATACCAAGTTTAGTACCATCAAGTTATTACACTAAGTTACGAGAAATTGAGGAAAGGTATATATATCTCTCAGCAGACAGATACGCAGTTGTTTGTTGAGCTGTTGTATAGTACTGTTTTAGATCAGCAGTTATTTCCTCGTGTTATTTAAACCGGATTCGAAGTGTATGGATTCTCCGCATACAGAGATTCTAAAAGAATGCAGAAATAATCTACTCGGAATCAAAAATGTATTTAGCTAAAATAATTCTTCTTTTCCAAGGTTTTAAATTTCAGTTCTGGTGGCCCAAAACTTAGTAACCGATAACATCGTACATGAATTTTATGTATGATTGTCTGATACTATAAACACAGCGGTGCCGTCATTCCTCTGCAGTGTTTGGTTGCACTCAGGAACCTCTGTATTGTGCCAGGCGTTCTGCACGATTTGACCTTCAGTCTTAAAAAAACAGATTTGTTTGGAAAAGTTAGGTACTCCACGTTACCAGGTCTGCAGGGGCCTTGACTTGCACAGATACACTAGTGCCAGCACAAAGACAGACAGCAATAAAAACATACTTACCCAGGGATGGAAATAAGACTGCCATTGCATAGCGCTTTGATCCACGCCTCGTTTTGCTACGAGTTTAATAAGACACACCTGAGCCTGTTGCTTATACACTGGAATGGGTGAAACTGCTGTGCAATGGGAGTCTTATTTCCATCTCTGCATTCTGCTGCGTCTTTAAGGAACAGCGACTCACCGGTCCGCATGCAGGTGACTGATTTGGGAAGATGACGGCTGCAGAGGCGGAATCTTCAGCAAGCCCTGGCCAGTTTATCAGGAGCTCTCTTCCTAGTAATGTGCATGTTGCTTGCATGCCTGTCTTGCTGGTGCGTACCCTGTGTTTGACGGAGGGCTCCTCTGTTGGCAGGACCTGGAGTTGAAGGAGCAGAAATGGCGTAAGAAAGCAGAGGATATGGAGGGTCAGGTGACCCAGCTCAGAGAGCAGAACCAGCGGCTCCTGAGCCAGCTCACCTGCAACCACTCCCAGGAAGGTGAGTGTGCGGGGCGGGGCTACCCACCTTCTCACAGTGGCAACCACATTACTTCAATTGAAGGCACTGATAGTCAATTAAACTGGCTTGCTATTTGGCACATTTAAAAAGCAGCTGTAAGGATAGCGATGGTGTAATTCAAATGTAATGCTAGCTTCATCGCTCTCACTGTGTGGGGCTGCACTTTTTACCTACGGTTTTAGCTTCAACTTGAATGAGATCCCTGTTCACAGGCTTCTCCTAAACCATGTTTTGTTTTTTTACAAATGAAGAGACACAGTGTTGCATCAGAGGAATGCTCTTCTATCAAAGTCATGTGTTACGTGTTCTAGAAACCTTCCGACAGCTGTAGAAGGCAGCTTTGTTGCGCATTAGCCTGCGCTGTGTATTGCTTTGCATCACGTTGTGGTGGAATGGAAATCGCATGTGTGTTCAGTTATAATAGAATGACTTGCATAAACAAGACCAATAGAACAGACCCTAGAAACCTCGCAGCTGGTACTGTTGGGCTGAGTCACGGCTGCCTGCCCGATCTCAACGCCTGTGCAGTCAGACGCTTGCTGTGCACACTTTCAGATCCTTTGCTTTAATCCCTGGTGGCTCGTCTTGCTGTTATCAATGAAGATTATATTTCTTTCTTTACATTGCTAAGCATCGCAGACCCATTGCATATTACTACAGTGAAAGTGTAGTACCCCTTGAACAGCAATGCTCACCCCTGCACCTCTCCCCTGTGTTTCAGACAGCACCCTGAGGAAGGAGCGCGAGGTCATGGTGAAGCTGAAGGAGGTGGTCGATAAACAGAGGGACGAGATTCGAGCTCAGGGCCAGGAGATCTCCAGCAGGACCAGGGAGGTGGAAGCGGTAAGACTGGGGGCTGCTACTGGGAGATCACCTGACTTGACCCTACCCGCCTTATCAAAGCACCAGCTCCCTCTCCTGTACAGCCTACTGTGACCTGTCCATTCCCACCAAGGTCAGGTGCAGTGCGGTGCAGTATTTGGGAGAATGAGGCTCTCTAAATGATAGGATCACGCATTAGTGGCATATTCACAAAGCTAATGAAGAGTTATGCCACTGTACGTGCTATAGAGAGGGCTAGTATAAATGAAGGCAGTTCATTTCACTGATACAGGCTGAAGTCTGTTTTATTGGATTTCGCAACAGGTGTAAAGTAATTATTTCTAGGATTTGTAAATTGCTGATGTCATTGTTGACCGAGTAAGATATTTTGAATAGGCTGCGTTTTACAGTTGAATTCTGTAGCACCAAATGTGAACACACAAAGTTCTGGATGCTGTGTGATCCTGTAAAGCAGGTCCAGTATTGACACTCCCATTACATAGCAGATTGATCCATTCCTGGTTTTACTATGAGTTTAATAACTACTAAGCTTGTTACCTATACACTGGGACAGTTCAAGCTCATAGTAAAACCTGGAATGGTTGAAACTGCTATGCAACAGGATTCTTACGTGTTCCCTTGTGTGTCTGCCTTTGCTGGTTCAGCTGCAGGAGCAGCTGGAGCGTTTCATGAAGATGAACGGGGATCTGCGGCACAAGCAGTCCGTCGCCCAGGCGCAGGTGAAGAGCGCAGTGGAGAGGAAGGCTGACCTGGAGGCCAACCTCAAGGAGAGGCAGAAGGAGATCGAGAGGCTGAGCACCAGCCTGAGGGAGCTGCAGCAGAAGGGAGCTCAGGTAATCACTCTCTAATCAGGAGATTTACCCATTGAGACCAAAGCCTCGTTGACGAGGGCATCCGGACAGAACCTGGTATCCTGGGAGGAGAATACCAACGTGTCCCCAGAATCCTCTGTGTTACACCCTAGTCAAGTATGCTTTAAGGCAAGAGGATGCCTCTGTCATGTGATTGAAAGAAATTGGGATTTAAAAAAAAAAAAAAAAAAAAGTTGAGTGTTTGTTTAACTTGATTCTGAAACAGCACTTGTTTTTGGTGATCACTTAAGTGTGCCAGGTTAATGGGGCTTCACATTGAGAGAGCTAACTCATTTGGATAAGGCTGTTAGTCTTTTAAACTGGATTCGGACAGCCATTCAACTTTGAAAAACGCAGTTAAGAAATGTGTGTTTGATATGAAGATAAGGTTTTCTTGTACCTATACGAAGCATGCTTTCTGTTTATCCTACTCAAAACGCAATACGTTTTTGAAAACAGCCTTTTTTTCTGCTTAAATGCCAACCATACTAGCTGATGTGCTGTAATGTTGTTATTTTTCTGTTTCGCAAGCTGGTCCTCTTTTCATGAAAAGTAATTTCCTACACGGATAGGACAGAACAGAACACACACAAACGAGGAAGTAGTGGATGGTGTTTATCTCCCATTCCTCTCCCGTCTGTCTGCTGTGGGAATTTTTTTTATTTTTTTGTAATCAGTTTGTTTCACTTTCTTCAGCGGTTTGGAGTTTTCTCATCTTTGTCGTTGATGATCTGTTTGCTGATAAGGTGTCATGTGTGTGTTGTAATTGCCATTTGTGTGACTGATTGTGTGAGAAATTCACTCTCCACTTCATTAGATGTAGCCACCGAATACTTAGAAAGGTTTTTTTTTACGTTATGAAAAGGGGAAGAGTTAAAAAAATAAGAGAAATGAAGAATGGGTAACAGGGAAGCAGAAGACGATAAACTGATTAAGTTACCAGTTAATGTCATTGAAACATTATGAATTATGAATGGCTTAGCAGTGCTTGGGGTGTCTCTTGAGAGACTGAATGAGGAGAAAGCAGGAGAGTGGAGCTGAAGGAATATAATCAGCACTACATCCCTTTCTTGTCTGTCAAATGCCCTGCCTTTTTGTCTGTCCTTCTCAGGGACCGTGCAAAATTGGACTTGTTACATGATTATAATTGGAAACACGTTTACAGTGTCTGTTCGTATGGCCACTAGGGGGCAGACTTGCCTGCAAACACATGGATGTGTTTTTTTTGGTTGCTGACCGCGTGTTTTTTTCCCAGGTGGTTCTGAAGAATACGGAGATTGACCTCACTAATAAAATGGTGATCGACCTGAAGGACCCCAACCGACCCTGCTTCACCAAACAGGAAGTGAAGCAGATCCTGGTGGAGAGGAATGAACTCAAAGCCAACCTCTTCCTGGTGCAGGAGGAGCTGTGCTACTACCAGAGGTGAGCGCCGCCCTGCTGGGCTTTTTACAAACTGCACGCAATTAGAAGGAGAAGCACCTTCTGTGTGTGGCTGACCCCTCTGCGTGTGGCTGACCCCTCTGCGTGTTGCTGACCCCTCTGCGTGTTGTCTGCGTGTCGCTGACCCCTCTGCGTGTCGCTGACCCCTCTGCATGTTGCTGACACCTCTCTGTGTCCTCCTGCAGGGAGATCCTGAACGATGAACGCTGTCCTGGCTTCCTCATGGAGGCGGTTGGCGCTGCCATCAATAAGCAGAGGAGGAAGATCAAAGCCAAGATGCTGGGCATCCCGGAGGGAGAGTGCAGCAGGTAGGAGAGCTGGAGGCTGAGTGATGCATTGCGGAATGCAAGTCTAGAGGCTCTGCAGTGCTATCGGTAGTGTAGGGTCACAGTGGAAAGTCTGTCAGGAGGTATGTTCTGGAGATATCTGTTACCTCAATCAGGACTTTGTCTGTTCTCTGCAGTGACGAGGAGGAGCGAGGATCCTTCCTCTCTGGGAGGGAGACTGGGACGGACTGTACTGACGGCAAGCCTGCAGAATCCCGGATCAGAAACCTGTAAGTGGAAGGGGGCAGTATTAAAATAGCAGCAATAGACTATGTTGTCACTTTGAGTCAGTCATAGCAAGTCTATAGGATGTGACTTCCATATATCTGAACACTGCAAATCCACAAGCACTGCAAGCACATCATTCATGAATTACAATAGGGCTTGTGGTTTGCATGGAATGCATTTGCACGGCTGTTGGTTTTCATGTCCTTGTTGTGCGTTGTTCTGAATGATGGGTTATTGAAACATGCCCCTACAATTGGAACAATGCGTGCACATTCCTGCAAGACGTGCCTTTAGTGATTATCCAGCACGCTAAGCCAAAGAAGGCAATGTGACACTCACTGGAACCCTCTCCCCTGCTCAGGTTTGGAATCCTATCCCGACACGGAAGTGGGAAGAGATCTCCTGAGCCGAAGCAGCCCACGGGATCATGGGAAATCATAGGAGCAGAAGAAGCAACTCAGTCTCTGAACACAGAAGCCAGCTCACCCAAATGAGGAATTCTACTGTACATGTGTATATAATGTTTATAGATGTATATTATTCAGAGTTTTAAAAAAAAGTGTATATTTTTCTGTCCACTAGGTCTTTTATAACCAAAAAAAAATTGTGGGATCACTTAGCTCTCATTGGAGTGGCATGCAGTGAAAGCACTATAAAGGGGAGGGAATGTGTGTGTGTGTGTGTGTGTTTTTTTTTTTTTTTTTATCACTTGCTTGGTTAAGATCCTGCCTTGAATTTGATGCAGTTAATTGTCATGATCCCCAGTTTAGAGGTCAAATAGTTGATCTGTACTGTGTTGAATTTCCCCATTACTTTTTTTCTAACTGTAAATATGTAGAAATGTATGAATAATGTTAGGCTAAAAAGAATACATGTATATATATATACATAGAGTTTGTAAAATCAGTCCACTATCACACACCTGTTAAAAACGAATTGAGTAAGAATCAGTATTACCTTTTCTCCACAAGGAGGCAGTGTGCTGCAGTTGTTGGAACATGCTGTTGGTTTTCTGTTTACTGTACAGTACAGTACAGTGGGCTCCAAAAATGCTAATGGGAATGTGTGCACCGGGAATGAAATTGTTAGTCAAGAATGGGATGGAACAGAGATCACAGTTTGAAGCCACACATGAGAACTTTAAAAACACAGAGAGAAAACGTGCGTCTCCATAACAGCAGCCGTGAGAATATAATACGACAGCGTGGCCATTTCTTGTGTTTAATACAGCTGTACAGCTGGTTTCACAGTGCCTTGATTAGCACTGAATTACGTAATCCAAGATAAATGCTAATCAGGGTCTGTGAATTTGGATCACATCCAGTAGAACTACTGTGATGAACAGTAATGTGTTGTATTGGGCAGTTCTGTGTTTTCTATTGTAAAAACCTCAATAAAATAAAATAAATTAAAATGCATGTTTGCATTAATTACAGCTGATGTCGGAGCCGTTTTTTTTTCTTTTGAATTTTTGTTGGATAATGTCTAATCGAGAACCTGAAGTGCCAACAGGTTAACGATTAAAGATAGCCTGCCTCGTATTACACGAGCAATGACGTTCAGAAAGAAAACAGAAGGAACCGAGTGTCTTGAGAACAGCAAGCATGCTGTGAGACTCTCTCCAGGAGGCAGTGCTCCAGTTTGAATTGGAGGAAATGGCCCTCACTTCCCCAGGAAGCAAGGAGAGGAAGTGGTACGAGGACAGCTAGACAGTCAGAGAGGCAGTCAGAGAGAGAGAGTGCAGACTCTACATAACCGCCTGTACTGGATTTAAACCCAGGGTTTGAACTGGGATTGATCTGGGACAGGGAGCAGGAGAGCTGGGCTGGGTCAGGATGAGGGTTCTCCCATTCGGTCTTTGGTTGTGGTTCTGCTTTTTATCCTGTGATTCCCAGGAGCTGGATCCGAAGGGAAGGAACGTCTGTCAGGGAGAGAGGTACCGTTCTCTGAAGAGCTGTTTGTATTTGTGCAATGAGGATACAGCAGTGAAAGAGTCTGAACATTAGTGACATGCAGCTTTAACCCTTTCATGCATGGGGACCTCATGGGGGACAGATAAAAAAAAACTCTTTATATGGGGACATATGGAAGACGCAAATGCATGATAGCCTTTTATGACGATGCCACTTTTCCCCATATAAAGCAATGGAACAAAATGGTCCAAAACTCATTTTTTCAACTATTTTTATACTATTGAATGCATGAAAGGGTTAATATACATATATGCATGCATACAGATATATTCAACAATACATGTTAGCTGAGTTTCAATGTGTTTCAATGTGAATGTGGCATATTCTGTTATTGAAAAAAAAAATTCTGGTGATCACTGTACAGTAGCTCTGCTCCTTACTCTAGCTTCTCAAATAGTAGAAATAAATAATAATGAAGCTGATGTACAAACAGCAAGTACCTAGATGTACTTTCATATCTGCTAAACATGGGCATCAATGCAATGCCTTTATTAGAGTCAATACTGAAATGTTCCTGATGTCGTTCTGTCCTTGCCGCAGCGAGCCCGCAGCTCTGGGGTGCTGTCCTGGGTGGAAGCAACAGGGGACAGACTGCCCAGTCCGTGAGTATCAAACCTCATTCAGCGAAAGAGAGATGAGGAGAGGGGCCGCCCCAACAGTACTGCCCCAATCGGAGCTCAGAGCACAGTCAGGAAAGTGAATAACTCTCCTAGCGAGGACGGGTGCTCCTACAGAACTCCGCAGCCTGTTTCAGAAAGCTGCTAAAAAATATCCCATGAACATGCTTGTCATTGCACGGCTGTCATTATAGGAATGTGTATGCAGAATTCAACCTCTAAAAATCCACCTGCCGCTTTTCTGTACAGAATTGCAGTATGAAAACCAAAGCCGCTGGAATTGTAACTGCTTGATTGACTTCCATGTTATGTTCAAACACACCTCGTATATTATATACTCAAGCCCTATGGTCTTCAGTGTACTAGCCGTTTCCTTCGCTTAATAAGTGATAGCATCAAAGCATGCTGGAGTAGAGAGCCCTATAGCTGCCTCTTGCATTGTGTTTATGTGTGTGTTGTAAGCTGGTGTTGCTGTTTCCCAGCCCTGTGTGAAGGAGCCAGCGCGTGCGGGGAGGATGAGGTGTGTGTGAAGCCTGGGTTCTGCCGCTGCAAGCATGGTTACTACGGACCGAACTGCAAGACCCGTGAGTCATCGTTGCTCATCACAGCAATGTTATTTAATCAGTGTTAAGCCTGACAGATCCAGCACTGTCATGCCATGATCAGCATATTGGTATAGTACAGCTGCAGCTCTACGGTGCAGCTCCTAGGCTAAAGAGGCAGTGACAGGCACAGCTAATGCTAGAGGCTAAAGCATGTCTCTTTCTGTTCCTCCCACACAGGCTGTCCCACCATGTACTGGGGCCCCGAATGCAAGGAGTTCTGTGCGTGCCACCCCCACGGGCGATGTGACCCCGTGACGGGCCAGTGCACCTGCAACCCCAACCGCTGGGGCTCCCTGTGCCAGCACGCCTGCCGGTGCGGGCGGCACGGCCGCTGCGACCCCGTCCATGGGAACTGCACCTGTGAGCCCGGCTGGTTCGCACCGGCCTGCAACAAGCCGTGCCAGTGCCAACCCGCCAGCTCCAGCTGTGCCCCCGCCACTGGGAGGTGCCTGTGTCACCAGGGTTACTGGGGCAAGAAGTGCAGCTTGCTGTGCAACTGCCCCCACTCTCCCTGTGACCAGGACACAGGCATCTGCCAGTGCGAGGCGGGGTGGTGGGGGCCTCTCTGTGACCGTCTCTGTGACTGCCGGCACGGGGGGGTGTGTGACCCCACCAGCGGGGGGTGCGTCTGTCAGCCGGGGTACCAGAACCCCACCTGCAGTGAGCGGTGCTCCGCCGGTTTCTACGGCAACCAGTGCCAGAACAGGTAGCGTTGGGGGATGTTATGGATCAAACTGCATTCACAGTGCAGTTGCAGGCTGATCCATTCCTGGTTTTACTGCGAGTTCAATGAGAAACACCTGAGCTTGTTTCCTCTACACACTGTGTCTAATCAAGCTCGTAGTAAAACCTGGAATGGGTGTAACTGCTATGCAATAGGAGTCTTATTTCCATCCCTGTTGTAAGCATAAGCTTTGAGTATTCCCATTAGCATCCATCCTGCATTCGAATCTATCACAATTGTTGCAGTGTTGTAGATTGTTCCCTATTGCTCTGTACTGAGCCCCCTGTGCACTGATGTCTCCTCTCTCTGTCAGATGTGGCCGGTGCAAGCAAGCCCAGCCGTGCTCCCCGACGGACGGGTTCTGTGCGGCCTGCGAGCCCGGCTGGACCGGCACCCGCTGCGACCAGATCTGTCCACACGGTTACCACGGAGACGACTGCAAATTGGAGTGCCCTCGCTGCCGGAACGGGGAGCCCTGCGACCCTACGACAGGAAATTGCTCACACTGTGACCCGGGCTGGATCGGACCCAGGTGACACACCTAGGGGATACCAGCGATTTTTGTTGTTTTAAACTTTTTTTTTTTTGCACTACTCTGTAAATGCTGTTATGTCTCCCCTTGCCTTCTTAAAGTCCTATCTGACCCTCTTTCTTGTTGGTCTGTCTGCAGGTGTGACTCCCAGTGTCCTGAGGGGCTGTACGGAGCCCAGTGCCGGTTTCAGTGCTCCCCCTGTAACCATGGACAATGTGATCACGTGACAGGAAGCTGCATCTGTGAGCCTGGTTACCAGGGCAACAGGTAACTCCAGCAGTGTGGAGTAGTGGTTAGGGCTCTGGACTCTTGACCGGAGCGTCGTGGGTTCAATCCCCGGTGGGGACACTGCTGCTGTACCCTTGAGCAAGGTACTTTACCTAGATTGCTCCAGTAAAAACCCAACTGTATAAATGGGTAATTGTATGTAAAAATAATATGATATCTTGTAACAATTGTAAGTCGCCCTGGATAAGGGCGTCTGCTAAGAAATAAATAATAATGCTAAGCACTAGAAGGTGTTTAGACCTAGGCATTGTCGCAGTACAGTATTTTTTTTTAACATAGCTGTGTGTCTCTCCAGCTGCAATGCTACCTGCACAGGTGCACTCTATGGAGTAAACTGCTCGACCCCGTGTGACTGCTACGGAGACTCCTGCCACCTGGTGACTGGAGGCTGCCATTACAGTGAGTGCATGACCAACACAACCACTGCATTATGTAATACAATGACAGTGAGAGAGTCTGGACTGGAAACTCACATGACAGTTGTTGCTTGTTTTCCAGGGTCGGGGGGTCGTGGCGCGCTCATCGCTGGAGTCCTCATCCCCCTCCTCCTCATCCTGCTGCTGCTCACCTGCTGCTGCTGCTGTTGCTGCTGCGGAGGGAGTCAGCACGACCCCAAAGACAGGTGAGGCCCTCCTCTATTCAAAACACTGCCGTCTTTCTGAGTCTGCAGTCATCCCTGGATTTATTTAAAGAGCAACTGCCTTCAAATCTCATTTGAATTGCTATCTCCTTTACTATGTTATGGGGTTTGCAATCATGCTGAGGGGTTCTGCGTTCTGTTGCTCCAACAGTGAGTTGTTATTATCATGGATTTATTATCATTCAGGCTGGCGGTTGCTGACGGGGGTCCCTTGGCTCGAATGAAGCACCATGTCCACGGGGTTCTAGGGAACCTGAGCTCAGCAGTCCCCTGCTTCTCCTTGGGGTCCTCTACCTTGCCCCGGGTCACTGGTAAGAGCAGGGACTTGTATTTTGTGAAAGCGCAGTGCGCCTCCCGGTGGTTGCAGGCTGTAATGGCGTTGTTTCTCTGCAGTGTCCCACCACGATGCCGAGATTACCTTCAACCACAGCTTCATCGAGCCCCCCTCTGCGGGCTGGGTATCCGAGAACTCCTTCTCCTCCTTCGACACCGAAGATGGGGGGCCTGTTTACTGCCTCCCTCCTAAAGAAGGTAAAACAGCACAAAGCTCTGCATTATTACCCAGCACCTCAGCTCTTACCACTAGACCTCCCAGTCCCTCAATTACAATTACAAGGCCACACTGCTTCCACTCCCAGCTCTAACCCAGATCTATCTAGTAAGCTCGATCTCAGACCTGCCCCTGCTGTTTGCATTCAAAGACCTAACGAAAATGTATTGACAGGAACTCTTTGTTTTCCTTGGCAGATATCTCTACAGTGGCCGGAGGGGAGTTTCAGGAAATGAGCTCCAAGTGTAACATCTTCCCCGATGCCTCTGCCTTCAACGAGGAGGACGTGTCGCTGCCCTTCGCCATCCCCCGCACTTCCAGCATCGCCAAGGCCAAGCGGCCCTCCGTCTCCTTCGCCGAGGGCACCAAGTTCGGGACCACCGAGACCCCTAACATAAACAGCAAGCCCAAAACCCCCTGGGGTACCCCCAAGCTCTCCACCATCCAATCACAGCTCTCTACAGTAGAGCGGGAGGGGGAGGAGACACCACGGGGCGAGGACAGCCAACTGTACGAGAGCACAGAAACCCTCGGAGCCAACCAGGAGCAGGCAGATGAGACAGCAAGCCACCCCAGACCAGCCAGGAGACGGACGATCTCCAACGCCAAGAGAAACGCCACTCCGCAGCAGATTACAGAGGAGCCAGTTTCAGATGAGCGGGGCAGCTCTGAGACGATCTCTACCGTGTACGTGACGGTGGGGAAACCCGGATGCCCCTCCAAGCCTCCAGCTGAGTCCAGCAAGGAGGGTTCTGTCCAGGCGGTCTTGAGGAGGCTGGGAAGCCTTCAGCGGCACAAGGATGAGGCCAGCAAACCCAGAGGCAGGGGGGACAGCATCTCCAAACCGCCCAGGAGGAAGCTGGGAGCCAGGGCCGGCCTCTGGCAGCAAGGGGCAGCCGACTCTTCAACCTCCGATGAGAGTCCTATGAAACCGATTAGAACCCAGGTCAAGCCTTTAAATGCCACGGGTTCCGTAGCCAGAGTCCAGGAGGATGCTGCAGAAAAGGAGCCGCTGATTCCCTCCTCACCCACTCTCAGGAATGGCGTGATGATGTCAGGAGAGGAAGCAGAAAAAGGGCTGGAGATGGTGGGCAGCCAATCATGTGACCAGAACCCAGAAGAGGGCACAGAACAGGACTATCCAGGCACAGCCAGCCAAAATGACAGCGACCACGAGGCACCCAAATATGAAAATGTGACGATCTTTAAATAGGCATCAGATACGAATACAAAAAATAAGAATATAAGAAAATCACTTTTAAAGTGGATTTAATGGAATATATGGATATATATATAGTTGGATTTTGTAGAGTCAAGCGGTTTAATGGAATGCTTTTTTTAAACAAGACCCAGTGCCAGATTCATGCTAGGCTCAGGAGGACTGATACGATTTCAGCTGTGATTATAACATAGAAACCAAATTACGTTTACTAGTACTATTGTTTTTTCTAAGGAGTGTATATTTTTGTGGTTCATTCATTTTTATCAAATGCAAATACATAATGATCATGCAATTATCTCTGTATGTGTGTATATATGTTTACTCAACATTGGTTAAATGCTTTAATCTACCAGCTGGACAATATGGAGCACATACACCGACACCATCTACTGGTCATTTAACACATTACAGCAAATACATTACTGTAACTTCCAGTGATGTCACTGTAGAATTTAGAGCTATTTTGTCATGCCTGTGACATCAGAGTTTTGGAATTGAGGGCCATCAGCAGGACACATGTTTCTTATTTGTACATCATATACTGTCCTGTAACCCAATGAACTAACATCATAACTAATTCATTCCCATGTATACATACCAGGGATCGCCTATTATGCATTCATTTTGTAGGAAAGGCTTCAGAGACAGTTAAGTAAATTCTATATTTCAGAACAGACTTTTCACAAGTTGTTTTTACAGTGGAAATACAAGTTTGGGAATTAAAAGTAGTGATTCCTGTATCCTCCTTCTGTACACCCCTGCGAGGAGCAGTAAATGGTTTCTGGGTGCAGTGGGAGGGTTAATAGCTGCACCGTTATTTA
Organism: Acipenser ruthenus; assembly: GCF_902713425.1. NCBI lineage: Eukaryota > Metazoa > Chordata > Actinopteri > Acipenseriformes > Acipenseridae > Acipenser > Acipenser ruthenus. The sequence continues at coordinate 3,383,680 of NC_081214.1, forward strand.
TTGCTTGTGCGTCACAGTCTCAGAACAAAGGAGCCCCTGCCACAATTTCACGCCCAGGACTACATGTCCTTTTCTTTAAACTGTGCATGACATCGATTCATCTTAACACTAAAATGTCCAAATGCATCCGCCTCTTAATAAACAGGCTTCCCTAATCTGAAGATCACTCAAGTCAAGATGACTTATTGGCTTTATTAATATAAAACACAAAGCAAGCTCACTGGCTTTTTTTTTGCGAGCACTGGGTCACTGTGTGCTTTATAGTTGTGATTGATCTTTATATTTAGAATTCAGGACTAAGCCAGCAAGTTCAATACAGTATTGTACAGAGCTCTGACGTGCTATTTGTACTGTTTCATGAGAAATAATAATGAGTAATCTTACTAAACCAGTTACAACGTCACAATCGGCTACAAAATCCATTTAGGAACACAGAAGCGTTTGGTACTAAAATGAACAGTTTCTTGTTTCTTTCACATACAAAAAAAACACACTCCTTTATGTAACCTGACCTAAAAGTCTCACAAAATCCACCACACTCACCATAGTTTGTCTGTTTATTAATATGCTTTACCATTTCTCTCTAGGCTTTACAATGCTTTCACTAAGCTTTATTGCACTGTGTTGGGACTCTATTATAAGGGCACACGCACACGCACACACACACACAGGGCTCAGTGTTGGAGGTTGTCAGTTTTGTGTGGACGCTGGCTTTGTGATATTTGAAGGCCTGTTCAGGATGCTTATCTGCCACATCAGGCCCCCGCCTGTTTCCTCTCTGGGTTTGTTCTCTTGTTTCCTCCCTCCTGACTCAGCAGTGATTACAGGAATAAAAACCTCACCTTTCAGAGCGCTACAAATAGCCAAGGAACCGAGTATAGCCTAGTGCAGGCATGGCCAATTCCTGGAAGGGCTTTCTACTGGTTACAAGAGTGTAAAAAAGCAGAGAACTGCTTTAAAATCTAGTTAATTAAACATTTCAGAACATATGAACACAAACGAGAGGAGGCCATTCGGCCCATCTTGCCCGTTTGGTTGTTAGTAGCTTATTGATCCCAGAATCTCATCAAGCAGCTTCTTGAATGATCCCAGGGTGTCAGCTTCAATAATATTACTGGGGAGTTGGTTGGTTTGGAGCCAGTGGTTTGAGTTGAGGGGCTGGACACGGTTGGGTTAGTGGTTAGAGCTGAGAGGTTAGGACACGGTTGGGTTAGTGGTTAGAACTATGGTTACCATGTGACTCCAAGTACACAGGGACAGTTTGGGACAGTTCAAGCTTTTCAACTCGCACCGCAATGCATTCTGGTAAGTGTAGTCTTGCTGTGAAAGGTACCTGAGACAGGTAATACCAGAATGCATTGGGGTGTGAGTTGAAAAGCCTGCACTGTCCCACACTGTCCTAGTGCACATGGGGTCACATGGTTACCCTAGTTAGAGCTGAGGGGATCGGCCGCATTGGGGGCTAGGGGTCAGGGAGGCAGTGTGGCCTAGAGGTTAGATCTGAATGACTGGGAAGACACTTTGAACTGTGTCCCCCGCCCGTCCAGCAGTTAAACCTCAGGATGCGTCCGTGTGGAGCTCACAGGAGTTTCCCTTCGGCAGATCTGAGTTTCCTGAGGGGTGTTTATCACCGTCTTGCGCCTCTTTTCCACTTCCTCTCTATGTTGTTGTTCATTTGTGCCCCACACACATCTGCCTGGTAGTTCAGTAGTTCAGTAGTAGTCGTGGCGTCTCTAATAGAAAAGAGCAATGAGTTCCACAATCTGGGGGCATTCTAACTACATGCACCTTCTCCTCTCCTTTTCAATGTTACCTTTGGGAGGCACAAAAGGCCAGTTTAGTGCTTTATATGTAGGTCTTCAATGAAATCGATGACAGATAAGATTCAGATAGCAAGCATGCAGGGTTTAGCATGTATTGAGTACTTTATTTAACTAGAAATTCACAATTCAATTCAACCCTCTAAAAAACGCATGTGATTCAATTGTGTATAATAACAAAAAATACAATACCGGCCAAATTCCTTCTGCGTTAGGTCTTGCTTTAATAAATTCGTCAATAACGTTTCACAATAGCTATTTTAATAAACAATGCACAAAGGACTTGGGATTTCAATCACTTTTTATGACCTACCAGCCCAAAGCACAGGATTGCAATACCAGACTGAGAAGGAAATAACTCACAGTTTTGTATTTGTTTTTAATTCGCTGCCAGGATAGATTACTAGGATTGGATTTGGCATCGGCCCTGGTGTGGGACATGTTCTCCTGGGATTCCCTGGATCTTGAGTACTCTGGAAGGCTGAAGTTTACTCAAGCACAGTTACGTGTCTACCCAAGTGTTCTGTGCTTGTACTCTGATGGCTAGCTTATAGCTACTTCTCAACGCACCCATCCACTGTGTCAGGACTGAGTTCTAATTGCTTGAGGCGCATCTTCCATGGCAACCACCATCCCAGGATCTCAATCCAGTCGAGCATGTGTGGGATGAACTTGAACGGCGCATTTCTCATCCCGATCCTCTGCCTATCTCTCTGCACAAATTGCAAGAAGTGTTAATGAGCTTAATAATAATATCCCTTGAGGTGTCTTCCAGTTTATGCTGTGATCAGGACAAACGCTGACCCAATCTGACATGAGGTAGAGGTCCTGTTAATGGGAACTAAACCAATGCCAGGCAGGGTCACATTATTAGTTATTGAGCTGAAGTCCTTGCACGAGCTGTAAAGAGGTACCAAATGAAGTTAGTTGCACTTAAAACTGCTATTTCACAGTTTTTGCATAGATGCTGTTTAGATCTTTCTTTAAAGCTGATCCAATGTTCACGGATACATTGTTAAATAATACATGAATTAACATCAAAAAGAAGACTTCTTTTGTCTGTGGGCAGGTTATTAATTACCCTGAATAATCAGTGTACTATTCATAGCATCGCATTCCTGCATCCATTTCAAAGCGCCTGGCAGTGCCCAGCAAAGAGGCCAAGCAACAGGGTGGTTAATGAGTGACCAGGGGCTGGGGGTTTGGCAGCTCAAGGCTACGTCCAGCCGTCTGGAACCTGCGGGAGCAGGAAACGGTCAGCGGAGAAATATTTTAATGTCTAACTCTTTAACTGCTTTTACCTTTTCTATTAAATAAGATATGCATGCTGTCAGCTGCCTGGCAGTTAAAGAGTTAACTTCCAGCCTTCCCAGAGTTCTGAGTGATTGTTGTGTCACTGAGGTGCTGTGCAGCAGGTAGGGCTAACTCAGGAGAGAGCGGGAGAGAGAGTTATAGAGAGAGAGAGAGTTATAGAGAGAGAGAGAGAGAGGGAGAGAGGGGGCACACAGCAAAGGATGTGGTACTGAGCGTTTGAGCTGCCTGGGAGTCATACAGCACATTTTTCAAGACTGAAAACTGATGTTTCTCTTCTCCTCTGGGTAATGGACATGAGGTGGCTGTCATCTCTTATTTCTGTGTTTATTTCTGTGGCGGGCTGCAGCTGAGGGCTAGTACAGTAATATCTACAGGGGTTCAAATAGTCCCTCGGACATGGGTGTGCTGTCCAGGAAACTGGATATAATATAACTTTATAGTATAGTAATAGAAATACAATTTCAAAAATAATCTCTAGGTTATGTGAATGAGGCATTTAAACAAAGAGAAAGCTAAGGCACTTGGTGTGGCGGTCTGATCTTAACTGAACTTCATCAAGACCTGAGGACAACGTATTTGAAACCGTGGTAATATACTAGTTCTGTTTGCTGGTAGTAAAGTGCTGTTTCAGCTCAGAAAATTGTTTAACAGGCTTTTTTTACATATGTTTTCTACCACTGAAAAAAATGAATTTTCTGAAGTGAGCAATTGTGTAGCTCTCCCCCCTCTGCAGCTGACTAATTGTAAAATCTCAATACAAACCGCTGTGTGCGTCTGTTCCAGAGAGCCGCTGGAGAGCGGGGATGTGAGAGGGGATGCGGGAGGTGAGTCCAGTGTCCTCGTAGCTGTCAGGTAAGCACGTAGAACACTTTTGCAGCTGCTTATACTTTGCATTTACCGCTGTACCGTAGCATACAACTTTGTATTTTATTTTTTAATGTATTGTACCTCAATGTTTCACCCTTGTTATGCTCCACTGCACTTTGTTATGCCTTTGCAAAAAAAAAGGAAGTCCAAAAAATAAAAGCTGTATTCTTGAGGTAGTAATTTGTTTAATCAATAACTTGAAGAGGAATGGAATGCAGCGTTAAGTATGACGCTTCCAACAACAGGAGCCTTGCTGTATAATGTCTGTCTCCCCTGTGTGTGTGTATGTGTGTCAGGGTGAGACCTCTTAACAGCACGGAGCGCAGTCAAGGGGACCAGGGAGTGCTGTACTGCCCTGGCCAGGGGACCATACTGGTGAGTGAGGCTGGCTTCGTCCTTGAAACACGTCAAACACATTTTTTTGTGTTTAAGTTATCCCTTTTGGAGGGGAAGCTGGTGTTCTTCAGAGCACTGAATTTGTTTTACAGGTAAGCCAGTTTGTTTTTTCCTTGCAGGTGAACAATGGCGTGCAGGACCGGGCCTTCACCTTTGACGCGGTTTTCGAAGCCGGGAGTTCGCAGCACGAGATCTTCGAGCAGTGCGGGGTGAAGAGGCTCATCGACCTCGCCGCTGATGGGTAAAGCTGGCTGTCCGAAAACACGGTCTCGAACCCGGACCAAATATTAAAAAGAGCTAGGTCTGCCAGGGAAGCGCTTATTATTAATATCAGGGTTATTAGTATTCATTTCTTTCCCTTGCAGGTTCTCCTGCACAGTCTTTGGTTTCGGACAGACAGGATCTGGAAAGACTTACACAATAACGGGTCCACACTCCCTGGTGAGCAGCTTCTCAACCTGACCCCTATCCGGGCTGGTTTATCCACTCTGACACCTCTGTGTGGCTCCACAGCACCACCTGTTGGGAACCACTACCCATTACATTATTCCATGATCTGGGTGTTATTCCACTGCTGCTACACACCAGCCTTGTCCATTTTGTCCTCCAGTTCTCGGACGGTCTGAGGGAGCGCAGTTTCTACGGCCTGATGCAGAGATCGTTCGCCTATCTCCTGGACCGGGTGCAGGCTAAGGAGGGTGACTTCGTGCTCAGCGCCTCTTACCTGGAGATCTACAATGAGCAGGTACTTGGCTGATCACCAGTAAAGCGGGCTAAGCTGGTCTTGATCTGAGCTGGGTATGGGTGCCTAAGCTGAGTCAGTGAAAGCCCTGTGTTCTGTAAGAGGGGTTAATTGATGCTATATTGTGAAGCTGCATGCAACCCTGTTCTGACACCCTGAGAGGTACAGAGGAAGCTGCTTGGATTGGAAGTTTGTGGTGCAGTATTCCTTACGCTGCTAGCCAGGGACGTTCTCTTGATAATATCTTTTTGATCGGTGCTTTTTCACTGGGGCAGTGTGCTCTGGGGCTCCAGTTGTGTTGCTGTGTTCTGCACTCACCCCCTCTCTCCCTCCCTCCCTCCCTCTCGCTCTCTCTCCCTGCCTCTCCAGGTACGTGACCTCTTGAACCCTGGCCTGACCGACTCGCTGACCGTCCGCTGGACCAAAAACACCGGCTTCTACGTGGAGAACCTGTCCAACGTGGAGTTCGAGAGCCTGGACGGCGTCATGGCACTGCTGGAGGGAGGTAAGGCCTGCCTGCCTGTCTGTCTCTCTGCCTGTCTCTCTGCCTGCCTGTCTTCCTCACCCTCTCCCCTCCTCCCTCCTCTCCCTCAGGTATAGGGAGCAGACAGACCTCCTCTCACTCCCAGAATCAGCAGTCAAGCCGCAGCCACTCCATCTTCACCGTGTACATCGAGAGCGAGGCGGTGAGACAGAACAAGCATAGAACCTCACAGCTATCTATCTATCTATCTATCTATCTATCTATCTATCTATCTATCTATCTATCTATCTATCTATATATCTATATATCTATATATATATATATATATATATATATATATATATATATATATATATATATAGAGAGAGAGAGAGAGAGAGAGAGAGAGAGAGAGAGAGGGAGAGAGGGAGATTGAACAAGCATAGAACCTCACAGCGCAAACAGCAGATACGCAACATCTATCTATCTATCTATCTATCTATCTATCTATCTCTCTATCTAGAGAGATAGACAGATATACATAGATATAGATCTATATAGATAGAAATAAAAATTAAGAATTTTTTTGGATATACACAAAAGTTTTCAAGAATTTTCAAGAATTCTGTGGATGATGTCATGCTTATGTCAGAATAGAATGTTCATTCCATGAAGTTCCTAGTTTGCAGATAAACTCGCGTTCCCTTTGTTTCCGAGCAGCATTTGAATGGAATGGAAATCTGCTAACCCTAGACACACAGTTTATCAGTGCCGTCTGAGTCTGTTTGCTTTGCACCGGCAGGCTCACCCTGATGGAAGAGGGGGGTATCTGGCCAGACACGGCAAGCTGTGCATGGTGGACCTGGCCGGGAGTGAGCGGGTGAAGGAGACGGGCTCCTCTGGGGAGCTGATGGAGGAGGCGGGCAACATCAACCGCAGCCTCCTCACCTTGGGTGGGTGCAAGAACCCCAGAGCCACCACCGTTACACTGCAGCTTAAAGAACTCAACACACAATCTGCCTTCTTAATGGCTTTCAAATAAACATAGGCAACACATTAAACAGAGGCAGATCCGCCACGGTATAGGTTATCACTGCATAAAAAAAAGTGTTGTCATTTATAAGGTAGATCATCATTAATTAATGTGATCAAATTTGTACTCCTTGGTTTTTCTAACATAGTCATTCAAGCATGAAATAACAGAAAACATACTGCTGTATTGTATTGTCAGATCCTAAGTCTGATCCTGTCCTGTCTCAATGCACTGCATTTGTTCTGATAGCCCATATCTTTTGGGATATCAAGGTGCACTGCTTGAAGGAAGACAATGACAACATCAAAGGGACGGGGAACCCAATTTGTAATTTTACTAAGCAGATGATTCTATTAACCAGTGATTCCGTTAAGCATTTTACATTGAAAATCGCACGCCAGATGTATTGCTATTCGCTATAGCTTGTGCTTCCCATCTCTCCTTGCACAGGGAACTGCATCTCGGCCCTCGTGGACCCCCGCAAAAGGGAGGGGCACATCCCGTACCGGGACAGCAAGCTCACCAAGCTGCTAGCTGATTCGCTGGGAGGGTCCGGGGTCACGCTCATGGTAAGCTGGACTATCAGCATTGCCATTGGCTGGAGTTCAAAGTAATGTTGTACCAGTCCTGAAATGTATGTTAATATACTCTTTTTTTGTCAAATACAAATTAATTTGTATAAAACGTGTCCGAAAAATGAAAAAAATACATTCCATATTGTTACTGCTAGTGAAGCGGCCGGTCAGCTATATTGATATCCCGCCTTTTTGTGGCCAGATTGCCTGCATCTCCCCGGCAACCATGAACCTGCAGGAGACCATGAACACGCTACGGTACGCCAGCAGGGCCAAAAGGATCAAGAACAGACCCGTGGCTAAACGGGTAAGGAACCTCAAAGATAGCGAAGAAAACACCTAATATAAATTACTTTTAATCATGTCAATAACTAAACCCTGACAGACTTTACTGATGATGCAATTGACCTCAGGAAGCACAACAGGATATATCAAAGTTATGTGGGCACCAAATACATTTTTGCCAAGAATGTATTGACTGAATTATTTCACTGTGCTGACGTTCTTTAACATCCTTCACTGCTGAGAGAGTCTTGCACAGGGCTCTCCTCAGTTTCCCAGGATTCTTTGCTGTCATCCCAGGACTCGAAAGAGAGGCGGGTGATCAGCCTGGAGAGAGAAATCAAGTTCCTGCGGATGGAGAACCTGTTTCTACGGCAACGGCTTCAACTTCCTGTGGTCAGCAGGAAGCACTGGCCGGAAAACGGAGAAAGTGGCAGCAGTAGGTCTTTGTTGTTGTTCTTTACTGTGTCGTTGCCTGCAATGCTCTTTACTGTTTATATCTGAAACTAAATTCCCTGTCGCAGGTGAGTTTTGAGTAAATAAGTAGGATCTGTTGATGAACGGTTTTGTTGTTTTCTGGTTCTGTTGAGGGTAACACTCTGATCCCCCTCCCCAGCCTGCAGCAGCGAGCACGGGGGAGTGGAGCCGGCCGAGCCCCTGAAGAAAGTCCCTCCCTTCCCCAAGCACAGCCTGTACGACCTGCTGCAGGAGTTCATGAGGGAGAACGACGCCCTGAGGTGAGAACATGAGGGGGCTTGTCTTAATGATCCAGCTACCCATCCTAATACTACACCACTCTCCTGAGAACATGAGGGGGCTTGTCTTAATGATCCAGCTACCCATCCTAATACTACACCACTCTCCTGAGAACATGAGGGGGCTTGTCTTAATGATCCAGCTACCCATCCTAATACTACACCACTCTCCTGAGAACATGAGGGGGCTTGTCTTAATGATCCAGCTACCCATCCTAATACTACACCACTCTCCTGAGAACACGAGGGGGCTTGTCTTAATGATCCAGCTACCCATCCTAATACTACACCACTCTCCTGAGAACACGAGGGGGGCTTGTCTTAATGATCCAGCTACCCATCCTAATACTACACCACTCTCCTGAGAACACGAGGGGGCTTGTCTTAATGATCCAGCTACCCATCCTAATACTACACCACTCTCCTGAGAACAGGAGGGGGCTTGTCTTAATGATCCAGCTACCCATCCTGATACTACACCACTCTCCTGAGAACATGAGGGGGCTTGTCTTAATGATCCAGCTACCCATCCTAATACTACACCACTCTCCTGAGAACATGAGGGGGCTTGTCTTAATGATCCAGCTACCCATCCTAATACTACACCACTCTCCTGAGAACATGAGGGGGCTTGTCTTAATGATCCAGCTACCCATCCTAATACTACACCACTCTCCTGAGAACATGAGGGGGCTTGTCTTAATGATCCAGCTACCCATCCTAATACTACACCACTCTCCTGAGAACACGAGGGGGCTTGTCTTAATGATCCCGCTACCCATCCTAATACTACACCACTCTCCTGAGAACACGAGGGGGCTTGTCTTAATGATCCAGCTACCCATCCTAATACTACACCACTCTCCTGAGAACACGAGGGGGCTTGTCTTAATGATCCAGCTACCCATCCTAATACTACACCACTCTCCTGAGAACATGAGGGGGCTTGTCTTAATGATCCAGCTACCCATCCTAATACTACACCACTCTCCTGAGAACATGAGGGGGCTTGTCTTAATGATCCAGCTACCCATCCTAATACTACACCACTCTCCTGAGAACATGAGGGGGCTTGTCTTAATGATCCAGCTACCCATCCTAATACTACACCATTCTCCTGAGAACATGAGGGGGCTTGTCTTAATGATCCAGCTACCCATCCTAATACTACACCACTCTCCTGAGAACATGAGGGGGCTTGTCTTAATGATCCAGCTACCCATCCTAATACTACACCACTCTCCTGAGAACATGAGGGGGCTTGTCTTAATGATCCAGCTACCCATCCTAATACTACACCACTCTCCTGAGAACACGAGGGGGCTTGTCTTAATGATCCAGCTACCCATCCTAATACTACACCACTCTCCTGAGATGACGATGGTGATGATGATGATGATGACGATGACGGTGATGATGATGATGGTGATGATGATGATGATGATGATGATTATGGTGATGATGACGATGACGATGGTGATGGTGATGATAATGATGATTATGGTGATGATCATGATGATGATAATGACGTTGATGATGATGCTGTAACCCGCTACGTGTCTCTGCACAGGCAGGAGAGGAGCGCTCTGCTCAGCAGTCTGGAGAGCTCCAGACAGACAAGGAAGATGCTGTCGCAGGAGAACGGGAGGCTGATGCGCAAACTGGAGGACCTCGAGAGGTAGGAGAGATGAGATTCCTGCAGTGCCCCGCGGTACAAGCACGGTATTGTGGGAGCTCTTCCTCAGGCTTTTCTTTCCCTCTGCAGGGTGATCTCTTCCTCCCCACTGACCAGCAGCACCCAATCAGGCCACTCCACTGAGAGCATGAGCAGCTGCAGCAGTGGCCAGTGCCCCCACTTCTCCTCCCCTCTGCACAGACATGTAAGTTGGATTAGAAGTTTGGCTGACCCCATCTCTTATGGTACCAGACTTTGGTCCAGCAATGGAACTGCTAAGTTATACCAAGAAATATATCTGTCCATCACCGTAAGCTGTGTGGAGGTGTAGTTAAGTGTAGTTAAGCACGTGCAACCATGGTAACACAATTGCAAATAGAAGGAAAAGCATGGCAAGCTGCACAACTACTGTTAACTTTCAAATAGGATCTATGTGTCTTTCAGAAGCAGGTTGCAGTCTATCCCTGTCACCCTGGCCATCACTGCCATGGCTGTGCCTCTGACAGCTCTTTACAGGTACTGCCTTACAGCTACAATTTGATTAGGGTGAAGGATTCCATTCTATCAATGCTTTCCTGTTGGACACAGGCCTTATACCCCGCGGAATGGTACGCCAGGCCCCGCCCCTTTGTGTCTGTGGAAGACCCCGCCCCTCTGATTCCCCTCCCACATGATCAACTAGACCCGCCCAGGGGAGGGGCTAGCCTGACCGACCAGCACAGACAGGTGTGTATAGGAGATTGTAGTCACTGAATAGAGCAACAGGCGCGCCCCTACTTCCAGCAGTAGAATGTTATAAATGCATAGTTCAGGAACCTATAACAGAAATTAATAATGAGATTGCCATATGATTTTTTAGGTAACCTTGATAACTTAATGTAAGATGCAAGATCTTAAATATGTAAAAATGTGTGCATGGTGTATACTATACCTTTTAAGTAAAGATTACGAAAACATCACAATCACAAGTATAAGTGTATTGGCGCCACCTGCTGGATCACAGCAGTAAATACACAGTGCCCCTCTCTGCTATTCCTGCTGTCTTGTTTTGTGTTTGTCCTGCGGGATCAGTCTTCTGGTCTCTTGCTCCAGGTCGAACTGCCACCAATTGAATTCTTCATCCACGAAAACAAAGCAAAGCACCCTCCTGATCCCCAGGGCAGCTTGCAGCAGCCCCAGCCTGCATTGAATCAACAGAAGAGTGTGGACCCCATCCTGCCCCGGAGGAAAAAGTAAGCGCTTACTTCAATTCTTTGATCACTTGTGTAGTGAAACCTTCAGTGCTGAAGAAATGTGCAAAACAAATAAATAAATAAATACAGTGTTAAACAGGGACTAAAACCCAGTCATACTGCACTGCACTACTCTTTTGTCTAAGGGATGGGTCACGGCGCATTGTGATGACAGTGTTCTTTTCTGTACCCCTCTGCTAAGGAGCCAGGCAACGAGTGGCAGCTACGCAAACCGCTTTCAGCTCATGAAGGAGACTCGCACCCAGCCAGGCAGCACCCCTCCCCAGAGATCACAGGACAGGGTGCTGCCCTCAGCCCCTCCGCTCCCCAGCCCCCCTCACCTGGAGACGGCAGTGCTACAGCCCAGGCGCGGCAGGGTGAAAGGTATGGGGCAGCAGCAGCTTACATCCAGTACTGGAGAGGGCAGGAGTGTGGACAGCGTGCCTGCATTAAACAGAACTGCACTGCAGTAAAAATGCAATCCCTTTTAGATGAATCTTTTCACATACCAGCACTGTTGCTGTCTACCCAGAATCAAACTGCAGTCAGCATGCTTTTGTAGTTACAGTGTGTTAAAAGGGACCAGTGTGCAGTATTTGGCTTGTTTCAATCATTAATAGAAATGATTTACGTATTTTATAAGGGCTTTACCTTTCCCCCACAGCGGAGCCTTCCCTACCCAGACAGGAGGAGCTCAGAGCACAGGTCAAGAAGGAACACCCTCGTCACATGACCAGAGAGCACGAGCGCCATGGCAACGCAGAGAGACGGCAGCCTGACAGGACCAAACACCCGTCCTGAGAGCAGGCCTGTACCGGGCCTCCCGACTGTCTCTGTTTTCCCTTTTTTTTTTTTGTAGGGACTCCCAATTGATTTTACGCCTTGTAAATTGGAATTCTCAAAATAAAGACACAGTTATCCACACTACAGCAAAGTGATCATTTTTATTACAGCTGCTTCACAAATTGACAGACTGCAGCAAGCGTTTACCAGTGTGCAAGCCCTGCTAAAGTGGACCTCGTCACCCAGCGTATGGAAGTTATACAGGAAAGCAGAAGTAACACAATTCACCTTGCATATCTTGATTGGCATATAATCATCACGCCTTACTTCCACACAATTAAGTACCAGATTCACAGAGTTTGATAATACACTGCGAATTATAATAATGGTTTTCACTTCCTCTCTGCTCCTCCTTTCTCTGGGCAGCCCAGCCAGTATTTGGCGATGGATCTTGGGTACGGGGGCGATACAATATCCACCCTCTTGGTCTGAAGATTCACACGGTAATATTTATCTTAAAGAAAACAAGAATATTATCATTGAGACCTGGTTCCTGACATGGTTAATGATTCTCTTTTCTTATAGGGGAGCTAAACCCCCAGTATTTTAGTCATTAACCAATCAGCTTCTGACTTGCAGTGCACTCCACTAAGAGCCCTAACAAGGGGCTGGACCCTGCCAGCACTACCCAAGACATACCTTTAATGAAAAAGTAGATGCTCTGAATGGGCTGGCACTTGTGGAGCATGTCGTAGTCCTCGTCTGAACCCATGAATTCTAGATAACTCTGTCTGTCGTAGTCCGGTCTGCCATAGTCGTACCCCTGCCACTGACGCTGCTGTTGCCTGCGGTCACTGTTCTCGCCCAGGTCCTGGAGGTCCCAGAACACGGAGCGATCCTGCCTGTGCTTCTGTTTCCTCCCTCGACGGCGCTTGTATGAACGCTTCCTGCTGGCTTTGGAGTTTTTCTTAGAGCTGGCAGTCTGGGTCTTGGGAGCCACGTAGAGACGTGCAGCCATCACCGCGTCCACCGGGCCAGGGAGCCCCTTCCAGTCCCTGCTGATCAAGCGAGGGCCAGGGCTGGAGAAAGAATCTGAACCTGGGGAGAGAGAGGAGGGAGATGGGGGAGTGGGAAGAGAGAGGAGGGAGATGGGGGAGGGGGAGAGAGAGGAGGGAGAGGGGGGGGGAGATGGGGGAGTGGAGAGAGAGGAGGGAGATGGGGAGGGGGAGAGAGGAGGGTGGGGGAGGGAGATGGGGGAGGGGTGGAGAGGAGGGAGAGAGGAGAGATAAATGGGGAAGTGGGAGAGAGAGGAGGGAGAGGGAAGGGAGATGGGGAGGGGGAGAGAGAGGAGGGAGAGGGGAGGGAGATGGGGCAGCCCGTAGAGGAGTGAGGGGATATAGTGTGGGAGGACAGCAGAGGAAGAGAGTGGAAGAGAGTTCCAGTCGTTATTTCTGGATAGCCTCATAGTCACCCCCAGGCTTTAGGGTACGAAGCAGGTTGTGTGTGAGGTCCCACCTTTGAAGAGAAAGCTGAAGATATCTTCCCAGGTGTCGTACTGCAGGGCAGTGTAGCGGCTGAACAGAGTCGAGGGCTCCATCTCCGAACACTCCTGCTGAGTGGGCTGCTTGCGAAACTCGTACTGGTAATACTGGGAGCCTGGGGAGAGGGGACCGTCCCATGATACACAACACATACTGTCTAAAAACCTGACGGGCATCATAGTAACGTTTCTAATCCATGACTGATAGAACTTTGCCCTTTTAAACAGAAGTATCATTTTAAAGTCTGGGAGAATTTGGGAGTTTGGGAGAATTATCTTTTGCATATCATCTCCCGAAGATGTAGAATTGTTTCCATCATAATATGAAGGGATTTGTTTAGAAGCTCATTCTCGTTCAGTCCGCATTAACAAACAGAAGCATGTCTTATGTATTCTATTCTGAGATTTCTACATGCTGCTGATTAAGTTGGAAACACAGGTTTTTTTTTTATTGTACTTTGCAAAATAACACAAACGATTCGATTTCCGTGTATAGCAGAGAAGCCACTGTGGGGATTTACACACTGATCCTGTGAAATGAAGCAGAAAGAGCGAGCTGTTTATATCAAGGCGGGCTGCACCTTTGAAGAAGTAGACCTTTTCTTTGCCTCGGTAGTTGGCTGCCGGGAGGGCGAACGCCGCGTCGACGTTGTCTGGGATGCCGCTAAACCCTTCGGAGATATCCCGGGGATAGTCAGGGTCCAGGACGCCGTCCTCAAACCGCCAATACTCCTTACCCTGGCACAGAGAGACACGGTGTCAGACTGCGCTGGGAGCACAAGGGAGCAGTGTGCGTGTAACATGCTTGTGCTCTATACCATCTAGCAAGAGGGCGTTCATTTAAATTCTATTGGTGTATTTTAAAATCTGACAATGGCAGTCTCATACCAGTGTAGGTGCTACCATTTTAGCTAATGTCTGTGTCACAATTAGGTCAGTTAAGTCAATAGCCAAAACATTGGTCTTCTGAACCAATAATCGCTGTCCAAGGTCAGGTTTGAAAGTACCTTGAAGATGTAGGTTTTTCCCTGGCAGTTTATGCGGGTGAAGGCGGTATCGATGGGACCCTCCACCCCCCAGACGTCCTTGATGAGTTTTGGGTATCCCGGCTTCACCTCCTTGTCGTCCAGCTCGTAGAAATGTTGCCCTGAGAGTCGGAGTAGGAAGGGGAAACGATGAAGAGGGTGAGTTGGGTTAATTATTTACAGTATGCATGATCACGTGGTCTATAGGTCTGACTGGAAGATTGCCTTTGCATACCATGTTGAGCCATTCCAAAAGATGTGTATAATCAGACGTTTTAAATAGCTGGAAAAAAGTAGTTTTGGACACTTAATAAATATATTGCTTTATCATGCACTAGAAGATTCACCCGTTGTGGTGCTGAGGTCCAATAGGAAATCTCCCCTCTTACCTCGGAAAGCGTACATAGAGCCGTTCTTCACCTGTGTGAAAGCGTCAAAGGGGTCTCCGCTGCACAGCTCCGCTGGTTCAGGCTGCAGAGGACGAGTGTGCTCGGTGGGGTTGGGTTCTGTAACTCTTCCCAGCTCAGGCTGCTCGGTAACCCGCTCATATTCAGTGTTTGCTGTGGTAGTCTCTACTCTGGGTCTGACAGCGTTGGGTCTGAGGAGCGAAGCCCCTTGGTTCTGTGTTTCCGGCGGGACGCTCTCTACAGTTTCGGTCTCGTTGGCACTGTAGTCGTATTCGTCTTCTGGCACGTCAAACAGATCTCCGCGGGACACTGGCACAAAACAGAAGAGCGTTTACTTTGTCATTTACATTTCTGTATCAAATGAAGGTGAGCGCTCCCACAGTCCTCACGCTCTTTGGTGGCTGTGCCTCTCTTTGAGTACCAACCACATGTCTTATTAAACCACTACTGTACTAATTTACACTACATGGGCGCTCTAGAACTGAGCAGCACTGAACACAAACTCCGTACCTTTACTGCGGCACGCCGTGTCATAGTCCACGCAGCAACTTTGGTAATACTTGCACATGGAGTCGCACTGGCACTTCTTCTTTGAGTCGAACCCGATCTCACAGCGGCCAACGCATGAATCTGCAAGGAAAGAAAAACGCACGGAAGCACGATTTACCTGTGTATTGCTTCCAGATAGATAATGTAAGTCTGCCCTTCGCTATTTCTAACAGCTTTAAGACTTCAAGGCATTTGCTTCTGTAAAATGCAATGGTTTCCAAGTCAAATCAGTTCCACCCATCGCAGGGGGTTCAAGTATCAAGGCGCCGAGTCAGAGCGGTTCTCACTTACCTTCCACAGCCAGAGCGGCGGTGAGCGCGGACAGTATGAGGATCACCCCCAACTTCATGGCGTCTCTTCGGGAGCAGAGCGTGTAACTGAGAGGGTTTGGGTCGTGCAGCTCCGTTCAGACGATCGAGCGGCCAAACGGGTCGTTCACCTTCACGTGTTGACTTAGCCTTAGAGTTAAGGATCCAGAAATCGATCATATTAACCAGAAGGGAGAACGAGAGAGAGAGAGAGAGAGAGAGAGAGAGAGAGAGAGAGAGAGAGAGAGAGAGAGAGAGAGAGAGAGAGAGAGAGAGAACGAGCGAGAGAGAGAGAGACAGAGAGAACGAGAGAGGGAGAGAAAGAGAGAGAGAGAGAGGGAGAGAGAGAAAGAGAGAAAGAGGGATAGGAGAGAGAGAGAGAGATGAGAGAGAGGGGATAGGAGAGAGGGAGAGATGAGAGATGAGAGAGAGAGGGGATAGAAGGAGAGAGGGAGAGAGATGAGAGAGAGATGAGAGAGAGGGGATAGGAGAGAGGGAGAGAGATGAGAGAGAGGGGATAGAAGGAGAGATGGAGAGAGGAGTTATTGTTGGCACTGTAGGAACCACACACAGTCAGGTGTCGACCAGAACCCTGGTCACAACTGTGTCCGTTTTAGTTACTTTATAGCATTAGGACCCAATAGAGTAGCACGTCCCTCTCTTCGTTTATAACGATGCTATCGCGTTATTTTGCCCTGTCTAATAACCGGTCCGTTTGTTTCTTGGCTACACAACTATAGGCAGTCAGTTTTGGGTAGCTTTATTGCGTTATCATTACTGATTTATTGAAACGCAGTTCCTGACTATCTGAGCACAAACAAACCTTTGGCAGTTCGGCCTTGCTTGTCCACCCTGACCTCGTACCAGGACGTTTATTATCGACGGGTGCAGAGTGGGTAATTCTGTGTGTAATTCTGCACAAAGCAGGACCTTTGTGAGTTTTGTTTTGCAATCTGAACTGTGATAAGCAGTGCCTCAGCAGCGGTGTGTATTAATCATTAAACGGAGGACTGAGTGGAACGTAAATAACCCTGTGCATGTACTGTGTGCATGAACAGGGGTTGAGAAAAAAACAAATGAAACTCATCCAATATGTAGCACACACGCTTGACTGATTCGTTTGTTATACCGCTTTTCTGTAGAGTAAAACCCGCATCTCCCTTCATGGAATTAAAGGCGCTAATCACTAATGAAGTGCCGCAGTTTAAACGCCTTGCAGACTGCGGTCAGGTCAAATCAGCGCTGTCCTTAGTATCCTAATCTTGACAATGTTATGGCAGTGTCGTGGTTTTTATTCCGTTTGTCTATACCCTGTATTATTATTATTATTATTATTATTATTATTATTATTATTATTATTATTATTATTATTATTATTAACCGTAGTTAGTCGTTACAGTAGCATTAACAGCGCCTCGGTTTGGGGTTTTCAGGGCCACATTGTGCGGATGCTGCTGTCCGTGGTGCTGATACCCTCTCCGTTCCACTTGGGGGCGGATGAGGGCTCTTCTGACGCGGTGTTGCTGGGGAGAGCTGCCTCATTAGACACTGATGGGCGGTCTATTTTAGGTGAAAAAGCTCGAGACAGATGAGGCTAACTAAACAGACTTTAGAGAGGATTCCCCAAATCTGACACCGACGATAAATGAAGACATTTAACGACAAAGCGATGTCTGTGTAAAATAAAGGGAAGGAGTCGTTGATATTTGTTCGTCTCGCTTTAACCCGCAGAAGAAAGGGGATGTTTCTGCCGTCGCTCTCCCAAACACCACGAAGACAACAACAAAGGGAATTCATTAATCAGTTCATTTCTTGAGGCGAAACCCTCCTGTCTATTTCGGAACACGGACATTATTGCGAATTCTGTCAAGGTGCTTTGGAGATTGATTATATTGAAAAGAGTCCTTTTGAAAAAACTGGACAGTTACATCAGCAGAAACAGTCACAAACAAAACTGTAGCTCTCTGCTACTGACATCACCAAAAGACATCATTACAATCAAACCAGCCCGGCTGTATACGGGCGATGCTCGTTGATGCTTCTCTCTCTCACCATTTCTCTGTATAAACTCTGCAGATCTTTCTCCATGTTTAGCTCCGAAAGGCTCTCAGTTCCCGAATATGTTTCCCGGCTACAGAACCGGAGATCCGTCCCGGACCCCATAGCAGTATCTCCGGGTCTGAGCACCGATGTCCGGGCGGCTTTGGATGCAGCCCTGCCGTCGCTCCGCGCCGCTATCCGGACTCTGAAAGAGGCCGAAGAAACCTCGAATTTAGAGGAGACTCGGAAGGGAATCGCGCAGGCATTCCAGCTGGTCCAGGAAGCCTGGGTGCTGCCCACGGTCGGAAGGCAGGTCGCCGAGGAGATCTGCAACACAATCCGGCTGGAAGGGGCCCTCGACCTGCTTCTCAAGCTGCTGCAGTCCCCCGAAGTGGAAATCAAGTATGAGTCCACCAAGTTACTGGAGCAAATACTGACATCTGAAAACAGGTAAGAAGAGCTTTTAAAAAAAAACAACAACAACAAAACCATCCCTGCTAGCATGACTGTGCAAACTGACATAACAGAATATCTGGTACATCCATTAAAGGCAAATTCTTCATTTTGGGAGCGGATTTCAGATTTGGGGATCATGGCGTACTGGAATAGCCAGCTGTGCTATGGATAATCATGTATGTTATCAGTATACTGTGGTCATCCTTCTAGATATCGATGCCTACATATCTATGGTGTTTTTCATTACATTAGGACACTGATAAAGCAGCATTATGTATTTTTTAATTTGCTGGTGATAAACAAAGCCAGGATCACAGGCAGCCAGATGTATGAGCTTCACTATGCTAGGGCTCAACTGTCTGAGGTCACAAAGGGTTGTGCTCACTAATTGAGCCACTGAAACCACTTCCTACACCACAGCTGGGAGCTGCACAGTGGCCAACTCAGTAAGAGTAGCTCATTTTCTGATGATCTGAAATCAAGGGGTTTTAGTCAATTAATATAAACTGGCTGATCTTAATCCTAACACTCTTCAGATATGTAGCAGTCCCTTTGTTTTGTACCAAGGTAATGGAAACCCTTCTGCCACTAGCATGTTTCTTGTCTTCATACCTAGTGACGTCATGGTTAGTCTTGCTTACGCACGTATACCAGCGCTGGCCTTTTACAAAGTTGACCTCAGATTATTTTTCAGTCTGATACTGTTATTTACTTCCCAATCAATAAAGCTGCAGACTGGCTCACAGATGGCAGAACTGAAGTTTTGTAAAAAAGTGAGTTTGCTGATCTTAGTTTGTACACATTTTGTAGTGACTCATCCCATCCCATCATGTTATAATGCTAAGCAGAAAAAGGAGCCTGGCCGGCACTGTGTGATTAGTGCAAATTAAGATGTCAAAATGTTCTTTGAGGTGGAAACTCCTCCTTCTAATGGAGTCTGCATTGAAACTATAGTACATTATTCGTTTTTCCATATGGAAATATAAGATGCTACTTTCCTGGATTTGACAGCTTGCTGTTGGTGCAATCCAACATGATTCCCTTCTGTAAAATGCTCTAAGAAAAATCCAGCTATGGTTTAGATGGGTATAGATGGATTTAATCAATCCCTAAGCTAAGTAGGCTAGTCTAGTGCTGAAACGTTTGTTCGCTTAACTTTTGAGTTAAGTTTTACTTTCCATTGAAGAAGTTCTGGATTTATGGGGTCCAGGCACATCTAATCCATCCTTAGTGTCTTGTAAGTTTCTTGGTGTCTCTCTCCCTGCAGGGACCGCGTGGCGCGGATGGGTCTGGGGGTGATTCTGAACCTGGCCCGCGAGCGAGATGATGCCCAGCTGGCCCGCAGCGTCTCTGGGATCCTGGGGCACATGTTCAAGCACACGGAGGAGACCTGCTCCCAGCTCATCAGCAACGGAGCGCTGGACTCGGTGCTGTACTGGTGCCGGGGCACCGACCCCACTGTGCTCCGCCACTGCGCCGTGGCTCTGGCCAACTGCGCCATGCACGGGGGCCACGCCTGCCAGCGGCGGATGATCGAGAAGCAGGCAGCCGAGTGGCTGTTCCCGCTGGCCTTCTCCAAGGAGGACGAGCTGATCCGATTCCACGCCTGCCTGGCGGTGGCTGTGCTCGCGGCTAACAGGGAGGTGGAGGGGGAGGTGGTGCGCTCCGGCACCCTGGAGCTCGTGGAGCCCTTCATCGCCTCGCTGGACCCGGACGAGTTCGCGCGCAGCCTCCTCGACAGCTCCGACAACACCCAGGGACGCACAGCCGCCGACTTGCAGCACCTGCTGCCCCTGCTGGACGGGGCCCGTCTGGAGGGGAAGTGCATCGCTGCCTTCTACCTGTGCGTGGAGACCAGCATCAAATCCAGGCAGAACAACACCAAGGTAGGGAGGCTGGTGGGAGTCGGTGTGAGGGTGTGTATTTGCATTTCTGTAGCGGGCCATTTTGATCCGAGGATAATAAAAAAAGGAGGGTAAAAATAACTAACAGGTGTTTCATATATAATCAAAATATACGATACATAGAAAGAATAAAGGAAGCTTATAAAACTTAACCAATTCAATGGCAATCATTTCGACTAGAGGTTCTTTACTTCAATGATAAAGACTTCCAGCTGACACGTTTGCCAAATACTTTTTCCTAGTTTCTCTTAGTATTTCTACACAGCTCACTAATCTGTTTATCCGCTTATTGATTTGATGTCTGTTTATCCCTCTGATCCACTCTTTTCTGCCTCCCCCCTCCCCCACCCTCAGATATTCCAAGAGATCGGCGCAGTGCAGAGCCTGAAGAGGATAGTCAGCTACTCCAGCAATGGAACCACCTCGTCTCTCGCCAAGCGGGCACTGAGAATGATGGGAGAGGACATCCCACGGCGCATCTCTCCCGCCGTGCCTAACTGGAAATCTGGAGAGGTGCAGACCTGGCTGCAGCAGATCGGCTTTACTGCCTACACCGAGCGCTTCCAGGTGTGCGTGTGTGTGTGTGTACGTGTGTGCCAGGGGGGCATTACACACTACATAATGTCATGAAGGGTGATGATATCTATGCCAAGTTTTCATGTTTTCATACTCAGGGCTTTAGGACCTGGTCCACATCCTTATGCATGTCATGCATCTGCATCTTCTATTACTGCAATGAGAGCCATTCATTTTGTAGCTAATTCTGCTACACTGTGCACATCCTTTTCATCTCTAATTACAATCTCTGCTGATTGTGCCAGCCTGTACACTGCTTAACACAATAGCTGTACTGTTTGGCCGTCATTTCTAAATCTCATTTTGAGTTTCTTGAAAACTGTGCAGATCAAAAGGGTTTGGGACGATCTACAGTTTCTAGTGCATACATCAGACATGCAAAATTTTGCAGAATTATGTTGTAAACCAAACTCGCTGTATTTATTATATTAGTTGGTGGTTGCGGGGTCGCTGGTTCGAGCCCAGCCTCCACCCTGTTACACATACTGAATAAACGAACAGGGGTACATGGAGCATGGTGCCATTCTTTGAGCTCACCCCCAAGCTGCTGTCCTCTCTCGCCACCCAGGAGCTGCAGGTGGATGGAGACCTGCTTCTGAACATCACTGACCTGGAGCTGCGCATCGACCTGGGCATGACGGCCGGCCTCACCAGGAAGAGGTACAGCTTTATCAAGGCACTCATTCTATATTAGAGTACCCTTTATGGAGAGGATTGAGAGTATCACAATCTGGGCATATACTGCATGGAGAAACCTGTCCTGGCTGTTAACACAGTAAATCCCGGACAGTGGCTGTAGGTTAAGGCTGATCTACTATTTCCTGGCACTGCTAGCTCTAAACGTTACCTGGATACTTCATATTATTGTCACATTGCAAGCTTGAGTCAACCTCAGTGTATGCTAAAAAAAACAGCTGCACTTGAACGGCAGTGAAAGAACACTAAATCGGATTACTTTCTTATAAGAAAAACGATGCCGTATTCTTAGTGCTTATCAATGTGCTTATCTGTGCAGAGCGGTGACATTGAAAGAATTGTGGAGATTCCTGTTTGCCCCATAAGAGAACAACACCACTGAACTGGGTTTCAATAACAAGGATTCCACTTGCTTGACCCGCAGGTTCTTCAGGGAGCTCCGAGAGCTGAAGACCTACGCCAACTACTCGACCTGCGACCCCAGCAACCTGGCGGACTGGCTGGGGGGGTTGGACCCGCGCTTCCGGCAGTACACCTACAACCTGCTGCAGGGTGGCCTGGAGAGGAGCTCCCTGCCCCGGGTCACAGAGCAGCAGCTCCAGGTAGACTGCCGCGTGGAGAACGGACTTCACCGCGCCAAGATCTTGGCGGCAGCAAAAGGTATTGGGGGAAAAGAGAGGCTCCCTCCATCCCTTTATAGAAAGAAAAGATTTAACTGTGTCTGAACAACTTCAAAAGCTATCAAAAGGGCATAACTAAAGACAAACTTTTGCATCTTGAACGTGCAACCTGTATAAATGTACTGGCATCCATTCTAACAAAGAATTGTACCTGTGCAACCAACTTTCTATTACAATTGCAAAGTCGTTTTTCTTTCTTTCTTTCTTTCTTCTCCCCTCATTTATTCTCTCTGCTCTGTGTTCCCCTGCAGAGATGCTCCAAGCCCCCCCACCCTGCAGTGCCTGCGAGCTGCAGCCAGAGGGCCCCGATGTGTTCATCAGCTATCGGAGGACAACCGGCTCCCAGCTCGCCAGGTGAGCCTGGTTGAGTAGAGATGGAAAGGTGCTCCACACGATCTCCCCACGATCCACGATCTGGAGCTGGGTCAATGACATACCAGCCTCTACAACCCCTTTAACTGCAGTGGAGCTGAGATTGAACTGGGGGTGTCAATAAGAGCTTTTAACTATAATATGAAATAAGAGTTATAATGAGTAACAGGAATATAAATGTGAAACATAGACCCTGTAACTACACAATGTTAGGATATATTTAATATTCAGTACTTATTTCATTAGTGTTGTAGACATCTAATCTGAAATGCTTCTTGCTATGGTTATATATTGTAGGTTATCCAAGTGGTTACCAGCATTCCAAATAAGTATGTGTTTTAATAGTTGAATATAATGGTATATTCGCCAGCATCTTGTACTGAACAGCCCTGGTAGCGCCCCCTATGTGTGTCAGGAAAGCACTGCGCTCTCTCTCCCCCTCTCACCTCTCTCCATCTCTCTCCGGTCAGCCTGCTAAAGGTGCATCTCCAGGTTCGTGGGTTCAGCGTGTTCATCGACGTGGAGAAGCTGGAGGCCGGCAAGTTTGAGGACAAGCTGATCCAGAGCGTGCAGCGAGCGCGCAACTTCATCCTGGTGATGTCGGCCGGGGCGCTTGACAAGTGCATGGGGGACAGCGACATGAAGGACTGGGTCCACAAGGCGAGTGGCAGGGTCGGCTCATTCACAGCGTCTCGGCCGCGGTACTGATTCTAACACGTTGACCGACGGTGTTTATTCACAGGAGATCGTCACGGCCCTGAACGGAGGGAAGAACATTGTCCCCGTGACCGACCACTTCCTGTGGCCCGAGCCCAGCAGCCTGCCCGAAGACATGAGGTCCGTCCTCAACTTCAACGGAGTCAAGTGAGTCAGGGAGTGCGGGGCCGGGAGGGGCGGGGCAGAGCGAGGCCACACCTCCCACACTCACAAGTGAGTCAGGGCAGGGCAGAGCGAGGCCACACCTCCCACACTCACTCACAGCCTGATCGCTTGTTTTTTTAATAATAATGAATGTAAATTTGATCTACAATCTGTTATTATGGTCTTGCACCTCTGTTTTCCTCGATCGTGATCAGTGTTGGGATATTTGGGACACAGTCTGTGTGTGATGTTAGCTACATGGTCTGGATTTCACTCTTCCCCCTTTAACCTTCTCTCTCGACCTCCCAGGTGGTCCCATGAGTACCAGGAGGCCACTATTGAGAAGATCATTCGGTTCCTGCAAGGACGGACCTGCAGAGATCTCTCCAGCTCTCCTGACAGTCTCTCGAGTCCCCCCTAGGGCAGCTCTAATGTGGGGTGATGGGCATCTAAGACCTGTGTCAAGTGTACCCCCAATCTTTCGCCCCTATGCCTTGTATACCCACGTCAAGCTTGCTCTGGACCTCAAACCCGTATATAATGCAGTCCCTCCTCCCTGCCTTCTTTACATCTGCGTGGAAGTGAAACAGCCTGCAGGTGCCGTCCTTCACAGCTCTGTATAGATCTGCGCAGCATCCTAGGGTGTCTTAAGAACTCACATTCTGGGTAGCTACCTCCTGGAGAAGAAAGGGGAGTTCAGGCCAGTGGTACTGGTTGGTTTGGAAAGTTCCATTTTACAGGTACAGGAGGGAGCTGATGCGAAGTGATGAGCTGCCTGTTCTGTTTACCCCCCCAGTGTTTCTGCTTGGTCTGTCTTGAAGATGGAAAGGCTATCTCTTGGTTGAGCTGAGCTGCTGCATGCCATTCTGGGAGGAGATTGTTCATCCACGGAGAGAGTGATTTGTTCCGTGGTCATGTCACTTTCAAATGGAAAAGCTGTCTCTCAGGTCAAAATCACTTCGGCTGTCAGGTAATCAGTTAACCTCAGGGCTGGTCCATTTGCTTACACAGGAGGAGTCAACTGGACTGAACCATTAGGCAATATCTGCAGGATTTTATTTATTGTTTTTAATATTTTGTTAAAAAAAAAAATGTAATTGTGTTACAGTTTTAAATATTTGTGCTACAGTTAACATTGGGTGGAAAAAAGGGACATGAGTGTATATAACCCTGCAAATATGAATTCTGTATTTCAAATGTTTTATTTGTGCATACAGGTGCAGCTAAGTTTCAGTTACAGTACTATTAAACTGCAGTCTAACGACAGCACCCTGCTTTTGTAAAAAGTCATTTCTACATCATCTCGATGCTTTCAAAATGAAGCTGCATGTTTTCCTTCTTAATTTACCAAACAAGTACTGGAGCAGCCCAGAACACTAACCACAGAGCTGCTAAACCCACTATCTACACTGCAGCCCTGCACTATAACCACTCAAACACACTACTATTAACACTGCAGTCTAGCACTATGACCACTGAGCTAACTTCCTCGCCTCAGCCAAGCACTGCAAGCATTAATCTGCTCAACCCCAGGTTTGTACAAACTTGTACACTTTGTAGTTATGATAGTAGATGCTTCTCTTTTGCAATGTTGGCAGCTTTAACCCTATCCGACTGTTCCGTGGCCTTAAGTATATTCCTTCAAGATATAGGAAAAACGACTGTGTTATTGTGGCAGTGGTGTGATTTCAGGGGTTCTTGTATATTGCAAGTTAGTTAAACTGAACAATATGCAATAAAGGTTACAAATATATAGGATTTTGTGATACAATCTTGGAGTTTTTTGTTTTTTTTCTTCCATCAAAACAGATTAAAGTTTGGGTTAAAATACTATCTTCACCCCTATTTAATGAGACTGGATTACCCTGGTGCAGAGCATATTTGCAGCACATCCAGCGCTGATTACAGCTGACTGAGATTTTACATACAGATGGAATTTGATACCTCAGCCGTGGGTTCATAATCCAAACCACTATTCATAACCACTGCATAAACTGACCAATCCTGCACCATTGACGTTGAACTTCTATTACCATGAATACAATAATAATGCATTCAAATGTTCCATATGAAAAATAAAACCAATCTCAATATTGCAGAAAATACTGTTTCATGTTAAGGTGAAGGCCAGGTTGTATGTGCTGGTGGTTAGTCTGTGTTTTCTGTAAAGCAATGGCGATGTGCTGTAGAACAGGGTACAACCCCAGCATGTCCCCACCTGGGCTCCCTCTTCAAATGTGTATAATACTGTAGTTTATAGATTTTTTTTTTGAATAAATTAGTATTAAAAGGAAGAACAAGGTTGTACTGTTTTTCTGCCAGACCCAACCAAGCATGTAAAACCTTCCGTCTTCCCAATAATAATCTGCAGGCAAAACTCTAGACGGGAAACAGATAAAAGACAGCCATGACTGAAACGTATGTTGTATTTATTACATTATTGATACTCACAATATAGTGCAATATGTAAAATAATGGTTAAATGATATGAGATGGAGAATGAGAGGTAGAGATCGCTGTAGAGGTCTCTGTCCTTTGCAACCCTGCTTGCTCATCTTAACAATACTTCTCCTTTGCACTGCAGGTAGAGCCTGTTCGTTTGGTAAGCGAGGCAGGCTCGCTATTTCAATACTGCAGCAGGAGGATTCCTGTTGCTCAGCGCTTATCTAATGTGACAGGCTTCCCCCACGACTCCAGGCTGCAGTCTAGCTGGATCTGTGCATCCCAAACAAGGGCAGTCTATCAGCCACTAAGAAAGCGTGGATCAGAAGAAATGTTCCTGATGATTATGAGTCCAGTGGAGGCACCTGGTCAAGCTCTGTTCTGTACTTTAACCAGTTCACTGCTGAGTGTCAACAGGCCGTTTCCTTTCTTTTTACCATCTCATATTCTGATTCAACTTATTCAAATTGGACAAAGACCTTTTTTTTTTTGGCTGTTACTGATTGGTTAGTCAGTTTTTCTCCACCTGTCTGATTGGTGAAGTTCCTGATTACCGCTCGTGTCACGGCTGGTGGTTCAACATTGATTGGTTACCAGGCTGGGCCGGGTGTCGTCTTCTGACAAATCAAATGGCCACTGGCTCACAGCGACCCGTTCAGGACCCACCTGAGAAGAGATGGTAATCGCGGTCTACCTCCCTGCACCTCACAGCGCTGTAGACACAAACACAGGTTAGACAACAATGCACTGGATGCGCAAAGAAGCTGGCGTACACAGCCTGATCAGGTGATCTGCCTTACCCAATGATAGCAGCGGGGATGACGAGTAGCCACGCCCCAACCAGGAAGGGGAGCCCTTTCATGATGTGCAGAGTGGCAGGGTACAGAGAGTTGAAGAAGCCTGTCGACACCAGCGAACACAGGCTTTCTATGCAGGCCACAGAGGCGAACAGAGCTCCTGTGAAGAGGGGAGAGCAGAGAGTGAGGCCAGAATCATCAACCCACATCAACCTTGTCAATGCGCCCGGATATGCAACACCACATCCCTTGCAGTACCAAAATCATTACCAGCAATGAATCCAAGCTCAGAAACTCACAACAATCCTGCACCCAGTCCTGGGTTTCAAGTGTGTTATTGTGTTATTGAAATGATCAGCAGCCAGGAGTTTGAGCAAGCAGGCAAAACAAATTTAGCATCCCAGTACCTGGTAATTACATACTCAACTGTGCAATACTTATGTGAGTTTTTAACCACGTACTGTAAATCCCATTTGTTCACACTTTAGAGAGTAAGTAGCGGGGTTCCGAAAAATACAGCGTGACACGTCCCCACATGTTGCTACAACTGTTTAAATAACATGCCTGTAATTGTTCTTTTCATTGTTAACATCCTGACAAATTTTTACACTTACAACTTTTACACTACAAGTCTGTTTCAAAGCTCTTTTCAAAATGACCGCTCTAGTGCACTGACAGTGTCAGGATTATTGCCC
Source organism: Acipenser ruthenus (assembly GCF_902713425.1). Lineage (NCBI taxonomy): Eukaryota > Metazoa > Chordata > Actinopteri > Acipenseriformes > Acipenseridae > Acipenser > Acipenser ruthenus. The sequence goes on from NC_081214.1 coordinate 3,410,965, forward strand.
ACTTTGTCAAACAGGTAACACAGCAATAACCATCCATGAAAAGCTGTTACGTTATGTGCTTTTTTTTTTTTTTTTAAATTTAAAATCGCTCCTCCTGCTGTAATTTTGGAGAACAGATCTCAAGTTCTAAGTGTAAAAAGTTGTCAGGATGTTAACAATGAAAAGAAAATGTACAGGTATAACCCTTTTTCAGAGCCCCGCTACTTACTGTAAGATCGTTTGGCCAGCTGGCCACACTGTGTGTCTATCACACCTCACAGTAAACCCAGACCAGCTCTTGCTTTGTAATTCAAGGAAAAGGCCTTGAAGTTTAGACCATGCACATAAAACTGGCAGCGGAACAAAGAGCACACTGTAAAAAAACAATAAAAGAACATAACAGGACCTTTGCTCGAATGCCCTAGGAAATAAAAAAATAAAAAACACTGCTTCATGAACATTAACTTAAATCACTTTACAGCTTTCTTTATAATGCAATATTTGAACTCTACAGCAGACTCTATACGCAGTTCATCGTTCATTAATGAAGAGGTTTGCCAGCCCTTAATTGACCAGGGATAAAAGCTGCCATACCACTGGACTGTGATCTGGTCAGTACTCATGCACTCATGCTAAACCAGCACTGTCTGTATCATTCCTGTTTGTTTAGAGCTGACGTAGGCTGCAGGTGTCTCAAGCAAAAACGCTCACCTTGCTCAGAAACATCCACAAGCTTGGACAGCTTCGACCGGAGCACAGGGGTTGTTGCCATGGCGAGGAAACGTAAGCCGTAACCTAGGGAACCACAATACACAGAACAAATTAAAAGAAGTTAAGAAAAAAAGGCTGAAAAATCAAGTAACACAGTTTAGTAATTTCTGAGTTTACTACATTAAGCCACTAGGAGGCATTGGATAAACTTGAAGGGTTTAAAAAGCTGGGGCAGGCAACACCGGTTCTGGAGTGCAGTTCCACTCCAGGTTTAACTGGTACAATTCCTGGTCAGTGGTTTACAGGAAGAGCAAAAGCACAATACTGTATTGGAGGTGCCTGAATCTTAATTTAAAGGTACAGATCCTGTCCTGCTCAAGTGGAAGTAAACAAGCGCAATGCTGTGATCCAGTTAATGCACGACTTTGACTTCAATTCAGCCAACAACATCCTGTTCCCTGACAGCACCCGCAGATCACAGCAGGAAACAAAACTGCACACTTTGCAAATAATCCAATGTTTTGTTCCTTGTTTGAAATTAACTGCGTGTTTTATGGCCAGTTAGTTAGTCTCCATGTGTCTATTTTCTACCCCTAAAACAGCAGCAATACTGTGTGGTGCTTTTTTTTTTTTAGAACTACAGAATGCATTCAATTACAGTTCCAGCTCACTGTCTAATGTATATAGGACTGTTATTTAATGGCACCATCTATAGTGGCCCTACTACACTATATACTATTGAACTCATCCATAACTTCAGAAACGCTCAATCAGAACTGCAAGGTAGAACTTTAGAAACTAACTGAAGTAGACAAACGCTTCGCCTGGTTCCCTTAAACAGGGACCAGATGAAACTTTTGCCTACTTGACTTAGTTTCTTACAGTTGTACCTGATCATTTTTTTTTTTTATTAACTTAAGCATTAGATTTAAAACTGTTTCCTTTACCTGTGAACATGAGTGCCATGGTGTTGGCTAGCGAGATGACCACCAAGCCAGCAATGTTGGAGACCAGGCCAATGATGGCCACCCAAGTGTCCTCCAGACACACCTGCAGAGCCCGCAGGCTGGCCAGGCTGCTAAGGTAAGTCAGGTGCTCCGCGGCCGAGCCGTAGCCAATCAGGGCAGAGCCCCAGCACAGAGGCGAGCTCAGTTCATACAGCACGTACAGGTCCTTGGCTCCGAAGTGGACGGTGACCACAACGAACAGGGAGACGGCATAGAGCCACAGCTTGGGCCGCCGACCCTGCTCCCCAGGGGAGCGGTACAGCCTGTAAACCGCCTTGTAATGCTCGGCGGAGAACAGCCGGGCTTCTTTATCGGGTGCCACCGACTCTGCCACGAAAAGGTAGGCATAGAGAGCTGTGGCCAGATTGGTGGCCAGGACTAACCAGAAAGGGTTGATGTAACTGTTAAGGGGGAAAAAAAAAAAAGAAAAAAAAAAGTGAAAAACACATTTTTTTGCCAATTGATGTGATTAATCCATTATGGAGGCCCCTATTACGCTATCCATTTAGTTTGTGTTGAACTTGCTGTTTTCTTGCGGATCATGAGCTGTCAGACACACTAGAGTGAACGAGCACATCTTCAACAACCCAAAGCCACTGACTCAACAATTCTACTGGTATTCATCATCCTCTGGGTCTATGATGTCAAACCTCTGAAAAATGAATCAATCAATCAATCAATAAGCGTACCCCTGTGCCCGCCGCCACTGACCCCCCACAATGCTCGCCAGCATCCCAGCCACCCCCAAGCAGGCCTCCAGAACGGCCACGCGGAACGTGCGCGATCGCCGGTCGCTGGTGTCGGCCACGTAGGCGAAGCAGCCAGCCAGCACGGCGCTGAAATCCCCGCTCAGCCCGCTCAGGAGGCGGCCCAGCAGGAACCAGGCCACGGGCAGCCGCAGGTACATCACCAGCAGGTACACCCCGGCCTGCAGCGCCATGCCCAGGCTTGGGAAGATGAGGACCGGCCGGCGCCCCACTCGGTCACTCCAGGGACCCAGCAGCGTCACGGAAAACAGCCCCACCGCAAAGCCACCCAGGTTTATATAGAGGCTCCAGTGAGCCGTCAGGGTCTCCACTTCCTGAGAGAAGACATAGAATATAAAAAAAATAAGACTAACCCTTTCATGCATGGCGACCTCATAGGGGGACAAATAATAATTACAGTCTTTATATGAGGACATGCGAAAGCCGCAAATGCAGGATAGCCTCATATGAGGATGCCATTTTTTGCCCCATATAAAACAATGGGGGGGAAAAAAAAGTTTAATAAAATATATATATATTTATTATGTGTACAAAATCTTTGACGTAGTGGAAGTCCATTAATCCAACCACAACCCTACAAATTCACACCCTGCGTCCCCAGAGTTCCCTATGGGCTGCGAGTCTTCGTGTTAACATTACCTGTAACACAGGAAAAACAACTTATAGTGTCGTGGCATGGAAAACTGTCCTCACCTGAGTGTAAGTGAAAAGAAAAAAAAGAGAATAAACAAAACTATCAACAGCAAAACGAACGGAGTACTGCGAAGGTTTAAGGGTGACAAGGCAAGAGGTTTTTAGTATCGCTGGTTATTTTAGCACACTTGTTATTTATGTCCAATACGTGGCAATGCAACTCGTTTAATCTCGAGTTCACGACCTTGGCATTAAAAAAACAAGTGCCTGGAAAATGACTCACTTTACACGGGAAACAATTCCTGATCGTGCCAAGGAATATCCACAAACGTTACAATAACAACAAACCTGAAAGTTTCAAACTTTCTTTCAGTTTAGTAACATTTTGGTCAGTGTTAGAACAACGTATTCACAACCGCGAACACACTTATATAAAACATTTCTCTTGTTTTAATTTGTACCGCTCTCGCTTGTTACCTTCTGCAGCGGGTCCGGGGGCCCTGTGTGGTTGGTGCATCCTCCACCTCGAGTGCCGTTGTAGCCCAGGTCTGCGCTGATGCGGTCCCACAGATACTGAGTGCAGAGCGGCATCTGCAGGGCCAAGGAGAACATGGAAAGGAACAGTACGGGTTCCACCGAGAACGGCAGCCCGCAAGAGAAGGGCGGCGATCGGCGAGAGCGGAGGGTCTGCGGCGGCGAGGAAGCCGCGTCCAGGCTCGGGGTCTCTGAAGCGGGCGAGGCTGGAGGATCCCCGCGGAGGGAGCTCCTTGACTCGGGGGCGTCCATGGCAATGTCTATAGAGCTCAGCTGGAGCGGTGGGACGGCTGCCGTCACTAGCGAGTCTCGCATACTTCTTCAAGTAAAAGCTTGAAGTGAAGACGACAACGTTTTTAAGTAATTAAAAACAAAGATACAGAAACAGTTCTAGGGCGTAACGTTAAAAATGAAATAAGCCGCTTAATTTAGATTTATTTAGTATCTTTACAGATCTCAATCTGAATTATAGTGATGACCTGGTACGATAACCCGCGGGCTAGTTACTGTAAGTCTTTCACGATATTACATATAAAGAAAAATAAATAAATAAATAAATAAAATAGGCAAACATTGTGCACCTGCTTGTATCTGCACCGCTCTCAAAAAATGCGCGCATTCTGCAATGCGTTACAATCGTATTTCACGGTCGCTTATGAATTCCCATGCACAGTATAATCAATCCTAAAGCCTTGTTGTCCGCTGCACGTTATATATGCGTGTACAGAGTTCAGATTTAACAGCTGCAGACCGACATGGAGGCTTTTGAAGTGAAAATATCGGCTGGTTTCACAGACCTCAAGACATGCATAAAAACTAGATAGCGATATAGTGTGATGACGATCCACCAATACGAAGTCATTTCTGATCGCATGTGGAGATTTCATTAGACTTGGATCCAGCCGATGGAATGTTTTGATCGGATTTTACATCAATTCCAGGGGAGCGATTATACAAGTGGCCACTGTCTTGCTCTAGTTAAGAAACATGCTGTGATCCGTCCTTGGCAGGCTGTAAACTTTAACTATGTCAGTGCTGGAAAGATTAAAAAACAAACAAACAAAAAAAACAGCTGACCTGCAAACTTATCTAATATACACATGCATCTGCTTTTTAATGAGTTACCCTAGCGTACTCTTTCTGACAAGTCACTTGCTGTTGGAGTTAATACTGTACATGTTGTTAACTCATTGTTTCCCAGACACAGAGCTAGCTGATACAGAGCAAGGTTAAGGCTCTATAGGTACATGTGTGCTCATTGCAAGCAGCTCAGATTTGATAGGTGCATGTGTGCTCATTGCAAGCAGCTCAGATTTGATAGGTACATGTGTGCTCATTGCAAGCAGCTCAGATTTGATAGGTACATGTGTGCTCATTGCAAGCAGCTCAGATTTGATCACTGAACCAACATTCCACACCCGTGCTGGATCACTCAGTAATATTTTGGGTTAATCTTCAATTGGACTACCTATCTGAAGTGCCTTACACTACGTTCTAGCACCAGTCTGCATGGTTTCAATTGAAAGCACATTAAATGCTTAGTGGTGTGTCATTGGAGAAGTCAAGAGTTCTCTAGTAGCAGCCAGTATATATGCTCTAATGGGAATCGCTGGTGATTTCATTCTCGCTCTTTTCTTTTTGGTTAACATTGTTAATGAACAGCTGACGTCTTGTTCTGTTTATACCTGCACTCCTTTAGCTGTAGGAAAGTGCATGAGTCGGCTTCCTCATCAGCGTACTTTAGTTTCTTGGCGGACCTGTGCACAAAGGCAGTTTTGCCATGAATGACCTGAATTTTGTTATTCACTGTTAATCATTTATTGCAGTATTGTTCTGATTATGTTCCTTAAGATAACTTCTTTTTTTTTAAAATCTCCTACAATAAAGAGGAAATAGTTAGACTTTCACCTGGATCTTTATTGTGGTACTGACACATTGCACTTTGACCTGTGCTTGGTGATAAAAGACCCTACACAGCTTCAGGACGGGACCATTAGATTGTGAGCCTGTAATAGGATGCTTAACGTGGTCTGGAAATATGTTAAAAAACAACAAGCGGATTCAGCTTCCCTCCCCGTCCCTAGAAAGGTTATGCCGATAACATGTAAGCCCTGCATCGATCATTATTCACCACGTTTACAAACGGTTCCAGCAGAAGCCTTTGACACAGCTGTGTCTCGCCTGTAATTCAAGACATTTAAGAAATCAGCAGCCACTTCACTGCCCTGTAAAAGTGAGCGTGTTTTAACATTTAAGATCCGCCTTCCCTGTCCAAGCTTTCCATTCCATGAACATGTCCGTGACATTGGAAAAGTTCTCGACTACATCAGACACCCGCTTCAGATAAGCTGGCAGCAGTGTAGAGTTGTGGTTAGGGCTCTGGACTGTTGACCAGAGGGTTGTGGGTTCAATCCCAGGTGGGGGACACTGCTTCTGTACCCTTGAACAAGGTACTTTACTTAGATTGCTCCAGTAAAAACCCAACTGTATATATGGGTAATTGTATGTAAAAATAATGTGTAAAAAATAATGTAATTATATGTAAAAAAAAAAATAATGTGATATCTTGTAACAATTGTAAGTCGCCCTGGATAAGGGCGTCTGCTAAGAAATTAATAATAATAATCTGTCAGTATGGAGCAATTGATCTCGGCTCAATAGCTGCCATATCATTTGCACACACTGTGCTAGCTATGCTGTCTTTTTGCCTAATATGAAGTTTGTATTTCATAATGATGAAAGTGCTGTTTATAGCCTCCTCCTTATCACAGGATCATTACTTAACCTTGTTTAGTCTGGGACCTAAGCCAAGATTTTAACTTTTTTTTTTGCCCCCAAGAAGAATAACATTTGACCTGTGCCAGCGTGATAGAGGGACTCCTGTGGTTCAAAATGAGGTAGGGTGTCAGTCTCAGGTCAGCGGCAGGGCTGAGCTGTGACCCTTTTAATAGAAGCAGGTACTTCCTACATTTCCCCCAAATTCCGCTCATGTAATGGAGTTACACAGTTACAGAGGCAACAAGGGTAAACTATGAGGGCCTCTTTATCTCCATGTGAGGGATGCTTTTAAATCTTGATCCTTGGATTACTTGCAGGTTTTCTCTTTAATACGTCAAGACCTGTTTTTTTTTACAGGGCACTTTCATGTAAAACCATCCCTCTCAGTTTGCTATTAACTTGGACTGAAACCTGCTGGATCAGTGAAATCAGTAGAAACTGTGTCTGGAATTACAGAATGTTACTGGACTGCACTCCCCCGTGTAGTGCCTCTTACGATCTCTCTCCCTTGTTCCTCTCTCTCTCCCTCTCTCTTCCTCTCTCTCTCTCTCTCTCTCTCTCTCTCTCTCTCTCTCTCTCTCTCGCTCTCTCTGGCCTCTGTTGTATCTTCTAGTTTAAAGGCCAGGAAACAAAAGGTCAACATTTTAGCAAGCAACAGGTTGTCTATATTACCTGTATAGCAACTCTATGCCTCATTGGTTTATTGTGGTAAATTTGCTAAATCTCAGTTTGTTCCCACATTCAGTCTCATTCTGTCAGCAAAGTCAAGGTGGGTTGACAGGACAGTGGTAAGGGGCTGCTATTATCTTTACCAAATCATCTACAATAGCTACAACAATAAGGCACGAAACCAACAAGCAGAGAAGAACCTGAAGCATATATTGAAGCAACTGCAAATCAAGGTCAATGTGTTAGCTCTAGAAACAAAAACAGTTGTTATCTTGGGAGGATGTTTTTGCCTCCTGTGTAGTTTTGTCAGGAACAAAGAGCTCAGGATTGGCCTAACAAAGAGCTCCCTGTGACAGTCACAGTTCCTTTTCAAAATGCTCAACAAAGGAGAGAAATGTTACGATATAAAGGGATTCTGTTTTTGGTTCACTTTTTTTATTTTCTTTAGCTTATCTGTCATTTCTTCACATCATGTTCAGGATGAGTCAGCCTGACATTTCCGAAGCTTGGTCAAACTACTGGCTAGTGTCTTCAGGAGTTTGAAATTGCAGCATACCTGTGATTCTGTAAAGCTTTTGCAAGGATTAACACTTTCTCAAAGACTGCTTGTGATATTCCCCTTATCAGAAGAGGCGTGGCGTGCTGTGGTTTTGTAATTTCTCTTGTGTCATCTTCCTTTGTAAAATAGCATTGCCCTCCCCTAATTCTCAGGTTAATGTTTAATACTCTCCCTGCTCTCTATATAGCTTCCTCGCTGCTTTACTGTCTTTGATTTCGACTTTACGGAATCTGCTTTACAAGCCAAGTTTTTTTTTTTTTCAATCAACTTCTTTTATTTGTATTTATTTTTCTATTTACTCAATACAATCATGGGTTCCTTTTGTAGCTGGGTTTGGGCGTACCGGAATTATTTGATCATCTTCCTCATCCCACTTTTGCTGTTGCCGCTACCTCTGGCAATTCCAACAAAGGTGAGATTTTTGTTTGAATAAAAGAATACATCATTGGAGAGTGGTATCTTTCACATAGACACAATCCTGATTTCCTTGTCTGTTAAAGCTTCTTAAGGGTAAAGTTATCCGAAACTCTGGACCAATGAATTCAAGGACTGTCAAGAATATTGTCTTCTTCTTAGTATGAGTATCTTTATCACGGGTCCACTTTCCTTGTGATGATGGCTTTTTGGTTCTTGTACTTTTATTTATATGATTAGATCATATATGCTTCCTGGTACCTAATAACTTCCTGTGCTGTAGGTATGAAATCAGATAGACTAAGGGAGAGAAACTGTCTTATAGCTAGGAAGTGATCAGGTTCTGGGATGCAACAGCAACTTTGAGTTCTTTAGTGTTTCAAATACCTGCTCATCACAAAATGCAAAGAATATGCAAATCATGAAACAGAAGGGATAATGCTCCTTTAAGCATTAGGGCCATTCCAGATCTGTGTACATTTATTGGTAAAATACTAACAATACATTATGTACTCCTTTTAAAGTAATTGAAATCCTAATGACAAAGGTTAAGCCAATATTTAGGAAATAATCACCCATGAGAACAAACATGCAGTGACATAAATATGGAAAAAAAAAAACGAGTTTAATAAAGTGCAATGAAAGATGAGCTTCTGTGAGCTCCTTGTCTTAAGCCACTTTGTATGACCTGCTGCTTACGTTCATGTTACACAGATTACAACATTGGTGCAAACACTAATTAACAGCGCTGAATGCACAGACTGCAATGGTAGCTATGATATCCCTGATCTCAGAATACTGACATGTCGACACAAAAGCTGTAACTGCTGCTGACTCATTATGGGTTACTATGCTTGGGCTAGCAGGTAGATTTGGACTAGTTAATATTATGCCTGGCTAACAACCCACTATCTGCCCTCTATTAAAGTCTGACAGATATGGTATTTTTCCTACAACCTGTATTTCCTAAACAGTATTTTACACTCAATTTGATTCTCGGGATCCGAAGGGATACATGGTCATGGTCTAAACAGTAGCGCATAACCCAACACCTCTTTAACTCTCTCTATACAGCATAAGAGAAATGAGGTCTGTCAAAAAGGCAGGCTTATACATTCTAAGGCGGTGGTTTTAAGATCTACTGCTGTTTAGACGGCTGGGTTTTTGGAAAGCAGGAATCATGCTGTCCCTTAATTAAAAATAAAAAAGAATCATAATTATAATAAAAATAATTTATCCCACTTTTCATTTATGTATTTGGTTTAAAAAAAAAAAAAAAACAGTCTTGTGTTTCAAACCAAGCAAACAAGACAAGAGTTCTCTGCCAATCTGGATTCTAAAGCTTAGTGATTCTAGAGTGCCCTCTTCAGCCCTGTGCTGTGCAACATCCCTGGGAACGCATTCAGCATTTTTTTAGAGACTTTCTTATCACGATAAACGCTGCAGCTTTCGTTTTAGAAAATAATTAAATTGATACTAAACTCCTCCCACCATTGCACATGTTTTACATATGTCATAAGAGCTATTTCTGATGACAGAGAAGATGTCCCCACTCCCTTCACACTCAACACAACAGGGTGGAGGCTGACCGGGTTTTTTGTTTCAATATGTATTTCATGTAGATGAGCATTTCTCTAGTAGCTGGACAGCCCAGCTGGGTGTACAGTACCTGTGGTCATCACTATACACCCACACCTTGTGGATGTGAATTTCTGCCACGCTGTGAACTTGCAAACGTGTAAAATGTTCAGTAAATAAAGAGCGTAACCACTGCCTCGTGTCTCCTGTGTTTGTAGGAGGCGTACTGCGGCTACGCCATCGGCCTCATGGCTCTGTACTGGTGCACTGAGGCTCTCCCCCTGGCTGTCACCGCACTCCTGCCCGTCGTGCTCTTTCCAATGATGGGCATCATGGAATCGGGAGATGTAAGGATGCATCCGAGACAGCAACCCAGCTCGAAATCCAGGGAAATGCCCACAGCCTGTGACGTACCCCAGAGACCGCAGGCTTACTAGGTGTCACGATATGATATGTATCGCGATATGATATGTACGTATCGCGATACATGTGACGGGCTACTTGCATGACGCATAGTAAGATCAAATGGTCGTGTTATGAGTTAAAAAAAACTAATGAAATGAGAAAGTATGTATTCATACCAACTGTAAAACATGCTTCTCCTTCGTTCAAGAACCATTCGGGGGAACGTCAGTGATCTCTGTTGTGCTTTTGGTCTTGCATCACAATACAAACGATGCAAACCTCAATTACAATATGATGTTTCTTGTAAAGAAAGCCCCAATTCATTATCACATCCCTAAGGCTTACTGTATAATCGCACACTCCTTTGGGTTCATATTTGCTCATCCACCTGCGTGTGAGCAAATACAAGACGTGGTGGATGTTTATGCTTTTACTGAACAGCATGGCGGTAAATTGGGAATGCAGAACTAATTAACAAAACCAACGCCTTTTACTGTACAGTAGGTTTATCACTCTACTAAAGTAATTCCCCATGCACTTATCTCACACACTGGACTACTGTGAGATGTAGCTAATTAGGTTGCAGTAAAGCCTGAAATTGCCTAAACTGGCGTGCAACGGTAGTCTGATGTGTCATCCTGGTTAACCATTGCCGTTCAGTGAAATTTACTGAGAGATTCGTTTACATTTCTGGCCATGAACTCCAGTTGCTAGTAACTTCCAAGGGAAGCCTGATTGCCCTGTGTGTGTGTTCGTTTTGTGTCTGCAGGTGTGTATGCAGTACCTGAAGGACACCAACATGCTGTTTCTGGGGGGCCTGCTGGTGGCCATCGGTGTGGAGCAGTGGAACCTGCACAAGCGCATTGCCCTGCGAGTGCTGACCATCGTGGGAGTCAAACCGGCTCTGTAAGCAGCCAGTCCCATGAGAGAGTTACAGCAGCATTCACTCTGCGATCTGACCTACGCCTTCAAGCTACCTTTTATTTCTGTTTTTAAATCGAATTTGACACGTAACGTTGTTCTTGAAGCGATGAGGAACTGATCTAGATCTAATGCGGTGAGGATAGTCAGTGGGGTGTGGCTGCCCGATCAGACAGAGAGCATCCTAATTAACCTGATATATAATATCGCCCAGGGATGAAAATTAAAATCCTGTTGCATAGCAGTTTGATCCATTCCTGGTTTTACTATGAGTTTAATAAGACACACCCGAGCTTGTTACCTATACACTGAGGTTAATCAAGCTCTTAGTACAACCTGGACTGGGTGAAACTGCTATCCAGTAGGAGTCTTATTTCCATCCCTGTCCTCTATGATGCCTGAGTTATCCACAACTTGATGCCACAAATTGAATAAAAAAGAATTGTGAAAACTTGAAAATACAGAGTCCATTTACATTATATCACCTATTAAGTTTTACAGCCTTGCGTTCGGTGGCGTTCAGGACAGCTTGGTTGTCCACAGTAAGACGTAATTTTGATGCTTGTGTTCTTGGTGGCAGGCTGATGATGGGCTTCATGGGGACCACGGCCTTCCTCTCCATGTGGATCAGCAACACGGCCACCACCGCCATGATGGTGCCCATCGCCCAGGCCGTGCTGGAGCAGCTGGACTCCAGCGAGGCTGAGGCTGACCAGCTGGAGATCGACAACGGCCAGATGAACAGCGGCTACGAGCCCGATGAGAAACCGGCGAAGAGCGAGGAGGCGAAAGACAGACCCGGTACGTTACAGACCTTATAGGAGTTACCGGAGCATTTTGTTCAAAGAACGTCGACGTGAATAAACCCGTGCTTCTGTTCAAAAAGGCAATGGCCACGTGATGAGCATTGAGGAGGGAGAGGGTTTGGCAGAAGAGAGGAGACAGATTCGCAAGGAGAAGTACATCAACCTGTCCAAAGGGATGAGCCTGAGTGTGTGCTACGCAGCCAGCATCGGAGGCACTGCCACCCTAACAGGCACCACGCCAAACCTCATCCTCAAGGGACAGATCGACGAGTAAGTGCAATCAAGTCCTTGTTTTTTTTATTATTTTAAATATATACTACCAAATATTAATGTGTGGGGGTTGAATACTTATGCAAGCAAGATATTTCAGTTTTTTATTTTTCTTAAAAATATTTCCCAACATAAAACCAATGTCACCTTAAAATAATTGATTTTGAGTTTCAGTGTTTTAAAATAAAATATGAAGCAGAACGAAATTTCAATGTACCATTTGTAATTCAGTAATATGAGAGAATTTGTCAGGGGTCTGAATACTTTTGCAAGGCACTGTATGTGTGTGTGTGTGTGTGTGTAGTATGTATAGCATGAGTGCTGTGAATATATACAACTGTCAAAACTGGTGGATTCCTTTATAAATAGGGATTTATATCAAAATATGAAAAATGCAGTTGATGTTTGACTTTTGTGTGATTTCTCCGGTGCAGAGTGATTGATAGACTGTAGCCCCAGTTTGTTATTCATCCTCAGCCTCTCCTGGCCCTCGCTGAGCTCCGGGGAGGAGCGGTGCACTGCGATGCACAACACCTTCTCGTTATCTGTCTTGTTCTTTCTGCAGGCTCTTCCCAGCTAACGGAGACGTGGTCAACTTTGCCACCTGGTTTGGATTCGCCTTCCCCAATATGATGCTCATGCTGGTTCTGGCTTGGTTCTGGCTGCAGTTCATGTTTATGGGCTTCAAGTAGGGCTTGCATTTTATAATTCAGTCATTCATTTTCAGTTACGCTTTAGAGAACTGTTATCTGTTTTACATGAACTATTTAATAATATCTAGAGGTGATTTCATGTGATTGATTCTAATGATCATCTGCAACTGTTAAGCTGTTTATAGGATAATTAATAACATGTCTTAAAGGTTCTATAGAACTGCTTATAATGGATCTGTAAAGTGTTACCAACATTTTCCTTGCTATTGCTCTGAATTGAAACACATGCTTGCACGTCTTGTCAGCTCTGATTCGGATTGTGTTCCCATCCTGCAGCTTCAAGGAGACGTTTGGCTGCGGAGGGCAAGTTTCGGAGAAGGACCGTAAAGCCAGCCAGGTGATCAAGGACGAGCTCAAGAAGCTGGGCTCCATGACCTTCGCTGAGGGAGGCATCCTCACCGTGTTCGTGCTGCTGGTGGTGCTGTGGTTCACTCGCGAGCCGGGCTTCATGCCAGGCTGGGCCACCGTCCTCTTCAACAAGGACGGCAAGCAGTGAGTCAGACGCCACCTTCCCAGTGCGGAATGATGCACGATGACATTGGTGCCTGGATTTTGTATCGCCACCATTGATGACATTTTGTAACTGTGGTTTTGTTGGATTTAACCAAACATGGTGTGAAATGTGTTCTTTAAAATTGAAGCAATGGACTTTACTAACTGGCACATTCTTATTCTAATAAATAGAGATGAATAACAGCTTGAAGGGGAGAACTGTGCTTGGCAGTGTATGGCATGTCTCAAGTGACCAGTTTGTATGGATGTACACTGTAGTTGCAGTGCAGCGATTGGTGCAACTGATGGCTGTTTTGGTGCAACTGATGGCTGTTTCTGTGTGGCAGGTTTGTGACGGACGGGACGGTGGCTATCTTCATGGCTCTGGTGCTGTTTGTTATCCCCTCCAAACTGCCAAGTTGTTTCTGTTCGGGAGGCGGAAGAGAGGGAGGTAAGGAAGGACACTTCTGCAGATTTAAAGAAGCATTGTGAATCGCATCAGAATCGAGCACATTCCTAGATTCTCCATGTTAACCTGAGATGTGATCACGCACAGTGGAATGCCAGAGTTTGCACGCAGATTTCAGATCAGCTTGTGTTGTACCAAGATAACACAGAACTTCATAGTTCACATTCATGTGTGTGTTTGCTCCATCTTTCCAGAGGAGAGCCAGAAGATAAAGGCCCCGAAGGCTCTGCTGGACTGGGATACGGTTCACCAGAAGATGCCCTGGAACATCTTGCTGCTCCTGGGAGGAGGGTTTGCCCTGGCTAAGGGCAGCGAGGTAAACCCAGTGACTCACAGAGGCGTCACATTTCAGAACCATGCAGAAGTCATCCATGCTTTCTGCTTCTGCACTCCCCAGTTTTAGACAGATCTGTGTGTGATAACCAATGCTTTAAAATCAATTTTCATACCTTTGGCTAACTTTATTAACATCATCGCTGTCCACCTCCCTTTCATAGAAGCATGTGAATTTTCAGCTAATGCGCTGCATTAGTAGCATAAAAAACACAAGTAAAGAAGTAATGGATTTTCAAAACCAGAAAGAAAGGGGAGGCAGTGATAATGTTGCTATTGTTCATAAGAGGTGAGAATATTTTAAAGCATTGGCTTGCACTTTTTTAAGTCAAATGTGACAGGAGTCGATTTACATTTTGTTTTTGTTATGTGAATCTTATTTTTTTACCAGTACCCGATTCTTTGCCATCTGAGTGTGTAGCTCTTCTCTCCCTCTGGCTGCAGGCGTCTGGTTTGTCTGTGTGGATGGGTCACGAGCTGGCGCCCCTGCAAAGTATCCCTCCCGCTGCAATTGCTGTGCTGCTCTGCCTCCTAGTGGCCACCTTCACAGAGTGCTCCAGCAACGTGGCCACCACCACCCTCTTCCTGCCCATTCTGGCATCCATGGTAACCAGCACTCTCTTTCACTTCTCTCCCAGTAGTTAGGCATTCAAAGTTTTTTTTTTTAAAGGGATGGATTTACTTATTTTTTTTCTGACATGCTATGGTTGCAGTATTTTTTTTCTTCTTTCTTTAAAAAAGGAGAGTTCTCACAGAAGTCGTTTTACATATATATAATTTTACAGCACTGGTGAATCGCCCTGGATTGCATCAATCACCTATTAGTGGTTACCCTGGGATTAGCCTCAAAAATAGTTGTGGAAATCCAATGGAATTCCTTGGGGCTTTAAATTACTCTAAGGAAAATCTAGCTGTGGTATGAGTTGTTCCGATCAACCCCTTTGTATAATCAATAGTCAGTAACGCTGACCAGTGCTGTTGTGTGTGCTTGGTGTTTCCAGGCCCAGGAGATTGAACTCCACCCTCTGTACATCATGCTGCCCTGCACACTCTGCGCCTCCCTGGCCTTCATGCTTCCTGTCGCCACCCCTCCCAACGCCATCGTCTTCTCATACGGGAATCTGAAAGTCGTGGACATGGTGAGTCCCTGCCCCCGCTCTGTCCACTACAGCACAGCGACTGCCGCTTTCAAAAAGGCCGTTGGCTGATGTGCCTGTTTCTCAGAAGGTTTCGGAAAGACCTGTTTAATAATCTTCAGGGTAGTATAGCGGTCAAAGCTGTTCCAGGTTTTGTAAGAAACATTTTCCTTGAATGTTGAGAGTAAACAGCTTTGTATGTCTGCAGGCGAAAACTGGATTCATGCTGAACATTATAGGCGTGCTGTCCATCACACTGGCCCTCAACACCTGGGGAACGGTCATATTCCAGCTGGACACATTCCCATCGTGGGCAAACACCACCAGAGGCCCTCCCTAAACCCACAGACAGCGAGAGAGGAGATGGGACGGGACCCTGAGCTCAGCTCTGACCTCCACAGTCATCATCACTGTGGGCGAGGGGCAGAGCACTGGACATGGAGGGAGTTAGCACTCTGACATTCTCACAACTGGCTTTTATATGTGTTGAAAAATGTCTTTCTGTTCAACTCCACTTTGCTCTATCCAGCTGTCATCCCCACCATCTGGCTTTTAAAAGAGAGCTAAAGTAAGAGAGAAATAGAGCAATTAAACAGGTCCTTTTAATTGTTTAGAAGATGGGCTTACCCACTTTCCTTGACTGTAAAATGGTCTGTCTTTGCACAGACTACAATCTTTTTTTCTGTTTATTTTTTATTATACATTGTGTAGATGTGTGTTGTGTTGATCCTGAAAAAAAGACACAAAAACTGTAGCAGTAAACAAAGAGGAGCATTGCTTTTTAATGTCATCTAAAGTCTTTTAAGCGAGTCGCTCAGATGTTTCACTTTTTAATGTCACTATATCCAACACTCCAAGCAAGATTAATAATAGCACATGCTGCAGTCTCAAGTTTAATGTATTCCTTTGAAAGTCCCACTCAGTGTTAATTCGTATTTTTCCCCAAATCAAATATTGCTTGACATTAGTTCCATTGATTTGCATTAATTTATTTTTCTACAAAATACCTCATTGTATCACCATAAACCCATTGGTCCTGCCGAAAGCTAATTCAGTTTCATTTATATATATTTTTGGATGTGTCTTCGAAGGACTGGGCTGTTTTATTTAAGATAAACTCTTCTGTTATTTTGTAATAATATTTTTTTTGGTTTCATTTAACTTTTGAAAAGTGATCTGTTCTTACTGTTGAGTTGTTTTTTTTTTTTTGTAAATGCAAAAACACAAAAAACTGTAGTTACAGGAAGTGTGATCACAGCATGGATTTTCTGACCTGGCGAAATGAAACCAGTCATGCCTTTAATACCCGCGCACATACTGGTCAAGCTGTCGTTAAGCTAAAGCAGCAGAGGATTTGATCCCGCCTGTTCCGTTTTATTATAAAATCGAAATAAAGGATTTGCTTTAGCGCAGCTGGTCGGCTCGTGGGATTCCCAAGTTTACTCAAGGCCTTGAGCCTCTGGACACAGTTAATGGTTTGTTATAGAATGTAATCTACCGTCCTTTCATTTATTAAGAAATATTGAAATAAATGTTCAGTACTATCACATTTTGGGTTTCAAGTCTTTTACATTGTACGCTGTGTGTGTGTGTGTGTTCCTCTCAGAAAAAATACAGTACAGCTTTCATTGTACATGTTATGTTCAGAGTCATTAGAAACGGTGTAGCTTAAATACAATGCAGTTTCCCTGTCAACTGGACCTATGAAGCGAATTAAAAGCAATCTCTAATTTGAATGGAAAGCATTGTGCAAGCACGTTAAAAGAACATACAGCAGGTGACCATGCACTTTTTCCCTGCCCCTCTGGCGCCCACTGCTGTAACAACCAAGCACAGCAGTATTGCAATTAATCACCAAAGTGAGTATTCAGACTCGCTATATCCATGGAACATCTGCCAAAAATATATCATGCTAAGGCATGTAGGGCTAAGGTTACATTAATAGCTATTTTAATTGTATAAGCTTCAGCTAATTGCACTAATCTGCAACGCTGTAAATCCTTCTGCTTCTTGGCACCATTGGTGGTTTTTAAAATATGGATAGATACATTTTTTTCTATTAACAGTATAGCAAGAAAACAGCAATATCCTTGAATGTGCATTAAACCTACCTCTACTTTGGCTCTTGTTGCAGTAGCATGGACAGGCATATAGGATCACAGGTAGACATTCGCCTTGTTTTACAGACCGTGCTTAGCACTAATACTTTAGTAGAGAAATCCAGGATTGGTGCTAACCTGGGTCTCTGAAACCAGCTGTAACTGCAGAGTGATCCAGAGTGCTTCTGTATGAAGTGCTGGAGGCAGTTGGGTTCTCTGCAGTAGGACCCCCCCCCCCCCCCCCCCTCCCAATTTATTGAGCTCCAGATTGAAGGTGGGAAAGCGGTTGGCTGATTGAGAGCTCAGGCTGCCACCATTGTTCTGTGCTCCTGACTGACTGGAAGCCCGTGGAAATGTTCCCAACGAGAGGAGCGATGAGTGACAGCTGCTGGCTGCTCCAGCACCAGGTGTGTGGAGGTATGTGATTGCTCCGCTGCCACTGTTTTGAATCCCTGACACCTTCACTACCTGCTCGATCAGCCTCGGGGACTTACAGTACAGGCCTGCGCTCTGAACAATACATAAACGATGCATCTCTCATCAATCAGAAACACTGCCATGAAACTGTAAAACGGAAGGAGGCGAACATTTCATCTGAAGAGCACCAGTGAGAGACAGAAAAGGAACCTTAAAATCAACACACTGAACCTCTAGTTCAAACCCAGGACGCCAGCCCTACTCTTTTAAGGGAGGTATTATTTACTGTGGCACTTTAAACTGTGCTGGGAACATGGTAGAAAAGAGAAAGGAGAGAGAGGGGGTGTTAGCAACAGTGTAGGCTTAAAGGAAACTCAGAGCAGGGCTAGTATTGCCCCAAGCTCCTGGAGCTCCCCTGCTGGAGAGAGAGAGGGAAGATACAGACACGCCCAACAGAAAAGGCCCAATAGAAAAACACTCCCATGCAGTATACAATAATTATAAATATATAAAGTATATAAAGTATAGATAAGTCTTTCTTAGTCTCCACAACTGTCGATGTAAACACTGTTAAACAGAAAATGAAACGTATTGCCAGTAATTGGTGGGTGGGGAAAGCACACACACAAGCACAAAAGTGTGTAAATGGAAAGAAATCTTGCAGTGCAGCTATTATTAATAAACAGAGATCGCTCTGGGGCCTGTTGCTCTCGGATTGGGGTCATTTTGGCAGGTGATGTGAAAGCCAGCTCCCAGCTCTCTCTCGCATTTCGATTCATGTCTTCCAGCCCCGGGGGGAGAGGGGAGGGGAATAAGAATATATTTATTGCCTTATTACCAGCTGCCTGATTTAACTTGATGTAATCTTAGATACACTGAGAAGGAAAAAAAAAAAAGCTGTCGCTCATCTTTAACATTACTTCATTAGACTAAACTGCTCAAAAGAGAGAGAGAGAGTGAGAGAGAGAGAGAGGTAAGCTGTTTTGGTTCAGTAAGAAGGTAAGAGGAGAATTCAGTTTTGTTTTCTCTCCCTCTCTCTCTCTCTCTCTTTGTCTTAGTTCCTGTCTCTCGTCCTCTCTATAAAAGATCTGCGATCGTCCAAGTCAAACTCAGCTCTTTACACTCAGGACTGCTGCTCTCCTTTGGGACAGAGGTTGAACTGTAGGATCCCTCCAGTAAAGACATCGCTGTCAGAAGGCAGGCAGGCAGGCAGGCACTTTGTTGAGCAGCTACAGGACGTGATGTGGGCCTCCCTCTTTCTTTGAGTGCCAGTTTTGGAGCGGGATAGCTGGAGAACACACAAGCACAATAAGACAAGCCTGGTATGTGCTTATTATTATTATTATTTATTTTTATTTTTTTAATGATTTCTGGCTTGGTTTACAAGGCAGATAAAAGAGCCTTTTAACTTCTGGTGTCAAGCTTTGTTCTAGTTAATCCAGCATTTTCCCAAGTTCATTGCTTTCTAATGCATATAAAAGTCTAAGGAGTTGGCTGTGGTAATAGTTCTATATGCACCCCTTTTTTTGTCTGGTAGGAACACAGGATTGATGTAGGGATAGTCTGTCATTGGTGGAATAATGATCCGTACATGGAATTTAAACACAAGGGAATCCACGAACGCACATGCAGTGAACTTCCTGTACTACACATGAACGCTGGTTCTGAATTTAATCAGACCAAAATGAATTCAAGTGGATTCGTTTAGGAGTAAAAGTTCTTAAATGCTGCAGCGCCCAGACTCACGATTAATAACATGTGTTCAATCTAATTTACACATGTCCTCAGCGTAAACTTTGAACGTACAGCTAACAGTTTTGCATCACCCTTTAGAATGAACTCATTTTGCTTCATGAAGTCGAATGAAACCTGCTGAATGATGTTACGTTAACCTATTGAATTACATACCGCTTTGTAGTTTTCAAAATAAATACTTGGAGAAAAACTGGAAAAAATAATGTGACATTTCGAAATCTAACATGAAATACTGTACTGTACTAATATTATAGCTTCCGGTAGACTTTTGCTATATCATTTCTTTGATTACATGATGTGACATAAAATATCTAAATTATGTTAACATAGTTTTTTTTTTTTTTTTTTATTATGTCTCAGTCCTAAAATTCTAGGTAATGCAAAACTTTTGGCCATAGCTGTAGATTCTTTTTGCATGCTTAAACAAAAAGAATGGCATGCATGCGTTATGAATGCAAAAAGAGGCAGATAGACACGGGTACAGCTTCCCGGTCTCTGCAGATAAACACATATAGACAAACCGCTAAGTCTTCATAGATAGCCAGAGATAGTATTCTGTTTATCGGTTGGGTTGTCTGCTTCACAGAACCAGGTCTATGCACCAATGCATGCTGGTGGACCTGAGAAGGAGTGGATCTAATGCGCCCAATTGTTATAAAAAAAAAAAAAGTTACTTCTTGATTTTCAAAAGGTCTCCCAGCTGCTGGTGTCTTGAGCGATCCTTTTTAAACCTGTCTGAGCAGGTCTCTCCAGCAGTCTCCATTACAGCGAACTGGCCAACGGCCAAGTGGAGTTTAACACTCTCATTCTCACTGCTCATTCTGCTTCCAACTAGAGCTCCTCTCCGTGGGCAGGAGAATGTGCAGCTAAGAGGCTGTGTGACCGCGCTGCAGAGGTGAGAATGCACTGCTTTGTTGTTCACTGTTAAGGGTGCAGGGTGACGACCTGACAGTGCAGTGTGTTTTGCTCTCATTGTGAAGGTATTTGGTGACAGCAGAGAGTGGGCGGTAATCGCAGGGCTGGACTCTAAGAATGGCGTGTGTTAATGTTCATTATCAAGATGCAAAGTGACAGTGCTGGAGAGCTGAGAGTGGAGTGCTTTATCTCATTATTAAGGTGCAGGGTGACAGCACTGGAGAGCTGAGAGTGGAGTGCTTTAGCTCATTATTAAGGTGCAGGGTGACAGCACTGGAGAGCTGAGAGTGGAGTGCTTTAGCTCATTATTAAGGTGCAGGGTGACAGCACTGGAGAGCTGAGAGTGGAGTGCTTTAGCTCATTATTAAGGTGCAGGGTGACAGCACTGGAGAGCTGAGAGTGGAGTGCTTTAGCTCATTATTAAGGTGCAGAGTGACAGAGCTGAGAACGGAGTGTTTAGACTAGTGCTCATTATTAAAGTGAGGGGACAGTACTGGAGATGGCTAATAATGAAACGAGATACTGGTCATTAGAGAACTTTTAAAATCGATTTGTTTCCTTCCTTTGGTAAATGCTGCTGCATTTCGTTATTTCATGTTCCGGCATCTCCAGTGATGGACACCAGCCAAGAAATCAGAGCAATGTGAGGAGTGTGTTATAGAAACATTAAGCCAGTGTGGATACAGTAATGTAAATATCCAGCTCACAGTTTAGAGAAGTATTGCACGCTTGATCCAAAATGATTAATGGGGAGTTAAACTTGTTTTAACAATTGGTTACACTGCAACAACACTTGTCATGTCACAAAACCAATAGGAAACTACTTAAGGGGACTACTAAATATTTTAATTGGCTTCTCTAATTGCTTATCTTACATTTGTAACATTTCAGTGCAAATTGCAGGCTTTATTGAAAACCTTGAAAAACAGGGCAGCTGATAGCACAGTTCAGCTAGCTCTGGAGATGTGCAGGAGCTTCACCTGGCCTGTGTCTCGAAGTGTCTGGAAATGTGTAAGTGTTTGGAAATACAGCATTCACCAATGCTAACACAAAGTGTTTCATTTAAGAAAAAATAGTTTAATTCATCAAAACATGTTTTAGGGTAGATGTAGTAAGATGGGCCAGTCGCAGCGCAAACTACCGCAATTTGCATTTTGTTTACGACAATTTGAAAGTACACATTTTGTCGTATGTACTAAGAAAAAAATATGTTAATGAATGGTGCCGCAATATACTAATTTAAATATCATTTGCATCATCTTATCGAGATCTCTAGCGAGAGTTGTGCGACATGTTTTCTAATAAAATAGAGGCAGTTGAGTTGTGGTTTTGCTGCAGCAGAGGGTGCCCGAAGGAGAACGGCTATACATGCAAGGGCGCAAGAATCAAAATAACATTGTTTTTGTTAATTGTAAAGGTCATCTGTACAATGCATTCTGTTCAGTCTTCATTTGACCTATTTTAATACTGTTATATATACAGTATATATAAATGAAAGGCGGTTTAATCCCATCAGATTCTATAGTGGGGACCCAACCTTCACCCCCAAAAAACTTTTCATAATCATACAGTAGCCCCTCCCTAAACTGGACATGCTTGTCCGAAATAAGGAGGTGTCGGGTTTAAAAACAATACAATAAAATCGTGCACACATACATTTACAGTTCTCGATGTATTTTAAATATAAATCATTGGGCTGAAATAACACTAATGTGTTTTGGGCAGGCTACACATTACATTATGTAAAAATATGAATCTGTACAGTAGGCCTATACAGTATACAGTACAGTAGTAAAATCAAATGAATACCTAGCGCACTTTTTTTGTACTTTAGCCTACTGGTAACACAAAATAAATCATGCTGCTGCATTGTACACGTTGGTGTACAAGGTGAATAAAAGATTATTTTAAATTGAAACGAAATGATTTTAGGTTTTTATTTTTTATTTTATTTTAATTATTATTATTTTTAACTTGGTCTGCTTAGTAACCTAGACAATTAACACACAATAGATCACGGTCCTATACAGATGCTCAGAATGAGCTGGAGGGGTTAGTGGCACGTGTGTGCAGTCTGTTGCTCCCAGCACGCTGGGAAAACCAGAAATGTCATAGAAATGTGTTTTCAAGACATGTAAGTGCACCCTGACTTTAGTGCAAATTAGGTACTGGGGTGTTTGTCTCAAAAATACATTGAGCAGAACTGGCAACACACGAGAAAAAGCGGACTGGGAAATGCCAGCAACAATTGCGACTGTTTAAAACGTGCTTTCAAAAGTGCTTAACAAATTGATGCAATTGTAAGTGTGGCAATTGCCCGCAGATTTAGTACATCTCGTTACAATATTTTTGATCTCTCATTTGCACTCTCTCCATCTTGTTTTTGAGAATTTCTGCAGGAACGCCCAGAATTACATAGACATTTAAAGCTAAAGCGCAAATTTGCAAATCATTCGTTAAAATGATGCTAACAGCGTTGCGTTTGTTTAGTACATTTCACGCTACACTTCCGTCTGGTTTGCATGTGGTTTGCAACGATTGCGACAGACTCAACACTTCAGTACATCTACCCCACAGTCTTTAAATAAACCGTGAAAAAGTGAAGAAAAGCCTCATCTTTAACATGACTTCATTAGTCTTAACTGCTGAGAGCTGAGGTAAAGGGAGAGCCATGCTTGATCCTGCCCAGCCAAGACTCCACTGCCCTCCCACAGTCCTGAGGCCCAGAACACACCCAGCCACCACTCATAAATCACACTCTCATTTCAGGAGGAAACTGCACCAGGCCTTCATAAATCACAGCTACACATCCTTGGCAAAAGAGAGACCTGAGTGGCTTCAGAACTTTGTTAGGCTGTGCAGTGAGGGAAATACTCTGTATGGCAGCAGTGGAGCCATGGTAGAAAATACATTACCAGATTTAGATTGCAGCACTGCAAAGCAGGCCTGTTAGGTAAGGAGGAATGAAGGAATCCTTATTATTATTATTATTTATTTAGCAGACACCCTTATCCAAGGCAACTTACAGAGACCAGGGTGTGTGAACTATGCATTAGCTGCAGAGTCACTTACAAGTATGTCTCACCCGAAAAATGGAGCACAAGGAGGTTAAGTGACTTGCTCAGGGTCACACAGTGAGTCAGTGGTTGAGGTGGGATTTGAACTGGGGATCTCCTGGTTACAAAGCCATTTCTTTAACCACTGGACCACACAGCCTCCTATATATTTAACAAGCTCTAGCTAAAATCACATTGAAAGTTTTATAATGGGACATATCGCCACCTGGGGGCCCAGTATTGCAACTGAATATTCCAGAGAGCGATTTCTAAGCATTTGTCTTTACTTGGGCTACTAAGCACAAGCAGAGATGGCTGGTTCAGACTGCTGTGTTCAACGGCAGGGCAGCGATTGCAATGTGTCAAGCAGGTTTCCTGCTTGTTCATCCGTTCTCAGCCAAACCCCCATGCACAATACATGCAGAAGAAAAAGCTTTATACTAAATAGTGGGGTTCAGCGTTTTGCAGTGGAATTATAATACATACAGCTGTCTTAATAGTTTCACTCCCTGCCTGTTTTCCCTAAGAAGGCTATAGAGGACAGAAAAATAAAAAAGAAAGATAAAAGCATGACATAGTGATTACAGTTTGCTGAATTTGGAAGGAAGAATGACACAGTCCATTAGCAGTGCCAATCACATCCGGCAAAGGCAGGTTAGTCTCTTAGGCATGACAGAATAAACATGCTCGGAAGCAGGTTGGAGTTAAAAGTTAGCTAAGTATATCCATATGAAAGAGAAAACAGAGCTGCCTGTGAAACATTACACCCCGAGCTTCTCCTAATGGGCTCGCTCCTTTTTCAGCACTCTCAGGAGACTCCTTACCTGCTGGTCAGCAATGCTCAATTGCTCCTGCCCTGGTTAACAATTTGAAATGTCATATGGATTGCAAAGCGTCAGCCTCATCCTTATAAGGTATACCCTTATACAGGGCAAGTTTCCCACAGTAAAAGCACAGCAAAGGGTAATTAAGCAGGGTGAAAGCATGATAAAGCACTGTAAAGAGCTTTTCAATTGTTAGTTGTGGAACGGTATTTAGTCCGGTCTCTTCAATTCTTTCCCATCAAGACCCACACAAAAAATTTTTTTCGTGTGGAATAAAGATGAGTGAATTAATTGACTCTCTCTTTTAGCAATCACTCCCCCTAAAACCGGCAATACAAACAGGCCAGTCCTTCAGCTCACCCCTGGAGTAAAGATAAATTGATTTACAAGTTTAGAAAAAAAAAAAAAAAAAAATATATATATATATATATATATATATATATATATATATATTGTAATATAGCGGGTTGTGAGAGACGGCAGGGAGGGGGTTAAAACCTCCCTGCAAAAGAAAACATGTGAGAATGCACCTTTTTGTTTGATTTGTATTGCTTTATTGTTTCATTTAATTTGCTTATCGTTTAGTTTAATTGTTTTATTATTAATTATCATCCGCACCTGGGCATTATTAAAAATTAGGTCCAGGTGCGGGAGTTTAAAAGGAGAGCAGGCAGTCTGCTCGGGGCTGCTGAATGGAAGGAGGCAGAGAGGGGTGCTGTCTCCGAGTAGCCAGAGGAAGAGAGAGAAAAGAGTAAGTGCGGTACCAAACTGGTGTTTTGTGAAGACGGGAAAACAGCTTAGCTGTCCCGTGTTAGGAAGGGTTCCTGAAAGTTGAGTTAGCGCTCCAAGAGGAGCTAGGTGTTTGTTTTGCTTTTGTATTTTGTTTGTGTTATTTTTGTGTTTATTAAAAAAATAGCGCGTCAGCGCTTGAAAAATCCATTCCTGTGTTTCTGGGTCAAGTTCTTAAAGGGGCAACGAACCCGAGCGAGGGTCGCTCGTTTACATTTGGTGTCAGAGAGTGTGGGCGCCCCTAAGACCCGGAGAAGATGGATTTGCTGGAGATGATCGAGCAGATAACCAGGAATGCTGTTGCTCAGAGAGAGCAACTTGGGAGATGGGAGAGAGAGATGGGGTTGGCTCCGCAGAAGAGACAGGAGCGGGAGCCAACTGAATTGGAGCGGTTACTCCAGAAATGGGAGAAGGTTAGTGTAGCTCCGCAGTCTCCAGAGCCCAGAGGGGAGGAGCCGCCGCTGCCAGAGCCCAGAGGGGAGGAGCCGCCGCTGCCAGAGCCCAGAGGGGAGGAGCCGCCGCTGCCAGAGCCCAGAGGGGAGGAGCCGCCGCTGCCAGAGCCCAGAGGGGAGGAGCCGCCGCTGCCAGAGCCCAGAGGGGAGGAGCCGCCGCTGCCAGAGCCCAGAGGGGAGGAGCCGCCGCTGCCGGAGCCCAGAGGGGAGGAGCCGCCGCTGCCGGAGCCCAGAGGGGAGGAGCCGCCGCTGCCGGAGCCCAGAGGGGAGGAGCCGCCGCTGCCGGAGCCCAGAGGGGAGGAGCTGCCGCTGCCGGAGCCCAGAGGGGAGGAGCTGCCGCTGCCGGAGCCCAGAGGGGAGGAGCTGCCGCTGCCGGAGCCCAGAGGGGAGGAGCTGCCGCTGCCAGAGCCCAGAGGGGAGGAGCTGCCGCTTCCGGAGCCTAGGGAGGAGGTGACAAGCGTACCTCCACCACAGCCCCGACCACCACCCCTACGGTCCAGTCCGGCGTCGCTGCGTCCAGTCCCTCACCCCTTGCTCCTGGACACCCTGTCGGTTAGCCAGGACCTCCCTTCACTTGACCTGGAGCCCAGGAGTCGGCAGGATCGGGCACAGTTCTCCACCTGGTCCCCTGCTCCGCTCCTCCCGGACACTAAGACGTCGCTACGCTGCTCCCAGACGTCGCGTATGCTCCCCCTGGTCACTACTTCGCTCCCCCTTGCTGACCGGACGTCGCTGCACTGGGTCCCAGCTGCAGACCTCTGCCCGCTACTGCAGCCTCCAGTGCCCCGGTTGTCGTGCCGGTCGGCCCTGACAAACCGGTGGGGTCCCTCGTCGCCGGTGCGCGGTCCCTACCTGGCTGACCCAGGACGTGGACCGATCCACCCTCGAGTTCGCCCGTGGAAGAGGGCGAAAATTGACATTTATGGACTCGAGGGTGGGTGGTTGTGTTTTAGGGGAGGAGGTGGCCGTCTCGTGGCCTGTGTCTTGGAAAGACAAGGGGGGGGAAATGTAATATAGCGGGTTGTGAGAGACGGCAGGGAGGGGGTTAAAACCTCCCTGCAAAAGAAAACATGTGAGAATGCACCTTTTTGTTTGATTTGTATTGCTTTATTGTTTCATTTAATTTGCTTATCGTTTAGTTTAATTGTTTTATTATTAATTATCATCCGCACCTGGGCATTATTAAAAATTAGGTCCAGGTGCGGGAGTTTAAAAGGAGAGCAGGCAGTCTGCTCGGGGCTGCTGAATGGAAGGAGGCAGAGAGGGGTGCTGTCTCCGAGTAGCCAGAGGAAGAGAGAGAAAAGAGTAAGTGCGGTACCAAACTGGTGTTTTGTGAAGACGGGAAAACAGCTTAGCTGTCCCGTGTTAGGAAGGGTTCCTGAAAGTTGAGTTAGCGCTCCAAGAGGAGCTAGGTGTTTGTTTTGCTTTTGTATTTTGTTTGTGTTATTTTTGTGTTTATTAAAAAAATAGCGCGTCAGCGCTTGAAAAATCCATTCCTGTGTTTCTGGGTCAAGTTCTTAAAGGGGCAACGAACCCGAGCGAGGGTCGCTCGTTTACAATATATATATATATATCACTAAAAATCACTAAAGGCTACAGAAATAGAGAAAGGTGTTCATGTGAGCTTTCCTGAAACA
Source organism: Acipenser ruthenus (assembly GCF_902713425.1). Lineage (NCBI taxonomy): Eukaryota > Metazoa > Chordata > Actinopteri > Acipenseriformes > Acipenseridae > Acipenser > Acipenser ruthenus. Next base: position 3,438,083 of record NC_081214.1, read on the forward strand.
CTATCGCAGCCCTCCAAGTCAAACAATCCGTCATGCGCTAATTCAGAGGTGAAGTAAATGTTTCCCCCAACCTGCCGCTTGACAGGCTCCTTAGCACTTGACAGGCTGTGCACGCGTTGTCAAGTACTGAAACAGCGCCCCCCCCCCCCCCCCGTGAAATGGAGATCGGACGGGACGTTGTGAGCAGTGTCCTCACTAAGTAAAAGGACGAAAGCCAAGAGGGTTTCCAGTCAAGCAGGGCTGACAGATCAGAGCTTAACAAAAAGCCCCTCTCCGCTTTCTCAGACAGCACGAGGTGCCTACATTACGTGTGTGTCACTTGAGGCTTCATGCTTCTCTGGCAAAGCATTGTGAATGTGTTGTTTTCCGCTGCTCAAAAAAGAATACAATATCTAGCTTGTGTAATCGGTCAAATAAAAGGTTCTTTTTGTTGTTTTTTGTTTGGTATGACGTATTCGTCTCAGTTTGCTTGAGATCGTAATGAGCTTGCTGGGTTAGTTTCGGGCTGACTATGCAGTCTGTCCCGATGAGTCTGCATGGCTGAACAGACAGCCGCCAATGCACAGGGTCCCAGAGAGAAGAGCATCCCATACTAGCATGGGTCACTTGCATTCAGGAAGCCAACTTTCTCAATTACACTACATTTCCAACCTGGATTCTCAATGACACCTGGGGCTAGATTCAGCTGACAAAATACAGCAAAAGCATTATTTTCTGCTTCCACAGTACAAAGACATTCAGTCCAATATGCCATACAGTCCTACAAGGACTGTAGTGGGACACAGGATGTTTCTGTAGTGGTTGGAGAGCAGTGTACAGTATCTTTTCCATTGATAACCCTGCCTTGAGTTTAGCATTTCTACTAATGCTGTGTCCTCCTAGATTCTGACTGCATTTCGAGTGGGAGGGAGCAGCACTGAAATGACTGGCCAAAAAACGAACTACATTTGCCACTTTTCATGGCTATAAAGTATCGCAAAGCACTGTGCAGTACATGGCAGAAAAAAAGAACAAACCACAATACATTTGTATAGCATGTCACACATACAACTGCCACAATCAGACCATTTAAGAACATATTTAAATAACAGCATACACAAAATTAGCAATTTTAAAGTTACCTTAAAACCCACTAAGATAAGTAAGCCATTTTATAAAAGTGTGTTTATGTAACCAACGCTTAATATCACCACATGAAGAATAATCAGGTGGGATGTTTTTGAAATCCCCCCCAGGTCTAGGCTGTGACAAGCTCCTGGCGATGACCTCAGCGCCTCAGAGCAGGACCTTCTCCCCTGCCTCCCTCGGGACCCCTTCTCTGCAGGGACCGCCCAACTCAACGATGCCGACTCACGGGACCCCAGAGTCACCCCACTTACAGCCAACACAGACACAGGTAAAACTCACAGAGCGGCTGCTCTGCTGCTTATGAATCTACAGGAACTGCAGCTGAGGTTTTAATTGTTTGAATTGCTGCTGTTCAACTTGGCCCTTGCAAATCACAATGTGGCACAACTGCAGAGCTACCTTTGCAAGTGCAGTCACAAAAGAGAGGCCAATGTCTAATGCATGTATTATGTGAATGTTCCTAATGTTTAATGTGTCGTTTAATAGCCTCTAATGTGTGTTCTGTATGATCTCCTATTGTTGTTTCTATGCCATTGCCATGCTTACTTACTATTGCAGCACAAAATTGCTTCTGAAAAAAAACAAAAACCCCTCAGGGTTTAAGGCTAGATAGTAATCGAGGTAAGACATAAGTTTAGAATGTAGGGTTTAGACCTCTGTTTGTTCACATTCCAAGAAGATGGTTTTAACCGGTTGTTACTCAACAAGACATTTCAAAAGTGTTGCTTGTATTAAACTGAGCTGAACCTGTTCTGAAGTTTGCTAAACAGCATTCGCTGAAGACTGCACAGCGAGAGAGGTGATTAAATGGACACAGCTACGAGTTCAATGTGTCCCCTATTCTAATGAAGACTTGTTTGATTTCCAAGGTGCAGCTGCACAGGAATTTTAAAGAACAAGTCAGCAGGTTTATAGACAGATTCAAGAACAACTACCGGCATTTTACCAATGTAAACCCCAAAGGGTTTTTTAATGTAATAAATCACATGCCGGTTGAAATTAATACTGTGGGGACATTTTTACCTAAATACTGTTGCACAATAACTCTTAAACCTGCTCAAACACATTCCTCTTTACCCCTTTTAATACATTTATTAAAAGCATTAGCATTAGTCTCTTTCCTGATCATAATAGATTCACTACTGTATTTGTTTGTACCATTTCTAGTCGCTGGATGTAGTAGATGTCTATAGAGGTGCAAAGCTCTGTACAGTTATTGAGCAAGTCTCTTACCTCATGAGCCCATGCTAGAAATGATCAGCTACTGTAAATGTTAATACCAGTGTATCTCAAAAAACAGTTTTGCTAGCACAGCTTTTTCATAGTTTAAAGATTTATATACTGAAAATAACGTTCTCATTTAGCTCACAGGGTGACAGTGGCAAGCGAGAATGTATACAAACTGGACTGTCAACAAGGTTATGATACAGGGCTCAGAAAGCAGTAAACAGAAACAAACCAAGTGTATTTTAGTGTACAACTGAACATGACTGTAGGACAGGGCTGCTTTCCTTAGCTTCTCTATACATCCACAATAAGCTGACCTACAGATTCTCAGCTGAATTTTATTAATGAGAGTTTAGTGACATTACTAAGCCATCTGCCAGTATGCCATTTGTAATTCCCATGCTCCATCTCCAGGACATCTCTAGGCATTACCCAAACGGTAAATGTTTCTCTTCTCCTCCTGCAGGATGAGTCGGGAGCTGCAGAAGGAGCTCATTCATTCCGAGGTAATGAGAGCGCCCTCTACAGTCCCAAGAGCTGCCATGCACAGAAGTTCCGGCAGCACAGCAATGATGAGCTCCCAGGACAGACGTTCGGAACTGCGGATCAGAGTCGCTTTCACCCGTACCGCCGGCAGTTCAGCACAGAGGAGTACCCTGGAGAAGGGGGGTCTGCTCAGCAGGACCCCTGCTCCCCCCCGCAGTGCCAACGCTCCTTCAACTGCTTCGGGGGTCTGGAGCACCACGGAAAGCCAGACGCAGTGTCACAGCGCCCCCTGGAGCATCCAACGTCAACTACATGGGCCAACGTGCCGCCGTACAGCGCGGGACAATGCCTGCAGAGCAGCAGAGTGATGGTGGGGATTTATAATTCTAGATACATTTATGACCAGGGTGGATTTCAAGCCAGTGAGACATTTTGCATTGAAACAAGATTCTCTGTCTGTGATTGTGTTAACAAAAGTTCCCAGAGCTGATGCCTATATCTATTCCATTGCCAGCATTGCACTGAAGATCTTTCAATTCTTAATATTCTATCACAGCAGCATTACAAAGTAGCTTACTGAGTTTATAAGTGAATGTACTTCAGGGATGGAATTTACCAAGCATGACGGCATCCATTGCATGTTTGTGATTAATGTATGGGCAGTGTAAATACAGAGCTGCCATTGATATATATTATATACTGTATATCAAATGCCTTTTCAGATTCCAGAGCCCAAATACCAGACAGAAATACCAGCCGTGCCACAAGAGACGGGCTTGAAATCTCAGTGTTACCAGTCCCAGGTTCAACACTCCTACAGCACTGTCCCTCGGCTGCAACAGGTAATCACTCAGATAAATACATGATGCTCACCTTACTGAACCCACATGTCCAGTGAGAAAACATCTGCAAAGTTCTGATTTCACATTGGAATCATCTTTTGAGTTAGCCGAAACATTTTTTTGTGTTTTTTGTTTTGTATTCTGATAAACAAACACTGAATAAATACATGTAAACTGCTTGGGTCACCTTGTACCTGGGATTAGGTGGCCCTGCATAACTCTGATGTGTGTTTCTTCCTCTCTCGTCTGTGTGTCTCAGTTCTCCACAGCCAGTATCTATCCTCTGGGTCTCTCTGGCAGCTCTCACTACCCCTACCAGCGGATAGCACCCCAGGCACCCCAGGACACCCAGCAATCCCTCTACCCGAAACCCATCTACTCCTACAGGTACCCTACCAGCAGCACGCACTGCATCACAAACAGGGCTGCACTGCAATACAGCTCACCCTGTCTAGTACGGTACAGAAGAAGACTCGTGGCTTGCGATGACTTTGGGGTGGAAAGCATGGCATTGTGAGTTTGGCAGGGATGAGGTCAAAACCTCAGGTTAAAACCTCTCCTGAATCACTGAGCAGCTCAGTTCAGGGCTGACATTCACTTATAACGTGCAGGGCTTTTCCACCTTGCCTCAGAAAGCTTAGAGAAAATGTAGATGTACAGAATTAGAAAGAAATCTAAGGGTTCAATAAACAAATTCATGAGATAGCGAACGTGGAGCTAATCGTTAAATGTTATTTAATAAATACAAATGGATTTAAACGAAAATTAAGCAGCATGAACTGCACAGCAGGCAGGAACAGAGGCATCGAGGTTATCGCAGGTGTTCTTCAAAGCTTTATAAACATGTGGAAAATAATATCACTCTGCATGACATTGACAAGATAGATGAAAACATGTGGGGTTTTCACCTGGGTTTCATACCACACGTATAGCTGCCATGTGTACTACAGAAGCCAGCTGAATTCCTGTTTCTTTTTTGCCTGGGGACAACACTGACAGTGCAGAGCCAAGATCACCTGGATAATGCTATCTTTTAATCACAGCACTGCGTAATTCATAATCATAAAACATGTTGGAGCCTCCTTTCTTGGTCTGTACGTCAGCGTTACTCCACGTGAATAAATGCTATAGTGTTTCAGTTCTGCAAACGAGGCATCTCACATGGCTTTATCCCAGAGACTGGAGGGAGACAAACAGTAAATCTATATAATATCTGCTCTGGGTTTGCAGCATTCTGATCTTCATGGCTCTGAGGAACAGCAAGACGGGGAGTCTGCCTGTCAGCGAGATATACAACTTCATGACCGAACACTTCCCTTATTTCAAGGTAATAAAAAACACTTAAAGAAATTCCTTATACAACACAGAACCTTTCCAACATCCCCCTTATGACTGTTTAATGTGGTACACCACATAGAAAGGAAGAGCAAATGCAAGCAAAGCATTGCCAAGAAGCTGTTCAAGTTCAATATAGCCCAATATGTAAACCAAATGACATATTGGGCTATAGTTTCAAAGTGTTTACTCCAGTCTTTAAGTCCTATTTTTTTGAAGGAGAAAAAATTGTTGATTTTATAAAACTAGAGCCAAAACAACTTAAGTACTATTATTCATGACCTGTTTACACATATTAAAGCTGTTTGCTCCTCAATTTTACATCATAATTTTACAGTTAATTAAAGGCTGATATTAATGCTTTGTACTCTACTCAGTGCTAGGCTATCTGACAGTAAAATGTCAGCATTATAAAAGAGAAATGCAGTTGGGATTTCTTGAAAAGTAGGCCACAGCCCTGTTTTTATTAACGTCTAATGTGATCACAGCAACAAAACAAAACTCCAAGCTATGTGTTTTTAATCCCTACTGAGACAGAAGCTTTGCTACAGCAATGGTTTCATATTTATCTCACTCAATCCAGCTCGGAGCCAAGTATTTTTTGATTGAAAGTTATTTATAGGATTGTTCAATTTGCATATCATTATTGATGTCACGGGTTGGCAAAGGGCTTCCTAGTTTTCCTTCTCATATTAATGATCACTACAGTTTACTGCACAGCACATGTGTGTTCAGCACTATTTCAGTTGTATTTATATAATCAGGAAGATCATCTGGTGATGGAAGACAGCATTTAGTTTCATAAGTATTATGCGTTCATTTTTTTTCTAACTGCACCGTTGACTGACTCTTAAAAAAATATATAAATGTCAGCATTCATTAAAAAAAGACACTTACATGTATAAAAAAAACATGGCTTTTGTCCAAGATACCCTCGCAGAAGAGGAAAGAATTTATGCCGGAAGGTAAGGTGTTGCTCCCAGAAAGATATCAAATAAAGATTAAAAGGGCTGTGTTTATAAATTGCACACGTTATGAAATTGACAATCTGCAGTTGCAATAATAAGAATAATAATCATAATCATAATCATAATCATAATCATAATCATAATAATAATAATAATAATAATAATAATAATAATAATAATAATTTAAAAAAATGTGGCACTACAAACACTTGCTATTGTCCATTAATGGAGCCCTTTTTAATTTTTTTTTTACTAATAGTTAAGTTTACTATTTTAAAATATAAACCATACAGCATACAGTAACTGATTTCATAAAGAAATACATCAAAAATAGTTTTGAAAACAGTCCATTATTGAAGGACCCTTATACAGTAAGATATAGTACAATTTACTGTCAACATGGCCTAACAGTAATTAGAGAAGTATTGGTAAAATAGCGAGGAAGCACTGTACCTCACGCCAGCACCCCTCCCCTCTCCTCCCCTCCGCAGACAGCGCCTGACGGCTGGAAGAACTCGGTCCGCCACAACCTGTCCCTGAACAAGTGCTTCGAGAAGGTGGAGAACAAGACTGGCAGCTCCTCGCGCAAGGGCTGCCTGTGGGCCCTGAACCCCGCCAAGGTGGAGAAGATGCAGGAGGAGCTGCACAAGTGGAGACGCAAAGACCCGGTCACTGTGCGCAAGAGCATGGCCAGGCCAGGTAAGAGGGGACAAGAGGGCCGGCAGGGACACACAAGAACACTCCTTCATCCAAATGAAAATACAAAGGCATGCACTGATCACTGGAAACAGAGCGCATGAGTTTAATGTAGGGTTACTGAACACATCAAAGTAAAATGGATGCAGTGCGTGTGCTGTGTTTATGGAATGATTTAGCGCCTGTCATTCCAATGGCAGTTTGATTCATGAAACGTTTTGCTGGCGTTTATTAATTCATTTTATCCCAGCTCGTGATTTTAAAATATTTTATCACTTGCTTGCTATTTTAGTTGTATATGGCATAATATTATGGGAAGATACACACGTATATTGTGTGATCACCAGCAATATATATATATATATATATATATATATATATATAGTGTAATTAATGTCACTTGCTGGGTAATGTCAATGCTTAAAGTATTTGTCTTGCTTTTGCAGAGGATCTAGACCTCCTGCTTGGGGACAAGCCTGTAAAGTACAAGGTCTCCTCCACGCTGTCTCCCCTCCCAGCCTCTCACCCCAGCACCCTGCTTATTCAGGGGCACCCCAGCTACGCAATGGCCCCCTCTTTCACCTCGGCACAGCGTGCCATGTCCAGCCAGGTGCACAGGCACCCGTTACAGGTCCCAACGGGGGCCCTCAGCCACCAGCCTCTGTTCCTTCCTCCCACACCCCAGGGCTTCCCCCACTTCTCTCCCAGCGGACACCAGCAGCCCTCCTCGGGGATCCCTCCCAACGAGCCCCCCAAGGCAAGCACCCTGAGCTCCCCCCTGCCCGCCCAAGCCCCTCCCATCCACAGAGCCTCCCTGCAGGCTGAGCACAGCACGTCCCGGAGCATGCAGGAGCTGCTGATGGAGGGGGAGCTCAGCAATGACATCGACACTCTGAACCCCAGCCTCACCGACTTCCAGCTGCAGGGTAAGTACTGCCAGGAGCTCAGAGGCAAGTACAGCTTATTAGGTCTGGCATGATGAGCTTTTAATGAGATGCACCACACCGCCTGTGCCTGATTAGCACAAGCTAAGAAAAACATGAGGCTATGTTAAGTGCAAAGTCCAGTAAATTGACCAGCCTCATCATTTGAAATGCACATCACTAGAGGTCTAGCCTCTTCTAGTGTACATTCACCTGACACTCAGTGTCATCCTTACAGGACCCCTGTGGGAGGATTTAAAAGATGACAGTCTGGCTCTGGATCCGCTGATCCTCATAGCAACCTCTCCCTCTACCGGCCCCTCTCACTGGGGTGGCTGCCTGATGGAGGACGGGTCAGGTGAACAGATGCCCGGTTTCGAGGACCACAACAGCCTGAGCGACCTGCACATCACAGGCACCTACTCGACCACCTTCACAGACTTAGACAGCTACCTGCCCACCCCAGGCAACGCGCCTATTCCCCTCATGTGAACGAGGAATCAGTAACTGCGGATGAGATGACGTTAACCTGTCCTACTGCTGTACTTCTTTGTGTTCCTCAACCTTTATATTATTCTTTATATTATTTTAATATACTGTACCAGCATTGTACTACTGTACTGTAATAATTATGTATGTGGAAATGAATGTCTTGTTTGAAATATACACAAAAATCAACAGTGTACTTTTTTATTGAACATTCTGTGAATTTTTTTAACGGTAAACGACTGCACGCGAAGAGTTTGGGTACACTGGTGTAACTACTATCAGTTTTTGAAAATGTTAATTATTTATGTAGTTCTGAAAATGCATGGCAGGTGGCAGTATTAGACTTCTAGTTACTGGTAGGATTTTTAAATCCATTTGTTACCTTATTTTGGCTCCATTTAAATATATATATGAATTAGTAAAATTTCCCCGCCGGAGAGAGCGCGCGACGGGTACATTTTTAAATTTCAAAGTAACGGTTTTTCCACACCGTTTGGACAGAGATCGAGAAAAGCAGGTACCGTATGCACCTTCTGCGAATAGAAACTGTATTCATATTTGATTTGCTGTTTTTAATTTAAACTTAAAGACAAAAATACCGACCAAATCCTCATGTGGACTTGATAAAAGTTTGTGTTTTGTTTGTAAAGCTGAAAGCAAATAAACGTATTCCAAATATACAATTTAGTAAACCGTTTATAGTTTAAGGTTAACACTTAAAAATGTATTTGAACCATTAGGTCTATAAATACAATAACAATTAAAAAAAATATTTCAGAATAAAAAAATTAAACCTCTATTTTTCAAATACTATTAATCTATAATATTTATAATAATGTTTATTTATGTATGTGTCCATATGTTTTATCTCAAAATAATACAGACTATTAGTGACCAGGATAAATATATAATCAAATGAGGGTTTACAACTTTTTATATAAAAAAGATGAAAGATTTCCGAGAATAATTTGTATTTTAGGAGGATTTAGAAATACCCTGTTTTCTAGATTCAAAACATCTCCACAGAGTATAGAGCTGTGATTTAAATTAATTAGTGTCCATTATTTTCCATCTCTGCTGTCTTAGCTGTACAATACCTGGTATTCTTTCAGTCTGTCTCCGTTTGAAGATGGGAAGCCGCTTATCTTACCCGCTGGTTAATGAGCCCGATATCTATGAGGACTCTGATTACGATGAAGGTAATGCTAAAATACATTCTTTAGTTTAAACTGCTGGCTCTTTGTTTGGGCTAAGTTTACTTAATACCTGTTATAATTGCTGTAGACTCTGTAGAAGCGGATATGGCAAAACAGCTTCATGAGATCAACCTGCAGTTCTGTGACGACATGATTCAACTTAGGGTTCGCTCAGCGGCGGAACACGCCAAGTTTGAAGGTGGGTGGCAATAACCAGCGATACATATTGTAATTTACTGTTGGTGTATTTATGTTTAACTGCTGGGAAACATCTAATCTATAAGCCTATGCATATATCGTTTTAATTGATTGGTGATTACAGTTGTGATTTTAACAGAGTACCAGTCTCACTGGAAAACAAAGGTGACCGAATTCCAAAAGATGTACCCAGAGTGGTCAGAGCAGGACATAACGCACCTAAAACAGCAGTTTGAACTGTTTGACAAGGATAAGGACTGCCTAATCGAGTTCAAGGAATTGTGAGTAGGCTGTATAGTTTCTGTATAGGCGAATCTAGGAATCTCAACAAGTAGGACGCTTGCCTAAGGGTCAGTTTAAAGCTGTAGTTTAAAATAAAAATGATAATAATTAAATCCTTTTGGTGTTTTAATTCTGAGCAGTTAATCAGAAGGCAACTGTTTTTTTTTTTGGTTTTTTTTACTTACCATTGTGCCTATAAGAATATATATATATATATATATATATATATATATATATATATATATATATATATATATATATATATATAATTGTATTGAATGAAGATCTATCAATAACTGGATGTACAGAATTTCAGATATGTTTTCAGCCACTTTGATATATAACAGATATATTTTCTAAACTTATATGGCTTAAATATGTCATTGATTATATATATATATATATATATATATATATATATATATATATATATATGTATATCCTTTTGTTGGCAATTTCTTAACCTTTTACATTTTTTTCAAAATATGCAGAAGCATGTTTTTTTCACCTAGGTGGCACCCCCAGATATTAGGGGGTACATACACAGGGATATACTGTTATGCAGAATTTTAGTATTGTATTTATTTAATTTTGTTCTCTTTGTGCAGTGACGCAACAATGAATGAACTCAACGATCAATCATCATATGAAGAGCGCTTCAGTTATTTTGATGCGGTGGATGACAGCAGGACTGGTTATATCAACTTCGAGGAGTTTCTTAAGGTCAGTGCCTGCACCCTACCATTGTGACATAACATGTTGAACTAGAAACATTATGCACAGTGCAAATGTGTAAATGCAAATTTGTTCAAACACAAAAACTGCACACAAAAACATCCAAAACAAGGGCAAATACAAATCTTTCATGACTGTCTACTGTGCCAGGAGGGAGACCCTTCAAAGAGGAGTACCTCTTAAAAGCAAGCTGGCTGTGCCAACTTCATGAGGTTTCCCCGTCTAGAAGTGTGCCATAGTAAAAAAATAGCAAGGTATGGTAAAGCATGTTAATAAACATGGAAAACCAAGGTAAACTGTAAGCACGTAGTATTCTGCACACTGTGGTATACCATGGTAGGCACAGTGAAATCATGGGCAAGCAAGGTGAAAAACTGTTAACCATGCTAACAAACTAATTAGTATCTTGTATAAGAACGGGAAAAGCATACTGTGGTAAGCTGACCTATGACATAGCGTTATATACGGTAATATCTGAGAAGAACTCAAATATTAAAATGAAGGAGTAAATATCCGTTTATTGGGATACAAAGATGGATCCACCCATCCTGTCTTAACTGATGTGTTTGCATCAGTTCCTCAAAAAATAGCTGTTTAAATCTCCATGAAATATTGAGTAACATTTTCTGAGAATGCAGATGATGAAAAGCCAAAAAAATAACTACCATTACGAAATCCAAATACAAGCAGTTGAGTATAACTGACTGTCTCATATACAGTATGTCACGTCCATAGTTTTCATTTAGGAAAATCATCCATGTGTAAACCACATGTTTTCATTTTGACTCAGATGATGAACACCCTAAAACAAAACAGGGGCAGTGAAGACAAATCCCTCCCCTTGGCAGATCGCTTCAAATCTGACACCAGCACCAGTGAGATGACTGGCATTGTTCGTCAGATGGACTCCTTTCAGCAGATGTGCTATGGCGTCTTTTAAACTCTACTGCTCCTCAATTCAGACGCCTAGGTCTGCAAGTTATATGGTTATTAAAAAATAAAAGGACTTAGTTCATTGTAAATGTAAAAACTGGGGACACTACCTACAGTAGTACAGGCATTTGTGATTGTTAGAAATGTAATATTTATAATATAAACAAAGTGATAACCATATCAAGGGTTTCAACATCTTCACAGCCTTCATCTGGAAACACAGTACAGTATATTGTGCTCTCTTATACAAAACAAATAGACAGAAGCAGGATTAAGAAATCACTCCAGTTACACACAAGAGGTTATTAAAAAAAGAAAAATCACATATATATATATTTATTTATTTTCCAGACTGGCAATACATTATATCCCTGGTAAGGAAAGATGTGATCTACCTCATTGTACTCACAAGTGTGCTCTTCGTACTGTGCGTGACTGGTAAAGCTGACACTGTTTTCTGTTTTTTTTTACTTCAGTAAGCACCACAAAAGCAATAGCGTTTAGGACCAATAGATTTGTAATGAGTTCAGATTCATTTCCTAAAAATAAAAACACAAATTATTCAGTACCAGAGATCCGGTTTCATTAGATGCTTTACCGCTTTACTGAAATGACCAGTGATTATTTTTTTTTCCACCAGTTCATGTTATTTGCCTTGTGGTCACTGAACACTCAATACAGTGAGAGGACAATCCATCTTTCCAAAACCAAGCTGTGAAGCACAATACAACATGTGAAGACACAATAGTATTTGTAAGGATCTACAACACATCTGTAGCTAAAAAGCCACTCTTTTTTGAAGGGGGATTTCCATTCAGGCAGATTTACATGAGAACATTTTAAAACACATCCAGGTTTAACGTTCATCTACCTAACTACATTGTACTATGCACATGGTGATTTCTGAGGGTGGTGATTAGAATGGCTACAGGGATTGCACACTCAAGAGGATTTGGAAGGAGGGAAATGATTTCCCACGGTTTTGCTTTTTTTTTTTTTTTTTGCCTTTTTGAAATTGATGAGGACGTTGATTACATGACTGAGGTTGAATCATCCTTTGACATGTAACAGAACTAACTGCACTATGAATACAGCGTGTGCCTCAAATCTCTCAGGGTCATTCTTAGCCTCAGTGAACAAAAAAACAGCTACATGGCAAAAGCTGGGGCAGATTTTAATTGTGCAGATTTTAGTTTTGCTTTTCTTGGCTGATCAAAGACATACAGTAGTAAGAAAAAGAAACGCAGACACCGAGTATTTTTCACCGGAAGGTATCTTGGTCTGTTTTTTCCCATTTAGCTGAAAGTGCTTGAGTGGTGTTTGTTTGTATTATTTCTTAGTAGAATTCCTGTAGAATTGCGCATCCTATTTTAAAATGCATGATTGTGATTATTTTAACTGAAATATTGCTATATAAAAATGCTGCTGATAGTCTGTCTGTGCTGTAGCCTTTATGGAATGTTTTTCTGCCCCACTGAAATGGAGACCTTTGATCCTAAACTATTCTCCTTATTGACATCATTTAAAATCAACCCAAATAACCCCCCTTCCATTTGATCCATTATATGTAGGCTGTTTATGTAACAGCAGGTTTTTATATGTATATATATAAAAAGTGAAAATGTTTACTCCTTAAAAGGATTGTGCTGACTCTTTTTAGAACAAATGCTGTTAAACTCCAAGCAGGGATGGTCATAAACAACAAAGCACTGACAGCACTACCTATTTTCTTTTATACTGCAGTATATCCTATAAAAAGTACAATAAAATACAATAAATAACCCTTATTGATTTGGATGTTCACGTGGTGCAAACAGTTTTATTAAAACAGGTCTGCGTGCCATCATCTGTAATATTTTTATTTTATTTTAAAACAATGCAAATTTGGAATTGTTAAGATTTTTGTTAATAAAAATAAAAAAGTATCAGCCTTTAATGGCTATGGATATGTCTGCATACACAAACACACACAAGCGTCTGAACTGCGTGATAAAGACAACACTGATCCATGATCACGTGTTAATGGAAATCAGTTTCTAACCCTAATTGATACACCAAGTATAACAGTCAAACTGCATCGCAGCATAACAAATTAGTTCCTGATTGTGATGTTAGTTCTTCTTATTCCGTCACATGCAAACACACACACACACACACCCGGAAACACACTTCGCTGAATTTAATTCTAAACAAAACCACCATGTACTTCTGCACTGATTTGTGGGATATTTTCAGATTATTTTTTTCAGCTGTGTTTGACATACTGGGATAGTTGGTGCGTTTCAAACCAAGCGGCAACAGTAAAATATCATTGATCCGCAAATAATGATTGTTTTGGTTACAGTGCTTTTATTTATATTAATAAAACGGTATTGTTCTCGTCCCTGAATTGGGTGTGGATATGAGTAATCACACAAGAAGGTGGATGGTTGTGCTATACTTGAAGTTCTTCTGGTGAAGTACATCACCATACTGTGTAACAGTCGTTCTGGGGAGGTGAAGTGGTTAATACACTTTGATAAACGTCTATTCAATATTTGCTCACCAAAGACAACTTATCTGCTTGACAACTGGTTTAGGTTGTCACTGCTGATAAATTACATGAACGTTACACTCACTTAACTAATAAGGAAGCTGTTTCTTAACTCTTCACCCCCTCCGTGAACTTCCACCTCCACAACCAAAGCAGGTTCTGAAAATAATATTGTTTTTATGAATAACCTCTGTCAAAATTCTGATAATACCAATTTAAATCAGTGGTTATTTCACACGCACACACACATACACACACACGCACGCACGCACTGGAAAGGTACATGTGCACATTAAAATGCAATGTGCTTAGCTTGTGCCCACTTGTGTGTGTGTGTGTGGGACTGTCGTGTGTGTGTGTGTGTGGCTGCGGTGAGATAACAGGTACCGCTGGAATGTTCCGATGCTGCTGCTTCTTGTCATTGAAGCTGGCTAACTCCAGGTTCTCTGATGTTCTGCTAGTGTAGTAGAGAGAAGCTGGTGGGCGAGTGTGTCCCCTTTTCATTCCTCCCCTCCTCGTCCTCTCTCCTCTCCTAAGGTGCCCCGCTGTAGGAGTAATCTGCCTTGTTGTGCATCACCAGCTTGTTATCCACAAAGTAAAAACTGTCAGACTGCGTCTCGTAAGGATAGAGGATCATTTCATGCACTGACAAACAAAACAGAAATAACAGAGTTTACTTATTCATTCGTTCATTCACAGCGTTGGGGCTCATGAATGAAGAGTGAAGGGCAAGGACACTGGAAACAGCCAGGCACTGCGCTTGCAGGGCTATGTACCTCAATCCTGGGCTTGTCAAATTGTACAGAATACACTACATTTGTAATGCTCAAGTATTTTTTTATTGGAAATGCTCACCCCAACTCAAGGTTTGTCAACTGTACAGCCCTGTACAACACCAAGATATATTTTGTTGTGTTGCTATAAATCTCATTTGAATTACAAAAATGCCAACAAAAAAATGCAGTCATTAAGTTGGAATTTTGGTGCGCAAGGGGGAAATCAAGGGTATTTTATTTTTCAAAAGAAGGAACTAGGTTACTATAAATGTAAGAAGAAAAAAAACGAACAATAAATGTGTGAGTGTGAATACTTACTGATCTCGTCAGAGAGCGGGGGAAACTCGTAGATATGCTCACACGTGTTCTTACTGCTGGGGATGCAGAACCCAAACTCAAAGTCGAAGCTCTTGAGCAGCTGCTCACGGAAGTAATGCCTCTCGATCATGCGGAAGTTATTGATGGGCTTCTCCCCGACAGTGAACTCTACCCTGCAGCAAGAGAACAAGGAAAAGACAGGTTATCATGTGGAACACACCCAGAAAAATTCCTCTGTGGCACCCAATTGAAACACTGCCACTGCTTAAATAACTAATACAGGTCCCAATGTTATGAAAATAAAACATCTAACAGTGCATGTTAATGTAGTAGATTTCTGAAAATATGAAGAAACTCTGGAAGGTTCATATTTTATTGATTTAAGTTTAGATCCGGTGCAGTCAAGATCAACTGAATTAACCCCACTGTGTCTCAAGTCTTATACAGCATAACAAACTGGGCATGAGAAATTCACTTTCTAACCTAACCCTAACTGTTTTTCACTCGGTTTAGTCACTGCATGAGCTGCAGATTAACCTAATTGTTTTTATTCATTAATATAGATAGCTACCAGTGCCACTCAATTATACAGCTCGGAATTATTCAAAACAAATAGTTTGGAAAAGGATATCCAATGCAACCCCAAACAAAACAACCAATTATCAAAATAATAAGCTGGTCGGTCACCAGAAGAGAAGAAGGTTTTCTGTAATTGAAACATTCAGGTACACTGTTTGTTTAATAATTAACTTGGTTATTAGAAGATGTTTTACTAGAAAACACACAGTAAGGAATGAAAAAAAAGGAAAACGTGCTCTATCGAAGTTAAAGCATGCCGGTTTCTGTATTTAAAATGAAATGCCAAGTTACCATAAACGCAGTTGCAGAACTGCACTGAAGTCTTCCCTGATTTTTTGATGTTGAAAACAAGCAGCGTGCAGCTTAATAATTAAAACCAGAGCATCTGAGAAATAATTACATGCCTGGCAACCCAGCTTGAGTCAGGAGAGCTCTCTAGGATCAAAACACATCTCCAGTCACGTCCATTTGCCCCTTTGCAAATTACCATCTGCGCTGCCAGGGCCCTTGTTTCCTATGACTCTCGTTGCTATGGCAGCGGGTTAACAAAATGATAAGCAAAAATGCAAAGACCTTCAGCAAGCTCTGGACAAAACAAGAAGAAAGACGGAAGGGTCCTCTTCTTATTAATGATCACAAATGTGTTTAAAAAGGAAGACGTTTCCCCTCGGAGGATCTGCCCTTTACTGGCAGCCAATTAAGAGAGAGCATTTCCATGGAGAGTCATAACAGGTACGGAAGATGCTTGTGCGTTTATTTACTTATTCACTGACTGATTTCATTAGAATACAGTTCAAGCAGCATGCGTGTGGATTACAGGAATGCACAGAACACCAAAGAAAGCAGCTCCTTATCTAACAGTGCATTGTGTGGTGCTCAATGGAAACTTAGCAATACAGTCAGGCAAATGGTTTGATGAGGGATTTTAAACTCAATAAAGATATTTGAAGTTTCTTTTTACAACTGAGGTAAAGTTTCACTTTTTTAAGTGTTGAAAATAAGGAGCATTGATTATATCTAGGGCATCTGATTCTCAGTTTTAACCGATAAAACACCCCCGATACAAAAAAAGAATGAAATCGGTGTATATCCAATAAACACAGGAAAACCACTGGAAATGGTTACTGAATTCACGTTGACTTGACCCCTTTCTCCGTGAAAAAAAATAAATAAAAAATTTGATTAATTCTCCAGTGCAGTTGGGCAATGTCCCTCCTTCCTGACTTGTATCTCGCATTGATTGAATACTTTAAACCCAACCCCAACTCCTGAGTGGCAGCACATTCCTACACTTCAATTGGAGGATTGTATTTAAACACTTGTGGAATTTAAAGCAGAACTGCAAATTGTAGCGAAATGTAAAAAAATGCCTAAACACTCAAAAAGCCCAGAAGAATAGTTCCGAGACCATAAGGATTTCATTGTGGGAAACAGCAAAGGAAAGAAGGTACAATTGAAGTGTCCAAGTACTGTCGAGTTACTATACATATTGTGAGAGAAAAAAAACAAAGTAACAGAAAACAATAATTTCATACAGTATATAAAAAACAATTTGTATATAACTCAAAAATAGCTCAAAATAAGCACCGAAAAATGAAATGAATAAAACTGAAGCCCTAATTATATGACAGCATGTGAAGATTAATGCAGGCTTCCCAACCCTGGCCCTGGGGACCCCAGTGTCTTCTGGTTTTCATTCCAACTGAGCTCTCTTAAAGTTAACTTGAAATCTGCAAATTTTAAAAGAGATGACAACTATTAAAAGGGCAAATTAAGCAAATTATTAGCTCAAGTAAGGGTTTAACTAAGTAATTGAGAGATCAATTGGAATGAAAACCAGGGGTCCCGAGGCCCGGGTTTGAGAAGCCCTGGGTTTATCTATCGAATGTAATAAAGCCCATATGGTGTGGAATTGTAGTGCAATGTAAAATATTCAGTAGAACAAACACTTCAAACTGACCACTAAAATACCAGGACCTAGAAATGTTTTCTTTGTATTAGGTAATACCACATTCAACTTAATTGATTAAAAACAAATAATGAAATCGATCACTACCCCTGACGTGTGTTTTAGATGATCAGTGTTCTCCATGGTTATCAATACTCCAGGATTCTATTTTGCTTTGCCTGTATTGTGCTCAAATAGATCAGTTTGCAGCTGCAGCCATGAGATGTTATCTCTACCTGTGCCTTCTGGTTCGTGAGAGCAAGAGAAATGGATTCCAGAGATAGGAGGAGTGCATTCTGCTTAGAGACGCATGTGGCTGGCACTGTCAAAGAGAATACTGCAGAGTGTAGAGGTTACAATAGGACTCCATTGTGCCAGTCGAAAGACCCTTTTAAATTCGCCACAATGCAGCAAGGAAAATAAGCACCAGGGCACCATATGCACGTGGTTTACACTGTGAAAAATATATTGTAGCGGTTACAGTGGGGCAGGAGGAGGCTGGATTGTTGAAACTAAAAGTTTAAGCAGAGACAAATCAGCAACATATACAGTAACCCTATACAGTGGAGAGTCAATTATCCAAACTAATTGCAAACCGATATCAGGTCATATAATCAAACTGTTTGGTTACTCAAACCTATATTTTAGAAAGAATATCTAACCTGGCATATTGTCCCTAACTGCAGCATGTGTGTAGCAAATCCCCCGGATTACTTTACAATACCACACCATCTGAATAGAACCACTACTGTACTAATTTACACTACATGGGCAGCACTGAACAAACACAAGGGACCTAAATGAGTGCTGAGATAAACAACCCGTTTGGATGACTGAGGTTAGGATGACTGCCTCTCCACTGTACTGTGCATTTAACACAGCAGCCCCAGCAGCACTCTTACAGGTACTGTGGCAGGTTACTCACGTGGCTCCTACTTGGCGAAGTCTGAGGAAGGCGGGAGTGAACTGATAGCGGACAAACCTGCCGGCGTTGGGGTCAAAGTCTGTCTTATCCCCCTGTCCTCTCTCTGTGAAACCAGAACAGTGGTTTTACAGCCTGCACAATAACCTTTTACAACCAAAAAGCATGCAGTTGAATGGTGTGATTATTACTGAAATGGAACAGGTGAAGCGTACCCATTGCGGGAGGCTTGGTGATTTCAAACAGCACGGTCCCGGTTTCCAAGTCCCGGATTTTAAACCTGGTGAAGTCGATGCTGTAAACGTTTTCTGATGGAGCGCATAAATAATCTGAAAGAAAGAAAGACAAAGAAAAACATTTCATCCAATCGGTAACACAGGGATGTAAATAAGACTCCTAATGCACAGCCTTTTCACCCATTCCGGGTTTTACTAGAGCTTGATTAGCCGCAGTGTATAGGTGCGTGTGTGTGTCTTATTAAACTCATAGTAAAACCAGGAATTGGTTAAACTGCTATGCAGTGGGCATCTTATTTCCATCTCTGTATCACAGTTTTTTTCTATTTAACCACCAATAATGTTGTTTAGCTGTGCTTGTGGGGGAAGGCTAGACCTTCATGCAATTAGCTAGTCCAGAACAGCAGGCAGAATAACGACTGATTATGTGAAACCAAAAGGGTGTCAATACTTCTGCTCTTCACTGTATATCAGTCCACATTCCCAATATTGTGCATCATACAAAGAGTCCTACTGACTTGTGCTGTAAGTTCCATACTCCTTTGAGGGTAAATGTGGCTTTTGATATGCCTGTGACTAGTTTTATTTCTAATCTGAGTTCAATGTTTTGCATACAACCGCTTACAAGACACATGCTTAAAATGTATACTATACATATAAGTAATTATTTTACAAACTTTTGCAAGGGAAATTAAACCAAACAGAATCTCACACATTTGGTTGTAACAAACGTACTATAAAAACAAATTTTGCAGGTCGGTCAAGAACTAAGTACATTTATCTGGGACATATTTCGTCTTATATTCTCCACGCAGCACCACAAAATAACCACGGCCTAGCAAAACAAGGCTTTAGCACATCACACATGGTTTTCACAGTCAGCTGTTCATACCATGTAGCGCAGGGGAGCGGCACAGACAGCTGTGTGTACCGTGTAGCGCAGGGGAGCTACACAGACAGCCTATATGCTGTGCTGTTGCTGAGCTAGCGTTCTGCAGGGCAGTTAAAGGAAGTGGGTTTTCATTATTATCAAAAAGGAAGTTTAATGCAGGCACTCGCTTACACACAGCCACACACACCCCCAACAAGATATTTCTAAAACCTCATTTATCTGCACAGTAAGCACTTGATGGCAGCTGCTATTAACCACTTTACTGCAACACAAGAAGTGGTGTGGGGTTAAAAAATAAAATAAAAAAAACGTATTCAGCAGCCAGCAACGAATATGAATTCTGTTTTTGTTTCCACATCAATTGAGTGTTTTTGCAGGTCTTTCTGAGTCAGTGCTGTGATATTTGGCAAGAATGGTAGACATTCACCACAGGTGGGTGGACCTGATCAACAGCTATGATCGGATTTCCAAGAGAATCATGACCCTTGACTGCATACCAATGCATTGCATGTCCAATGCACAAGTTTATTTTGGTTCCACACGCAACAAGTGGTTAAATTCATATTGAAAGCTGTTTTACAAGGCCTGTGGCCCCTGCAAATGTGTTGGCATATAGACCTGCGTTACCTGATCTTGTATAAATGTATGTTTAAAATCTCTAAAGAGTTAACTCCACCTACCCTGACTGGCTGTACCTCCCTGCAGCTCTGCCTCTCTCTCAGCGATCAACATGTGGATTATTGGTAAGGAGTTTAGCTCATTGTAGTGTCGCATGGGCAGATTGGAGACGACAAGGGGATCTATGGAAACATTAGGCTCTGCGTACCTCCATGTCAAATAATGGCATGACAATCCTGCAACTCTGAATCAGCCGCACACTCATCGGTATTACATCTGCAAACAGGATGGTCACAGCACTAACTACTGTCCCGTTTGAGCAGTAAAGATGCATCATCGCTCTTTAAAAGGAGCCTGAATTAGCTAGTTTAGCCCAAGTGGCTCCAATGCTTTCCACTGCCACAAGTCCACGTCTGGATAATGTGCTTATTCATCCAAACCCAAAAGAACGAGGTCAAAAGACCAGAAGGGAGCCATTCTGTTATACATTATGTGTTATCCCATCAAGCCACTGTATCTGTTAATATTATCCAATGTATTGCGCATGCTTATTGCTGCATAAACGATCCCTACCTATTTCCTACCTTCTATAGTAAATATTTCTCAGTCGATAGCTTTCTAGCAATGTTACTTTCTTTGGATTAGGTAATCTGATGATGTCATCTCTACTTGGTTTAAACTGTGCAGTAATCCTGTGTATATATATATTTGTACAGACCCGAATAGCTCTATTTAATCCGCTCTATGTCCTCAGTTGGATAACAGCAAGTGGGCAAAAAAAACATTCAGGCAAAGAAAGAGGAAGAGCTACACAGACTATATTGAGATCTTAAATACAGGACTGAACAGCAAACAGACTTATATAAAAGGGCTAGACAGACAGCTACAGACTGAAGGAGATATAAAGAGACAGCACTAAGACAAACTTGTAGATTTAAACAGACAAACTGATGCTGAATCTGCAGAATCCCATGGTCTTGTTTTTTTTCCAGAGGTGACCAATGGATCTGCAGGAGCATCTGTTCACAAACAAAGCCCTTTATGATTGCTTAAGTTCTCAAAGGGCATAACTGAATCCTTTGTGTCATCCATAATAAACTGAACAACCAACTTCACCATATTACAAAACATCTGATACAAAATTAAACAAATTGCTGGGATTTACGGCAGGCAATTTTCCCATTGTTTCCTTAGGGACTTTATCTTTATCCACTGTGCAATCCAATCACAATTTCAAAAGCAGTAGGTTGCTGGCTATGATGATGAGTATTCCCTGATGTTACCCAGCCTTCAAGGAATAAAAGCCACATTTTATTAACATGTACCTTGCACAATGTGGACACTTGTTGAAATTATTGGTTATGGACGAAGCACCCTTTAAGCGAAAGATGCATTTGACCTTTGAAAAATAATAACAGTATGTTGGCAAGATATACCATCATTTTCAGAACCTTGTATTCATGTGTAACACAAACCCTGTGTATAATGCTCATATAATGCTGCCTAGGGTTGCATCCCTTGTATAATCTGCACCTCTTGTATTCATCCCAATCAAAACCACCACAGTATACTGGTATAGGATGCACATTTATACAACATGCAGAAGAAATTCTCCTTCTTGGCAAATATATTGTCAAGAATTTTGGTAGAAACAGGAACCCCCTATGAGGAACTGTTTTCAGCTTGTCCAATGCAGTTCATGCAATGTCCTGGTGGCACCATGGGAGGGTCACATGATCACATGAACTACACAGAATGTGTTTAGTCAGAAACCTCCCTATACATTTACTCTCATCTTATCCCAGTCCAAACGCGTTAATCCTTTGCTAACTGAACAGAAACAGGTTTAATCCCCTCACCTTTATAATCCTATCCGGATGCAGCTGTCTTGTTGCCAATGCTTCTTGCCTGCCACTGTTTAAAAAAGGCCAGAGGGAAGGCTGGGAAACTGTGCTCTGTAAAATGCTCAGTATTTCAGATCTCAATGTGGTATGCAGTTGTGCGGGCTTGGGAATGCGAGTGTGTGTGTGTGAGCTTCTCTAAACCTACTACAGCTGCTTGCAGTACCCACCTGGCCTCTACTGCAGGTGCCAGGGCTATGTATATAAATTAAAAGGAAGCTCCCATTGCATAGCTGTTTGCTCCATTCCTGGTTTTACTATGAGTTTAATAAGACACAGCTGAGCTTGTTACCTATACACAGTGGCTAATCAAGCTTGTATTAAAACCTGGGATGGGTGAAACTGCTATGCAATAGGAGTCTTATTTCCATCCCTGTACTGTACTGTACTGTACACAGTATTCTAGTCCTGTTCTGAACCAGACTACTGGGTTCAGTCTCTGCGGGTCCTCTTCACAAAGCATGAAATGAGTATAAATTTTCAGACAGACACACAGAATCATAAGACTTGACTGTCACCTCCAGAGTTACCGTATTTAAAACAATGGATGGAAAAGGGGGCAGCAGTGTGGAGTAGTGGTTAGGGCTCTGGACTCTTGACCGGAGGGTTGTGGGTTCAATCCCTGGTGGGTGACACTGCTGCTGTACCCTTGAGCAAGGTACTTTACCTAGATTGCTCCAGTAAAAAAAAAAAAAAAAAAAAAAAAAACCCAACTGTATAAATGGGTGATTGTATGTAAAAATAATGTGTAAAAAAAATAATGTAGTTGTATGTAAAAATAATGTGATATCTTGTAACAATTGTAAGTCGCCCTGGATAAGGGCGTCTGCTAAGAAATAAATAATAATAATAATAATAATAATAAAAGGAGATTCTCATAGGGGTATGTTAGACGTGCCAACACAAAGTTTCAGCTGGCCATTTATTGAATGTGACTACACAGCAGACCATCAAACCTGTGCTTCAGCTTCTCATTTTGCATTTAGCAGCTGGTTTAATACTTGTTATACTCATGAAGAATCCTAGGTTGAAAAAAAATGATCAAAACTGCAGCATATCTAACCCCCCTGCTATTTAATGACCTCTGTGTTAGTTTTGCTGGTGGGTTACAGACCCATTTTAATGATATATAATAAAGAGATGCTGTAAACCTGTCTGTGTGTTTTAAGGCCCCCTCATTGCATAGCATAACAATAATTGTATTAGTCACGCTTTCTTGGTTCAAGCTCAGTGCCATGCAATGCAAGTCTCTTGACTCTTCCAAGGTCCCAGCTAGGGGGCGCTGTCTCTTTTAAAGTGCTCTCTCTCTCTCTCCACCTGTTCCTCAAGCTCCTCCTCGCTTGGGATTCTTCTCACGAGCAGAGCTGCAGGATTCGCCACAGCTATGACTTGAGCCATGGCAACGGCTGTATCCATGGCAACTGCTGTGGGCATGGCAGCTGCTGTTACTAGGGCAACCATCTTTTAACACCTTGGGCGCTGGCTCAGAGTGGGTAGTGAAGCAATGCCTCTATAGTCAATTCTCTGGCTTATATATATATATAAGCAAGGCAAAACAGAGCACCTGGACTTGACTGAACGGCTTTTGAAATAAATCAGCCTTGTATTATCTATTAAGACACAGGTTACAGCACTATATGTTAGTTTAGAGCAGCAAGTTGTGCATTCACTCAAGTCCTTTTATTTTGTATTTGAAATAAAGCACCTCGATGCTGTATGTGTTTGTATGGAGAAAGGCCTGTTGCAGCAACAACAAAAGTACAGCATTTCTTAGCTTCCTCTCCATGTGGGCCAAAACACCTGCTGCTCAATCATCAGGAATGATTCATTAGTCTAATTAACAGGAAATATCCTTCAACATGCTCTGCCATTTATTCCAAATTATCCACATACTCAAACAGTAATAATCAGTAATAATATTTGACATGATACAAGGTGATGGTTGACAGACGCAAGGCAAGCTTGTTCAGCTTTAATGGCCTCTTAGAATATTGCACTGGTGTCCTTACATAGGTTTGACCTCCATTTCAACATTGGTTTACATGCAAGATTCAGACCAGGTCCCAGAACTAAATACAGCTCCAAAGCAAGGATGGTTCCACTTGGTAATATAACTTGTCTTTACACAGCCCTGCTCCCTGCAACATATTTCCAGAAGATGGTGAATCACATACACCACTACCTGCCTGCTTGCCTGCCTGCCTGCTTGCCTGCCTGCCTACCAACCAGTGTGACCAACAGGTGCATCTACCTTACAGGGTATTTCTAGAACTGCAGTCTTATTGAAGCACGGGATCCTGCCTTAAACCAGACTACCACAAGTGACCCAGCCATGTGCAGTGATACACCCATCCATACAGCAGTGCAGAGACAGGAGTGAGCAAACTGAAATGAATGAATTAATGAATGGATGAATTTCTGTCTATTCTCAGTGCACAGTAAGCACATATGAAAAAAAAAATACTTGCTTGTATTATTATTATCATCATCATCATTACCTTGTTATATTAACACAAAAGACTGGTTTCACAGATCCAGATCTTGGACAGTCCAAGATTAGTGCTAATCGGGGACTGTGAAACCAGCCGAAAGAGAAGATGGATTATTAGATATCTAGGTTACTATTTAAAAAGGGTGCATTAGCTTGCACTCCATATGGTGGCTCTTTAACATCAAAATACAATTTAGAGCTTGATCCTGTAGATATCACAATCAAGAGATAACCACATTGAAACGTTGAGATCCTGAGGTAATTATCTCTTGCTCTCTCCATACCAGAACACTGCTTTCTGAAGTAATATATACAGGAGTACATGCACGACATGTGAAAATGAATGCACAAATCTGTAATAAATACAAAGGGAAATATAAATCAATGGTGTACGTACGCTTTAAAGATTTACAACAGCCTGCATTGTAAGATGAACACACATGTTTTGACCTTGTTGAGAGGTAAAGGAACACAGTACATCTTTGACAAGGAGCTTAATCTTGGCAGACTCTTCCCAACACCCCCTCTCCATAGCAGCTGTGCCTACAGCCCCAACCACCCACTCACCAGAACAGGCTCTCCACTGTTAAGCAATAATCACACAGGTAGTACAGTCAGAAAAAAGAAGAATCCATTTATACACTAGACTCTTATCCTAGAGATTAGCCAGTAGGAGTTACCACCGCAGATACAGATCCTGCAGGACTGTAGCGACGTAGAGAGGAGTCTTTTCTAGAAGATACAGTCTCTCAAGGTTTACTTACTGGGTTAGTTCATTTATTCCATTTATAATAAGTGTCCGTAATTCAAGAAGCAATTACTTATGAACTGTATTTACTATTTAATAAAGCAAATATCAGTTCATGTTTGAAACTTCTATCGGCAACAAACTAAAACAGGTACTCACGATGAATTCATATTAGGTCTGGAGTTCAATATAAATGGGTGGTTATTTCATATGGATTTTTGTATATGAATTCAATAGTACATGAAACTTTAGTACATATGCATTTATTACAGTTTACATGAATTAATCTAGGCAGGGCAGGGCATGTTCGTTTCTACATTGTTCCTAAAAACCTACAGCATTTTCTTTTCAGGTTTTCAGCAGTTCAAAAACGTCCAGGGAAGCTACAGCATCGAGGAGGAATCGTGTATTTTAAGCAGTTCAAAACAGATTTAGCAAAGGTCTGATGACTCAAATCGGCTCCTGGACTTAAAATAATACACCTAAACAAATAATGTTCCGAAACGAGGGTAGTTCTGAAAGGGGGGCTGACTGGGCCACACTGTTGATGAACTATCTAAAGCAAGTGCCAGTATGTTTGGCAAAAGCTGACTAATCCTGAACTTTCCACCTGGCAGCTGATTAGTTAGTGGACAGCAGTGTGTGTGTGTGTGTGTGTGTGTGTGTGTGTGTGTGTGTCTGTGTGTGTGTGTGTGTGTGTGTGTGTGTGTGTGTCTGTGTGTGTGTGTGTGTGTGTGTGTGTGTGTGTGTGTGTCTGTGTGTGTGTGTGTGTGTGTGTGTGTGTGTGTGTCTGTGTGTGTGTGTGTGTGTGTGTGTGGTGTGGTGTGTGTGTGTGGTGTGTGTGTGTGTGTGTGTGTGGTGTGTGTGTGTGTGTCTGTGTCTGTGTGTCTACGAGTTTAAAGGATTTGTTTTCTCCTCCCAGCTGACCGCAGAATGAAATTGCTCACTGAAGTTATCAGCTGTTAGGAAATCACCAAGTGGAAAGAGACAATTTTGTTTTTATATCTGGATTCTCAGCAGCAGACATGACTTTTATATATATAAATCAAAGTGCTCTGCATCTCCACTGAAGAGCTGAAGCATTCATCAAATCGAACCTGAAAATGATCACACGTCCAGCAGTGTAGCCGCCTCCCACCCCCTCCCCTCACCCCCGGCACTTTTACCACACGATCCGGGGGTCCACATAGCTAGTCATGCTCACAAAACTCGACGTACATTAAAACAAACAAACATATTTTTTATACAGGCGCATGCACCTACACACACACACAAATAGTACTGGAGCTAACACCAGACAAACAAATTCACTCACCACAGACTTACTGGTAATTACTTTTTCTACTCAGTAAACGTCATGCCCCTAGACTATGTAGTACATACTGTAGAGCTAGAAAGGATTTTATAAGCTTTGGACCAGGGAAACCTCTGATACACACACACACACACACACACACACACACACACACGTGCATGCATGGCCTCTATGCATTTTGGTGTCAGCTCCAATGCAATACTCCTTACTGCACATTTGCCCTGGGCTGCACACCCATGCAGCTGAATGCAACAATGCATTCAATGAATTGATTGTTCTGAAAAATGTGTTCCATCCTGTCCATGCTGATCCATCTTAATCCGGTTTAGACTTTGTACAGGAGCAAATCCATCTAATCAGGAGGCGGGAGGCAGAGGCTAAATACAGCACTTTAATCCAGGCAGACACAGACACAGGGAACACCAATACAAATCTGCTGTTTAAAAAAAAAAAAAAAGCTAGAAAGGATAGCTGTGTTTTCTCTCGCCTCAGGGGCTGTGCCATTTCATTTCAGTGATCTGCTGTGCTTTTAACATGCTTTTATTTCATTGTGTATTCATGTATTCATTATATCTGATCAGCAGGACGATCACTAAGACAAGCCGTTTATTTTGCAGTTATGATGAAACACATGTACAAGTACAAAAAAAATAAAATTAAATAAAATAAAACAAAATAAAACTGTATTTGCCATTTATACCACTGGCTTTGAGTTGGATTACAAGCGAAAACACTCTATGGCTTTGCTGCTCAGCTGCAGGCACGGCTGGTCAGAAGCAGGGATGGAAATAAGACTCCCATTGCATAGCGCTTCAATCCACTCCTGGTTATACTAGAAGTTTAATAAGACACACCTGAGGTTGTTACATACGCTGTGGCTACTCAAGCTTGTATTCAAACCTGGGAAGCTGCTATGCACTAGGAATCTTATTTCTACCTCTGGTCAGGGGTACTGCATGCAAAGCTACTGTATACAGTACGGGAGGGGACCTCAAATTGGGGAAAACCTTAAAGTGTTACATGAATACGGATGCATTTACAAAATTCCCATCAGCACAGTAAACAATAGACTTTTTAACATGTGGACTTTGAAAGTGACAGATCCTCATCGCGCCAGGCAGCTTGCTGTTAACCAGGACATTTCTTTGGTGGGGTGTGCTTTCTCTTTAATTATTGAACTGAGCTGGAAGAGTTACTCTGGGCTGCCGTGCCCTAGAAAAACAAAAATGAGCTCTCAGTTGCTTCTCATACCTACAGGAGTTAGACGAATAGCTGAAATACCTAAGATATGTAGAACACATAGTTCTTTCTTCCTCAGTGGTGCTAAACCAAATGGGAAGAAAGCCAGTGGGAACTCATATAAAGTCTATCAAAAATAGCAGCAGAAGTCACCCATCTACAGCAAGTGCTGACCAGGCCAATCCTGGTTTAGCTTCCGATATGTATAAGACACACCTGAGCTTGTTACCTGTACACTGCGGCTAATCAAGCACGTATTCAAACCTGGAACGGGTGAAACTCATTTCCATGCCTGGATGATATTACAATCCAAGGTGGGGACACTAAGCCTGCCTACCCTGAGATCCCGGTGGTTCATGAACCCACGTGTGGCCCCTGGCTTGTTGCTTTGTTATTTAATTGGGATATTTCACAGTGCAGGACCGGGCACAACCCCACCACACACTCAGCAGCTGCATCCGGCTGCAGGATTCCTCATGTTCACTTTACATCAGTAGCTGACACACCGGGCATGTGGCAGAGCACACTCTGTGCTGATAAGAACATTCTCTTTTTGATATGAAGTCTTTGCAGGCTATTTTTAGACTGCGTACAGGAAGCAGCTCCCTTGTCACTGAATTCAATGCTGCTGTTTCTGTTTTCTCCTTTCTGATTGATTGCTTGTTCAAGGTTCAAGCTTTGAAACAGTTTAAACAGGGAGCTCTTATGTTTCTACTGGTGGGTTTTTCTTTGCAGCTAGTTATCCCTGAAACTGGTCTATTTTAGTTACATGTAGGTGGGACCGGGAAAGTCAATTCAACCCACCTGATGCCAAATAAGGTCAATCATAAATATAGATATCTAACAATCTTATTTGATGAGCTAGGAAACTGAGACATCTATGCAGAGGCTATACTGTAAACATATAGATAGCTGGGCAGGCATCCATGCTACCCTGTTTAACAGTTATTTAGTATATTCCTGTTTTCTGATTCTTTCATCTCTTCTGCCCCTTTAACACAACGATTCAGATCTGACTTTCCCTATAAGATCTCTGGTGCAGTTACAACACTTGACCACTTGGTGGCACTGTTTGGTAAGTAAATATCCATTTGGAAAAGGGAATAAAGAATATATTTAAAAAGGCATAGATATCAGCCAATTATTGTTTTACTACAAATGTTTTACCTCCTAGACTGACATGGCTTCTCAGCTTCTCAATATCTTATCTCCTTGTCCCTGTTTAAAGAAGTGATAACCAATGTTTTTAAATCAATCTGAATCCAGCTGATGAACTTTATTTGCATTATCGCAGGTCCCCTTTGTATTGCTATAAAACACTTTCCGTTCTTGCCTTGATTGATTTACATGAAGTCAGCAGGTATTTCAGATAGCAGCCTATCCTGCAGGCAGCCTGTTCTGCTGCAAAACCACCGCAGGGAGTTTAAACTTCAGCAGAGAAAGTCATGAGCAACCACAAAGCAGAAGCAACTCTTCACTGTGTATAAAACATTAGCAATCCTGAATACACTGTATCAAAAAACATCTTCCACCCAGGACAGTGGGGGGTGTGACAATGCTGTAGGGCCACTTCCTATCTGCAGGCAATTTCGCACTGCTGCGTTTGTTACACAGTGCAGGTGAGTAAATACACACACGAGGAGCCCTTAGATAAAGTTTACGCTGTCGCCATACCCTGACTTTATCCTGAGCTTTCACAGACCACGATTAGCACTGATCCTGGAATACCATATGTTACTTTAGGTAAGGAGTACAAGACTCGTGCTATTGTGAGTGTGTGAAACCAGCCCAATAAGAGTTACGGCAGTGCCTTGTATGGTTTATGCCCTAGGTCTGGGTCTTTATTCCAGGATGGATGTGTAAAAAACTGCACAGACTTTACCAAGACCAGGACCGCCATAACCATTAGAAAATAGAGCTAGTATGGTGGTGCCATGCTCTTTGATCCCAGGCGACAGGACACTTGGAAAGGCAGAATAGCGTCTCTTATTGTGCCATGTAATTATTTGTGCATTGATGGCGATGCATTTGCTATGAGACCTTGCGCCAGATTCAGCAATTATGGCAAGTTTATCAAAGAAATAAACTGGTAATTTTACTAAACTACCATGAACTACTAATCCACGCGTGTCATTTATAAATCAGCATAAAGTACCACTGCATTTTTATTGTATCAAGTGCGGAGTGTGGATCTGCGGTAACGGCCCACAGCGTTCACAGAGCTGGCAAGCTCATTAGCATGCTATTTCCGTACTGACATTCACTTAACTGGTATTAACGGTGGCAGGTTAAAATTTAGTGACACACAAACGAATCACCCCTGCCCGCTTCCACAGTATATTGCTGATTAAATACAGCAGTGGAGTGGAGCACTGTGCGGCTGTCTGAAACTGCAACATTGTACTGTTGAATGGCATACAATTAACTTAGAGCAAAGAGAATTTGAATGAAGGGAGAGAAAACACTACAGAATCGATCAAATGCACTCGAGTGAGACCAAGGAAGATCAACTGTAATAATAATAATAATAATAATAATAATAATAATAATAATAATAATAATAATAATAATAATAATAATAATAATAACAAACATCACAAACTTACTTTCAGTGATCTTCTGCAGCCCGAGTACATCCTCTGCAGTTATGATTGCATTCCTTAGCAGGTCTTCCTCTGTTGTGGCCGGGATGAGTCCCGTTTCTGTGGAGTTGCACCCCTTTTTCACTTTCATTGCCGGTACTCGTCGGTTTGGGTTGGGGTTACTTTGCGCCTGATTCCCACGGGAGCTGCTGTTGCCGTTGCCGCTGCCGCCCCCGGTGCTACTAGGATTAAGACCGGCAGTGCTAGACTTCGAGCTGTTAGATGCGTCCTGGCTACTGCAGACAGCCTCTGTGCTGGCACAGGAATAACTCATTCTCCGCGTCCCTCCTCCCCCTCCCTCTCGTAAAAGGATAACAGATTCTCTCTCACTCACTGCAGATAGCTTGAGTGCCCGCTCGCTCGCTCTGTGTTTACTTAAACCCCTTATTGCTTAAATCTTTCCAGTCTCCACGCTCTGTTTTAGCATATGCTGCTAGAACTGTACCACAGCCACCCAGCTCACCGCACAGAGCTCAAGGCAAGTCGTAAGCGGATGCACATTCGTACACACACAGTGGGGGATCCAGCAAAGACAGGCAGCTTCGAAAAGGAGTACACGGTTAATTTAGGGGGCCCGATAAACGGCTACACGTTCTGCGCTTGATGAAGTACACGTACGGACATTGCAGGGTTTATAAGCGCTTCCTGCGCTGCTATGGGTTACTCGCGTTTCGAATAAAGCAGTTACTTTGCCTCCTCAGTGTGCAAGGCACCCCTTTGTGTCGTATGGTACGGTCCTTTTATTTCTCATTTTTTGCAGGAAGCAGGCTAGACGTTCTGGTTTACGGTTTTGCAAATGGTTGTGTGCTCTGCATTTCGTAGCTGTGTGCAGAAGTGGAGCGCTTTACCCGTTTATACCGTGCAGCGTATCCAAACGGGCTGCGTGTGAAAGCTGACAGGAAATGCACCGTTGAAATTCATTTTTTCCACTTGCTCTCCATTTATCAGTTTGATTGGTCACCATTGTGGGAATGTGTTTCAGAGCTGCAAAATGAATTGGTTTTAGGGGAAGGTTTGGAAGTAGCTGCGTGTGTGTGTGCGTGTGCGTGTGCGTGTGTGTGTCATTGATTTATTGAATGCAGCAGAATACATCTTAATATGGCCCTCGATCATATTATACACTAAAATATAATTCTGTAGTGTGAGTTTACCACATTTTCTACAGGTTACCCTCCAAGGCTACATTATGTACAGCCTCAAAAACAGGTTTTAGGACACAAGCTCTCACCCCTTTGAATCTATATCCCTCTGAGCCATTCTATCACACCACACGTTTTGCAGCAGTGTGGGGTTATGAAGGACAGCTCCAAGTTCTGTTACAGCTCAGTGTCAGAAATGGGTTGAAAAACAGAAATGAACACAAACCTCCATTCTGTCTGTCTAGCTAAGTGGCATCACTAGATGAGTTTAGCTGACCTGGGACACCCTGCAGCATTTCTGATTAGGGTGCCTGTAGTACCAACTGCAGTAAAATACCTGAGTGTAATGTGTATAGTGTCCAGCAGGCGGCTTAGGACTAAATAAAATGGTCCTAATGTTATTCAGCTTTTCTATCATTCTTAAATGGTATTTAATAATAATATGCAGGTAAAATGGCTGTTGCATCTGGGTACCTAATTACCTCAGCCAATTTCTGTCCAGTAGTCTCGCTGCAATCAGTTTGTTTGACCTACAGGACAGGAAGTGGGTAGATGTCAGGCAGGCTTCATTCAGAAGACAGTAAATCAATGTAATCTGTGTAAAATGTGTATTGTAATGAAAAGGTGACCATTGCTGAGACTGCTTTTGCTAATAAGAAGTGAGGATATTGATTTGCCAGCCTTGGTTTCCACGCCTTTATTTCCAGCCTCGTGGTTGAAGCGTTTCCCTGTGTTTGTTTAATGCACTGGTTCTCAAACTGGGGAAAGGTTTCGGTGTGACCTGCTTTATATGAAACAGCGCCAGAGCAATGCAGCAGGACCATGTATAGAAACTCACAGAGCAGCACTACAGCCGTCTAATTGATTGTTGTAATTCTATTTTCTGTTCCTGCAATACAACTCTGAATTGATACGGACACCAGACGCGGTGCGTTTCTTTTAAAAGAATGACCACGTTTATTTTTAAAATGTGATACAAACAGTAAATGCATTTGAAAAAGAGATGTGAAGGTACAGCTAGGCGCCACCAGGCTGCCTGCGGAGAGCGGAGGTGTTTCATCTTTACTTGGATTTAAAGACGTTGAATTTCAGATGCCTGCATCCCTGAGAAAGATACAGCGTTATACAAGAATGCTTAGTGCTGTCCGCCCACGAAGGAAACGGGAGTTCACAGCCGCTTGACAGGACGCTACTTGACAGGACATTGTTGTCACTCAACGGTAAGAGAAAGGCCACACTTCTGGAGCCCAGTTATCATGCCGTATTTCAGTGAACACTGCGCCCTGCTGGTCACCTGTCGGAACTGCGGGTTTACTTTTTCAAAAGGCTGAGCGCAGATCAGTGTGACAGTACATACTGTATATATAGAGAGAGAGAAATAAATACTATGTATGTTTTTTATGACTTGGAAATTAAAACTAAATAAAAAATCAAGAATGAATACCAAAACCTGAAAGATCTCTTTTGCCCACTGTATTTGCTCTCAGTCTTAGAAACGAGCCCCCTGCAGCACTGGGAATTAATATCCTTATTATTTGAGTAGCATTTTGTTTGCAGGTGCAGATCTAAAAGACTGAAGGTCTTCCAGTATTGATTTTGCTGACGGCTCAGTCGCTCGTTGTTGGGTGGCTGTCTGTCACTGGCAGGGTGGTCTGTCTGTTGCAGTGAGACCCGGCCCCCTGCAAGCCCCTGGGAAGGGGTGGGTGGGGGGTCTAGGTGGAGGTGGTCTCGAAGCAGCCTCGACGGTACCACTGCATGTCCTTCACTCTGCGGATGGATTGGATCTGGGGCTGGTTGCTTCCCCACTCGTTCCAGTGCTTGTACGGGCCGCACTCAAACACATACTGGTAACCACGGTAACCAGGGTACTGATACCCCACCCAGCTAGAAAGAAAGCACAGAATGATTATTATTAGCAGCAGCAGTATTAGTATTATCATCATCATCATCAATTGCCAGGGTTATTTTCAGGTTCATGATTTTATTAATGTCTGCAGATGAAGGATTGGAGAGGACACCATACTTTCATTTAATTCCCTACTGCACACAATTCAACTGTAATCAAGCCTGTTCTATTGGGTCTAAAGAGTGCAAGCCCGCCACCACATTAAACCCAGCCCCAGACTCACGTTCCTCCTGTGACCTGAATGCTGGCCACTCGGTCCTGGAAGCTGTAGGACCAGAGGCTGGGGATGTCCTCATCGCACACCTCCATCTTGCGTCCCTCGAAGTTCACACACTCGTACATGCAGATCTTATGGTCCTGCACGTCCTGGAGGAGGCATTAGAGAAAGATCTGGTGGTGTTATCACGGCGAGGAATCACCACTGCATACTGTTAAAGTACCGCAGCCCCTTTCAGGTGTTATTATTTACCTTCCAAGTCATTTTGACGTAGTGGATAACGCCATCTGGTGGGCCATTACTGTCATTTTTTTTTAAAGAGATTTTTAGTTTCTCTTAAAGGGGAGTCTAATACGGTGGAATAAACAAACCCCATATTTAAAGGGAGTGTTTCCCTCCCTTGTTGTCTAAGATCATGTTGTGGGGAACACTGTACATGTTTAGAACTGATAAACCTAAATCTAACAAGGTTACAGTACCGTCGTTTTACCCTTCTGCACCGTTCTTACCAGAGAGCACTATCATTGCAAGCTTCATTCACCTCTGAGCTGAACTGCACCAGCCCGTCCAGAGCAATCTAAAGGGGCGGGGCTTAATAAGAGTTCTGAAGTAACACAGCTCTGGACGTTCCTGAAACCTGTTAAAAGGAAGATCCAGCAGCCAATCAGTACTCACCATACGGACGGGACGGAAGGACATGAAGCGGTCGTTCCTGTAGCTGTTAGACCAGGAGTCCCAGCGAGGGTACTCCCCTTTCTCCAGCATGAACATCTCGCCCCCGAAATTCTGCTGCTCGTACCCCACCCACCTGCAAAAATCACACAAACCCCCCTCCCTGTTACTCACAATGCTGTGCAACAGCGCGTCGCACTGTCCAGGCATCACTCACACACACTGCACAGCTACGGTGCATGTCTTGTGTAATTATCTATGAATTCACATTTCCTACTGAAATTAGATAGTGGATTATATAGGGGGCGTGGTGGATTCTGACTGCTGTTACAGTGCATGTCCACCGGGTGGCACTGTGTTACGATCTCGTTCTCAGAAGCTTTTAGTGCAGGGCTGTCCAATCCCGGTCCTGGAGGGCCGCTCCACTCCAGGTTTCACAGGTACAATGAGATAATGAACTACTTCAGGGTCTGGATGGAGGTTTGATTGGTTCAGTTAAACAATTCAGACAAGGATTGGAAGGGCCAGCAATGTTACAAACAATGTTACGATTTTCTGCACATCACAAAGTCCATCTTTATTGAAATGCTACTCACGGGCCGCATTCAACGCGGATGGACCCCATTCTGTCAAACCCCCGGTCACACAGGTTACGGCACTCATTGTTAAACTCCATCCTGCGCCCTTGGAAATTTTCATATTCATAAAAGATGATCTGCAAGAAAACAAAAAAAAAAAATTGCCAATGAAATTGCAGGACAGTGTGGTATTTTTGGATGACCCAGCCCAAGTCTTTAATACAGTATATCGCTGCAGCAAGCCGCTGTAAGGTGTCATCAATGTCTGATAGCGACGATTCTATTTTGAATAGCAAGAATTCTATTGTGGATGTCTTATCATTTTTTGTCACGGTCACAGAGGCTCCACCTAGTGTCCAAACTGCAGAATTGCGATCAGTCTGCGCTCGAGACGGTTCCAGCCTCTAGAAAGAGTTCTCTTGCAGGATTTTCAAGTGCAATGTAAATTATCCAGTCCAGGTATTTCGTTGTGGGATAACTCTTATAAAAAGCACATTTATATATTATAGTAAAACGCTTTTTATGTGGTTTATTTTATCAGAAAACGTCACTAGTTGGCAATAGCAAACATTTGTATTTAACAATGTTGATAATGACCCCTTACCTATGAACGCGTTTTAGAATTACAATTTGTGTGCCCTATTTTAATTTAAAAAAAATCTCTCGGGAGTTACCGGCTTTGCAGCATTACTGTAATCCCATAAATTTTACATTTGCGGTCGAGCGTCATTTAATTTGCCCTGTACTGTGCTTAGGACCGTATTACAGAATAACACGGCTGCAAAACACACAGCTAAATAAGTTACATAGAAGTAATGTTGTATTTTGGTGCATTGCTATAGGCACACCGCTGACTTTTCTATTGGACTTACCTTATAGTTGCGCAGGCCCTTCGGATGGCTTCCAATACTGCCCTGAGCTGCGGAATGAGACATCGCGGCAACAGCTGAAACAGAGAAGGACCATAAAGAACGGGCAGTCGTTACGAGCACAATTTAAAAAGATGTACTGTGTTGTATCACGCTTGCTGCCTCCAGGAAGTTTTAGAACATTTTGCATTCCTGTAGTAAACTTCTATAGACTAAAAAAAACCGTTTTTCTATCCAGGTGCAGCGGGGGTGTCAGAGTTTAGGACAGTCTGCTGGTAATCCCCACACTTCATTCAAAAGTGCATTGAACCGACTGCCACGCATTTATTGAATATTGCCTACCAGCACCTAACACAGATTGGCAGGGCGTTCTCACCTAAATACTCCTAGCAGGATGAGAGAGGAGAAAAGGGAAAAAAAGGCCGAAGTGGTATTTGGACTCGACCGTGTGTGGGTTATATATATATATATCCCACCCCCTTTTTTTTACTTCAATAGCTGAACGGCTTGTTCTTGTTTTTGAATGGCAGCCGGTCGGATAATGGCATGCTGTTTGTGAACGGGCGCGCTTATCTCTCCCTGCCGCTGACTCGGCTCATCGCATTGTTGTGCGTGTCCGCCGGCCAGCCACTGCGCTCAGCAGAAAGGGGGCCCTCCGATTGTGCTGACCGCGAAATGTGCTGATCTCAGGAGCCGGCCTCGGCACGTCCATTGTCCGCTCGGTTCATTATCGACGCTATACATTCACTCACGGTTTACTCTTTGGTTTAGCCAGCAGGGGTTGGGTGAGTCCAACACACCCGTGCTGGCATGTTGCCAATTCTGGCCAACAAGGAATCGGTCTTAAGTGACGTAATCCTAAAACATCAATTGTATGCTGAGAAAATACAATTACAGTTTACAGAAAGCGTCATTCCTCTTTGAAATCCTCTGGACCCTCTTTCTCGTCAGAGTATGAAATAAACAACCAGCCTTCTTCTTATAACCTGGAGCAAGGGGAGGTTTTCAGTGTCCATTGCAGTGCAATCTAATTGCTTCCTTACATTTGTTCCATCATCCGAGCATAACACTGGGATGATCTGCCCTTCCTTATTCTTGTATCACGTTTGCATAGTTCTTGTTTTTAAACTTGCATGTCCAAGATCCTTGCGGTGTTATCGGTATGGGTGTGTAATTACGCAGCTTTTGCATGCATGGCACTGCTGAGTAATTAAATCAGACGCACAGCATCGTGTTACCTGATGTGATTACGTGGTATCCTAGTAGAAGGCATTTCAATGTAATTGCACACTTATTTTACCAGCAGTTACCATGTGGAAGCAAGACCCATGGGTAGGCATCTAGTTATTACAAGGTAATTACGTTGTATGTATACCTGATAATGTAACATGGTACTCAGAACAAGGCAATGCGTAGAATAGTATAGTACTGTAGAGTATAGCCCCTAGTTTGTGGTCTGATAAAACTGTTTATGTGAACTCTATGGGGTATCCCTTATAAAGGTTTCGCACAGTGTTTTTGCAGTTTCCCTCATGCTTTTTCCATGGTTATACTACTGGATTTATCATAGTTTACAATGGATTGCCATGTTTATTAACGTGCTTTACCATACCTCGCTATTCTTTACAATGCTCACCTATGCTTCACCATGCTTTCACTGTGCTTTATTACACTTTGCTGTGCGTTTACAATGGTAAACTTTTATAAGGGCGTTTGGTGTCCAGCTTTGACCTGGCCTCTCTGTACAGAATGGAAGGTCTCATTCTGCTCTGTAGCAGATAAATCCGGCGGCTCAGCGGGAGATAATGGGCCACAATGCAATGTGCTGACAAGGGCCCAGTCCGCCGCTCCATTCACGCGCCGTGTGTATAAATAGCCCCGCTCAGATCGAGTCAGGAGGCAGTATTTGTGGACACTCTGGGTGCACACAGGTTTTTATTGGTAGGTCAGGTAAGCCCATCTGTCTCGAATATTGAATATCATTTTGCTCTATTAATAACAACAAATACACACACTTTACATTCTACACACACATACATCTTGAAGAAGACCCAAACAGCTAAGTAATACCGTCCCTCTAAATGGTTTGTTTTTATGTTGCAGATCAGGTGTAATATTTAAGCACCAGACAGAATGGCGCAGACAAATCCGATGCCCATGGGACCATGGAAGGTAACCAGCCGTCTTTTATTTACGCATTCATTTCAATTCCGATGTGTTTCCTTTATCGTGCAGCTGATCTCCAGGACTGAGTCAGCTGCTAAGCTCTGCTTTCTGACGACTCGGTTGCGGCACGTCCTTTTTTCATTGTGTTCTTAAATGTGCGCTCGGATGTCCTGATTGTGCTGGTTTGAACTCCTGATCAAGACAAGTTTAAAAGGGTTTGCCATCTCATGTATTCAAAGTTAGTTTGTTCATAGTATTTTCGGGTCTATTTCGTTGATCCATACAGCGGTGAATCTGACATAATCTGACTCTACTGTGTATTAACCTGGCTGATTTCCTGTATTGGGTGATTGTTTGACGCCCCTGTTAAGAACACTCAATACAATAAAAACAGAGAGAACCCTAAACCATACTGTGGGACAGAAAAATAAATAACTAACTAAAAACTATTTGACTTCAGTGTAAAAGTGGGGACAAAAAGGATGGTGTGGAACTGCAGCTTGACATTTTTGTTTGTTTCAGAT
Source organism: Acipenser ruthenus (assembly GCF_902713425.1). Taxonomy (NCBI): domain Eukaryota; kingdom Metazoa; phylum Chordata; class Actinopteri; order Acipenseriformes; family Acipenseridae; genus Acipenser; species Acipenser ruthenus. The sequence goes on from NC_081214.1 coordinate 3,476,750, forward strand.
CACGGTCTATGATCAGGAATGCTTCCAGGGCAAGCGCATGGAGTTCACTGGCTCCTGTCAGAATATCATGGAGTGTGGGTTCGACACTGTCCGCTCAATGAAAGTGGAGTGCGGCGCGTAAGTAAACTGTCCACGCGCGGTAGCGCAATGGCACGGGGGGGATGAGGGCTTGTAAACACTGATTCAGTACGGGGGTAGTGTTCTTTAAAGTTTAGGTTATATTTTCATGATCTAAACAGTGCCAGATCTAACTACCACCGCCTTACAACTCTATATTAATCACGCTGGGTTTTTATAGGTTATTAAATTCTGATCTCAAAACGTTTTACTCCAAATTGTTTCAGAAAAAATCACACAAATTCCAAAAGTGACAATAAATAGCATAGACTGCTTTTACAACCTCCGAAATGAAAAGCTTCCTCTGTTAATTGCTGGTTTGGTAACGTTATTGGGTGCCTTTCCTTTCGGAGATAATTGTGCTCATGACGATTTGGCGTACACAAATATCTGTCCCAGAATGCATTAGTAAGATGAAACTGCGCATGTAATTTATCATGGTAAAAGCGAAGTGTTGTACAGGGTAGTGAAAATGTGGTAAAACCCTGGTAATAAAGCATATTCAATGCACAGTGTAAGCCTGGGAAAGTGCGTAAAAGCGCACGTTTGCCATGGTTACATTTAATATGGGACCCTGCGGCTTAATGCTGTTGAATGCATATCTTATATGTGGAGACGGTATGCAGATTTCAGTGCACGGTTCCCTCTCTGTCTTGCAGCTGGGTCGGCTACGAGCACTCCAGTTTCTGCGGGCAGCAGTTCATCCTGGAGAGAGGAGAGTACCCTCGCTGGGACGCCTGGAGCGGCAGCAACGCCTATCACATTGAGAGGATGATGTCCTTCCGCCCCATCTGCTCCGCTGTGAGTACACCGCAGCAACAAATACAGTGCTGCTGGCATTTCCCTGATCTGGGGCGCCTGTTACATTTACAAAACTAGAACCGAACAATCAAAAAAGTTCAGTACTGACTGTTATAATTCAAGGCCTTTGAAATTATCCACACTTGGAATGATGATACGGGACATAATATTGGACAAACGTTTTAAAAGTTAGCGACTGAAAGCATCACGTGCATATCATACAAAGTAATATAAAAATATGCATTGAGGAGCAAAACAACCATAAAAAGTAGTCTCATATGAAAGTATTTGAATACTGTACAACTAAAAGCATATATGTAGATGAGGCTCCAGAAAGGGCTTGCAGATTTAAAACGATTAATAATCAATGTATTGATTCGTTGGTGCATCTCTAGTACATGGCGATGCCTCCTCTCAGTGCGGCAGTCCTGGGGTATATCACGGTGGTGCTGCTCCGAGATCTCCTTGTTTTAATAGCTGCTGCTTGCTCCCTATTCCTCCCCCTGCACAGAACCACAAGGAGTCCAAGATGACCGTGTTTGAACGGGAGAACTTCATCGGGCGCCAGTGGGAGCTGTGCGATGACTACCCCTCTCTGCAGGCTATGGGCTGGTGCAACAATGAGATCGGCTCCATGAAGACCATGAGTGGAGCGTGAGCAAAAATAATTTGCGGTTTCTGGCCCTGCATGTCCAAAACATGAATCAAACCTGTGCTCTTAAATAGAGTCGGTGCATACATTACTACATTTAGTTTCACTGAAATGATCCTTTGCTATAAGAAATGCATTTAACAGGAGTTATTTTCCAAAAACCTTACATTCTGGTCTAATTATCAGTACCTGCATGGATAACAAGAGTGTATCCTTTGCTTCTCTAACCATGTGTCCCCCACTCTCTCCTCAGCTGGGTGTGTTATCAGTACCCTGGTTACCGTGGATACCAGTATATCATGGAGTGCGATCGCCACGGTGGAGAGTACAAACACTGGAAGGAGTGGGGCTCCCATGCCCAGACTTTCCAAGTGCAGTCCATCCGTCGAATCCAGCAGTGAGCGAGCGAACCCCCCTCCCTCCCAACCAACCAACCCACCCTTAAAGACCATGAAGAGGACTGCAAGCCTGTGGTGTGGCGACTCCTTCCCCCGCCAGACAAACTGAAGTCTGTACTACACTGTGGAACTACTCTGACTTTGCAGAAACACCAGTTATTGTACCAGCTGTTTACAAATGATTAAAGAAAATGTGTCACAAATGCATCTGTGGCTCCGTTTTTTTTTTTTGTTAAGTCAAATGCAACTTGTCACTGTAAACCATTATATATATATATATATATATAAAGCTGAGACATTCATACATCAAGAATTCTTGTTGCAGCCGCAAGACACTGAAAGGTAGCGTGCATTGTTGGATACTGCACATGTGCAAGTAAATTGTGTTCATTTGGTAGCTGATATTCCTAATTTGGAGGACCATATGGCAGACATCTAGCCCATGCATTGCATACAATCTATTGAAATTGTAATTAGATCATCCTGCAGTAGCAGCTCAAAAGAATAAATACTAGAGGCAAGGTTTGAACTAGAGTATTGGTATATGTTGGCCATGGTAGAGCAGGTAAATATCCCCAAGCTTGCATACCACGATAATGTGCAGAGTCTTCACTGTCACAGTCTGCTCTCACTACACCTCTAAGTGGAGAGTAGTGACAGCAAGCACTAGTCTAAATCAGTCTCAAAGTCAGGGGTTTGATTTTTATCAAGGGAAATTAAGTCAAGAGGCAAGCAACTCAAATCTCATTACTTTATTCCAAGTCCATTAAACACAAAAATCACAGCTTTGTCTCTCTACTAGTGCGAAGTGTCAGCTTCCAGACAGCACCCACCAGCACAGCCCCCGTCAACACCACAGTGAGGACCCATGGAAGGTGCTTCATGAACCCTGCAGGAAATGAGAGATTCAGCATGTGATTATATATTTTTCCACAACTGTGAAAACACCCTGGTTGCAACCCTTTGTTGGGAATTGTCAAGGGTATTAAAAGGGGGTGGGGTGCTGAAACTTTACCCTCAACTGGGTTCACAGATCCCTATCTGCATTAATCTTGTCACTGAAGCCAGACCTAGATCTGCTGGAGTCTATCCAGTTGTAACAAGTGTACTACATGCCCATGTGTATTTGACCCATATATCATTGCTGTAACCAGTTACCTTGGTCTTCAACCTCACTTCCCTCCTGGAAGGGTGTCCCAATGAGGCTGGGCCTACTGTCCGTCACCAAATCTACATCTGAATAAGTATTGCGTGCTCTCCCTAGAAAAAGCAGTTGAGAGAAATAAAGCAGCTTTCTATAGAAACAGGATGATTCATCAATAGCAGCATATGAACACTGCAACAGGAGGAGATCCAACATGCCCAAGTGTTGCTCTTCAAGCATCCAAGAAGCACTTCCACCCCAATAGATCATTGAAGCCACCACGTACCATTGTGGTCAACCTCAACATTTCTTTCCGCCTCCATGAAAATAATGGGTCCACTGTGGGCAATCACCATATCCCGCTGTGCAAGTTCAGCTTGTCTGGCAACTCCTAGAAAGACAAATACAAAATCATAGCCTTTCTAATGGCTATAGAAGACTAGCACCAGATTTTCCTTTAGGTCAAATGATTCAGGACATCAAATGACACTTCAGTTTGCAGTACTGCCATAGGATTCAAAAGGATACCCATGGACCAAGTCCTGGGTTTATGAAAGTACTTACTTCCTCCAGGGGGACAGCTGACAGTGCAAGAGTCTGAAGCAGATGGAGAACATGCCGCTGCACTACAGTACAGGAAGATCTGAAAAGACAAAATTGAGTTCAGCCCTCTTGATATCATGATCTGTTTGGACAGAAATTATCCTACTGGAGCCAAATGGATACAGCATTAACAAAGGTTCTCCACCATGGTCCATTATTTTAAAAAGTATTCCAGTTCAACGTGCATTGCATCCAAGAAAGCACTCAGTTCAATGGCTAAAGGGTTAAACGGTCATTCCATGCAGAGAGAGAGCGCACACTTACTGGCTCCTTGGAGGCCTTCTTTAGAAGCACATTCACAAAGGCAAACATCTTCAACTGAAACCGTTTATAGTGTGTTGGGTTTACTAGTCCTGAAGAGGCATTAACTGGGATCAGCGATGTCAGATAGTTGTAGTCTTCCTTGTATGGGCAGCTTTAAAAAAAAAAAAAATAATATAGGATTAGTCTACAGAATGAAGTAGGGCAATTTCTATATATGCTAGAAACAGATTAATAATGCTCAAGTAGGAGACACTTACCCATCCACCAGAAGGCTCCAGCGGGGCTCGCTGAGGGGGCTTGTGGTAGACGTAGCCCAGCAATCATCTAGAACCAGGTGGATTTTGGGGTCTGTTCTCCCCAAGAGGCGAACCTCTACGTACACAAGTTCTCGGAGCACTCTGACAAGGGGGTACTCCAAGTCGGCAAAGTAGGATCCATAGGCTTTATCTGGGGGGGGGGGGGGGGGGGGGGGGGTGGAATAAAGCCAAGCCACCAATTGTTTGAGATATGCGTCCATACAGGAATCACAATACTTTAAAGTAATTAAACACTTATAGTTTCTCAAAACAGGAGTGCAACAGCCATGGAAAGATTACCATGGTTGAGTCTTGACCGAGTTAATGGTTCAGCTAAACCATCTCAATTGATCGGGATAATAATATAAAATTTGCAAGACCAATGGTGCAAAGTACCAAAAAACACACCAGGCTTGGTAGCCAACAGAAATACCTTTTGCAATTCTGAGCTCAATGCGGAGAGGTCCCTGTTCAGCTACAGGGCGCGGTGGGTCTACAGATTGGATTTGGACCTGCAGAGGCAGGGCCATCTTCGCAGAATAGAGACAGCGGATGGTCAATCTGCACAGCAAAAGTTAAATAGAGAAATCAAGCATTTGAGACTGAATGCAAGTCATGATTATAGAGTTGACATGGAAGGACAAGATCAGTCATAGGACCAGAGTAACCCAGAAACACAAGCATGATCCAGTTTATTACAACAGAATGCATAGACCTTGGTTCCATTTAGAATAGCCATGGTGTTTATATATAAAAAGCTTTGTAAAATTAGTTCAGCTTTAGCAGCAAGCTAAACATTCATTACAATGGAGTAATGAGGAAAGACTTGCCAAGTTCCCAGATGTCTACTTACTTGTAATCTGCATCTCTGGTGATTGACCCATATCGACTGTCCAGAACATCTATAGTGCCAGACATCTCATTCTCATAAACGACTTTGTCATCAGCCAGCTGAATGAGGGAGTGTAATGAGTCAGTACTGCAGGTGCCCAAGAAAGCAGGTAGCAAACAGGGAGCTACACCCCACCCCCCTCAAAATCAAACATCCATGCAGGCTGCTCTACCACACCTCCATGAGTGAATGGACAATAGCAGGCTGGCAAAGCACCAAATCAGAATATCCAGTTATAGAAACAGACCCTGAAATTTATATTAAAGCACATCACTAGTTCATGCAATATGCTAGTGTAGTATATACAGCATGAATGACATGTGGAATTAAAAGTATACAGGTTGCAGGCATTTATACACAGCGAGTTGCTAAAAGGACATTAAACTTGCAACTGCAAGAAACCATGGCTAAAGACTAGAGAGATTAAGGAATGTTTGAATACACATGCACCTATTAATAGGGCAATACAAGTATGATATTAGACTACATATACAATAGCAAGAGGCCTTAAGTTTAGGGGCACTAATGACACTGTGCACAACTCAAAAAAGGCTGCAGGCACTCACCCTTAAGCGAGTCCCACAAGCGCCAAGTGGAAACTTGAACAGCAGGAAGCTGGCAGAACGGCCAACTGGAGCACATGGCGGGTTTCGTCCCCCAATCAAACTGACCGAATTGAGAAGCAAGTCCGGCTTAGTCACCGCCTTACTAATAGCGGTCATCATGTAACCGTCTCGGGTGCACTGGACATTTACTGAAAGGGGGAGGCGAACACAAGATGTTTGGGAACCAACGTCCGATCAGGCAATAGTATCTGAACTACTACTCAGTCATTAGAAAAGGCATACCCATTAAGCAGCACACAACTTAAACAAGTCCAATTAAAATTGAACAGGCTGCACCAATGTATTTAAAATAAGCTAAAAAGCAAGAACACACATTTGACAGTTATGCATCCCCCAGGAGACGGCTTACAAGTAATACTACACAGAACACATGCATGAAGCAATAGCCAGGACTCCACAGAAGATCCTCAGTCTCACACAAACAGATTGCTTAACTATCTAGGTACTGCAGGTAAGAGCAATCACCAACCAGTATTTCCATAGTAGCAAGCAGGGAACATGGTAGACTTGAAGCAACATCCTTTGACCCTACAGGCTGTTTGATTAATGTTGGCTTCACCACAGGGCAACACTTCTGTTGATGGAACCTCGCAAGAACCTGTAACCGGCAATGAAATGCCCTGGGAAGTCGTGGTCCGAACAGGATTAGTGATCCAGGAATCTGGCAAAAAGAAAGCTAGGTTAAAGGATAGTCAACTGCAAAATGCTCAATGCATGTGTAAACCTTTTATATTTAAAGAGAGAAGATCCTAGATCATCCCATTTCTACAGACAAGCATATAGCAACCACAGGCTTTCCAGTCACTCAAACCTTGACTGATAGAAATCTCCCTATACTACATATTTTTGTATAGTTGTTACTTGTGGCTAATCTTAAAATATTTCCATCCAATACAAACTATTGCAAATTAAGGTTCATCCCAGCACCAATATCCCCATCTATTAAACATGCAATCTGCAATTCCTGAAAACCACATCACGTTAACAAGCATATTTGATTGCACAAGGTTTCAGGTCCAAGAATAGGGTACAAGTTAGCCTCATCTTGACAAAGCAAAAAAAATACAGTCTTACAGTAAGGGCATTCCATGGGAGTCTTCTTAATGATCATTATTCTATCACTTGGGTCCACTGCTTCAACAAGGGCAGAAAGCATGTATTTGTTATTCTGTAGATGGGAGGGAAGAAAGTTAAACTATTGCAACATGAGGCAGTTTAAAGTTGAGTTCAACTACATTTCTTGGTTGGTTTATATGGGGTGATAAAGTGAGATTAGACTACAAGCTCGCTCTATTTAGGGTTGGATTACATGATGGAGGATCCAAAATGACCTGGATAGGGATTTTTGCATGGTTACACTGTTAAGCTAAGGCATGCAGGACTCTTACTGTAGCTTGTAACCTTTCACAGCTAAAGTGAATTACTAAAGACATATGTGCAGACGCTACATACCTGTTGTCTAACATAACAGCCGTCATAATAGACCTGGAAGACGCTCACGTGGTTGGGCATATCAGAGCGTATGTTGTATCTACACTTGAAAGCAATAGAGGTCGCATCAAGCCAATTGCCTTGCAGATCTGTGGAAAACAAAGGGGACATTGTATATTTTCACAATACACTAGCATAAAAATAAATAAAGCTTATATAAAAACTAGATTTCAATTATATATTATACACACACACACACACACATATACACAGGTCACACATACACACACAGGTCACACACATAAAACAGCTACACACCCTGAACTTTAAATCTACTGCTCGTCCCCTGAAATTGAGTAGGCGTTATCTTCAACTCCATGTAATTGTCGGCGCAGGTGATAACATCAGTGAGATCTTCAAACTTCACTGACGTCTCACTTCTCCTCTCCCTGTAGGACCCGAAAGCCGCATTCACAAGCCCGAAGAACACGCAAACCGTGACCCACCGGGCAGCGCTAGACCGTACAGACTCCATTGTTTTCAACGACTGATCACAATACAGCGGGGTCCTCTTAAATACAGCTAGACTAAGTAGGTTCAATTAACACTACCGACCATCTAGGCGGGATATCAGACGGGGCTCATTTGCAACACGTGAATATATATAGATAGATAGATATATAGATAGATAGATAGATAGATAGACACACACACACACACACACACACACACACACACACACACACACACACACACACACACACACAGACACACACACACACACACAGTATTAATTAATTGAATGTGTTTGGTGCATATACGGCTGGTTTCATTGACCCTGGTTAGCACTAATCTGACTTTAGGTAAAGTAATTCAAGATGTGTGCTAATCTTATGCCGTTAAACCAGCTGCAGATGCACTTTTCATTTGTTGTATATGTGTATTCATATATCTAGGCGTTTATATTATTATTATTATTATTATTATTATTATTATTATTATTATTATTATTATTATTTATTTCTTAGCAGACGCCCTTATCCAGGGTGATTTACAGACGTAAACAAATACATTTCAAGAATCACAGTACAAGTAATAATACAATTAAGAGCAAGATAAATACAATGACTTCGGTTCTAGCAAGTGCAAGTATATGACAAAATACGATTCAATAACGGAGCAGATAACAGTGTCAGTGATAGTTACATCAGGATATAATTAAATACAAAATACTACAGATTAAATAACACTTGACAGATTACAGTAATCTAAAGTACAGGATTAAATGCAGTAAAATAGGGGGCAGATAAGAGTAAATCGGAAGGTGTGGAATATATTGAGGTTATCTTTCAACCACACACATGACTAATAATTAAATGCAATAACACTAAGCCTAAGAATTTAAAGCACACGCCTTTATTTGGACCGCGGTTGTTTAAAAGGTAACTGGCAGAGTTGCAGATAATGTATTTCCTGTTGCAGATTGTGCAGGTGGCAGTGAGACTGCGTGTTGTATTAATGGAGTGATTTTCAGATCCAGTGTGGGACTTGATTAAATGTATTTAAGATGCACCCAATCCCCCTACTGTTTACATACAACTGTATGTTGCTCTTACATTTTTACCTATAGCTTGAGAACCACGCATTCCTAGTTGGGGCAGCAGTGTGGAGTAGTGGTTCGGGCTTTGGACTCTTGACCAGAGGGTTGTGGGTTCAATCCCTGGTGGGGGACACTGCTACTGTACCCTTGAGCAAGGTACTTTACCTAGATTGCTCCAGTAAAAACCCAAATGGGTAATTGTATGTAAAAAATAATGCAATTGTATGTAAAAATAATGTGATATCTTTTAACAATTATAAGTCACCCTGAATAAGGGCATCTGCTAAGAAAGAAATAGTTGGTGCACATTGGTACTGACATTCCTTTGCACAAGTTATTTATGTAAATCATGGTGACCTAATGTTGCACGAGTTCTGGCCTCTGATTGGTTAGGCTAATAAAGGTTACACCTTGGAAACTACACACTTAATTTGCTAAAGAAGGGCATTTGTTACTAGAATGCATCCCTCATTATGTGAGTGTGTGTCATGGTCACAGTATTGAAGACTGGCATTAGAGTATTAGTATTAGCTATATTTGGGCACTTGTCCAATTTTGATGAGTGTTTGTTTGGAAATGCCATTCTGGATGTTGTGTGTAATTGAAACCGGACCATCCGAGCTTTATAAGGCCACATCTTGCAAAACTTTTTGTCTGATTTGAGTTAACCTGTTCTTTTACTTGCCAGGGTGGGGACTTGGCACAAACCAGCGACCGGGCACACTGCATGCCAGCCTCTTAACCTGGTATGCAAAACAGCAGGCTTGTCTGGAGGTGTGGTTATAGAGCTTTTAATCTCATCTCAGTGACAGGGGTTCAATCCACAATGGCAGTGCATCACACAGCACTGCCCAACACACATGAATAGGCATGTTCGTGTTCCTGACCTCATCTTGTGATCTGGGTGTCAAGTTACGCCCAACAGTGTCTTTTTCAACTTTTATTTTTCTTTTCACGTGGCTTACACTTCTCAAATCAGGTTACCCAGAGCAAGTTGTAGAATACTTTTCAATGACAGAGGCCAGGAGCTGCAAAGAGCATGCACATGTTCCAGGAGCAGGGGGAATAAGCAATAATCAAGAGAGACAAATAGTGCCCTACTCACCCAGAGCATCCTGCTCCACACACTAGTGTGGGACTGCGTGAAGGTCTCCACAAAACAGCAACTACGAAAACCGGTGCACAGCCGTACAAGAGAAACAAATGATCTGCTTAAAGTGCCAGTGTCTGTCACCTAAGCATGCTGGACCTGTTCGATAGTACCAGCAGACTCAAACTAATCATGGCATAAGCCAATTACACAATATTGAGGGCCATGTGGCCAATCAGTGGTTTTACTAATCATAAATAAACTTATGCCCAGCATACCAGCTCGTGGTCATTTCTATCATGGCAGTGAAATGTTACTGTGTGATGTTCAGTGGTGTTTAATCATGTAAAATTACCTAGTAATATTCAGTAGACGCAAGCAGCTGAAAAGCTAGGAACCAAGTCGACTAGATTCAATAAAACTAGTAACATATGTTAGATATAGTGTAGCAAAAGCACATTTTTATAGTAAACAAGAAAGTTGTGGTTCTCAAAGCTGTAATGGAGCTTGCAGGTGTTATCTATAACCTCCTCCTGCTGCATGTAGCTTCACCACGCAAGGTTGATGGGTTAGGAAGCGTTGGGCCTTACAGCACTGCTGCTCATTTCAGACTACTGGAATCTGTCAGTCCAGGACTTTCTTACAACCCTGTTCTTAATTATTACATGGAGCAGTCCAGCGCTTTGTTCCAAACCTATATGTAATTGAACAGTCATTCCTGTTTGGAGTAAATTCCTGTTCTGGAATGGACTAAAGAGGCACAACTGAGTATCACTGCATTATTGCAATGACTTCTTTTTGGAAATGTAGAGAAGCCATTTTATGGAAAAGTAGAATATTCAGAAGGTAAAAAGCAGAGAGAAATGCAGTGTCATGTGAAGCAGCTTTAATAAAACTGTTGGTATATATTTTAGTAGGTTACTACACTGTAGCCATGATCACAGCATAAGCATTAAAACATCTAAAGCATACAGCTAAATAAGTGTTTTATATAGATAAAACAAACAAAACACTTTTCAGAAATGCCTAAAGGAACTACACAGGACTAAAGCATCATGTGTCAATACAAAGCCTTTGGTTCAGCCCCTGCTGTCTATTCTAGTCACCCCCAGTGTGGTGGACTGTCCGAATGGACAACAGAAATACAAGGATTACAAGTCAGGTGTCCCAGTTCAGCTCTTAGATAAGGAGGTACAAAACTGTTTCATTACCTACTATTGGACACATGACAAGGGCCTAAAGAGGTCTCCAGACCCATGTACACTAGCCACATCCTTGAAGTGACTTGCCTTACAATTTACACACGAGCCAGTTGACAAAATAAGCAAATTTTATTTCAGATCAGGAGTCATTCACAGTTTTGTTTCTTCCACCCAAGGTTTCAGTCTCCATACAGCTACCGGCACCAGAACGAAGACCACAAGCACAACGGAGGCTGCGACTCCCATCAAACCATTACCGAGGGACTGAGGAACTGTGGAGACAAGGCAGGAGTCAGGATTCAGCCTTCAGATCGTTAATCTGCTGTAAACACAGACCACACAGGAGCTACTGCATCTCCAGCAGCATCACATCCTTACCTTCGCTTTCAAAATCCCAGCTCTCTAAAGCACGGGCATCTGGAGCAGTCAGGATCACGGCTCCACTGGAAGCCACTGCAGTCTGCTTTGAAGAAGCTTCCTTTCTCACCATCTGCAGGGGTGCATCTCTGGCATGTCCTTAAAAAGGAAAAAACCCACAACCATTTATATTATATAAAATGATATTCCATTTCTGAAGAAGTCAGGGTCTACTTACTTTTAGCAATGCATCTTTTGACACAGGAGTCCATGACAGAAGGATAGCACACAGCTGCACTACAGTGAATGTAGATCTAAAGATGAGAAAGCACAATGATCACTATTCCCTTCCCACAAAACAGGGAACAACTAACCTGCCGACTGCAAAGGAGGGGCAGAGTGACAAATGCAAGGTAGTACAGTACCTGCATAACAGCCAAGTCAATTCAGTGTGCAACACCATGGACAGAAGTGACCAAAGCACAGGGTAACAAAGCCTGCACCTCTCCTTGCAATGAAAGGCAGAGGGTTATTCTGCATTTCACTCCTAGCAGTCCGCGGTTTAGGACACTACCTTTTTCAGGACCATTAAAATCTTGTATACTCCCTCAGGAGTGGAGGAACAAAGTGTTCAATTCTAATACTTGATCATGCTGAAGACATACGTTGGGAGAAAACCTTTGGCATCAACAACGGCTGCACAGCTACATTGACGCAAGTCCAGTTCTCAACTTGAGCCCTACCATTTCCTTCAAGGCTTGTCGTGAGAAAGGATTCACAAAGGCGAACATCTTGAGCACAAACCGCTTGTAGTGCGTTGGGTTTGGCAGTCTGGAGGTGGCAGCATCAACAGGAACCAAGCTGGTCAGGTAGTTGTCATCTCTGTATGGGCACCTGGGGGAAAAAAAGAAATGTTTAAATACTTCAGGCATTTCAAAAGATAGTATTACCAATACAATGGCCTCACTATTTACTAAAGTTACCCATCAACCAGAAGGTTCCACTGGGGCTTGCCGAGAGGGCTGGGGGTGGAGGTAGCCCAGCAGTCATCCAGAGTCAGGACGATGTTGGTGTCCGTCCTCTCCAAGATGCGAACCTCAACGTACACAGGCTCCCGGAGGACATAGGTGACGGGATAGTCAAGAGAGGTGTAGTAGGAACCATAAGATTGTTCTGTGGGATACAAAGACAGATGCAGCATGAAACTAATCAAGCATCAAATGACAGGACCACTGCATGTAGGAACCTTTAACACCCGAATGGTTCGTTGGAAGGTTACATAGTGAAATGTAACGGGTCTTATTACTGCAGCATGCTATGCATATTAAAAGCCAATAGGGCCCCACATACCTCTTGCAATCCGGAGTTCCACACGGAGCGGTCCTTGTGCCGCTACTGGAGGGGGAGGTGCAATGGTGTAGACCACAGCCTGCAGAGGAACAGACTTGTTCCCTGCATACCGGCACTGCAACAGCAGCCTGTACGAAGAGAGGATGATTGGTGGATCACAGTAGGAATGGAATACTTACTATAGGAGGCTGTGTGGTCCAGTGGTTAAAGAAAAGGGCTTGTAACCAGGAGGTCCCCGGTTCAAATCCCACCTCAGCTACCGACTCATTGTGTGACCCTGAGTAAGTCACTTTAACCTCCTTGTGCTCCGTCTTTCGGGTGAGACGTAGTTGCAAGTGACTCTGCAGCGGATGTATAGTTCACACACCCTAGTCTCTGTAAGTCGCCTTGGATAAAGGTGTCTGCTAAATAAACGAATATAGCTGCTTTTGTTACCCCACTTACTTGTAAGTGCTGTCCCTTGTGATGGAGCCCCCAGGTCCAGTCCTCACATCAATAAAAGCAGACATGAGGTTTTCATACACCACGTCTGAGCCATTCCGCTGAAACAGGTTGCAGAAGTTACAGTACTCCACCTCACCCAAAAACAACCCATGTGCTTCCTGGATATCTGAAGTCAGTTTCATAGTACTCTAGATCCAATACAACTTAAGTCGGTCTGCTACAGGTGTTGGACAACTAGCATCGGTGAAGTGGTTTAGGGTACCCTGATCCACTCACCTTCATAGTGGTGCCACAGGCACTGACTGGGAATTTGAACATTGTGAAGGCAGAGGAGGTGCGGACAGGGTTGCATGGTGGATTTCTACCCCCGAGCATGCTGACTGAACCCAGACTCAGCTGGGGTCTGGTAGCATTCCTGGACACCACAACCACAACCTGGCCATCTCTGGTGCACTGGACAGTCACTGAAGGGAGGGTATATTATAGGTTTAAAAAAGGAACCTCAAAACAGATGCAGAAGCTTCTATTCCATTGCTTCAGGGGTTGATGTCAATAAAGCTTTGACTTATCTACAGATTGTAGGTAAGCAACAGCAGTAGGAATTTCAGGTTAATGCCTCGCCGACTCCATATGGAGTGAAGTTCAGTGAATTGAACAGAAACAGCACTTGCCTTTGTTTCCGTAATAGCAGGGATATTGACTGTTCTGGTCATAGCAGCAGTCCTGGGCTTCACAATCATCTTTACGAATGAAGGACTCGCCACAGGAAAGCTTTTCAGTCACAGGAACATCACAAGAGCCAGACGCAATTGATCCACTAACTGGCACTAGAAAGGCAGGCATGCAATTATTTCTCCATGTAGGATAGAAGCAATATTAGTTTGAGATTCAAGCACCCAAAAGGCAGCTAGGCCTAGCAGAACAAGCCAAGCCCATGTCAAGGAATCATGCCTGGTTCAGATCCTTGCAGAGCTGCAAACAAGTCCACTGCACTACATTAGTGTTCCCCCACAGAGGTCAATCATTCACTAGATTTCAATGTTAATTTCTAGCAATTGAATCTAGAAAAGTTTAACAGCCTGAAACACCTTATCCAGAAAAGGCTCAGCAACAATGAATCATCCCACGTAGTATACAAACCTGCCACTGCTAGAAGCGGGCACTTCATGGCAACGTTACCCCCAAAGACAACTCTTCCTGCAGCATCTGAGCCAACAACCTGAACATCTTGAATGTAGAAGTAACCCTAGAGAGATAAATTAGGACACCCAAGCAGAGCTAGATGTATATCATTCTACAACAATATTAAGTCTACTGCCTGGAGAGGCTACAGAACAGCAAAGACAGGGAGAGTACTACACAGAATTTAACCAATTTTAGAGGGGGGAGGGGTAATGGGTCAACTGGCCCACTGAAATAAGTTAGACCAACACAAGCAGTAGCATACTTACTTTTTGAATATAGCAGGCATCAAAAGACACTGACAAGACCCAAGTCAAGTCAGCATTTTTTTTGTAGACAGTGTATTTACAGGATTCAAGAGTTGCAGCATCCACTAGCTGTTGTGTTTGATCTACAGAGCAAAACATCATTGCATGTGAAGGTCAAACAAGACAAGTATAGAGAATCTAGTATGACAAGTGTTACTGCCATCCATGACAATTAGTCCTGGCAGAATTAAGGAATACTCCTCCACTACCCTTTATTTTATACACAATATTGTTCTAAAAAAAAAAAAAAAAACTCAGGCAAGCAGACTTATTTAAATAACTTAATCTCAAGAGCTTGGACATCATTGCATAACAATAACGCTCATAGCAGGTCTCACGTGTTTGACGGTTTCAAAGACAAGGTGCACCACTAAGCAATTTCGTTAGGAGGTAAAAACAAATAAATATACACTAACCCCGGATATTAAAGGTTATCGTCGTGCCACCAAATTCTGAAGGCGTAACTGCCACTTCCATGTATCCGTCGCTGCAGGTAACAGGAACACTTGCATCCCGAGAACGAAGCCGCTGAGCCTGGACCTTAAACACAGTCACCCCGGTGATCAGCAGCCAGACTCCCAGCCGCGCACACGCGCCGGTAAACAGACACTTCACCATGGTGCTTCTCCACAAAGCAGTGAAGACAGGAGGCGCTCGCACCCGTTAAATACGAGGACTGATTGATTGATCGCCAATGGGAACGTGTCGCAGAGAAATCGCGCATGAGGATTTTCAGAATTGGATCATTCCCCAATTTAACTGAATTAACCGGGAACATCGTAACAAGCTGGTAAATGCACAAGCACCTTAACATACATTTAAATATTTCTTTATCAAAATTACATATTTTTTGGTCCTAGCTTGCAGCGCATAACCCATTAAGCGCCAGGACAGGCTACTTTGTAATGTTTTTGGGAGCATTTTTAACTGGCATCTAACCTTTTATTGTAATTTCCTCTTAACTATATGATAACTTACTAGAATTTTGTTAACCGCAAAAGTCTAAAAGTAATGTATCAAATTATATAAATACAGCGTCTGTTCTGATTTTTTTTAAAAAGAAAAAACATGTACTTAATGAGCTAATGAAAGTGCTGGTTGTAATTCCCTGTGGACAATATTGCATTTGAATCGCTTGCATTGTGTTTTATGACAGTTGTAGCACAGACCATATAACTGCAAAAAGTTGAATACAAGGAATGTATAGACTTTTTTAGAAATAGTATTTATAGTACACAGTAGAACATACTATATAATAAATGGATATATTGCAGTGTTTAATCACAGATATGTATAGATATTTTAGGCAACAGTAACAGCGGGCGCTACATTCTTGCGACGCCTCCTTAAATTAGGCCCCGCCCTCTGAAGTGATGACAAGCGAAAATGGAACCACCTTAAAAAAAAAAAAAAAAGGGTAACGTGAAGTACCAACTGGAACGGAAACACGGACAGGAAAGAGAAGCAAGTTGAGAGGAGGCGAGGGGTCCTTCACAAACATGGCGCAACAACAACAACTTATTTTAACATTCCCCCTACATTTCCGCTTCGGTTTTTTATTTTTGGCCTCGCTTTTTTTACTGAACCCCTCCGCTTGTTGGTGCGAGGCGCGCCTGCAGAGAAGGACGGTCGTGAACGGGGAAGCCCGGTTGAAGGAGGTACCGGAGGAAACGTATCGCAAATATTACCGCTACGAGGAATTGACCGGGCTCCTCAAAGCTCTGGCCCAGACTCACCCTCACATCGCCAATCTGTCCAGCGTGGGGCAGTCGGTGCAGGGCAGGGAGCTATGGGTGATGCAGATCACAAAAGACCCTACAGCCGAAGTGCCGGGCAAACCCAAACTCAAATACGTTGGTAACATGCATGGGGACGAGACCGTGTCTAGGCAGGTGCTGGTTTACCTGATCGAGTACCTGCTGGACAGGTACGGTAAGGATGACCGGATTACGAAGCTGGTCGATGAGGCTGACATCAACATCATGCCCAGTATGAACCCTGATGGCTTCGAAAAGTCGGTGGAAGGAGACTGCGAGGGTGAACACGGGGGCAGGGAGAACGCCAGAGGGAAAGACTTGAACAGGAGTTTTCCAGACCAGTTTGAAACCATTGATGTGCCAATGGAGGATGTCCCAGAAGTAGCTGCTGTAATGAAATGGATTCAAGACAAAAGGTAAAGGCTTTATTTCTATGCGTGTTTAAAATCTCGGTAGTGATTATTTTTTGGCAGTGCTCTAATTTCAGTTTAACCCAGGCCCTGCCCCAGGTTAAAAACGTTTACCAAAATAATGTTACGTTTGGCGCTTAACTACAATTCAGTGCATCAAAGGTTAATTGGGTGACAGCTTTGACATCCTTCTTGCATAGTTTAACTTTGTGCACTCCACTTCATCTGAAAGCAGGCGTTGATGGCTTACCAGTTTGTTTACATTAAGGTGCAGAGAACCAGGCTTACCTCCTGGGGCACTGTTACAAACGTTTGTCAAAGAATGATACGTTTCTTTTAGTGTTAAAGGGGCATGTTGTGTGTTTTTTTTGTCAGATGTATTCTGTAGCAAACATGTTACAGATTTGTCTTGGTTACAGTGTAATTGCTGTTTACTGCTCAGCTATGTGTGAGTAACTGTGTTGGATCTGCCCCCCCCCCTCACACCCCTCCAGGTTTGTGCTGTCTGGGAACCTGCACGGCGGTTCGGTGGTGGCCAGTTATCCATTTGACGACTCCCTCAAACACAAGGTGACCGGGGAATACAGCCCCTCCTCGGATGACAAGCTTTTCCGGTATCTGGCTCGGAGCTACGCTGAGCACCACCCGCTGATGAAGACTGGAGAACCCCACTGTCCGGACACCCCGGATGAGACCTTCAAAGACGGCATCACCAACGGAGCGCAGTGGTATGACGTTTCCGGTAAGAGAACGTATCGATGCTCCTTGCACGGCAACGTTTGATCAATTCGAAGCTCCTTTTTTAAACTGTAGTTTTGTGTTCTGATTCTAGAAAAGAAATACTATACAGCACTGTGCTGTATGGTTGTGTTTAAGTAGGTCGAGCTGTCAGTTGCCAGTGATTTTTATTTTTTTTCCCCCAAACTCATGAGTCAAGATCCCAAAGCCAAGTGTGGGTAATTTTTTATAGAAAATAATTCTCAAAACTTGAGTTAAAAAAAAAAAAAAAAACCTGTTGAAATGTTTTTGAAGATCTGAAGTAGCGCCTCGGGGATATTAGAGTTGTCTGATCATTTTCCCCAGGCTAATCAGGCATATCATTTTACCTGGGATTTGTGAATATGCGACCCCTTTTGAAGCAGGTAGATCGCCCCAGACAATGTGGAAGCCCATTGTGAAGGAATTTTCATGCAGAGTATGAAGTTACAGAGTTATTTGAAGTCTGGTCCTGGGCTTGTGAGAGAGCTGCTCTCACTGTTTGTAGTTTGTGTTGCTAAGAGCTAGAATACAGGGTTCAGGTAACGCTTGGATTTTCTCTGGATTTTCTCCAGACGGGACATGACTGATTGCTCGCAAGGTGCAGTCAGTGTGAGCTTCTCAAAAAGCTTCTTCTTGGAAGGATATCTCATCTTTCTTTGTGTTTTATAGAAACTATTTAGTTTTGCTCACTTGTTTTTGTTCCCAGGGAAACGCAGAATGACACGTAAGCAGTGTTGCAGTTGGGTTAACAGAGGTGTCTGTAAAATCAAAATCCAGATGTGTGTGTTTTTACTGGAGCTTTGAAAGGAGACTCCTACAGTAGGTAGTCATTTCTCTTTGCATTCTTTTCTATATTTGCATGTAAATACGTTGAAAAAAATGCAATCCTGATTTTGGATATATTGAGGTGCAAAAGACTGGTCTGCTCTCCTGTCTGGCCCCCCCTGTCCGTTACCTGCTTGTCTCTTGAAACATGGAATAAGTTTTCTCAATGGCCAGGTGGCACTTCATTGTACTATTGTAGTTAATCATTCCAAATTTTCAGTAGCTAGACTGATGTCAAACTGACTCATATTTGTTTGTCCAGGCTTCATGACCTTTGCCTTGAACGCTTCAACAACCCTCCCCTCCCCCTAGTACAGTCAGATGTTTTCCTAGGTAAATGTCTAAGGGTTATAAAGTTAAGAAACTAAATATGTCTTCTGTCCCAAATGCAAACAGTGCGGCGAACGTGTGTTTTACGGGCTGTAGCGCTTTGCAAACCTATCCTCCTGTGACCGGATTCATTGTTCTCCGAGCGTGACTTGATAAAATGAACAATGTTTATTAATTGTAATACAAGCAGAAGGACAAAGCTGGTCAGTTAACATAGGCAAATACACAATCTGCCGGGGAATTCATGAAATGCCAGGCTCTGAAGCACGTGCGGTTCTGTCTCCACAATATAAACGACGGAGAAGACAGGCACGTGGTGATCGTAGGTGATCGGGGATCTTGTACAAAGCTTGTTTCCGTTTCAGCTTGTGTTTTCAGCGTCTTGCGTTCAGGTTGGGAGTTTTGTCTGGCAGCCTGAGTCATGGTGGGTCCTCAGATTTCACACACACCCCACCTTGGATTTTCAAAAGAGGAATCTGACCGCGTTTGTTGCTCTGCTAATGTGCTGTGGTGCTGGTTTTGGCTCTGGCCCTCTGGATTGCACTTTGTATGCAAGGGGAACAAAACAAAGGCAATCCTGGTTAGAGAGACCCATTGTTTAGTCTGTCCACGAACGGAATCATGGAAAGGGGTGTGATTCAGTTTGCAAACAGGATGTCCTGGTCTTGCATAATATAAACACATATTTGAAAAATGTCTGCATACTGTGTGCAGGTTTTGTGTTATATATGAGGTGCACTATACCCGAGTAATAGTATTTTATATCATATATACAGTACTACAGCATTTCTTAATCCTTAAACAAGGGAAGGAACCCAAAGCCGCTTAGTTCCTCATATTATATTGCAGTAATGACTGGAATTGGTGCTGCCTGGCTTTGTATTGCAAAATCTACATTATCTATTGCGTCACAGTAAAGGTCGTTTGTTGCTTTGCGCTGATAACATTGAGTTAATGCCTCTGCCAGTGTCTGTGCCTTTTGTCTCGTGGAGAGGCATTGAGAACATCATCATTAATGGCAGAAAGTAGCCTTTTTACAGGGACCACCTCGTGATAAATATCCACAACATCAGTACAAATAGGTCAGTGCACCAGGGAAAAAACACACCTTTAGAAATTGAATACGCAAAATAGCGTCGCCACTAAGATTGTCCACCCCAGTTAGTGTTACCAGAGAGGAGCCAGAAGGAGGAACTAACATCTAGTCTATACAGGAAGTACCCTTTTTCTCTAGTGCCGTGTTGTCTTGTCATCAGGATTAGTCTTTACTGTTCGATCTCATCAGGAAATGCATCTTCATCATGGGCCTGCTGCAAACTAATTTCAGTGGCTTTCACTTTGGTTATCGGAGATGGTTACCGGGTATTCATTTAAATGTTTATCACAGACCCAGATTAGCACTTGTCTTAAACTCCCTTACCTACAGTAACATTGCAGTAGTTAGTGCTGATCAGAGTCTGTGAAACCAGCTGTTTTGAAGTCATTTTGAACACAGTATCACGTAATGCTTAAGGGTGCATAATTATCACCAGTTCATAACCCTTATATTGCAGTCACTGATGTGGCTGCTTACAATTATTGTGTCAATTCTTTTGCTTTTTGAGAAAATGATATAAATATATATGTTTTTTGTTGAGTTACAAGCAGCCCCTTGGCTTGCTTTACATTGTTCTTCTAGCCTAAGGTTCAGTGGCGGTTGCGAAGGACCTTTTAGAAAATATGTCCTTGATGGCGCTTGCCAAGCAACAGTGTGACTAACCTAGCCTTTAATGCAGGTTGGTGAGTGAGTGAGTCAGTCAGGATGCACGTTTACAGTGCAGGATCTACCTGACCTCTGCATTGCTTAACAACGCACCGAAGTGTTTTCCTGCATGTTTGAATTGTTAGGTAATCAAAGTGCAGCACCTTCAAATTATAACCCAGCAGACGCCCAGAATTGTGGTCCAGTGCAGGTTTAGACAAGGCTGAGACGGAGAGGTGCACAGAAGCAGATTATGGGCTTGTAGGAACAAGGGTTTTCAGGGTTATCTAGAAAATGTGATTGTTGATTAAAAGATTCAGAATGCATATGTGACACGCCAGTATAATTACTGTCATTTAGAGGGAGAAGAATAATGAAACATGTGATCCTGGTGTTAATATGTAGTCTTAGGGTTCTGTGCCAGGGGTGGAATTTTTATTTATTTTTTCTCATGTGGTGTATGTAGCATTTGTATTAAATGAACCAATAAGGGCAGCATTGTTGCTGGTTCCCCAGGCTGGTTTTGCATGCTTCGCAATGGCTCTATTTATAACCGGCTGCTTGGTGACGCGGAGGGATTTAGCTGTTCTGCAGCTAGTGGCAGGTTGCCATCACGACCTGGCAATGTCAGCGATGTGTAAAGGTGGTCTGCTGGTCCACTTTTTTTCCCCCCTAAATTGTATTTAAATTTCTCTTGTGGATTAAAATGCTGTCTCCACCATTGACTCCCTTAGTGATCGCAGGACAGGCCTCCTTGCACACAGAGCAGGTGTGTAAATGAACCTTAACCAATTCCTGGGGCTGAATCAATGAGCTCTCGCATACAGAACTGCAGGGAGATATTCCTTTGGTGCAGGCACCAGTAACCCTGTACTGTATTAGTACCTCTGTATTGGTGCGTGCTGTTGTTGTTGGCATGCCAGTAATAGTAATTTGCTATCTCTATTGTGTACACTGTATACAATATAATTGTAATTATCCTGAATGTCCATTGACGCACCTTCCCCACGAAAATGTAATTCTTGACCAAATATTTACTAAGAGGGAGCAGCATTTGCAGCTGAAGCCGTTAGTTTCCTGCACCTGCTAAGCTGTGAAACTCAGTTGCGTCGTGCAAAAAGAGCGCAGTTTGCAAGCAAAATGAAATGTAACTGTTTAAATATTTGTTAGTAAATCCAACAGTCAAATCGATACGTTTCAAAGGAACAATAGATAACATCTATCCACAAGAAAATAAACTCTGCGAATCTGCAGATACAGAGTTGCAGTTGGATAGATTCTGAATCGAATGTGCGCCGTGCGTATTTGAGTCGCAACTCCAGTTCCTGGTATCTGTAAAGCCATCTAAGATTTTTATCAGGACGAAAAGGATCCATGTAATTTCTGTTTTTATTTCCGCTGCCCAGAAATGACTGGAATGTCCCAAGCTCATTGTTTTTGTTTAAAAGGCTTTTGATATGAACAGTTCCCCTTGGCTTGGCTAACTGCAGGGGGGGCAATAATAATGCTGAGGGAGCTGATCCAGTTTCTTCAGCTGTGTGAATCCTGTTTCTTGCCTGCCTGGATCATGTGGCATTGCTCCAGTAACATTACACTACTGTAACCGCGAGAAGCTGGCAGGGATTAGCAGAGAGAAAGGCAGGCACCGATCCATGACAAACACATCACTGAGAGTGGATCGATGCGGCCTCGTACATGTGCTGTGCTCCAGCAAGTGCTAGAAGATCCCTTGTTTTCTAAAAGCAAAGCAGAATATTCTGAAATGAAATGTAGAGTAAGACATGAACTATTAATGTAAGGCTTCCCCAAATGGGCCCACCCTTTTTTCGAAACAGAAAAGGCATATGATAACGGTAGCAGGAGGAATCATTTACTATCGCGGTTCAAGTTCAAAATTGCAGGAACAATCTCCAAATCGACCTTAACAATGAACAGGCTTTTACTAGTTTACTAGACAGTGTGAAAGGGGCTTCAGTTACCTTGCTCAATTATCATTCTTCCTGTATAAAATCATTGATAATCTGGACACTGTGGCGTGGCATGCATACTTGTCTCCTCAGGGGGGATGCAGGACTACAACTACCTGAAGGGGAACTGCATGGAGATCACCTTGGAGCTGACCTGCTGCAAACACCCGCCAGCCTCTGAGCTGCCCAAGGAGTGGGACAACAACCGGGAATCTCTGCTCGCCTACATGGAGAAGGTGGGGAGATCCTCAAAACTCTTCTCTCTTGAGAAAATCCCTTCATAGTGTGTCCAATGTCAGGTGTATTTACATTCGTGGAAGCAGATGTCCTCTATAGTTATAAAACAGCAGGCATAGAACCAGAATTAAATGTGTCGAATCCCTCCAGCTGTTTAACTGTTTAATTTTTTTTCCTTGCACACATTGTGCACGTTTGTCCGAGACTGAGAAACCCTATTTTTTTTTTTTGAAGTTTTAATTTCGCCCTGTTTTCATCTGTTTTGAAACCTCGCTCTTGTCCCGTTCCAGGTTCACATCGGAGTGAAGGGTTTTGTGAAGAACAGTGTGACGAGCGGCTGGATCTCGGATGCAGAGATAACGGTGTCGGGAATCGATCACAACGTGACGACGGGCCAGTTCGGAGACTACAGCAGACTGCTGCTGCCAGGGTCCTACAACATCACTGCCAGCGCGCCAGGGTAAGTGTGGCCTGGTGATTGGAGAGAGAGAGGGAGTCTGGCATCGTCTTTAAAACTACTGGCACCAACAGGCCACATTAACAAATAGATGTCTTATTTATTCTGTTCTTCTGATATCTGTATTCTGCTGATCTTTTTAAAAGTTGTATTGTGTTTGTACTTTGCAGTCATCCTTTTATTGTTTTCCAGGACCCATCTGTAAATGCTTCATTCTCAGTGGGTAAATCTCCTGGTAAAACGGTCATTTTAATTCTGTTTGTTTAGCTACACCCCCATGACTGCGCCCAACGTCCAGGTACCTGAGGGCAAGGCCATCGAGGTGAATTTCGCCCTCCAGCCCGTGGGACGGGACGAGCCTGCCTCTACCACGGCACCAGAGGTGGAGACCTTTGCGGGGAAGAACGTGAGCGCGGCGACAGCCAAACCGGAACACGTGCCGATCCAGCCCCAGGACTTCCGGCACCATCACTACTCTGACATGGAGCTGTTCCTGCGGCGCTACAGCACGGAGTACCCCGGCATCACGCGGCTCTACTCCATCGGCAAGTCTGTGGAGCAGAGGGAGCTGTACGTGATGGAGATCACAGACAACCCCGGCACCCACAAGCCAGGTAGAGACACTGCACCTCCCGCACTGCTGCTGAGCAATGTTCCCCTGACCCTGGGGAACGCTGTCAGCAGCTGAGAGAAGTGAGAACCAAGGCTTTAATGTGCGTTATTTTTTTTTTTAATGCAACACTAGCAGGATTTTTAAGAGATTAAACCACTATTTCCTGTGCTGTTGGTCACACGTTTCGATTGTAGTTTTTTTTTTTTTTTCTATTGGAATCTGGTGTTCAGCACGTACAGTGATTAGCTACTTTTTGAAGCAAGTTTTAATTTTAGCATTTTTTATTAAAGTGAAAGGATAATCAAGCAGAACGATAGGGGAACAGGGCTAATGCTGCTAGTGCATATGAGATTTAGTGAAAGGATGAGTGTAATGATTTTAAAGAATTGTCTTTATTACTCTTTTAAACTGTTACGTGTTGCCATTAATATCGTCTCTCGCGCAGTCTCAAAGCAACTGACTAACACTGCAGTCTTGTAATGAAACCTGCAGTACTAAAAGGCAACAATAAATCTGCTTACTCTACATTATTTTCCATTACCCAGCCAAGCCCCTCTTGAGGTGCTGGGTCTCTGGGTCTCTGGTATGCTGAGTGCCGCTGTCTCCCCTGCAGGCAAACCCGAGTTCAAGTACATCGGGAACATGCACGGTAACGAGGTGGTGGGCCGGGAGCTGCTGCTCAACCTGATCGAGTTCCTGTGCAAGAACTACGGCAGCGACCCGGAGGTCACGAAGCTGGTGAACTCCACGCGCATCCACATCATGCCCTCCATGAACCCTGACGGCTACGAGCAGTCACAGGAAGGTAGGACTGGAGAGCGGGCCAGGGCTGACACCCTTACAGATAGCTCCTTCTTTTTAAATAAATGCCAGATCACTTGTGGAACTTGTTCACAGCGTTTTTCTAATTTCTATAACCCTTTCGGTCACTATTTTTTTTTTATTCTTGCATTTGTAGAAATTTTGTGTGAACTATAGAGTTTGAGAAGTTGCCTTGTTAAAACATAAATGCATTATAATAGATATAGATAGGAAACGTGGTACAATTATACACGCAGTGACTGGAGGGGATAGAAAGTTTGTTTGGTGGGGGGGGACTCATTTAAACCAAATCTTTGAAATGTAATCTGCAATCTGAAAAGCTGTATGTATTTAAATACTAAAGCTTTCCTATGGAAGATAAAAGCTGTAGCACCCGCTGTACTGGAGCTTTTTATATGTAGATACAAGTTTACAGCGCCAGTACTGCAGACAGGTTAACTCCTGTACCCCTGCTCTGTGTGTTTCTCAGGTGACAGGGAGGGAACAGTTGGCAGGAACAACAGCAACAACTACGACCTGAATCGCAACTTCCCCGACCAGTACGTCCCCATCTCTGACCCCCGGCAACCGGAGACCATCGCCGTCATGAACTGGCTGAGGACCTACCCCTTTGTGCTCTCTGCCAACCTGCATGGGGGTAGGGACAGCTTTTAATGAACGAGTTACCCATGATGCATACAGCACTGGCTGTAGTTCATGCCTTTCTTCATTTTGAAGGGTCCCTCGTGGTGAACTACCCCTATGACGACGATGCAGAGGGCGTGGTGGCCTACAGCAAGTCGGCTGACGATGCTGTTTTTAAAATGGTGTCCCTCGCCTATTCCAAGGTATTTATACGTAACGTCAAAATCAAACTGGCAGAAACCATAACGTTTTGTCTAGCTTCTTTTATCTATTTTTTCTATTATTAGAGGCCCTACAAAGTGCTGCAAGTTATCTTGTAAGCAAACCTAATTTGGTGACTACATGATGACGATGAATGCTGCTTCTCTTCCAAGAGAGAAACCAATTCCTGGTGGCAGTCAGCACATTAAAATGAGAAGCACATCACTGTTTAAAAATACCTTGCCTAAAATCCAGAACGAAAAGGTTATTGATCGAACCCCCAGAGATTAGAATTAACGCTGGCCCTTTGAAAGATGTATTGCAGGGCTATGAAAAATAAATAAAATCTGACAACCTGGGATGGTTGTGGACCAAGTATTCTGTTTTTGGTTTGTGTTTAGGAGAATGCAGCCATGTTCCAGGGTCACCCCTGTGAAGAGATATACCCGAATGAGTACTTCAAAGAGGGCATCACTAATGGGGCACGTTGGTACAACGTCCCAGGTAAGCGCTAGTCAATGGAGGGGTGAGAGTGTGGGTGTAACTACGTGCTTAAAGCAAGCTACCAACCTAGACCTCCAAAGTGCACCACCTTATCTAGCCAGATGTATATTTATTCTGTTCACAGGAGGCATGCAGGACTGGAATTACCTGAACACAAACTGCTTTGAGGTTACCATCGAGCTGGGCTGCGTCAAGTACCCCCTGGCCAAGGACCTGCCCAGGTACTGGGAGCAGAACCGCCGGTCCCTGCTGCAGTTCATCCACCAGGTGAGTCTGCCTGGACACCTGGAGCTGGCTCCTGATCAGGGGTACAGCATAATCACAAGCAATCGCAAGGCATGCAGAAGGGGAAAAAGTGGCTGTTTTTGGCTAGTGTGGGTGTTGTTATGCTCACCAGCATGCTCTCTAACGTCCCTTTCCGCACAGACGCACAGAGGGGTCAAGGGATTTGTCCTTGACGCAAAAGACGGGACCGGCATATCGAACGCCACCATCATCGTGGCAGATATTGACCACCCCATCACCACCGACAAGGCCGGCGATTACTGGAGGCTGCTGGCACCAGGGACCTACAGCATTACTGCCAAAGCTCCCGGGTAAGGGTGGGGTCTGTGGGGGCTTGGGGACTGGGATGCATACGGCTGATGGACCCGATCACTTCCAATTCCTTTTTTAGTTTCCATACACTTGTAATGGGATTGTGCCAAACTGCTGGCCACGTCTTGCAGCTGTCATTCGTTGCATTAAATTGTTGCAGTGGTTGCATTGAACACATCCAGAAGTTGTAACGGTAGCAGAGAAGTAAAAGATCTTAACTGCGGCCTCATTCAAACGGCATCATAAATCCAATATACAGGACATGGAGCCTTATCAGCCAAAACAATGCATCAACACAGATGATCAGTGCTGCATTTTGTTAAGACCCTTAAGCCTTTCTCTACTCTATAGCAATCTGATCTGACTGCATCGTAAGATATCAAACCTCACCAATGTGTGTTAAAAAATATGCTCGGAAGCTATTGGGAGTAATCCGACACCAACACAATCGCAGTCAACAACAAAAGTTTTATAACTTAACTTCTAATACAGTAGCAACACTATGTGAAGTCAAAGAGAATATATATTGTCCGTTCTCCTTGGGAAGTGAGGCGGCTGGAGTCTCTCTCTCTCTCTATTCTGATGTTTCGTGGTGGTACCAGAGCTTCACTGTCCGGCTAGCGAATTCGCCTTTTTTTATCTCCCAACTCTCTCCCTTGTCACCCCCAGCCCCTACCTCACTGTAGTGCTGTATTGTCTGCGAAGAAGCAACATCCAGCAGATGGTTGTGCTGACCTTTATTGCCTCTCCTGTCTCCAAACTAGAAGCAGTGTATCATAACACAACCTTGAATAGCTGCCAGCCTGTCCTGAATACAGTCCATCATGAGAAAGTTCTCAGCGCAGTACATGCATACAACAAGTTCAGTTCTCAGCAAGTTAGACTATTAAAATGATTATTAAAATGCTAGAACGATTTAAAAAGTACTCGATCTGACCGTCTTCCCCTCTGTGCCCCCGTCGGCAGGTACGTTCTGGTCACTGTGTACGTGACGGTGCTGGACAAGGAGGTGGTGCAGCTGGACTTCAAGCTGACCCGTGAGGAGAAGGGCCCGCCCCCCGAGGGCCCCCCCGCCACGCAGGACCCCTCGGCGCAGGAGTTCCAGAAACTGATCAAGGAGCTGTCCTCGGAGAGAGGGCTGGAGGGTCTCATCCTGAGGTCCGCCGACGACAGCAACTTCTCCCGCTACCGGCCCTACAAGGAGCTGTCGGAGTTCCTGCGCGGGCTGACTCTCAACTTCCCCCACATCACCAAGCTGCGCAGGTACGGCAACCGCCAGCCTCTGCGTCTGCCAGATATCGGTTTGATTGTGTGTGTGACTGTCTGTCTTCCACAGTAGTTCAGTTTGTGATGTCCTCTTTTACGTAAAGGCTTATTCAAGTAGGCAAACATTTCAGCAATATCTATCTGTCTGTTGTGTCTTGTGGTGTGTTTCTCTGTTTGTTCATCCTTCAGTTTTGTGTGTCTGTTTGTATTACATTTGTGTATGTATCTGTTTTTGTCTTTTCATTGTACAACTTTTTTTTTTTCAGTTTTTCCTGATAGTGTGTCTACATCAGCTGTGTAATTCTATATCCTTTTCTGTTGCAGTTTGGGTCAAAGTGTAGAATTCCGAACCATCTGGGCCTTAGAAATCTCCAACAAGCCAAAGGAGCCAGAGCTGGCCGAACCCAAGATCCGCTTTGTTGGGGGGATCCATGGGAATGCACCTGTGGGGACCGAGCTGCTCCTGGAGTTCGCTGCGTTTCTGTGTATAAACTACGGGAAAAACTCTGCCATCACCAGGGTACGGATAATTCGGTGTGACTGGCAGCAGGTGGACAGCAGTGTCCGACTGGGACAGTCCAGTATGAGGAGTTATCTGTGCTTCATCACCGCATTTCTCTTGCTTGTCCTCACAGCTGATTAACGAGACCAAGATTGTAATTGTGCCCTTGAGTAATCCTGACGGCCGTGAGAAGGCGCAGGAAAAGCAGTGCACGTCGACAGTGGGGCTGGTCAATGCGCACGGCAAGGACCTGGACACAGACTTCTTCGGTGAGACCTCAGGGGCATGAGCAGGGCAACGTTCACTTGTAGTGGTCTCTTCAGGACTGAGGAAGGACACAGCGTAGTAGGGAACCCAACAACAGGGTGGGAGGTGTAGTGGCGCATCTAGTTCAGGAATGGAACCATTCCAGGTTTTGCTACAAGCTTGATTAGCCACTGTGTATAGGTCTTATTGAACTCGTCGTAAAACCAGGCATGCATCAAACTGCTATGCAATGGGAGTCTTGTTTCCATCCCTGTATTTCACTCAAAAACACATAAATACATGTATGTTTTTAAAATCCCATCCACGTGTTCTGCAACAAATGTAGCAGATAATTTCCTGTTTAAGTTTAATTTAGTTTAAGTATTTGGTTGTGTAACAGTGACAATCCACAGATTCTAAATATGGAGCCCATGATTTTAGGAGCGCGCCAGTTTAGAAGCAGACTTCAAGAAGAACAAGAAGGGTGGAGTGTCCTAATTGAATCTGAACAGAACCCTGTATTTGCATTGCGTAATATTTCTAAAGGGGGACCCTTGTTAAATTTCAGGAATGTTCTTGTGCCAATGCTCCTGTTTTTAGGTAACGCCTCTCAGCACTTTGTGGAGCCTCAGCCAGAGACCAAAGCGGTCATGGACTTCATCCTGGAGAGGGGCGACACTCTGTCTGTGGCTCTGGACGGAGGCTCTGTGCTGGCCACCTACCCCTACAACAAACCAGTGCAGCCAGGTGGGTGTCATCTGTGCGGGAGTGGGAATGAAGTCCCCTTTTAACACTATATAATTAGCTTTTGAGGTATTCATTTCAGTACCCTGTTTTGTGGACTGTCTGTAAAAGGTATTATCTTGAACATCTTGCAAAAACACGATAAAATGCATCGACAGTTTAGTACGTCAGCCCATACGTGTGAGGTGTTGCTTTTTGTTGGTGGTATATGTACGAACATGCTTTGTTTATCTTTGTCTTTTGCAGTTGAAAATGAGGACACTTTGAAATACTTGGCTACTGTGTATGCTAATAACCATCCCACAATGCACCAGGGTCGCCCAGGATGTGCAAATAACCAAGGTGGGAATGGTATGGAATATGTATATATTTATTTCATTTTTAAAACGAGGTTCAGCTAACCTTTCTGATATTGATTGCAGTTGAAAACATCCCAGGAGGGGTGCTGCGTGGGGCGGAGTGGCACAGTCACATGGGCAGCATGAAGGTATGCTACATCCCTGGGTTTTTTTTTTTTTAATGTATTTATCTATTCATTTTCTTTTGGTGTCAGATATGACAAGTGCTTTATTCATTTCTGCTGGGTGTGCTGGTAACGGTTAGTGTCTTTATTTCCAGGATTTCAGCGTGGATTTTGGCCGCTGTCCTGAGATCACAGTGTTCACCAGCTGCTGCCTCTTCCCCAGCGCAGACCACCTCTCTGACCTCTGGGCTGAGAACAAGCAGTCTCTGCTCAGCATGCTGGTCGAGGTCAGTCTGCATTCTCACACCTACATCCCAGGGAAGGGACAGCACAATGTGCTTACTAGGGCCATATTCATGAAGCGTTTTAACACTGTGCTAAGTTAACACCATTAATGTTAAATGCTTCAGATCAATAACTATTAGAACGCCTGCATGCACCTTGGTATTTTTTTTGCTAGTTCTGTAACATTAGCAGAAAATTGTGAAATTTAGGAATATTATCTGGCTTAGATTGGATTGGCTGTCTCCAGAAGTCACCACTAGAGCTGCTTTCAGTACAATGTAAAGTAAATATGGGTTGAACTTTTATCTTGGACTCAAAAGCAAACATTTCTGTCTTGTGGATCTGCTGAATGCATAAACAAGTCAGTTGCATCATGAGTCGCACGTGTGAGTTTTTAATGCAGTGCTGTGCTTGTCTCTGCAGGTCCACAAGGGGGTGCGTGGTGTAGTGACGGATAAGAGTGGGAAGCCCATCCCCAAGGCCTCCATCATGCTGAACGGGGGGCTGCGGGTCTACACCAATGAGGGGGGCTACTTCCACGCCCTGCTGGCTCCCGGCTCGCACAACATTGAGGCCATGGCCGAGGGCTACCAGCAGCAGCACAAGGAGGTGAGGCGGCTGGCCTCCGCTCGGGGTTTGAATTGAAGCCGTGTACGCGGTTTCTAGGAGAGGAAAAAATAACATAACGCCGGTTTTGAAATGGGGGTATTTGTGACTCTGTGTCTGTTTCCCTTTAGGTGTTTGTCTCCTCCTACGAAGCTGCTAGGTCCATTACTATTGAATTTGAAACGGACAACCGGATATTCGGCTTGCCGAGGGAGTTTGTGGTAGCCACTGCAGGTATGTGGATGCTTGATAGCGGACAGTGGATGGGTATCCCTCGTAACGTATTCCATGACTACAGGCAGAAACGTTTGACTGGGAGCTTTTTTTCCCCACGTCCCTAAAGCGGTTTGGATCCCATTTGTACTAGTGGCTGTCCTGTTTTTGTGTTTGCCAGGAGCCTCGATGAGCGCTCTGGTCGTCACCGCCTGCATCATCTGGTGCGTCTGCTCGGCCAAGTCGAACCGGCAGAAGGACGGCTTCCACCGGCTCCGACAGCACCGTGACGATTACGAGGAAGAGATCCGCCTCGCCTCCATGGGCTCCAAGAAATCCCTGCTGAGCCACGAGTTCAAGGATGAGACGGAGAGTGAGGAAGAGACCCTGTACACCAACAAGCACTGAGACACACACACACACACACACACACACACACACACAGAGGTTCCAGGAGAGACTGGGGAGTATGGGGACAAAACCAAGAGAGAGTCATTGTGTTGACATGTCACTGTACAGACTGTGTTTGCATCTACATAATGTGTGTGCACACACACACACACGCACGCGTGCGCATGCAGATATGTTACAAGGGTTTGAAGTCCATCGTTTGTCTTCTTGCAGCAGTGCAACTGATTTACATGCGTTTTTAATTGACACAGTAACGTAGGCGCTCACACAGCCATCAGAAATCAAATCTGGGACTGGTGGAGGGATGGGACACACACACACCAGGAACGAGTAAGCCACACTGCCAGTGCTATCCTCCTTTGTCTAAACGTGTGTGTGTGTGTGTGTGTGTGTGTGTGAGAGAGAGAGGGGAGGAATGTAGTATTGCTGGAACCTCTTGTCACTGCAGAGCTTGTGCGAATGTCCAAACTTGTTTGGAACTTTTTGTACTTGGAGACTCTTAACAAATTAATGGCAGGAACTTTTTTTTAAAAATATTTGTTGTTTTTCTGTGGAAAATGGTCTGCTTCACACTACAACCCAAACCAGGATCTCTGTGCTTCTGCAGTTTGGAACCGCCAGTCAGGGAGGGGGACGGGGGTGTTTATCCACACCACAGCACCCAGGATGCTGAGGATTTTGACCACCCATATGCACCGCTTTGAAATTTGAACTGCTCAACAAGGCCCATGCGAAAGGCTGTGTGTCTGTATTCCGCTGTTTAAAGAAGACCTATATTATTTCAGCAGGTTCAGTGTTTGTAAAACTGATCGGCATTCTCAGACCTACATTCCAGGGGAAGGGGCAGATCTTCCAACACAATGCATTTACTAGGACCATATTCATAAAGAGTTTAACACTACTAACTTAACACCATTGATGTTTAAAGGCTTCAGATAAAGAACTCGGGGGATCAGTTGTAGAACTCTTACATGGACCTTTAGTCATTTTTGGTAGCTGTGTAACATTAGCAGAAAATGTTTAAATCTGTAATATTGTAGGTATTCATGTGGTTTCTGGATCCCCCATGCTCACACCTGAAGCTGGATTACTGATATCTAGTAGAGAATAAATAGAACTCCAGACCAGAATAGATATATAAAATAACACAAACGATCTCTTACAGCACACACGCTCAACACAAGAAAAACCCTGCTGGGTTTGAGTCCGTTGATTCAAATGGATGAAAGCTGGGTTCTTCAGTTGTGTTTGAATGTTAAAATCCCGCTTCTCAAAGCACAGGATGCGTTCCTATCATCCCCTCTGTGTGTAAATGCCCTTCCTCAGCATACTGCAGTGCACTGAAGACGGTCACTTTGTGGATGACAACATGTTCTCCTGTATTTAAATGAGATGATGAATCGTACTGGACACGCAAATACCAAAGTGAGCCAGCGCTTATGAAAATGAGTTCATTTAGTAACGAGTCTCAACCAAATATTTGGACCGGATCCACACAGTGTGTCTTTTTATCCCTCTTTGTGTTTGATTTTCCTGCGGGGTGTAATGTGTATTTATGGGTATGGTATTTCTGAACTGTACATAGGGTATGTCTGTATATAGAGCTGGTGATTGTGCACCACATTTGCCTACAGAGATTGGCCTACTGCTAATTCTTGATTTCCACAGTATTCTATGCGGTCTGCTGACCTGAATGAACCAGGGTGTCTTTATATATAAAAAATAAAATTGAAAATGCAATTTTTGTAAGTCTTGTGCAGCACGTGCCTGATTGTGATCTGTACACACATGCTGCAAGGTATTCATCTAAAGGGATACTTGGAGAAAGCTGCAGTCATTTTTGGGTGATCTGTTAAGCTCAGTTATCAATTCATTATAGTGCCTGTTTGGTATTTTATATGGGCTGTGTTTGCCCCGGTCCCCCTAATGGATTAGGAGCATGATGGATCAATGCTCTGTGCGGCTCCTGAAACCATGCTTGATCTGGATGGGAGTGGAGGCAGTTGACCTTTCTCTTGGCTGAATGGCAAACAAAAAGAACATTCTTTTCATTGTGTTTTTATTAATTATTATTATTATTTGCAATTGATAATAAAGTTTTGAAATTTGATCTCAAGCTTGATGTTTATTTTATGTGTTCCACCGTTGAATAAAAAAAATAAAATAATAATAATTCAGTGAAATATTTGTCACGAGCAAGTTTTCAAATTAAGGAGCGCTGTTTGCTTTTTAATTCCTACAAAACAATTCCACAAGGTGTATTTATTCATTACCTCTTTACAAAGCGCCTGCACAGATGATCAAGTTATTTCAAAGTGTAATCTGATGCCCTTATCTTATTTAACCATGGTGTAGAGTGGTTTCAATCTGTAGTCAGTAGACCCTATAACCTCTGGACTGGAAGATGACCCCTAACTGTGTGTTCATTAGGCTGAAGCTCACAAAAGCAAAGCATGGTAGTGCTGGCCATGATCCACCCATGTCTAACGCCCAGTGATAACAATAGAAAACACTTTCCACATGTAGATTAGAAATGACACCTCGTTCTCCTAGACCAACCAATATAATTGGTAATCCTTAATTAGAAATGCCACCAACAGATGACAATGCTGCGGGTGCTGTTGCATGGGTTATTTGAGCTGGTCATACAGCAGGTTCTGCAGATTCAATTCTACTTGATGCAGAACTATACAATAGGCATGTAAGTAAGCAGTTTTGTTTCCATTAAAAAGCGCTTCCTAACTATATGATATAATGGTAGCACTCCAAGCTTCTGTTTTATACACTAGCTTTGTACACAGCTTGCATTTTGTATCAATGTGTCGGTGGGCTGTTCACATGCATGCTCATAAACTCTTGACTTGGGTCAATGCAATGTCGCACATCTTGCTGCTAGATTGCTTACAGGTAGCTTTTGTGTAACGGTTGTTGGTACTCAAATTACATTTAATAGTGAATGAAAGAAGAGCAGGATAAACACAGCGTTGCTTAGTTCCAGACACAGTGCAGGTGACCCACCAGAAAGGCTGCAGGAAGGGGGGCCACTGTATAATAGCATGGAGGATTTTTTAAAAGCATTGTTTCACTGTGTGTAAGAGAGATGTGGAATCAGGCTGTTGTTTCTTTTAACTATGTGTTGATGTAAAATCTAAAAGATGCAATAAAAAAAGGCTTTAAAAAAAACCATTGTCTTACATTTCATCAGCATACAGGTAAAAACCGTTTTTCCTGCCACCTTCCTGCTGTACATGCTATAATGTATATAAGAAGCTATTGACCCTAGACAAGAAAACCTGGAAGTCTGTTTTAAGGAATGTTTTGGTAATAATGGTAATAATATATATATATATATATATATATATATATATATATATATATATATATATATATATATATTCCCTAAAACAGTCTAAAGGGGTTTTGTAATCTGCAAATGTGATTTTAATTTATCTATATGGGCTTTGATAAACAGTCCTAAACTAAATATTTCTTAAAACAGGCTTTTTTTTAAAAACAGGTTCTAGAATACCCACAACACGTACAACTCTTGCTTCTGCGTTCATAATTCATTGTTTTTGAAGATTGTGAATTCGTTTTTTTGTACAGAAAAATCAAATCCTTTTCAGCGTGTACAGTGCTGGAATAGATATGTAACTCTCCCACAAGGTGGCGCTGTGGATTGCGAGCTGCAATATGAAGCTGTCTCAGATTCAGCCCGGCTGGTATCTCTTCGCCTCTGCTGGTCCCGGGTGACGTTGAATAACAAAGATGGCAGCAGGAAGCAGCAACTACTGGGAAGGTGAGCTGGCAAACTGGTTTAAACTGGGAGCAACTGGGAAGTGAAGAACACACTTTATTTTCCCATTTTAAAATAAACGTTTTTATTTTTAAGGCACACACTAAATACCGCTGCTGTTCTGTATTGTTAACTCATATTTTAATTGCCCCCATAGGTTCACGAACACTTGACTACTGTGTCGCTGGTATTTCAATTGTTTATTTGTATTATGAGCTGGCATTTTAAGTAGAAAAATATATGTGAATTCACGGGGTACGAAATACCGGGTCCAGATTGGTACGGGACTGGTCATTTTATCTCTGTAGTTTAATCTTATCCAGGTATTACCAATACGATAAACACAGCGTTATATGTTTTGCCATATGAAAAGTAACTTTGCACCGACGCTTACCATCATACATTCAAACCGCATTGACAGTGCTGAGGTGAGGCTTGAATTAAAGAGGTTAAGAGATAAAAAAAATATCCCTGCAGCTTTTGACAGATTTGGTGGAGTAAAAACAGTAGGATCCAGTGTGTGCTGTACAGTAGTAATATCACTCTGTACTGTACATAGTAACACGATAGTTTGGGGGATTTCTTACGCAGTGTTGTATGTAATATAATAAACCTGATATATTCATGAATATCCATTATGTTAAGAAGTCAGTAACTGGATACATCTCTGAATACCAAAGGCCATGGCTCACTAAACTCAAGTTCCCAAGACTTTAAGGGATGGGAATAAGACCCATTGCATAGCGGTTTGATCCATTCCTGGTTTGACTACAAGTTTAATCAGACACACCTGAGCTTGTTACCTGTACACCGGGGCCAATCAAGCTCGTAGTAAAACCTGGACCGGGTGAAACTGCTGTGCAATAGGAGTCTTATTACCATCCCTGTTATAGGTGATTAAAAAGTATATTAGTAGTAGTGTCATATGTTTTACTTGATTTCTGTTATTTGTTTTTTAATGAATTGGTCGGGCAGAAATAATGAAATGAAGCCTTGTGTTGAGCTGTGATTTCAGCGAGTGTGTGTGTGTGACCCTGGTTGTGCCTCTCTCGGTGCCCCTGTGTCTTTCAGATCTGCGCAAGCAGGCTCGCCAGCTGGAGAATGAGCTGGACCTGAAGCTGGTCTCCTTCAGCAAGCTGTGCACCAGTTACAGCAGCTCCAGGGAGGGGGGCCGCGACAGGTATAGGTACTATGCTTAAGCCATGGCACTTAGAAATGCTCAGATCTGCTTACAGAACCATCTAATGGAGGTACTGAGTAGCCTTCTCCTCTTGCAGTATGTTGGTCCGCAGGTCCGTCGGTACTGTTTGTGTTGAACAGAGTGGTATTCCCTTGTCCAGCTGCCTCAGATGGCAGTTGAGTTATAACTGCAAAGGGACTGGCCAGAAAAGGAAGCATGGGGGTGCCATTCGGTGCAGCCCAACCAGGAGGCGTGATCGCTCTACAGCAGCGGGTTCAAACTCCTCCTGGAGGGCTGCAGTGCCTTCTGGCTTTCATTCCACCCAAACTCTGTGTTACTTTATTGGTCTAATTATTTGATTAATTGGACAAACTTAACACTTCTCTCCAGGCTTTAAATGTTTCGTAGGTAGTGTACCTTCAATCAAGTGCATTTTTTTAAATCATCAACTGTAAAATACCTTGAAAAAATATGAAATGTCCAATCGAACAAATAATTAGATCAATTATGTTAATTGAGGGCTTAAATTGGAATGAAAACCAGACCCTGTGTCCCTTGAAGACTGGAGTTTGACACCCCTGCTCTGCAGCGTTGAGAAATGCAGAAGTGAAGGGTTGAATTGCACAGTCGTAATGGGACGCAGTGATGCTCCTAATGCTGGGAAATGGGTTTTGATAGAACTGTGTTGTTTCCCCAGCTCTGACACCACCCCCCTCTTCAACTCCAGTCAAGACCGCATGTTCGAGACCATGGCTGTGGAGATTGAGCAGCTCCTTGCGAAGGTAGGGTACTTAAGTTTCCAGCAGCATGGACTGACAACTGCAACAGGCTGGTTTGAAATGTAACCTAACACAGTGGCTCTGAAGCGCAGTCCTCGCAGAGCCTCAACAGAGTTAAATAAAGCTCTTCTTGTATCTCCAGATTATTTAAGAGCTGTCAGTGATTGGGTTTTTAGATCCTGGTTAAAACTGAAACTTAGACTGGAATTGTGCATGCGCATGTGTTTGCAATGCATATTGAATATAATGGGCTCCACTAAGGGAACAAAAATGAGTTTTTGCACTGTACGTTTTTGAAATTGCTTCGACTTTAAATACTGCCGTCGCTTCGGAGATGGAACATTTGAAAGGGAATGTGAGCTGATAATTCCCATCTTTCCCTACAGCAGTTTCTGCATGGCCAGTGATCTTACTCTGTTATCAATTACAGCTGACGGGAGTAAACGACAAAATGGCTGAGTACACCAACACAGCGGGAGTGACGTCCCTGAACGCAGCCCTGATGCACACGCTACAGAGACACCGAGACATCCTGCAGGTAGGGGACAGCGGACAGGGCGAGGGGGGCACGGCCACAGATTGCTGGACTTTCTTCGTTGCACTTGTTTTTATATTTTGATCAGTGCAGGAGATGGCATCAGTAAGCACTGAGCTTGTTATGAATCTCAGGATCAGCTCTTCACCTTTTGCCTCAAACCAGCTAATAACCTTTAAAAAAACAACTAAATAAATAACAGGTGCATAGCTCCCACAGTACCAGCTCAGTCCAGATCTCTGCAAATCTCTCTGTGTTGGATATTATTGCTTAAAAGTCCTGCCCCAGGCCAACGCTTGAGATTCAGCAAGCCATCTGTTCTTGTTGCAATACTACGCGCTGTGCTACAGGGGGCGCACAGTCCCCGGCATTATGGAGGATTGTAGCGAAAACAGTGATGACTCTGGAGAGTTCAGAAACTGGACTGTTGGATGTTCTTATGTACAGTGACCAGGCTTTATATGAAGATCCGTAACAACAGTAGTGGTTTCTAGTCTAGTGTTCTGTTTTGTTCAGTATTGTAACAAATAGTGTTGATCAAAATTCCCAACCCTCATTAATTTGCAGTCAAGTTCAGATGTTTGTTGCAGTATGGG
This sequence comes from Acipenser ruthenus, assembly GCF_902713425.1. NCBI lineage: Eukaryota > Metazoa > Chordata > Actinopteri > Acipenseriformes > Acipenseridae > Acipenser > Acipenser ruthenus. The sequence goes on from NC_081214.1 coordinate 3,514,973, forward strand.
GTTTATTCGTCTGGTTTTTATTTTTTTATTGCTGTGCTAACATTTTCAGCTTCTTGACTGCTTTAATTTCCACACCACAAAATACTGTAAATCCATAAATATTTGGCGAACCACACCCATAAAACCCGTTTTGCTCCTGAAATTTTGGCGCCCTGTTGCAATATACGAAGTATCTATTGTTAGTGGAATTTGATATTCGTGCCAAAAATGTTTTGCAGGTTTTTGTTTAATACGCGAAAAATCATAATTCAGGCTGGTTTCCTGCCAACTACTGTACAGAAAGAGAGGGTGGGTGGGAGGGCCCTGCGTTGAAGTGCACAGCAATCCTTGCTTATCGGCACTTTAATGGACAATTAATAATTAAAGCATTATTCATTATTAAAAGACATTCTTTTTGTGGCTTGTGATTGTTAAAGAACACGCCTCCCAGTTCAGCTTCATTGTCCTTTATTCCTGTGCTCTAGTGTACAGGGCTTGTGTGTCAGTGTCTCAGAGAGAGTACCTGTACATGTACCTGTGAGAGAGAGAGAGAGGATTGCATCACACGGGTTACCCGACACCAGTGGTACTCAACTCTGAGATCATTCCAGTCCTGGTCTTTACAGCACAATATTAACTGTTAATTGTGACTAATTGCAATAAGGACCAATACGGTCTAGAGATATCTAGAGACGCATGGCAAAACCCCGGGTGGGGGGGGGGGGGGTAATCTCCTTTATCTGCTATTGAGAAATGCATATGTACGGCCGTATACGTACTTCCCTGTCTATTAGCATGAACAATTTTTTTCTCCCCCTAAACTACAGTTTAAAAAAAAATCTATTGGAGCTATGGAAGGCTGTGTTAGGGGAAGTTTCTTATCCATCAGAAATAAAGGGTTAAGCCTTTCAGATTCATTGCTTTGTCCATTAAGGTGTCCAGCGTAAGATTGCTCCACATTTATTTGCATTACATTATTAAAGTATTAAAGTAAATGGCCATAACGATGTTTTCATGACAGCCGCTTTCAGCTGACATAATGGATTGAATATTTGATGAATGTCGTGCATTTATCGACTGACTCCGGGAAAGAAAAGGAAGCTGGTCTTCTAATGAGGAGAAACATTTCAGCTGCAACTTTTAAAAACCCACAAAACAATTTACTTTTAATACTAATTAGGAACCACATCAGTATGGAAATAAGACTGCCATTGCATAGTAGTTTGATCCATTCCTGGTTTTACTATGAGTTTATTAAGACACACCTGAGCTTGTTACCTGTACACTGTGGCTAATCAAGCTTGTGGTAAAACCTGGACTGGGTGAAACCGCTATGCAATAGGGGTCTTATTTCCATGATATCTGAATTGTCACATTTTTTCAATGAAAAAGAACAGTGAAACTGGAGACCAGCTATAACTGCTAAACTAACTAAATTAGCAATCTTGGTACAGGCTTCCAATCCTTATTTTAATTTCTTTCAGGATTACACACACGAATTCCACAAGACCAAAGGCAACTTCCTCGCTATCCGGGAGAGAGAGGACCTAATGGGATCAGTACGGAAAGATATCGAGTGAGTATTTAGCTGTTGCTTAAGAAGCTGCCAGTGTAGACTGGCCCCAAAAGGATGATCTTTTTTGGTTTTCTAAAGGCTGTCATTCTTGTAATCCCCACCTAGGAGGTGCTCCATGCCATGGTTGCCACTGCTATAGGATGCATTGTGCTTTAGATCAGCCTAAATAATAGTAAAAAATATAGATATGCTGTACATATTAGTATAAATGAGTTATGCTGTTTTCAGTGGTGTTATAAATAGTGTTGAAAGACTTAAGCACTCTGTTAAGTAGCCCAAGATTTCTGATTCGCAATATCCCATTTCGTAAAGGACTGGGGTTGCCTGAAATGTGTTGCAGTGAAGTAAAGATTGCTGATTAAAACCTCAGACAAGTCTAAAGCATCTTAGATCTCTACATTAGTCTTCCTGGAATGTGCTGTACAGGAGCCTTTCGCCGTGTTAACGTGGCTTTATTGCAACTATAAAACCAAGTGAACTTGCTACGTTTCTGTAATGAAGTTAATTCACTCTGAATTGGAAATTTACTCGGATGTAAGCTCTGGGTAATCACGTTAAAGTCGTAATGCAGGAAATCCCATCAGCAATTTACAGGAAGATGCTGGGAGCTCTTAGGAGCGTTGCTTTGGAACAGATCTGAGTGTTTCAGCTCCGCACAAATAGAGTTTCGACGGATCCAGACATCTTCAGATAATCGTGCCATTCTCACCCACGGTACAATTACTCACCGTCATCACTTAAAGGCGATGCAGGAACCCTTCCCAGTAAGTGCCTCTTCGTGATGTTCAATAAAAGCAGTTCAAAGATTTGATGGCTCATCTGGTAAAGGCAGGGCTGGGTGGTGTGCAAGGCGAGTCATACAGTCAGGGGAGGTCTGGGGATGAAAGTGGGCAGCGAGGGACTGTTTATTCTCGCAATGCTACAGCAGAGTCTTCTGGCTAGGCAGCTGTGAGCTCAAAGCAGACACCTGCAGGGCTGGCCTTTGTCCTCCAGAGTACCATCTCTGTGCAGGACGCTTCTGTTGCAATAAGCACAAATGCACTGGACAGATGTGTTCTAGATCTCATTCAGGGCTGTGTCCACAGGGGGTGCTGTTGAGCAACAAGCTGTTTGGTTTTGGCACCACGTCCAGTAATGATTTTGTAATTTGGCAGTTTTTACTGTTTTTTCTTTTTTTTTTGGGGGTTTTAATTTTGGTAAGTATATTTTTGGTGTTGTTGTAATGGCTGTTGCCAGCATGTCGTTTTAATAAGCTATGAGCCTTTAGAAATAAAAAAAAATAGTTTTAAGAGAGCTCATTTAGAAATGGCTTAGCCGGCGTTTCTGCAGACAGCTGGCATTGAAAAACAAGGGGTGATTCAACTCCCACTCCTCAGATCACATGTTTCCTAGTGCTGCTGAGAACAGCCTTCATTAAGACCCTGTGTGTCTGTACTGCAGATAAGTGAATGACAACGTGAACCACTCTGCATGTTACTGGGATCGAATGTAATGATCTAAACCAGGGGTGGCTAACCCTGGCCCTGGCGAGCCACAATCCTGCAGGTTTTCTGGGTATCTTTTAAACCAGCATTGACCAGTTAAGAAAATAATTGGTTGAATTAACGAAAACGAGAAGACCCCGCGGCTCTCCAGGATCAGGGTTGGCCACCCCTGCTCTAAACAGCGGCAGATCTAAGGACTGTCATCCTTTATTTGAATCCTGCTGGTTTCCCTTTGCGTTGCCCAGGTAACCAGCCTCATGTCTTTCTCTTCTCAGGTCATATAAAAGTGGCTCAGGAGTGAACAACAGGAGGACAGAGCTGTTTCTGAAGGAACACGAGCACCTGCGGAAGTGAGTAGCTCCTCTGTGTCTGGGGAGATTGCAGACTTTTTACTGTAGTACCTAGAAAGGGTTCAGTCCGGGGTAGGTGGCACAGCTTTGTGTGCAGCTAGGGACAAAAGTTTAGTGTCCCCCTAGAGTGTTAGGATTGAGACATTAATAAAAAAAATGAACTGTATGAACATCATTTTAGATCTTTTATTGAACATCATGTAATCAGTTTTTTGTTAAGTGTATGGGGAAAACTACAAAGTGGCATGTCATTCATTATGTAGAATTATTGAACTGTCACTTGGTGCAGACCTGTTTTATAGTCATCTGACTGCCCTTCCAAAATAGGAAGTTCCTGTTCGGGGGGGTTGGGATTGAGAAAGCTGACACTACCCTCTCTAAGAAACAAAAGCCGCTTTCGCAAAATCTCAAATTATTCATGAGAAAGAAACCTCAGGGATTCCTGAATTGTAAGCAGAGCCCTCCCCAGTTCCCCTGCACTTCCCTGTTCCTGGCTGCTTATGAAATGTTAACAGTTGCAAGACCGCGCCAAAGCATGGCCTGACAGCTCGGAGCAATTGCTGCACTGTCGGTTCAGTGCTGGATTGAAATAATCGTGACTCCCTTAATAAAAATACTTTTTTGTAATTGTATGGCTCGTCTTTATAACCTCTCCTGGCTCATCTGCTCCATAAATTATTCATTCTTTTTCCATTGAATAGTATATTCCTGTTTAGCCACTTGCACTACACCTGCATTGTTAAAGAGGTCTTGTTCAGCAAGCCCCTGGAGAGCTGGTATTTTCAGCATGTCTAAATATGAAAAACCAGGTCAACTCGGCTTTAAGAAGCAAATGCATGAAATGACACTGCAAGCTGAATTACACACTAGAAAGAAATGCTCTGAGGAGTTTCATTTGATGCAGTACTAGACCTTTCAAAAAGACCCCTCTCGCTTTTTTTTTTTTTCTCACAAAGCCTGTTAAGCAATATATTTAGCGTTAGACTGCCTGTCATACTGGCAAGGGCTAAGCAGACAGCATGATTGCTTGCACTGCAGTTTATGCAGAGCGAAAACTTGCTTTAGAAAAATCATGTCGCACACACACCAGCTGAAATAAAGCCACAAATGCTTCTATGTGACTCCTCCTCTGTCTTGTTGTTTGTTGAGTTTTTAACTGAGTTTCACTGTAGACTAAGATGTTGCATCCTATACCTTGTCAGAAATACCTTGTATAATGAAGCCCAGTACCGGTATGTAGTTAGATGCCTAACAGCCTCCCTCAAAGGGAAGGCATGAGCACCAGGAACACCCTGTAGGGCTTTAGATTCAAGGTTTACTAAAGCCAAAGGAAAAGACAATAGAGCCTTAGAAATCAAAGCAGGGCTGCTGGACTCCTGAATGGTAGAAACTCAACTGGAAAGATTTCAAATAAATCAGAGTGGATTTAGCCAGGACTTGAACCCATCGAGACCCTGAAGCCTCATTTACAAGGTGGTCTAGAGAGCTAGATATATTGGTGCTGAAAAGAACGTTGACAATAAGCGTAATGTTTTGCAGGTGCCTGTAGATGGCAGTAAAGTGTCAAAATTAACTGTTTTTCCAGAATCTTGTGAAATAATTCATATAGTTTCATCACTTCCTTTTGTTCCTAAATGTATCATCTCAATATTTAATAAGGCACGGGTAAGGGAAGCATGTTTATTAGTAATTGGAGGAGCCAGGAGTCTTCAGGAGTTCGTTGATCCTTTCAGAAGTTATTTGGCATGCATTAGCCTTTGCTGTATTAATGTCCAAACTACGTTCTCAAGCTCTGAAAAGACTAACTGTTTTTTGTATTATTTTTAATGTCTGTAAACCACCTTCTGCATGAATCAGCTGCTCAGCGCTGTAGCTTTTAAGCTGACCAACTGGAGCGAAAAAGGGTTTGCGAGTTTTCAATGTACAGACTGGTGTTTCTCCAGAGCCTGCAGTATTGTTTATCATATACGTTGATTACGCAGCAGAATACAGGCACTGTATTCAAGGAATGTCTGGAAGATGCTGCAATGACATGCATCGTGAGGAATTAAATGGATCTAGGAATTCATTATTGTACTTGAGAGACCACATAAGCCATAATCCTCTTTCTTAGTTAGCTACACAGCTTCTGTACTGCTCGGGTTGCAGGGGTGGCTGTGCATTCATCACTGATGATCAAGCTCAGTGCTCGATCCAGTTTAAGGTTTGCTTTAAGGATGAATGTATTTATAGCTTTAACCTGAAAACCACTCCCCTAATTGTGATGAAACTTGGCAGGGGTGTTCCATAGAGAACACTTTTGATGGTAACAAACTCAAGGCCGCATTGACCTACTTGTGCGCAAGTTCTGTCCTCTGATCCATTATGGTAATGGGGTCTTCAGCATCCCTAATTTGATTTGCATGATCCGTCCGCCAACTTTGTAGACAACTTTTTGACGATCCTGTCAGGAGCTGCTTGTAGTTGTGTTTTTTTTTTGTTTGAGGGATGGTGGTAAGGTTAGACCAGGGCACAGAGTTGGTGGAGAGTTGCAATAATCGATTCTTGATTACACCCCTGTGGGCTCTGCCAAAAGAATTGCACCCGCAAGCACACGAGTCACACAGCCACTGCCCTTGTGAACTCCGCGATCACGGTACCACTGCACTGCTAGTCACTGGGATGTGGTGAGCATGCAGAATCCTAGGGACTGATCTGTCTAGCAGTCAGGTTATTGGATGAACATGTGCAGTGATGCCTTCCTCCTCCCTCCCTTGAAACCCGCTTTCCACAACGCTACTCGAGGAGGAGCCTGGCATGCTTCTACTACTACTTGCAGCAGTTGCTGGTTATTAAAAGGATTGTGTTTTCTTTCCCCATATGGTTTTTTGTTATAGCTGGTAACATTTTACAGTGCTAGTATTTTTTGACGTGGTCTTAATATTGAGTTAACAACCTTCCTGCATACGATCTGCAAAAAAAATATTCTTAAAATCCTATGGATTTTATTTTTTTACAGGCTTTGCTGAAAGCTTTGTTGGCACATCCTCAAAAAAACATTTCACAGAAACATTCGTAAAGGACCAGTCTTTTCACCACTCAAGGAGTGACGTAGGTGAAAAGGATTTATATTTAGTGTTAGATGTATCTTTCCATCAATTAATGATCGGCATTGTGTATTTCACAGTATATGAACCAGAGAATGACCCGGGTGGGTTTGAGGTGATGTGATAAAGACATCAATGGGGGGATGAGAGAAAGATGAGCCACTTCACATTTGTGTTTGTAATTTACTTGAGTTCAGATAAATGTGCTACCAAATAAAAGTTAACGTAAAATCGTGTTCATGTTAATGAACTTATAGACAGCTCTGTGGCCTCCTTACTCTAGACTTTTTTTTAGTTGAATGGTCTTGGATTTTTACCCAGGTGGTTTATGAGAGCACTGTGTACCGAAAAGCTCTCCAGAACTCCTTTCATCATAAAAGACCTGCTTCGATCAATCTCTTCAATCAGTGGATCCATTGATGCTTTCTTCCAATCGACTGAATTCTTAAATGTAAATCACCGAGATGTGTATCTGAATTGGATGCTGGAGAAGAATGCATCGAGACCTAGTTGTCCTTGCCGTTGCCCATCCTGCTGTGACTAGTTCATTTAGCAGGATGTGAAACCGCAAACGACAACCCTGATGCTTTCAGTCCTCTGCTTTTAAATCAATGTAATTTTTTTTTTTTTTTTATTCAAAACCTGCCCACCTGCACTGCATGTCAGTGGATATCAGTGTTTGAATGCAGGGGGTAATAGGTTACCATATTGAGACCTGTAAGACGCCACCAGTCCCCCATCCTACAGCTTAGCATTCCCCAGGGAGTGATGCACTAGCCAGACGCCACCCTGCTTGTGAGATGTGGGGTTGGCTGGAGTTTTGTGAGGCTGCTGCCCCCGGTTTCACAGACTGTGCCGGCCCGTGTGATACAGTATTGCTTGAATAGTACCACGGTAAAGAGAAGAATCCCCTGGCACCCGAGGGGTCAATGGTTTGGAGAAGTTGCTTCTTCGGCCCAGGCGAAGGGGTCCATTAGAAGCTTGCAGGAATGATTCTGTGTTGTGGTCACTGCTAACAACTCCCAGTACAAGTGAAAGCCCCCTGTTCCAGTTCACTTAGCCGTCTTCACAGGGATTCCCCGCAGCAATTAGCAGGAGTAGAGAGGCATGCTCAGGATGACTCCAGCAACCCAGCTGCAATAACAGAGGTGTGGATTCTGAGCTCCATACCCTGATCCATGCTTCTTACAGCAGTTTCATTACTAGATTACTTTATTTATTTATTTATATATTTATTTATTTTTATTGCTAGACAGCTGTTCTTTCAGGGCCTCCTCGGGCACGACACAGCCTAATGGGAAACTCTCCGTTCAGGGGAATGCAATGTGACGGCTCATCTTTCAGCGCAGGGTAGCTGGAGCGAGACTGGCAGGCTCTCAATGAGCCCCCAAAGAGAGCGGAGCGGAGCTGAATATCCAATGGCTAGGCTGATAGGATTGCAGAGGCTGCATGTAAAACATCTCTTCCTTCGTGATGCGCTTTAACCAGAAGAGGTTTACATGAAGCAATAGCTGTGGTAAAACTACCCAATTTCCTGTGCTCAAAGATTCACAGGGTACGAGAACTGAAAAGGTGGTTAAAAGGCTGTCAACCTTTTAATTGCAGATAGAAACCAGAGTGCCCCACCCCCCACAACGCCTTTAAACACTCTCTGATCTTCTCAATGAAATTGCTCTGCAGAAAGAAAGAAAAAAAACGGGAAGCTAATGTCCTTTTAACTTCATTTTCGTATCCCAGCGCTGACTATCCCATAATTCAATATTCAGCTGCAGAAAAGAAAGATCGCATTTTACAGATTGTTCGTCTCTCTTGTTTCTCTTCATTGCTTCATAGCCAAACCTGTAGTTTTTTTTTTTTCTTGTATGGCTTTTCAGACTTGAAAGATTAATGAGCAGATTAGAATTGCGCTCGTTTATAAATCAAGTAAGAAATCAATTTTTTTGTGTTGTTGGTCTGTCATAGAAGAAAAGAAAACTTAAAAATGAGGTACTGATTGCATATGTCTGATGTATAAATGTTCAGTCGAGGTCTGAGCTGATAGATCAGTAGGGGTTGTTTTTGACATTTTGAGGTTAAGGCTTTGGCTCCTCTCCATTGCACCTCAGAACTGACATCTGGTGCGGTCCAGATGAGAATCGCGGCCCCTCACTATTTTTCTAAGTGAAGCAGAAGGCCAAGGCGACAGCTGTCCAATTTGACCAGAAATCCTGGATTTTCTCCCTTTTCTCCAGCTGTCCTGGACCTAACTGCCAGCATCTATGTAGGAGTTGTTTACAAGGCTGTGTCTGCGCTGTAGTGTGGAAAGTAGTTCAGTGGTTTGAGTGCTGGACTTCAGTGCTGGGTGTGTCAGATAGTAGATTGGTGCAGAGTGGATCACTTTGAGTGCCTGGCTGCGGTGTGGAGATCAGTGGGTAGTAGCAGATTTGTGGTTTGTTCAGTGCTACAGGATGGAAGGTAGTGGGTTTGAGAAGCTCAGTGGTTGGAGTGCTGGGCTGCAGCGTGGAAGGCAGTGGGTTTGAGTAGCTTAGTGATTGGAGTGCTGGGCTGCAGCGTGGAAGGCAGTGGGTTTGAGTAGCTCAGTGGTTGAGAAGCTCAGTCTGTTTTGGATGCATCTTTTCTGAAGAATATATACCATAGCCAGATGGGGCTGGATGCGTATTGACCCCCACAAGTGCTGGGCTGAATGTTGAGTACCAGTGGGGATGGATCCAGCAGCTGTGATTGTGGTCTAATTGGACCCGGGGCAGTGGAGTTTGTTGCTTCAGCACCTCGCTGCCACTCCAGAACACAACATCACGGTACTTTTCTAATGAGAGAAGGGGAAAAAACTTTCAACATTTTCAAATTCATTAGCTGCACATCACTACCTCCTGTTCCTAAAGCAAATGGTGTTCAGGGGGGTCCATTTGTGCTGTTCATTCAAGGGTAAATATGCGTTCAGAATGCAAGGTAGACACAATTATTAACACGTTTTTTTTTTCTTTTTCAATTTTTTGTTTAGTTGCTTACAGCTTGGTGCTTGTGTCCCTTATAAAAGTTTGCCATAGTAAAAGCATAGCAAAGTGTAATGAAGCATGCTGAAAGCATTGTAAAGATTATGGCAAACCAGGGTAAATTATGGTAAAGCTTATGGAAAAGCTGCAAAAATACCATGGTAAGCTTTTATAAGGGTGTTACACGAGCAAACATTCACTGTACATGAAGTAAAATGCCAGGTTTGGTGCTCTATTTAATAATTGACTGCAGTATCGCATACCATATATTAACTACATGACCCCCAGATATATGGTGTGGCCCTCGTATAGGAGAAAGGGGACTGCTTTCCTCTCATTTCTCAATTACCTTAGCCTCTGTTGAATCAGATTCAGAATGACTCCTAATGATGAGGGATGCCAGAGGGCTTTGGGGTAGAAATCAGCCTTGACTGTTATAAATGCATATTTCATCAGAACTGTAAATCTGTAGTCCCCCAAGACGTATTTCATATGTCGTATAATGGATAGTTCGGCATTAAATACAAAGCTGTCATTCAGTCTGAGAGGTCTGGGCGACTTCATAAGTTAAGGTCGGCGTTTTTTTTGTGAAATTCATCTGAAAGCCAAGATTACTTGTGCAGCTGCTCCCTGGAAAGCAATTACAGACTGAACCGGCTTTGCTGTGTCCCTTTTAATCCGTCACAATTCAGCTGCTGAATTGTGACGGATTGGGTAACACAGGAAAAGAAGCAAATCTTTACCACATCGGATGTCGTTCCCTGCGCATTGTGTGTTCATGACTGTGTTTACCTGCGAGACTCTCAGGAGAGGGGGTTCCTCTGGTGGCAGTGTTCCCAGCGCTCCTGAAGTACTGGAGAAGGGAGTAAACAAGCTTCCCTGGCTCTGTGAGGACGCCCTGTGCTGCCGTTCACGGGGGTGCTGGAGCTGCATCTCAGTGGTAAACAAGTCTTCTGTGCCTCCGTGTGGGCTGCCAGGACAGAGAGGCGCAAAGAAACAAAACAATAGAGAGCACGACAAACACCAGGTGTTCGCTCACCTCTTCGGACCAGGCTGAAGCCCGCACTGCACTGGCAACACCCACCTGGCCGTCTGGGGAATCAAACCCGTGTTTATCTCTTTCTTTTGTGTGACTCCAAATCTGGTTCACTCAACTAAAAAAATAATGGTATTCAATCAAGCTCTGAGTTGCAGCCTGGGGTCTAGATCTGGCCTTATTTTGCTGCGAAAGCCTCAAGGTTTTTTGTCTTTACACTTAATTAGTGTCTAAAGGGAGCATGCAGGAGTCTGTTTGACACGGAGTAAACAGTTGTGCTAACAAACCCACACGCTTATAGTGGGGTGTGGTTTTTGGATAAGGTCTGTAAAGGTCTATTGAGGGATACTTTTGGTAGTGAAAATATTGGAAACGGATAGCAATTGGTAATGTACATGACATTCGTATACGACAATACTTATGTCACACTTCAAATCCGTTGGTACAACATATGCATTGTGTGCATGTATTCTGATATCATTCACAATTTTATAATTGGGACATAAATGAGCATGGTTGAGATTCAACGTGGCAGGAATTAATCTCATTCCTGTCCTGTACGAGAATCGAATCCGGTCTCGTCTCATTTATTCCCCTTCTCTCTCTCTGCGTATCATTGAAAATAAAGCCAGATCTAACACTGTTTTTTGTTATTCTATTTAAAGTTTAACCCCAAACACAGAAGAGTCCTGTGATTCCTATAAGCATCCCTTCGCCTCTCCCCCTTCATTGCAGCCTCCTTGTTGGGCAGCAGTGTGCTTTGGAGTGACCGGTGGTGAATATCGAGGGTGGGGGGGAAATCCCCAAGAGGCAACTATCCGTCCATCAATATCTAAACAGCCCTCACACACCCCCCTCCCCCGAGCACCTCGCTTCCCTCCCATCCTCCGTGCCTGACTGACTGACTGCTAACGACTGCATTAAACATATGTGACATGTAAAGAGGACCAGAGAGACAGCCCTAACAGTGCATTATCCAGCACAATAAAATGTGCTTCCTTCAGCTTGTGGAATTGGGTGATCCTCAGCTTTGGAAGGATTTCCCCCTGTAGTCCCAGGGTACCTGCATTCTGGAGATGGGGAGAGAGCAAGCACAGCACAATGCATGTGGGTCAGAGGCCCCGCTGAGCTCCTTCTGCTCCAGGACACAGCTAAACATGTCATGTTAACGTTCAGCTATTCTATCCAATATACTTTTCAATGCCAAATCAATGCCCAATATATGCCAGTCTGCTTGACTTGATTTCTTACAAGTTTTCCCTGTTGATTTGGCATTGTAAACACCCGGATGACACACGTAATATTGCTGAAACCATGTCAGATGCAGACTTCATATTTGCAGGCTAAACATCGTAGTAGCAGAATGACTGCACGCCAGAAGGATGTCTCGGTGAGGCAAATTAAAACCGTATCACACAAACCATCGGTCAGTTCCAGATAAGCAGAGGTGGAAGACAGAACTAGCATTGAAACCAGCATTTTAACCAACGCCAAACTATTGTCTGCAGAATCAAAAAATAAAAGATGAAGATGTAAAATTTTATTTTACATCTTCCAAACAAACGAGCTGTGGTCTAAAATATTTCCTGTGTAATACACTGTACTATATAAATACTAATCAAGCTCTCATGGATTCTAATATGTTACACATAGGGATAGAGTTCGTAGAAACAGGCTACTTGTATAAGTACTAGTTTATACACAGTATTGCACATTTTGTAAATGATATGAGAGAATCTAGAAGCTTGGGGGATGGTTTCATTAAAATCCACAAGGGAGGCAAGTATGAAGCTTATAAACACTTTAATGAAAAATACTTCTGAGGCCAAAGGTAGAGCAACAGAGAAATTTCTAGTGTCTTACAGGGAATTAAATCAATTCAGCGGCTCTGTGAATATTTCCATATTCCTTACATTCCACTTGATGTGTTACGTGCCTCCTCACTCAAAAGCATTGGCTTGCATTAGCCCACAGTGGTGAATTTATCAGCTTGCATTGCTAATCCATTCCTTCTTTATCGGCACTGCCAGTGCATTGCTTATTTTTCAAGTTTGCTGATGCAGATGTTCTTGTTCATATTCTCTGTACTTTTGTAATCCTGTGAGCGCTGCTCTTTGCATAGTGTTCCTAGCTCTCTTGAGATTGCATTGGGCTCAGGTTGAACCTGCTGTCGCTGTCATGTAGTGTTTGGCTTCACCCCCGCAGAGACTCTGATTGTGACTTTAGATAAGCATGTGTGTCCGCGTCCGTGAATCGCTGCTCACAGTCCTCCGAGAGAGGGAATCCTACAGGAGATGTCCAGGCTTTGGGTTCGGGGCAGGAGGATGGTCTAGTTGCATTTGTGGCAAAGGAAAGAGTCATGCTGTACTGAAACTGGTAAGACCTGCAATTCAGCTGTCTTGAACAACCAAAGCCCCTAGTCTTCCAGGGGCTTCCAGGCTCTTTTGCACTCCTGTATTGGTTGGCCAGTAACTTGGCTGGTGAGAATTATCAAGTGGATGAGAATAGAAGTTCTGTAATTGGAGTCCAATCTCAACTACTGACTCTACTGAGGAGTAATTCAATAATCAGTCTAAGAACCAGATCTTAGAAAGGAAGGGTACCGGCAGCAAATAATCTGCACTACCCATTGCCAACTACCGCTATCTGCCCACTACCCCAATTACTAACTGCAACCACCAGAAGGGACTTGGTAAAACTGCCAGTCTTGTGATTGCAGAGAGTGTTTGAAATGGTGAGCTGCACTATGTAGCAGACATGCCCCAAGGAGGATGTTGTTTTTACTGATTAGATCTAACGAGATGCAACATCTCCTTGGCAGGGCAGTCCCGGTGTAGAGGTCAATTAGCTAGTGGAGAGGCAGTTTATCCAGGACAATGGGGGTTAAATAGAAGTGTTCAAGTAGGCTTGGGCATGTCGGGGTGTCATCTCTTGCTCTACTTTGTGTCTGTCAGGCTTGCTTTATGTGCTTAGGCAGAAGGCTCGAGGCAACACCCTTGCAAGCGCTTGAGTTTACAGTTTTGAATCCAGCCTCAGGAGTGTGTTTTACTGTGTCAGCTAGTGATAGAGTAGTGCCGCACTGAACTGATAAACGCCTTGTTTTGCCAAGGTTCTGTCTACACTGTACATGCATGTCTGTAATGCTTCTGTGTGTCTTTTTTTCCTTCTCTGCAGCTCAGATCGACTGATAGACGACACAATAAGGTAAGAACTTAAATCGCTCTTAAGAGACGCCGGAAATCTGCGTGTGAATGAAATTTAAAGTAGTAGCATGTGGAAAGACAACAAACCAAGTTTGTGTTAAATGTGTGTTCAGGAAGAACACAATTTGTGTTAACGTTGTACACAAGGTGCGGTGTTCTTAAACTGTCCGTTACGTCGTGTTCTTGCTGCAGTGCACAGAGTTCCTGTTCATTCTATAGCTTTCCCCCTCTTTTAAAACCTGCTTGGCACTTTGCAGCAGTGTGAACCCAATAGCCACGCTCCTGCTTCTACTTACAGTATTTGGGGGTGGTTTTTAAACAGACTGGGGCACTGCCTCTTTAAGAATGTTCTTTCTGAAATCTGATTTGCTCGTGGTAATGCTGTTAACCGCCCTGGGTAAGTGAGTTTAACCAACCCGTTTGTGGAGCTCTTACAACTCTGTCTGTCTTAACAGTCTAACCAACTTCCGCTGTAACAGAATGAATTAATCTCCACAGAATAACAGTCCAACTAATGGGAAAAAAAAAAACTAATTAAAAACAGAAAGTTCATCATTGTTCGAGCCCGTCCACGGTCTCCAGTAGAATTTAGCAATTGCTTTTTTGTGATTGCTGCGTGTCACAATAGGGATGTTCCAAACCTCATTTGCTGTCACTAGGGAAGCAGGTCAATTTAAAGGAGATCAGCTGGGATTTTACTAAAGGGTTATTGCTTAAAGACACTCCTAAAGAGCACATTCATCCCAGGACCCCTGGGTCTGTATCCATTAGCAGCCTGGTGTGGAGAGGAGGAGACGGGCATCTCTGTAAATCCCTCTGATAACTGGCCATGCATGCTGACAGCAGGAGAGGTACAGGGAATGCACAGCTTTTCCTTTCAGTGGAAGATTCCGGTTCGCTCTATCCGATGCTATATGGCAGCCGTCTTGTGCCTCCCCGTTTGGTCGTGATGATGTCACCTTTTGTTTTTGTTCCGTGGTTCCGCTCTTGGGGCAGTGTGGGTCTCTGGCCAGCCTCCTCGAGAAGGTCCCTCAGTCATGTCATTGAATTTTGTTTTTGAGCTGTGTCTTAACTAGGCAGATCGTGGTTTGCTTCACTGTATCTCCTGCGGTACAAACTGTACATTCAGCAGTCAGCAGCCCAACCCTCCCCCAGCCTGCATGCACACAATAAGAATAATGGGTCTCCGCTCCAGAGACCTATCTGTGGTGAATTTTACCATAGCAAAGGTCAGTCAATTCCAGGCTTGAGCACTCAAAGCAACATAAAGAAGCATTGATGGCTTGGATCTGATACAAACGTCTAGGGCTCTGCTGATACCCGTAATTGCTTTTTTAAGAAGTATTTGTCGGCAGGTATTGTATTAAATAAATCTAAACACACCTATTTATTACCGTATTGATATCAAAACAAGAAAATCTACTTTCCCTCTCCTTTACAATTGAGTACCATTCAATGGCAATTTACTTTAACACTGAGTGTTTTAAAAGCGATTGGAAGTGGATTTACCTCATCCAGGGTAATATTATATTCAAAGAGTAATTCAAGTTAAAACTTTTTTTTTGAAGAACAAACTAAGGAGATCTTTAGCACAGCAGTGATAAGGAAACCGGTGATAATGTTGCAAGAGTGTATTCAATAAATCGCTGTGGAGATACAGCATATATGCAACACATGCTTTATTGCTGAGGCTGGAGAAAAAGCCCCCAGACACGTGCACTGCTTGACATTTAGATAAATGGATTTGTGAAACTCCTTGTTAATCTTTTAAGTGCACAAGAGGGAAGAACAGCAATCCCCTGCTTCCTGCAGGCTGATCCAGCGAGGCGGGGTGGCGCTTCTCTCCCGTGCACGGGGGGGGGGGCGGGCGGGGCTTCTCGCCCGTGCATGGGGGGGGCGGGCAGGGCTTCTCTCCCGTGCATGGCAGGGGCGGGTGTGGGTGAAGAACTAGTCAAAACAATATTTTGAAAATCATTTACGTAGCCGAAGTGTCCAGATCAAGACTGAGCACTGTTTTTTTTTTTGGATAATACGACAGTATTAAATATATTACCGTTAAGTGAAGCTGTTTGGGTGTACTGGATAGAAAGGGTTAATTTTAGTGAGCTGCCAAAGAAAAATACAATGTGAGAATCCAAGAACATGGAACCACCATCTGATCCGCCCACTTTGATATACAAAATGCTGCACCACTATGCTACATAGGCAAAAAATAATCAAATACATTGTGATTAGTGTGGAGTGGAAGACTGGATCTGCTGGTACCCCTGGGGTGCAGTATAAAGCACCCCTTACATAGATTTTCAATGATCCCTAAAGGCAAATTTAAACCGATTTTGTTGTCGTTTTTGTAAGTCATATATAGCAAGAAAATGTAACAGGTATGAAGCGTTCTGGTTTACATTAAAAGAAAGTTCTTGTAAAATTTGCATTAGGCTGTCAGATATCTATGATGTGTCTTTTTTTTTTAAATCGGAAATTACTTTCTTTCTCGTATTGCTTTTATTTGCAATCTCGCCGATGGAAGTTGTCTTGGAGGATGTGTCTCGGTGTCTGGCTGAGGGTCATTATTCAAAAAGCACCAAGTCATTCTGTCCACACGGTCTGCTAAGAGTAATGCTTTTTATGATTTAATGGATCTCGAGCATTTCTTCGTTCCCAGCTTAAGAATTCCATTAAAAAGAAATCTAATTGACTCCCACTTGGAAAGTTAAGCTCAAATCTCTTCTTGCATCACTATCTGGCAAGCATACACTATCTGGAGTACTATTCATGACTGATCCCAGTCGAGATCTTATATAATACTAGGGGGTCTGGCCACATGAAAAAGCTACAGAAACACGCCTTGTGTCTTTAAAAATGCCCTGGGGTAATCACTGTAATTCCCATTCAAAAGCTCGGTGTCTTGACCAACATTCACAGAAGCTGTAACAAAGAAGATTCCACCCTATTTGTGCAGACTGTTCAGGGATGAACAGTTCAGTATCGTGAACGATGACACTCTCGGCTGTTTGTTTTCTCCAGCTCTGGTGATCTCATGTCCTCCTCTTTGGAATATGCAGAACCAGCTCTGTTTAAAGCAGCTAAAAATGTCTCCTCGTTAATCACGCTGCGATACTGAAACGAGGCACCTCAGCCCAATCCTGAAATAGAAAAATAAATGACATTCTGCCCCAGTTCAGTGCCTAATATATCTGTTTGTATTCTGCATGTAGTCTAGGTTCTCTGGTAATATTGCATCTTAAAAAGAATAAAACTGCTGCATAGAAAGTGCTGTGTATAAGCTTTCAATCGGACTGCATCAATACTACTGTTCTGTGCGTGCATTTGCATGCATTTGCTATACCTACCTACCCTGTGGACGGACGGACAGACAGAGCTCTGTCTCCAGCGCTGTCAATGCCTCACGTTTCACAGGAATTAGAACCAGTGAACCCCAATTCAAGGGTCTATTTTAGGGGTGGCGGATCAAAATAAAACGCCCAGAACAGTGAGCCTAGCTTTTAACTAAACCAGCATAAGGAGGACAGCTGGCAGGGTTAGAGGTGTTGCCATACTGCAGACTAATTAAGGCTAAGTGGTGAATGCAAACAGCTTCCCCAAGTCTCCGAGCCCATTTATCAATGGCACACACACCTTGCTGCAGCCCCCTGCGAAGCGCAGACGAAGCAGGATATTCTTAGAGCTAATGATTTAAAATGTTTGGTTTTCTTTTCTTCCAGCATCGCCATGGCAACAAAGGAGAACATGACTTCCCAGCGAGGGATACTGAAGTCGATACAGAGCAGAGTCAACACTCTGGCCAGTATCCTTGCTGTTCTGTTCTCTAATAGCGAGTAACTTCAGCGAGAGGTGAAGGGAGATCTGCTGCCTAACAGAGCTGCTGCTTTAGATCCTATAGTGATGTGGGTTAACCCTACCACCCCAACCCCAGGAAGAACAGTGACTGGTTGGGTTATAGCCACTTCTTAAAAACTGTGTGTAATCACAGGTGCGTAGAGCCATTCACACAGTCTTACAGCTATCTGCAGAGCACAGGTAAAGACTGATGCAGAACATACAAGAAAACTTAGACGGGGTCAGATTACTTTATATATTTTATGCACGAGTGGTTCAGAATCGGTGTCTTACAGGTACAGTATACGATAAGTTTCAGCATGTTCGCTTTTGTTTTCATAGCAGGAGAAAAATCCTAAATACATGTTACCACCATCTACCACTCAAATATAATGTCTGATCTGTTTAGAACTGATAGTCATGTTTAATAGTCGTGTGCATTAACTGCATGCATACACAGCATTGTGCGAAGTGTGTTACCAGATCCTTAACCAGATCCTTTCACCAGATCGCTTCCCGGCAATCAACAGCTTGATCCAGAGAGTAAACTTGAGGAAGAGGCGGGACTCGTTAATCTTGGGCGGAGTCATCGGAATCTGCACCATTTTGCTGCTGCTGTACGCTTTCCACTGACGGAAAGGAGTGCTGACCAACCGTAGGGCAGAGCTCCACATCTGGGGGAGGGGCTTACAGCAGAGGGGGTGGAGACTGGAGACACTGTTCCCGGCCGATTGGCCATGATCATTGTAACACTGATATTGAAAACTTGGCCTTTTGAGGACTTCCATATTTAGGAAAACCTATTGGGGAGGTGGGGGGGTTCACAACTTCAGCAGAATTGATTGTTGTCTGTTGCTGAAAGTTTTAGAACGAGAGACTGCCCTGCTGCTTACTGTATGCTGTCTGTTTTAGTGGATTTACCTGTTAATACTATAATTCTGGAGCGGCGTCTTCACTGAAGAAGATTTGAACATAGATTTAAAAACATACAATATGCTACACATTCTCCAAAAAATGAGCAGCGCGTTATTAATTATTAGACAGCTTCGAGTTTCTCTTTAAAAGGGAATTTTCATTGCATAGTCAGTGTGTTGACTAAACTTTTAAAACCAGTTTTTTCCTTCTGTCTACAATGTCCAGTCCAAAGTGAGTGGAGGTGTGACTGATCCTGGCTCTTATTTTCCAAAGGGGTCTTTATCAACCAGGATCCCAGGTTTGGACCAGGCACTGTATGCTTAAAGCTAAAGCAGTGACACAGCAGCATTCAATCCCATGCTTCTTAGTGCCACTGTGGCTTATGGCTGTGCTGTAATTAAGTTACCTAAATTAGGAGCACA
This sequence comes from Acipenser ruthenus, assembly GCF_902713425.1. Taxonomy (NCBI): domain Eukaryota; kingdom Metazoa; phylum Chordata; class Actinopteri; order Acipenseriformes; family Acipenseridae; genus Acipenser; species Acipenser ruthenus. Next base: position 3,533,854 of record NC_081214.1, read on the forward strand.
CTCCAGAATTGTGAAGGAATCCAGTAGCATTGACATCTCCTCCCTACTCCCTAATGGCCAGAATAATGTGTTTTGTTTTTGTTTTCCTATAATAGCTTTCTTTAAAAACTAATTTTAATAAATGTAATTTCATGTATTTATGACATCAAAAAAAAAAACATCTTACTGTTTTCTCTTTTTGTTTAATCAAGTGGTGGGGAAGGGGAAGGGGGGTGGAGGAGGAAACCAAATGTAACAAACCATCTGTACCAGGAATTCACAGCCCTCCAGATTTGTCATGTCGTTTTGCTCTCATGAGATTTGAGTATTTTAACCAGTCATCTGGTCCCATTGCACGAGATGGATTTTATAAGTCATGTCTTGCCATGAACACCATCTTAAGTTGTTTTTTCTTACTTGGCATGCAGTGCCACGTGGTCACAGATTTATTGTAACTGCACTTTTTAAAAGTGATTTCAGTATTTCTGTTAAAGGGGCGGTACAGCGTTCTTCTGTAGATTGCAGGGGACTTCCTTTGATTTTCACTGAAGTGAATTGGAGACAGTCCTGCAGGTATGTGAAAGGCAATGAGCAGTAAGGAATGGAATCTTCCAGCTTCTTTTGACATGGTTCTCGTATCATGTATGGAATGCGCCTGTAGATTAATGGAGATAATGCTGACTGTAACCTTCCAATTACGAGCCATCAGATTCGAGAAGAATACTGTGAAATCTGTCTATTTATTTGGCTGCTTTCAACATTTTCTTTTTTTTTTGTACAGAAACTATAGTTGATGAACTGCAGGGACATTTTCATTTTTGCAATATTCATTTAAATACTGTAATACTGCTCGTAATGGCTATTCTATTTATAATTGAGTTTTTTTTCGTTTTTTTTTTTTTTTTTTTTACCTTGCAAGAGCTAAAAAGACATTTCTGATTTCATTTCTTGCCATGCAAATTTTTGCATACTTTTTATTTTGGGGGGGAGAGGGGTGACTAATTCCAAGCATTTGTAGCTCTTAAAATCTTGGTTAACCTGGGTCCAAATTTCATTGGTGTCCTGAGTATACCTTACAGTAGATATCTCCAGTCAAGCAACGCAGCCCTTCTAAAAGCTTATCGCAGTTCAAACATAGCAAGTGTACCAAAGCATAATGACAGCACAGTAAAGCATCGATAAGCATTGTGAAACATATATATAAAAAAAAAAAGAAATAGTAAACTATGGTAAATGCACAGTCTAACCAAGGGCAAAGCCATGTGTAAATTAAGCGTAGTAAACTTTTATAAGAGACTGAAGGAATAGCCTTTCTGTGTCAGACTGATCCTTTTATTTAAAAGGACAAAGATGGATCTCCTCTGTGTTATAAATGTGCGCCTGTTTTAACTGTGCTTTCGTTTTAAAAGCCGAGCGTCCGGATCAAGACAGCTGGCAGACAGAGTGCTGATCACGACTGTCCTGACAGCTCTGTACTGAACCAGTGTCACTGGTATTGGTTTATCACAGCCTGGGCCTTTCTGTTATGGTATTAGTTCTATTTTCAGAAGAAATTCCCAGCTACAGGTCTGCGTTTATACACAAAGTTTGGCTCTGGTCCAGTCAAGGTGGATTTTGTCATTTCACGCAATTTGAAAAAGCACTTGAACCAGCTTTAAGGTTTTTGTATGTGTAAATACAATTATTGCTGTGATCTTATTCTATTTGGTTTTCCAGCGGTGGAGGAAACCTTGCAGTCCTCACCAGAATCAGAACAGTCGATTCTCACAGACAATTAGGACTGGGTTTGGGACACCTTTTGTTAAACTTGTACCAGGAATGATTCCGTCATTTTCAAGATTTTGTGAAATGTTTAGGTTCTCTTATTGGTTTTTCTTTTTTGTAAATGGCTTTTATCATAGGTTTTGATTTATTTAAAAATAAATTAAATGAAACTAATTACTGTTCTCTGTCTGAGTTAAGGGATCTCACAGTGTATCAATGGACCTGCTTATTGTGGTACAGAACTACATTGTTAATAATTACATTTCATACTGTCTACAGCCAGAAAGCAAGTGTGCTGCTTATTGTGCTCCACAATATATATTTACTTGCCTTTATAACCTGTTTACTTGTGTACTGTACAGAAAATCAGAGAAGAACATATTTAACTTTGATTAAACATCAGAGGACAGTGATTGTGGAACAAGAAGTGAAAAACCCTTTCTGCTGGAAAGTCTTCCCCTGTTGTCACTACGTGTTAGTGAGAAATGATGGAAAGTGTTACCAGATCCCAGCACGAAGCTGGAAGTTTTCAATTAGCATGAACCTTCTCTGAACTTTGTTCCCAGATAAGGTGCTGAGAAGGCAGTGTCTGAGCGAAGAATCAGATTGAAGATCTTGTACCGTTTCCTCTGCCATCTATTATTCATGAGAGCATCAGCCACAGAAATGAATAGAGGAGGAGGGGGGGCAGGCGGGGGGTGCTGTGCATGTATGTGTGTCGTGTTGGAAAGGGTACTTTTTAAAACCCAGGTTGTGAAAGAGTTTGCATATTAAAAGGCTATCTATACCTTGAGATTGTGCTAAAAGTGTAGGTCAGGATTAATTGCTTCAATTAAACCATTTAGATCAGGGTTGGAACAAAGACCAGGAGTGGATAGGCCAATTCTGACCACCCCTGGTGTCGGTAGAAAGAGAATAGGGATCCTGTGTGCAGTGACTAAGTATGGCCACCGAGGGGCACTGTGGGCCATCCAAAAATAAACTGTTACGATCTAAGAAGTAAAGGTAAATACATCTTTGTAATTCATTCAATACAGGGTTAAAGGGGTTGTAGCCATGATGTCTGCTGTGCTTCTAAATACATTTCTTTGTTATTGTTCGTGCCGATGCACACAGGTTTTCTTAAAGCTGCCGTTATTCTGGTGAGCGAGGGACCCACAGTCTCGCTCGCTTGAACACACCCCTCCCCCTTTCCCTAGCACAGTCACGACTCAGTCAACACAGCTCAGTGACCATGCATGGTAACATTTATTCCAGTCATGCGGAAGGTACACAAATAAAAATTATACAGTCACTTTTCAACTGACGCATAGAACAGTATTAGGAGAACAGATTTAGGCAACCCACCCCAAATGAAAGGACAGAGTTTATAGTGGAGTTACCAGCTGACCATGCTGCTGTGTAGGAAACAAACACATTGCTCATAAAGATCCTGCTGACACGCTGTCACTGCACACCCAAAACGAAACGGATACACTACAGGTACAGATGCAATACATGTACTGAGAGAGGCCAGCCTGGGTTTGGGATTTTGTGGTTGGTTTGCACCAGTCCATATTGCACAAGCATTCAGGCTTTAAACATGTTACTTAGGTTTGATGCTGACCTTCATGGCAACTTTTCATAGAATTATGATTACTGGAATATATCAAATCAGCATGTTCTATGGCGACATGGAATCATATTTTCTAGCACAGCAGTGTTTTGCATGCCTTTTCAATTCAGATGTTAAACTCTTAAAGTGAAAGTGTTTGGGCATTTTTCTAACACTGCAGTGCAATACGCTTCAGGTCTCTTACATATTAGGATCAAACCCATTGCCCCACCAAACCCTACAGTCAGAGTAATTATAATAATTAATAATACACACCTAAGTGTGTTACCTATACACTGTGGCTAATCAAGCTTGTATTAAAACCTGCCACGACTGCTACTGTTCTGCAATCAGAGTCTTATTTCTGTTATTTTTGAAGAGTTTTGGAATGTCAAGTCAATTTTAATATTGGAAAGAGTCTAATTTGCTAGGAAAGACTGGTGGGTGGCAGAAGTACACCTGCAACACTGAGTCGACGCTCACTGAACTAAACAAACATTTAATTACAGACTCCGAGCATGTGGGGGTGAGCAACTCTGGTTCCACAGGGGAATTCCAGTCCATGTTTTATAGCATCAATAGTGAACAACTTCAGGTCCTGGATGGCGTTCAAATTGATTTAAATAAACAATTTAGGACATGTGAGGATCAAAGACCTGGCTTGGAACCTGTTTTGCCCACCCTTGGGTGAATTTCAAAAGAGCAGAACAACTTGCAAATGGGTGTTTCTACACAAGGGGTATATGTGTATATATATATATATATTAAACACACTTATACATATGTAAACACACTTACACAATATATACAGAGGGTTAGCCAAATGTGACAGAATTGTGACACTGTGTGATAGTGCGAGTCTGGAGTATGTTTTAGTATTTTTATGGTATGCAGTATTCCAGGTTTGGTCTTGTTTTATTATGTAAACGTGGTTTAGTTCCGATACTGTTTAGATCATTTGAATAAACCTCTGTGTGTGTGTGTGTATATATGTGCACGTTAAACAATATTTCAAAAATGATAGCGCTGCTCTAAACATGGCAGTTCTGTCGTGTCATTAAATGCAGTGTCTCTGGTTATCGCATGGCTATATAACGGTGCTGTGGTTCAGATTTAGTGTCAGTCAAGGCTGCGTTGATTTAGCAACTAACCGGGTGCAGAAGTTAAAACGTGACATTAAAGCTATGAATATTCTTTTGCGTGAAGAAAGTGATTGCGTCACGGTGGCGTGCCCCCGCTCTGAACGGCCCATGACTTATATACAATTAGAATAAGAAGCATGCCGGTGGTCAATTTTTTTTTTCCATCAAAAACATACAAAAAAGAAAACAGCCTCGCCCCCAAAAACTAATCCATGGTCCGTTTCAAACCTCGGTTAGTTTAGAGAATTCCAAAACTAACTAACTCTCTCTCTCTCTCTCTCTCTCTGGGACCCTGCAGACTGCTGTTTACAAGATCATTTAATTATTTCATATAAGTTTATATAAGTTATGTGTGTATCTATCTATATGGTTATATAGGTTTAGTGCAAGAAGAAAATAAGCTGAAGACAATGAATACATTTGAAGCCTTGCACCCTCTCAAAGTCGTTGGAAGCTGTACGGGCTGGCCTCGCTGACCCAGCTGTGAATTCCTCCTTCGCAGTGGTTTCCAGAATGCCATCTTATCGCTTCCCCGTCCTTCGTCTTCCAAACGCGTTGTATGTGCAGGCTGTCTCCGACACTCTCTCAACAGCTCTCTTTTACAAATCAGGTCAGTTGTAGTTTTCTATTTTTATTCTTTTTTTTGTTAATATATTTTCTGGGTTTTGCTTCAAGCAGTCATTAACTATTGGTGCATGCGTTTCTTTTGTTTTCGTTTGTTTTCAAGGATCCAGATATTATTTTGTCGTTTCTTTTTTTTCCTATCTGGAGCGGGGTTTTCTATCACGCAGAAATTTCTTCTTTTTTCTCACAAACTTTCCGTTGTATTTTTTAGAAAACATTTGAAAAAGGTCGGGCGCCTCCTCCCGTCCGTCCAGCGCTCCTCACCACACACTGCCGTACACTGAAAGACAGAAATAGCATGAGAAGGAGCTTGAAGACGGCAAATACCTTTGTGGACTATCTAGTCAACTAAGAAACCGTCATCATGGTTTCTGAAGAAGAATGATTCAGAACTGAGTTTGACATACTAGAGTAAACGTACCCCAAGGAAATGTATTTCTGTATAAAAGTGACTCTGAAAACGTCCGGGCCCCATTTTCTGCTTGGACGCACTCTTACCTGTGAAGACTAAGTAGGCAGTGATGATCATGGTGCCCAGCACTATGGAGACGATGCTCAGCAGTCTTGCCAGGCGGCCCAGCCTCCGTGCCCCGTCCACATCGTTCTGCTGCAGGCTGTTCCTGGACTGGGAGAGAGGAGTGGAGACTCACCAAGTTCAGTACTAGCATGTCCAGAGGGTAGTAACTCACTACAGCTTCTGTTCCATACGTTTTAATCGTTCAGACAATCTGGTTACATCCGGTACTATAAAATATATAGGAGGCTGTGTGGTACAGTGGTTAAAGAAAGGTCCCCGGTTCAAATCCCACCTCAGCCACTGACTCATTGTGTGACCCTGAGCAAGTCACTTAACCTCCTTGTGCTCCGTCTTTCGGGTGAGATGTAATTGTAAGTGACTCTGCAGCTGATGCATAGTTCACACACCCTAGTCTCTGTAAGTCGCCTTGGATAAAGGCGTCTGCTAAATAAACAAAATAACGCCAGTTGCCAGGGACGTGCTTCATTAAGGATTATACAGAACCCGCCAGGGATACATCTCCAGCTATCGTTCTCTCTGTGTGTATTAAATGAACCTGTCCTGTGTGATTACACACAATCCCACCTCAAGCCATTGTGATCAGCACTGGCCCAGCTGCGGGGCTCTACTGAGCACGCTCTGTGACGGCTGTTTGACTTCTCTCTGTTACGGCTGTTTGCTTTGCAGAAAACAAATGTTTGTCATTTCCACAAAACCTTTGTGGTGTATTTGTTAAATACACTCTGTCTTGTATTTTGACGAGTCAGATCAGGGATTGGTGTAGCCGTTACAAAAGCAATGGATATCATGATAAAACTGTATAGGAAAAAAACAAAGGTCCAGATAGATACTGGCAGCAAAACATGATTCCTTTCAAGTTTAATTGAATCAACCCTATTTACTGCTTAATTCTGGACAGACAATGGCGCATATTTAGGACTGAGTGCCGTATTGTATATATTCATCCATTGAAGACGCGGCCCACATTCAAACTGCAGACAGAGATTGATTGTGCAGGTATTGTAGGTCACAGCACACAGACATAGACTCCCAGAACCTTATGAACTCTGCCAAGTCTCTATACTATACTGACCCCTTGCCTTGGCACGCTATCACATTTCTGAGGCTCAATGGCAGACACATGGCTCTGTTAGTAAAGAGAGTAGTGGTGTTCCCCAGTCGATATGAAATCGTATCAGACTGGTGTCTCCAGTCGCTCGTGTCACCTGAGCTGGCACTTCCCCTCCTCCCTTGAACAGAGACTCCCAGCTCCTCCTGGGCTGGAGACTGGAGAGAGCGCTAAGTGCTCGCTTTTCAGAGCCACGAACAGATAAATAATTCATACAGTGCCAGTCTCATCCAGGAGCTCAACATTGTAATTGAGATAGGACAGCCCAAGCAGACAGGGCTTGTGACAGGAGCGAGAGAGCTGACGAGAGCTGACGAGAGCCGTGGGCTGCAGTGTGGAAGGCTTGATTGGAAAACGACATTACATGCACATAAGAATTCATAAAAAATGTTACTATTAATTTCAAGTCCCTGTAAATGTTCACATATAAGATTTCATGCCAGCCATATTAGCAGTGCATGTTGCCTGTGTTACTAATACCATACACATCTAGTTTAACCTTACCAATGCTAAGAAATACACAGAGGCCACAGCACACACCCCTGGAACACAATATTACATCATTCTGTATCTCTATTCAGGAATACCCAGACATTAAGAGAACAAGGGATTTAATTAGAGTTAAATAGGCAGTACATCCTATTGTCTTCAATAGATTTGATCGCAGGATATAGAAAGACATAAATACGTCAGCCTGGCTTTAGGGGCGTTGTCATATCTACCTGACTCAAAGTACAGCACAGAAGCCATACCTGACTGAAGAACAGATTGGAATGGGTGATATTGCTTCAAGTAAGGAATGCCAAGTTAGTCACGAGGGAGCAGCATTCTGTCCTTTGGTTTGGCAGCAACTGCTTCTACAGATGGGCAGAACTTTCTGACATTCTGACATTCTGACATTCTGACATTCTGACTGTAGGCTGTAGCCAGAAGCAATAACAGGATGGAAAGCAGACATATTTATTTTGATCCGATTACCAATTATATTTCATAGGTTAAACGCCAGGAATCAAAAGATAATTAAAATGTTGAGAATAAACATCACATATTGAAACGTGTCTGAGGTTGTATACAGCGCTAGTACTTTGTATCTTCCTTTTCAAAGGGACGTATCTGTGGATATTCATAGGGAACGGTGCTACAGCTACAGTGCTTATGAGCTTTTGCCCTGCTATCCACATAATGTGCAGCGTGCAATAAAATCCAATGCTGACCCAATCCCAGAATCCCGAGCGGGCGAGTGGAATTTCAGGAGCACTCAGAGTCTGCACAGTCTCTGGTAAGGCTGGGGAGTGCTCTTACTTCATTACCCCCCTCCCCTGCAGTAACTATTACATCATGCTGAAATCCTGCAATGGGACAAGAACACAACACTGTAGAGCAGTTTGTTCTGCTAACTCGGGTGAATTGCCTTCTTCAGCACTAATAAATATAGCGGCCCTGTTTTATGTTCAGTTAAGAACTGGAATGTTTTTATTGCAGTGACACAGAACAATGCCAATGAAAAAGCCTCGGGTTCCTAAGCGAGAGCCAGCCTAGTTTTCTGTACATGTGACAATGATGTGTCAAAGGGGAGCACTGTTTGACCACAAGGAATACCGGGACTGATGGGGCTCTCTGCCCTTCACCGTTAGACCAGTGTCACAGCGTGCTGCCTTTCACACAATCCAGATCCTAAAAGCTTTTTACACTGTCTCTCCTGCAGTCATGCAGGCTGCAGAGTCTAGGAAACTTAAACAGCTCTCCCTCGCAGGCACTGTGCCCGGGCTGCCATGCAAGAAGACCCGTCCGCTCAGCACTGCTACAATTGTCAATTCAGAGCTTCGGTTCACATTGTGTCAATGCAGGTCATCAGTGTTGTAGCTGCTGTCCACAAATACACATGTCCTTCAAAACTGAGAGCAGGGCAGACAGGCAGACAGACAGACAGACAGACAGGTTGATCCTACCTCACTGGTCTGAGAGGAAAGGGAAGGTGTGACTGGCAGACTGAGTTTAGATACAGTATATTGTTTAAATGGTCTCGGAGCAGTGGTGTAGTGGGTAGACTATCCTTTTTGGTGTTCATTTTAGGCACTAAGGATGATTAAGCAGATTAGGAGCATGTCGTGCATGGTGGAGTTCAATGTTAAATCGGAAGAGGTTCGGCCCATCACTAAATCACAGAGTCGCTTTCTATAACACATTGGAACATGCTTTGATTTTAACCCTCGGTATAGCGAGGCTCTGCTGTTGCTGATCACAGTAGAGTAGGCTTGAGTAAATGCATTACTCCTTGCATGAGAAGTGGGTTGGAGTCAGGGGCCAGTTGCACTCCAGAGAACACGCCTTGAAAGAAAAGAAAACGCTTATCTTTTGTATGTTAATCTTTTAGAACAGCTGAGCTGATTTGTGTAAAATGCATCCCTGTCTTGTTTTTGGCTCCATGAGTACTCCGAGCCCACTGGTAAACCTGCTCTGAACCTACAGAGTGTTACAAACCTTCACCAGATCATTCACTGGTTTCCTGTTTCAGAGCTATCTGTCCAGGAAGATTCTGTGAGAAACAGGACCTGTTACGCATTCATAGCTGACATAACCGCTTATAGCAGTTTCCCCATAGTAAAAGCATAGCCAAGTGGAAAGAATACTGAAAGCATGGTAAAGAATAGCGAGGTATGTTAAAGCATATTAAATAGATGACTCTTTACAGACATGCAGCTAAAATCACACCCTCAGAGACAGACCAAAGCTCTACACAGTATATATATATATATATATATATATATATATATATATATATATATATATATATATATATATATATATACCGCTGTATAAAAGAGCCGACTCTTTTACAGTATATGATAGATATTGCGGAATGCCGTCGGTTCGACCCACATATATAACGGTGATTTAATGAAGTTGCTGGCTGTGTAGCAGCAACGTTAACAGAAGCCAAGTTTGGGTGTGGACGAGGAAGTGCTGGCGAATGCAATACTAATTATTTAATTCTAGCTTTCCTCATGGAAAATTAACCTGCGCGCATTTTACTGAATATATAGTAATAATAATATCCTTATATAGCGCCTTTCATAGCGGACGACCCTCACAAAGCGCTGTACAGAGGTAAGCTGTGCAGGATCCGCAGAATGGAGCACAAGGAGGTTAAGTGACTTGCTCAGAGTCACACTGGGATTTGAACCGGTGATCATCTGATTATAAACCCTGGACTTTAACCACTGGACCACACTGCTATTTATTTATTTGTAGATCTACAATATATATTGGTCTTAATAGGTATGCGGAATTATTAAGGAGGGGAGTGAACAGGGAGCACAGAGACTTCTAACTATCATAACACTGAACACACAGTGTAATAATAATAATAATAATAATAATAATAATAATAATAATAATAATAATAATAATAATAATAATAATAATAATAATAATAATAATAATAATAATAACGCACCAGTAAGACTGTTCTTGCCCCGTGTGTAGGGATGCGTCTGTATATGCAAGCAGCGAGTTATTCACTCTTAAGCGTACTTACCATGATTGAGAAAACCAGCGCCACTACGTTGACCGGCCATATGGGACAGAAGCAGGAGAAGATGGCCAGGAAAAGGTAATCACTGGGTGTGGATTGGTCCTGTGCGGTATTCCCACTAGACGAAGCCCTGGTCAGGCTCACCCTGGACGGGGATAGCGGGCCCCCTGAGAGGTGTCCCGCGGACCCCGACTTGAACTGTATGTTGTGTCCATTGTGGTCCAGGTCGTGAGATTTCTCCCCGGACATGTTAACCGAGAAGGAGCTGGAGAGCGTGATTCCATTCTCCGACTTGGGCTCCGAGGTGTGCGTTAGGAGTTTCTCGGTTTCATGGGAGTCGCTGGGCAAAGTCGTGCCGCTTCCACCCAGGAGTGTTTGTTCATACTGAGCATCTGTGTTGATTGCCATTTTTCAAATCAACCCGATTTTAATTCCTGTTATATAAAAAAGTACATATATTTATTTATTTTAATCACTTTCCCGAATCAAGCTAGTTCTTAAAAAGCCAGATACCCATTTTTGACTAATGCGTTGACGTTTTTTTCTTCTTAAATTTCTTTAAAAATAAAAAAAGAAATATAATGACAAAGACAAAGAAAATATTAAACAATTGTTATCAACAATTTGAAAAATAAACAGCTGGCATTTGATGGTAAAAAAAATAAACGTCAGTGAAAAATGTTTAAATCAAACAAATGCTGTTTTTCTTTTTCTTCTCAGATATAGGAGAGAATATTTCTCGTGTTTTCAAAGGAAATAAAGTCGCTCAGGCGCAAGAGCTCCATGCAAAACCATGTACATAATCCAGTGCGTTAGAGGCTGGACTGCATCTCCTCTCTGCTCTCCTCTCTGCTCATCACAATAAGAAGTGGACCCACACACGCACTTATCCACACACCTTTTATTTGATCACGGCGCTGGTGATTTAAAAAAAATCTGATATAGATGCAGCAGAGGCAATGCGTGCCATGTGACACAATCTTTCTCTGACAGACTCGCGCGTTTTTGTTTAGTTTATATAAAAAAAGACGTTGATTGCAACAGATTTCACTACGGTCTGCCTCTGCAATAGAAAGGAACGATGCTTTGAAATGCAAATTGCGAACGCGGAGCCCCACGCGCAGGTCGATACGCGTGTGTTCCTCGCCCCCTTTGCCGAGGCGCTCTGCACAGATCGGTGTTTCTGGAGAAAGCGGGTGTTTAGGCAGGACCGGGGTGGATTGCCTCTGCTTCGTGATTAGTATAGCTATTGGTCGAGCTCTCGAGGGATGCACAGCGCGTCCTCATCCTGCAGCGTAACTAACCTAGGGAATTTCCAAACACAGCAGTACGCTCGCGTTTACTCAATTATAAAACAACCTCTTTTTTTTGCATCTCATATTGTTTTGCAGGCATTCTCATTTGGGTTGTTGAGAGGGCTGTGTCTGTGCGTGTGCGTGTGCGTGTGCGTGTGCGTGTGCGTGTGCGTGTGTGTGTGTGCGTGCGTGTGCGTGTGTGTGATGTTATTTTAAAGCTGGCTGCACATCTAGGTCACGGTATCATGCAATAGCCGAAATTCACCCCTTATTGAAGGGGAATCTTAAAATCGCTCTAATTTCGAGAGGCAGACAGGCACCTGTTTGTTTCATCATTATTATTATTATTATTATTATTATTATTATTATTATTATTATTATTATTATCAGACATTGAATAAATACAGAAAGAGCATATTACATAGCCTGTAATACCGATTGAGAAGCTGTGCTGGCAATTAACATTTGAGTTAACGGTTCAGCTTAAATCAAACAAAAAGCCACTCCCACTCTCCTGATAAACCCGACAGTCCTGCCATTCACCCAGTTCCTGAACAAGGCACCTTCAAACATGCTTTCATTTACAAAAGGGATCTGGCCATGCAGGCTCACAGAACTGCACTTCATCTAAATCCAGTATCAGTTACCTAGACAAAGGACTGCTCTGCTCCTGCTATAGTATGCACTTTAATTTCTTGCTTTCTAGACGTGTGATTTCATACCTCCCTTCTAAACCACGCCCCTTCGCTTTCTCGCGCTGTGCTCCATTGCCACAGCGAAAGCATCGTGCTCGAAAAAACAGTGGGGCTGGGGTGGGGGCGTGACGTCACTGTCCCCCTGTAATGCAAGTGTGTGCAGAACTGAAGAAACAAAGAAAAATAGGATAATTTCAAAGACAATGCTGTGAACGTCATTTACAATTAAAACGTGTGAAGAAAAGGCTACCGCACTTCAACCCTTTACTGTCCTATACCTTATGCCTGTATTCCCAATGTCAAATCTATCGGACGCTGGGCAGCAAAGCGTTCAAATGATACTGGACTGATTTACTAATGAGTATGTGCCGGGTTTATATAATTAAAAAAACACATGAAAGTCAAACTCTAGATAGCTAGTGGAATACATTTTCTCCCAAATGAATGTGAAGTAATACAAATACATACATAAATAAATTAATACATTTAAGATATTGCATTTCGTTAATCCCGGATGCAGTAACACACGCTACAAAGGAGAGCTGGTGTGAAGTTCTTTATTTTTCTAGAATGTTCTGTTAGCAGTAGGAGCTCGAGTTGGCTCCTATGCTTTCACTCTGTGTCTGGAAGTGGGCCGCTGGCTCCCAGGTAACGCTACATCAGGAGGAGGTTACCGTGTGTGCCAAGTTAATATTCTAAAATCTGCGCGGGGCATTACTTTCAATTAAAACGATGACATTATGTCTAGCTGTCCCTTTAAACGTCATTATTTCCACTGAACTCTCTGGGCTTCTGTCTGTTGGATAGAAGTGGGAGCTTCTTACAGAAACCGTGCAGAATGGGCGACATCTAGTGGAATTCAGTGGTTACTGCAGGGATGGGCTGGGGGTTTAATCTCAGGTTTTATCGTTTGTACAGACACCAAAGAAGAGGTCTCTCATTGTACAGGAGGACAGCTGGACCATGCTGAAATAAGAAGCTGGTCCTGGAGGCCTCACTGCTGTTCTCTGGCGCCCCTTGTGGATGCAGCGGGCATCGCGGGTCAGAACATGCCCTTGTATGTGAGCTTGTCCTCATCCCTCTTCTCCTCCATCCTCATGTGTAGGATCTGCAGCTCCTTCCTCACTGTCTTGGCCATGCTCGGGTCCAGCTCCAGGACCTTCTGGAAGTCTGTCTTGGCCTGCTCCTCGTTCCACACCTCCACGTGAGCCTTGGCCCGCATGAAGTAGGCTTTCAGGACCCCTGGGAGGAGACAGGGGTAGGGGGGTGGAGCGAGGGTCACTGGAACTGGAACCCATACCAGGGATAGGCAGTGGGATTCATATACTAACCCCTATGAGAGTTTCCCATAGTAAAAGCACAGCAAAGGGTAATAAAGCACAGTGAAAGCATGGTAAAGCATAGGCAAGCATTGAAAATTATAGCGAGGTATGGTAAAGCACATTTAAAAGCATGGCAAACCAGGGTAAATTATGGTAAATGCATAGTATAACCATGGGAAAATCATGGCAAAACTGCATGAACACCATGCAAAAATAGCGCAGTAAACTTTTAAAAGGGACAGGACAGTGATGGCTCAAATTCTTGTAATCTGGTAGTTTAAATCACCTATTAAATTGTAACTCTAAAACAAACAAAAAAAAACACAGAGGCGTGGTTTTTCCAAAGCCTTATACTCCAAAGAGAGTAAATTACTTTTCATTTGTCAAAAGGAGAATTAACTTGAGTAAACTGCATGGAAGTTGTTTAGAAGAAGCTGAATTCTGGATGCAATTCCACCTTAGAGATATTACATTTAATATCTCCATTAGATACTGGACTGCCTGCCATCTAATGTATACCATGGTGCATGTTTACTGGGTGTGTACCAGGGTGCAAGCAAAGATGAGCATGGCTAAGCACTGCAGTAAGCATGGTAAAATAATAATAAAAATAATAAAAACCAGTGAACTGTATAATATAAGCACTGGAGAAGCATTCTAAGATTGCTGTGCGAATCTCCCCTGGTAAAATTGCCCCGTGCCAGCTGTGCTCCAGTGCTGCTCACCAGGGTGGTGGTTGATGATGTCAGTGGTGTGCTCCAGAACCTCATAGTATTCAGCCATCTTCAGCAGGCACTGGCAGTAGTTAAGAGTCAGAGTGTGGACCATCTTCTCCAGCTTGAGCCAGGGAACCTCCCACGCTTTCTCCTGCAGGAGCAATCAGAGAAACCAGTCACCATTCCCAGTATGCCGTGCCATGCTCCACAGTTACACAGCTAGATACGCTCTGTGTGAGTTTCTTGTCGAATGTTATTGGTGTACAAATACAGCAGGAATTTTGGGCGGACAGAAAGGGTAAGGAACCTTGGTCTGTATGTTCTTGAGGCAGATGATGGCTTCTTTGTACTTGCTGGTCGCTGCCTCGTATCTCCCCAGTTTGAAGAGCTTGTTCCCCTCCCCGTGAAGAATTGGTACTGCCTTCATCCTCTCCTCATCGCTCATGGCCCATGACTCTCTGTTGTACTCGGTGGGCTGTTCCACCTGCACCACAAACGGGGATTAACTTTTTTAAATATATATATGGCAGTTTTTTGTTTTTTTTTGCAGTGTCCTCCCCTATAGTTAAACCAGATGGATACATTGTTCTTTGCATTAGGTATTTGCATTGAAAAGAAAGCTGCAGTCTATTATATACCGTGTGTGACTTCTGTGCTGAAGGGATTCATGTTTTAATACATTACAACAAAATAAAAATACAATACTCCCCTCTAGCTGGGATCTCACTGCAGATATCAAGTGCAGATATCAAGTGCAACAGCACAGCAGGGGTAGCGGTAGTGCAGTAGTGTGGGGTGTGCTGGGAGCAGGGGTAGCGGTAGTGCAGTAGTGTGGGGTGTGCTGGGAGCAGGGGTAGCGGTAGTGCAGTAGTGTGGGGTGGGCTGGGAGCAGGGGTAGCGGTAGTGCAGTAGTGTGGGGTGGGCTGGGAGCAGGGGTAGCGGTAGTGCAGTAGTGTGGGGTGTGCTGGGAGCAGGGGTAGCGGTAGTGCAGTAGTGTGGGGTGTGCTGGGAGCAGGGGTAGCGGTAGTGCAGTAGTGTGGGGTGTGCTGGGAGCAGGGGTAGCGGTAGTGCAGTAGTGTGGGGTGGGCTGGGAGCAGGGGTAGCGGTAGTGCAGTAGTGTGGGGTGTGCTGGGAGCAGGGCTAGCGGTAGTGCAGTAGTGTGGGGTGTGCTGGGAGCAGGGGTAGCGGTAGTGCAGTAGTGTGGGGTGTGCTGGGAGCAGGGGTAGCGGTAGTGCAGTAGTGTGGGGTGTGCTGGGAGCAGGGGTAGCGGTAGTGCAGTAGTGTGGGGTGTGCTGGGAGCAGGGGTAGCGGTAGTGCAGTAGTGTGGGGTGTGCTGGGAGCAGGGGTAGCGGTAGTGCAGTAGTGTGGGGTGTGCTGGGAGCAGGGGTAGCGGTAGTGCAGTAGTGTGGGGTGTGCTGGGAGCAGGGGTAGCGGTAGTGCAGTAGTGTGGGGTGGGCTGGGAGCAGGGGTAATGGTGTACTAGCGAAAACGCTTGTCAGCTTGTTCATTAGAGCTTCATAATGCTTGTGTGAGTGTTTCTGAAGTCCTGGGGGGTGTGTGTGTTACAGTGTGGGTAGGTGCACACAGCACATGCACTGCACTCCCAGAGGCACACGGAGGGATCTGTCTTCAGAACCTGCACCTTGACCAGCTCCAGGACGAAGATGAGGGGCTGTGGTTCTTTCTGCAGCTCGTCCAGGTCTGGGTAGCCCAGGCTGTGGTAGGCAAACATGTTGGCCATGCCGCAGGTGTGCACGTGCCAGTCCACTGGGTCCTTGCCCTCTGCAATGCGACGCAGGCTCTTGGCAACGATAGGGTAGAGTCCGGTGTGCTGGGGGCAGGACAGACAGTGAGGGCACATGTGGAGATGTACCATACTCTACTGATAGGATCGGTGTGGTTGGGCTCTGGGGTAGCTAATGTGTTTTATATATCTACACACACACAAATGCATTCACATACACATGCAATACTGTCCTTATCCTGGATAGATCCTCTCTAGTCACTGCTTGTATAATTGCACCACGTTACGTTTCCTATTTCTAAACATTTAAATAAAAACAACCGTGCTTTGTGAATATGGCCCAGGATGTTAATTACTATGCTTCAATACAGCGACTTTATCTTTATTTGTATAACCGAGAGGTTTAGGGTAATGAAGATGCAGCTGTACAGAAAACATGTGCAATGCTCACCTTATTAAAACACAATCAGATGAATAACCGGTAGACATATAAGGGTTAATTGCAGCCCAGTTTTATTCCTTTTCTTTGTACATACAGGGTGTCAGAGGCATGTTCAATATTGGATCAGTACTCTATTGTTCTCATGCAATGTTTGTATTGCTGCCTCATTAGATTTCAAGCCCTCTACTAATCCTGGTTAAGAAAGCGAGGATTGCTGACAGAGCACAAACAGCAGGTAATCAGGACAGGTGTCCCTTCAGATTACTGCTGCGCTGCCCAAAGCTGCTAACCGCTCAGCAGGAACTGCCTTGAGCCCCTCCGGCAGTAAACAGAGACCCAGCAAGCTGAACCAGCTCAGGGGTGCTATTCAGAGCTGGAAACCTTGTGAGAGTCGAGCAGTCTTCTACTTTCAAGTGATCCCGTCACCCTGTATGTGTCCAGCCTCCTATCGGCTGTTCTGCACTCGCAAAACACTCTTGCAAGAGAGATAGGTGTTTTGGATAGTGATAACCGCTGATCACAACACTGCACTTTCCTGTAAGCTCCGCGATGGCATCCTAAAGACACACACTCTGCAAAACAACAACGCAGACAAACCAGGAGACACCCAAGCAGGTGTTGTGTGTGTGTGTGTGTGTGCGGCCAGCTGTGCTAAACAATAACACCTTAACAGGGACAGCAGAGGGGGTGTACTCACAATGACATCACACAAGAACTCAGCCACCTCCCCGACCCTCATGGAGCAGAGCAGAGACTCCCAGATCTCCAGCTTGAACATGTTCCCGATCACCACCTCCATCGGCACCCCCACCTTTTTACTGTCATCCAGCACCGTGCGATCCTCGTCACACAGCATGGTGCGGAAATGGAACGACACCTGCCAGGAGCACAGTCTAGAATCAGCAGGCAGCGCATACCGTCTGCCTGACTGCAATATTCTGCAGGCGGTGTACTTGTTTTCTATAGTAATATTTCTTATAAAAGTTTACCATAGTAAAAGCATGGAGGAGTGTAATACAGCACAGTGAAAGCATGGTAAAGTATTGGTAAGCATTGTAAAGAACAGCGAGAAATGGTACATTATATGGATAAGCAAGACAAGGCAAAAGGGTGCTGGGAGGGTTACCTTTGTGCCAGTGATGAATCTGGGCAGGTCATCGCTGCCCCCGTGTACAATGGTCTTCTTCACTCCCTCCATGTTGAGCAGCATCGTCTTGTCCATGATGGTGAGACTGGGAACCAGAACATCAGAGACTGGGACACCTAGCTGGCTGATCTGTATCTCCAGATATGTGTTAGTGTGTATGTGTTGGTGAGCAATCCTAGGCAGGGATTAACTGGACAGGGATAATAGGATCAGAACCATCCCCCAGCCTCCCTCCTCTCTCACCCAGAGTTTGAAAGACTTTCCTCAGCATAAACAGACAGTGCCTCCCCCGCACTGCCAGCCCCTACTCTCTGCACTTGAAAGAAGGCTCTGGAACACATAAGAGGTTTCCAACAGTTTTCAAGGACAGCTCCCAAGGAAAATCCCATCTCTGATAGAAACATTCCCTAGTGACATATGCGTACTGGATCATTGCCCCAGTTTAAAAGCCTTAGCAGATCCATTAGCAGCGTTACCAGCAATGACAGCAATTGATTTTGAACACAGTTCTTGCACAGTAGTGCTAAGACGGTAGCAAACTGTCTGATAAAGTACCGCGTTACCGTAATGGATTAATAGGTTGGATTGCTTCTTAGGCCCAATGCGAAATAGATGTCGACTTCAATATTGGTAGGTGTGCCCAACTGCCATGTGTCGACAGTAATGCACTTTATGACCCAGTAATGCACAGTAATGCACGTCTGTTATAGCAGTCTGCTTGTACTGCCTGTTGTTGTTACCAGTTTACTAGACTGCACTTCAATCGAAACCGAATCTTTACATGGGATAGGATTCCTGTTTTGCTGCTGATGTGAGACTTCACCTCAGAATTTCCTGCTGCTGTACTTTCCAATTGAAATCCTCCGTCGCCACCTTGTGGTTCATTTTTTAATATTTTTTTTTTTCTCAGTTCTGCGTTTAGCTTGGAAAGGCGTCACGACCCTGAGCGATAACTTTGTAATACGTAGTGTTGGTTTTTATAAATACAGCTGGATTTGAAGCAAGCAGTGTTGGGATAGCACTGGGGTGCAGCACAAGGATGTTCAGCTTTGGATCCTGTTTTTCATACTTCACTTATACGTGGGCCTGTTTCTCTGAACGCTTCAATTGAACTCAAATAGTCCTGCTGCCTGGAATCAGTGTAGGTACAGTAGAAGCCCTTACATTGCAAATCTTCATTGCTATTTGTAGTTTTTAAGCATTATTGTAAACCGCCTAAAGAAGGCTTCATGGCTGCGTCTATTAAAGTCTAGCAACTTCTTGCAGATGGAATACCTCACTGGTCCACAGTGTGGCGCTGTGCACACATGCCTTTCAAATATTCCCCCAAGTGCAACCTTTTGATACGACGCCAGGTCACACTGTAATTTACATCCCAGCTCCATTGGGCATGAAGGAGTTGTGCCTGCATTATTAAATCAAGGGGTCTGCGCTACGCGTGATTTATTTTATGAATGATTTAAATGGACCACAAAGAGAGAGGCACACAGACACACGCAGGAGTGTAGAGCTGGCATTACCTCGCCCTGATTCTCATTAGATGTGGAGATTTACTATTGTCTCTCTGTGTAGACAGAGACAATTACTGGCAATTTTGTGGTCTGCTAAAGGCAATGCTTGGGCTTCTTCAGTGTTATATCTAGCATTAAAAAAGGTAAAAACAAAAGGGGTTAAATGAGGACGCTTCCACTGGAATGGCATGCTCTGAATCATCGTCTCCATGCAGTTTCAGACCTGTCAAGACACCTGTTTGTACCTATAGATTGGGACGGCCAATGAAATTGCAAAGGGAGCTGTAAGTCATCCTTGATTCACCAATCACTGTGCTTGCTGTTTCTGCTCCCTGAACTAACAGCTGAGCAAAACAACACCTAGCCTCACAGCTTCTTAACCACCCCCACCCCCACACTATCACCCCCCACACACACACACACACACACAGCCCCCCACACACAGCCCCCCCCCCACACACAGACCCACACACACAGCCACCCCCCACCCCCCACCCCACACCCCCCACACACACACACACAGACCCACACACACAGACTCCATACACACACACACACCGAGCTCTTACAGAACGTAACTGGCAGTCAGGCAATGGAAATTCAAACAAACACCTCACTGGGTTCCTTAGAGGAAGGAAAATGCAATGGTTCAGCGAGCTTGTTTCTAAGAATTCGGATAGGGTTTGAAAAATGATGCACTTTGGAATTTAGAAAAACAGACAGACATAAAAAAAAATCATGAGAGCATTTCAGTGCCGCCTGCTGACGAATCAGCAACACCCGAAGCAAACAGCATTTCTATAGCAACTGCACTGCAAAATGCATGGCTGTGTTTTATTGAAGATGAGTCACCTTTCTACTTTTAAAAGAGTATTTCAAGAGGTAATTCACATGACATTTTCTATATATTGAATCAGTTTAATATCCTTGTATGTCTCTTCTCTATGATTCGCTATGGTTTTATTTACAAATAGACACATTTGTGGAGGAAACAAACGATGGGGCACAGGAGAACCTTTAAAGGGACCAGTGCAGTGTGCATCATAGATATGATAAGATTCCTTAAGCAGGGATCTGCAGTGAAGGTACTGACAATAGACAATCACTATAGAACCTTTTCTTCCAGGGTAAGTTTTGTAAAGCACATACCCAGCATAAGCATGAGGAGAAATATGGGACGCGACAAAACTGCTGCGCAAATTTACAATTGATAAAAACCTATTTTTATAAGTCAGTGTTGATAAACGGATAGGCATGCATGCTGCAGAAATTGGTCAAATAAAAAAAGGCTCTTCTTTATGGCGGTACTGGTGATCACGTTGCAGCTCCCTGTACCCCCATTTATATCTATCACACTCACCCCCTCCCTCCCTCGCTCTGTCTGTAGAGATACTGGCTCTGGGGGTGTAATCTTAAAAAAAAAAAAAAAAAAAACCCTGCAGAATACAGAGTATATATTTTCCCAACTAACGCCCCTGCTATCAGCTGTTCCATGACGCAACCTGGATTTGGTCTGTTGAAATAAGTAGGGTTATATCCAAGGCTATGCTCAGATTGTATAACATTGCAAAGTGTGTGCGTGTGTGTGTGGAGGGGGGTGGTTAGCACAATCTCTAGTCCCTATTCACGAACTTAAAGATCTGTTTGAAGGATTTTTTTTTTTTTGTAAAGCTGTTTTTTTAATTGTTTATAAATACAGTAACAACACTGCAGAAAGTTTTCCATAAACATTTTAAAGTTTACAAAAAAGAAGAGCTTAGCAAACTTGGTGTGGTCGTGTCATTTATTTTGCCTTACAATAGTTCAGTTGAAAATCTCCTGTCATACGTGTATTTAAAGGTGGCTTTATTTTATGATATACTGTATATATTACAATTTATACAACACATGCGAGAATACATATCCATGCATTTTCACAGATAAAGCTGGTTAAAAGCATGAGATTATCCTGTCTAAAACGGTTTAATGCTGTTTGTGAAGTTTTAATAGCCAATACTAATCCTGGATGATCTAACCTACAGTATACTTACAGGGATGGAAATAAGACTCCCATTGCATAGTAGTTTGATCCATTCCGGGTTTTGCTATGAGTTTAATAAGACACACCTGAGCTTGTTAGCTATACACCGGTGTTAATCAAGCTTGTAGTAAAACCTGGAATGGGTGAAACTGCTGTGCAACAGGAGTCTTATTTCCATTCTTGTACAAGGGAACATATGGTATTATCTAAATACTCAACATTATTTATATATAATGTAGAAGAATATGCTCAAAAGAAAGTAAAACAAAGTTAAGAAAAGTGGATAAACTAAAAAGAGATGATCTACTAGAATATAAATATAGAGTTAAAAAAGTCGAGTCCCATTTGCAATGACTTACGATACACTTTTGCCTAATATTTCTAAGATAGTTTGGAAACACTTGCGGATTCTACATAATTCAGAAAAATTGAAAAAAGTATTTCTTAAGGCCCCAGTTGTAGCATTCAGAAGAGAAGCTAATTTAGATGAAATTTTAGTTCACAGTAAACATAAAATAATAATTGACAGAACAGATTCTACAAATACTTGCAATAGTACATGTAAAGTGTGTAAATACATGGACAAAAGTAAAAATATAATTAAACATAAGAACACCACATATCCACTAAAAACTAATACCTACTGTAAAAATAGCAATGTTGTTTATGGAATAGCCTGTGAAAAATGTGATGAAATAAAACATGTTGGAAATACTGGAACAAATTTATATAAAAGAATTCAGAACCACCTTTCATTAATTAGAACTAAAAAAATGAATGAACCAATAGTACAACACTTCACCAGTCAAGGACATGACACAAGTGATGTCAAGTTTGTAGTATTAGAACAGCTAAAATTATACAATGCGACATATAGAAGAATAAAAGAAAGTAAATGGATAAATAGACTGAACACAATGATGCCAGCGGGGCTCAACAGAAAAGAATGAACTAATTAACTACAATAAACATATAACATTTAAATAAATAAACACAATTCATTCAAAAGCTGTGCATGCTGCTGCGCTGGGGAGGCCAAATCAAGACTGATCCTCAGAGCCAGCATTGCATGATAATAGAAATTTATATAAAATAATGCTAATTAGAATTAATACAGATTTAAAGACAGAAGTAAAAATGATGTCACAATATATAGAACACCATTACATCATGTAAGAATAAATCATGGATTTGAATATAAACAATAACAAGTAGGTGTCATGCCGTCAAAAAACCTATAAATACCTCCAATGTTTTGATTCAAACAGGCTCCCTTGAGAAAGATATGTACAACATATTGAAACGTTGGGCTGGCTCCTCGAGCTATATATATATATATATATATATATATATATATATGGCATGACACAAAATGCTGTCACATACTAAAACCCAGGCTAGGATTTCATGAATGTGACTCAATGAAATCAGAAGTCCAGGAGCACTAGGATTATTTTTGGTGCTTCTGTAACACACTTCATCACAGCATAAATCAAAGCAGATCAGTGGGAGTAGAGCATTCTCCCTGGAGACTCCGACCCTCACTCTGACCCGCAGCCCGCCAGCTCAGTCCACGAGAGGCTGGTACAACATTAAAGCAACGATTAGGCCTAGCATGAGTGCAGGATTCACTCTGAAGATGGGGGGGGGGGGGGGGGGGAGCATTTTATCCCACTGGCTGTTACAAAGCTGTACTTAGGCAAATCTAATCTGATAACGGTGGAGCGATTTACAGTCATGTTGCATTAGGCCAGGCTGGGTCTGCTATCCACCTTGCATTGCGGATCTCAGAAGCTCAGCAGTACTGGTCTGGTCAGTATTAAGATGGGCTACCATCAGAAGCATGGTGAGTCACTGCAGTGTCATTCCATTAGCATTTCAAAATGTGAAACACTATGTTACCTTTCTATGGAAGGCTCATACCAGCAAGGATGGTAATAAGACTCCTACTGCATAGCAGTTTCACCCATTCCAGGTTTTAGTACGAGCTTGATTGGCCACAGTGTATAGGTAACAAGTTCAGTTGTGTCTTAAACACAGTAAAACCAGGAATGGATTACACTGCTATGCAATGGGAGTTTCATTTCCACCCCTGTACCATTGACCCTTAGTATTGCACCACAGCATTGCCTTTGAAGACCATTTGGTAAGGGTAGTGTGAGTGTGATAGAAACGGTAGTGTCATGAGATATCAAGCAGTGAAAATAAAGCAGGGAGGATGGCAGGCAGGCAGGAATGGAGGTGGGAGGGGGAGGGGGGAGGCGGGCAGGGAGGGAGAGCAGGCAGGGACGGAGGTGGGCAGGGAGGGAGGCAGGGAGGGAGGCAGGCAGGCAGGTAGACAGGGTGGGAGGCAGGCAGGGGTGACTGGGTTCAGCGTGAACAGCCCTGAAGAGAAGGAGGGTGGAATAGCAGAGGGTGAGCTTGTCTGGGCCTGCGTGAAGCTCTGCTGAGTTATTGCATTAGCCGGAGACATTCTTGTCTCCAGACCCTGTATGGGAGAGTAAAGCTGATCAAAGGGAGAGGGAGAGGGGGGGCACAGCATGGGGCAGTGAGGGGCCAGGAGGTTTGTGAATGTGTCTGTGTGTGTGTGTATCTGTGACTCCAACCACGCAAAGTGCAGACAGTCCATGTCCTGAATGATGGCAGGTTGCTGTAATATTTAAATTATTTAGATCTATGGTGTATTTCTGTTTTTCGAATTGTGCCCACTGTCTTAATATCCACTGAGAACAAAGCACCCTAAGGTAATCCAATGTGTACTGAAGATAAAAGCCACTTTATCGAGTCAAGTTTCAAGCATGATGCAACAGAAGACAGACATGGACAAGCTACCTACCTGGTTTAGAAAAAATAAACAGAACAGGCTGTTTAACAAGGACGAATTTGAGTAACAAAAACACTTCTTGGCTTCACAGCCGCTGTTTGAATTGAAATTCCCCATTTTCAGTTCTTTAGTGTACATCTTGCAACAATCTGTTAGTTGCTGATATAATGCCAGCTCATTCTACAGAACTCTGAATACAATAATAAAAAAAAAATCTATTTCTAGTTCAGCCTCTGTTCCAGTGCGAAGGAGGCCCATTGCGTTATTTTAAAGTAACATGTGGCATGAAATGACTATCACTGTATAGTACATATAGAAATACCGCTGTGAATTAATAACCAGTGTTTTACCATTTACAGTAGGAAACTACCACTATAAGTCTTAATAAACACATGGAATATGTGCACAGAATTGCAATAGAAGTCTAATGATGGATACACACAGGAACCCGTGGGATATCTATTTACTGTTTATTAGCATGGATGTGAACTTCAATCAATGTGTCATTGCATAGCAGTGCTCTGGCCCGTAGAGCAGTGCCTATGTATCTGTATGTTGAAGGGCGTAACTTCTGCTCCTGTCCCCTGACTGAACCTCACGCTCTCTCCCTTGACCTTTTCTGACATGCCTCTGCACATTGCTGGCGGTATAAAGGGCATGCACTTTCCTATGCTGACGCACACACGCACAATCACATGGGCCTGACTATTCTGTGAAGGGAAACCGGTTCAGCTGGGTATTCTGAGCTGGCCCGGGGTTTCAAGTCTTGGACTGACTTTCGTCAAACGTCCCGTAGCACAGCAACCCCCAAAGCCATGTCTGATTACAGGCAGCGCTAGTATTATCAAACCTTTCTCTAGAAGTGAATCCACAGACAAAACAAATAAATGCAAGGGGAAAAGTGTGATGAAACACAGAGCACACCTGGGTAGTAAAATGATTAGTTCCTTCTGTGGATAATGGATACACTCTTTGTATTACTGCAGTCCTATGTTCTTCTTTAAATAAATACATTAGAGAGAGAGAGAGAGAGAGAGAGAGAGAGAGAGAGAGAGAGAGAGAGAGAGAGAGAGAGAGAGAGAGAGAGAGAGAGAGAGAGAGAGAGAGAGAGAGAGAGAGAGAGAGAGAGAGAGAGAGAGAGAGAGAGAGAGAGAGAGAGAGAGAGAGAGAGAGAGAGAGAGAGAGAGAGAGAGAGAGAGAGAGCTCCCCTCCCGCTCCTGCATCTGCCCCTAGACTTACTACTTATATTCTCACTGGAGGGTTTACCTGCTTCACCCCCATTCCTCAGAGAGGCAGGCCAAATGTTTTGCACAATATCTTAAGACAAATTATTAATATTAATAATAATAATAATAATAATAATAATAATAATAATAATAATAATAATAATAATAATAATAATAATACAATTACATTTGCTAGATGTGGTGTAGCATTGGTTTTTTTTGTTTTTTTTTATAAGCAAGTGTTACACAGAGTAAAATAACTTTTACTGTTAATTAGTCATTTAGCAGATGCTTTTATCCAAAGTGATCTATGGAATAGGGGGTGAACTATGCATCACAACTGCTGCTGCAGAGTCACTTCCATAGGACCTGGGTTTCTCATCTGAAGGACAGAGCACAAGGAGGTTAAGTGACTTGCTCAGGGTCAGTGGCTGAGCTGGGATTGAACCCAGAGCCTCCTGGTAACAAGCCCCTTTCTTTAACCACCAGACCACCAAGCCTACACAATAGTTGGGACAGAAGTGGAAATCTGCACACAAGCTGTAATGATGCTGGTAACCTCTGAACCAGTCAGAGCGCTGGCTCCCACCTCTGTGCGCTTCCGTCTAGCTGGGCACTTGTGTTTCCCTGCTACTTCAGTCAGTCTGTGATGTCACACCCTGAGAGGCTCCCATCCTTCTCCATGGGACAGTGCTGAACCGGCAAGCATCCCTGAGAGTTTTACTACATGCATTATTGACATAACATTCTGTGATCAGGCACACAGCATTATTAAATACATGCTGGTGTTAATGTAATGCAATTCCATAAGGGTTGTGATTCAAAACAGAGAACTGAGGGGCTAATGCATGATATAAACACAATATTACAGAAGAAAGACACTTCATTATAGCTACTGGGCATATAGTAATTGTTCCTGTATCCAAGTTTTTATATATATATTTTAGAAAGTTGTTTTTTTTCCCCAGGGGAACAAAGCAGATATTGGATATATAATGAACCCTTTGCAGACCCATTAACAGACACAATAGAGCTGGCAAACATATTGCACAGTCACACACTGCTATTGTGGTATTGCAATGGGTTAGCTGTAAGTTATGAGAGCACTCCCAGAAGTTATGAGGGCAAACCCAGAAGACTGTAAACGTGGTTGGAGGTGTCGGGTGCCGACACGGGAAGACAGGGGCTGCAGAGGAAAGGCGTCAATCAACACACACAACAACTCAAACATTTGCAGGGAAAGATTTGCACTAAATGTTTGCTGTGCATTCAAACTCCCTGCCTTACAAATGGGCAATGCCCCGTGGTTAGAGTTCAGTTGTAAAGTGCAGTCCAACTACACAAGTCAGTCACCACTAAACACGTCAACTGTGTAAACTTCATACCTCTGCTATCTAGCTCCGCCCTGTCCCAAGGCATGGTGAGCTCACTATAGCAACACTGTGGAGTATTTCATGGGAATTGTGCTGGAGCACAACACTGGAGCCAGAAGCTCAAAGACCACATCATTTTAAATACATGAAATTACTTTAAATTACATACATGCATGCACAAATCTTTCATTCATTTGACATAACCAACTTAAAAACAATTGCTTTTTAACTATCTGATAAACCAGTCATTGCCTAAATTTTTCGAATTGCTTAGTGAAAGTTACTAAAGCCAAGAAGTTTGATTACTTTAAAAATTGCTGTTAATTAGTATAAATTACTTGCAATTAATGGGGGTAAGAATTACTTAGATGTATTATGCTGTCTTAAAACCAGAACTGTCTGGTTATTGACGTGTATCGCTGACAGCTATCAAGCCAGGCTAGGTCTGCTGCAGCTTTGTTGCCTTGCACAATAATCTCTGCCTAATCCTTAATAGATGCTTCTTTTAAAACACACTACGATCTTGGGCTAATCTAACCATCTTCTTTTAGTTTAAATGGTACAGCAGGGGCGAACACATTAATTCACTTTCCAGGACAAAGTGCATTTTTTTATACATCATGTTAGATTTCTACAAGCAATGCGATCTCACAGCAATTACTTCTGTGCAGGCCAGACAGCTGTGTCGCTAGACAGTCCAGGTAGGGTCATGTGGGGGCAATCATAATCGGTACTTAGCACTTTCTCCATTAGGAACAGATCGCTATCAAATTCCCTTTGGCAATCTCTGATAGACGGGTTCACCTTCACATTTGAGAAACTCACAGACGCATGTAAGACAATACGCACCTTTCTTCTGTCTTGCAGTGAAAAAAAAACTGTTTATAAAACCGGTTTGGAAACTGCGCTTTTAAAATGTGCAACACTTCATAATTATTTACACCTGCTTTTCTTTTTTTTTACTCTTGCAGTGTTTTGTTAACCCCTTCCCCTCTCCAGTAGATTAAAATGATCGTCAGCAGTAATGATGCATGCCCAGGTTTGAGTGGGCGAGAGAGGAGGAGAGGAGCAGTGATGGTGACACGTGCTTTTAATAAGATTACCTCCCTGACTCCTGCAGTAGCAGTCAGTCTTTCCATTGCATTACATAACCAGCATTTAGCAGAGCAGGGAGTCGCCTGGGTTACCAGGGCCTCTCCCACGCCACTGGCTGGGCACAATAGTGCCAGGATTAACAGTGAGGTCACGAGGTGCAAGAGTACAGATTCATTATTTATGTGTATGCATATATATATATATATATATATATTAGTGTGCCTGCATTCATTTCTAATGATGATTATGGAGTGATACGGATAAGGCGATAGACCCCCTCCCTTGATTTAACCAATAAGGAAATAAAAAGGGGGTGGTGATTGGGAGAGGTGGGGGGTGTGAATCACACAAGCAGGGGTGAGTGTGGTTTACTTATAATCTCCTGGTTGGTTAGTGGATGATGTAATGGGGGGGGGGGGGGGCAGTCCTTCCTCCCGTACTAAAGTTTTTATTTCACCTGAATGACAGACGTTTAGGATCTCTGACCCCCATCCGAATCTATGACGCAAAAGATTTTGGACGATGGGAAGCACCTGCCTCAATAATAAAATAAATGTTGCCACCGTTCCCCTGTAAGATTGGAAGACAGGGGTAAATGGACACAGCTGTACCCAGCCTTGTTAGGTTCATGCACAAGATGTGCTTTGTGTGAAACCAGAAAGCATAGTTTAATAGGAGATAAATAAAGATGGCATGAATGGTGACGGCCCGCAATTGTGTGTGTGTCAAACAGGAATTCGCCATCCAGCCCAACCCTTTGCACCACAGTCTCGTCATCTGCAGAGTCTGCATCCAACCCTGTCTGGACTCGCAGACTGCAAACGCATCACAAGCCTTGACTTAAAGCAATTACTGTCAGGCACTTACATTGCAGAGGAATGAAGAGCATGGAACGGTGCATGCGTCACAGCATCATTGCTCTGGCATTACAACAGCAATTGATCTGGCTCACAGCCAGCCCTAATAGCTCTGATGGAGAATGGTAAAGCATGAGAGGCTGGACCCTGCCTGAGCACATACAGCTTATTTTAAGAGATTAGAGGCACTAATCATGGATGTATTCCTCCCAAAGTATTTCAAAACTTTTTAGACCAGTTGCATCACTTAGTGAACATGCACCCCCTAAATTGAAAGTGTTATGGCAGGTATTCTAAAGAAAATGGGTCATGCAGGATAATGCCCTCATCCTTGGTCACTTCTCAGACTCTCAGGGCAATCATTTACTATAACATATATAATTTCTATGCATATAAAAACAAAGATGTATGTAAACTCTGGTTTTTACTTTTGGCGAATGTAATAATAAAATATGCATCTGCAATTAAATTCAAGCAAATACATTGTGTGATCCTCCAATGCCCTTCAGAGTTATTCTTCACATTTTAATAATCTCTATAAGCAGCTTCCACACAATTCACGTAAGTTCTCCTTGGTGGTAAACCCGCTGTCCATGGAGGCTTTGCCGTTCTGCAGCAGCACTGCGTTGGGAGAATCTGCTGCCACGTTTGGAGATGGATGACTCACTCAATCGGTTGCTAGGTACGAACAGCAAGCAGTAAATCAGCACGGCCTCAATATATAGAACTAACCCTTTGAGTGCTGGATTGCCGTCTTTGCGTTTCGGGTTGCCATCTGTTTTCCCTGGATCGAATTCAATACCCTTCATACCTATTCAATACGCCTTCCCAGGACCCTAAAAGATCATCTTACGCATCAGCATTCATGTAGAGGACTAGAGCAACATCACAATGCTAGCACCATAAACTGAGCACAAGTTAGATCAACCAGGATACAATATTACTGCAATAGAGGCCAATATTAATTGGTTGTCAATACTACAGTAGTAATATTGAATGAATATAGGATTTCTAAAGAGAGTTCCTGGAACATTTGTATTCCACATGAATTATTACAGGTTTAATAGGGATTATTACATTATTACAATATTTAATAATTACATACTTTGTTAGAATCAGATCTGTGACTGGATGTGCTAAGGAGGCTTTACTATCCATCTGCCAGCTTGGCTTTTCCAAACTACTGAATGTGCTCCTTGTCAGAACTATCCCTGAAATAATTTACTCGCGCTTTTCATCTGATGTTACTAACTTTACAGCCCCCTCCAGTAACTCCTAGTAGCAAAAACCTGAATTTTAACAAGAAAGTAACATTTGAATCATTGTTTTTATTTGAACAGATGAACGTTGTTTCATGCAGGACAATATTATGCATGCTTGTGTAGACAGGAAGAAAGCTAAATCAATAAAACTCTACAGCATGTGGTATTGCATTTGAAACACACACACAACCTTTAAAAACCATCAATCAGTCAAACGCTGGCCTGGGAGGTAGTGAGGTTTGCTCTCGATTTAGCAAGTTGTCTGATGCAGTAACCTCTAGAGTTATGACTTGTTAAAGGGCTTAGCTACAGCTGAGCTTAGGACTTTTAAAGTGTCTAAACTCATAGTAGATTAATCAGTATTTATAGTCTTATAAAAAAAAAAATCAGACAAGGTCTGAGATTACAAGGGACACAGGTTACCAACACCAACATTTCATTCTGAATATGTCAAAACAAAATACTAATAATTCCAATGTGAACAAAATGCATTGGAAATGTTCCACAGAAACCAGAAACAGGTGTGCACGGCCTGGAGATGTGGTTTTAGAAGAAATACAATTTGATAATGTACAGTAAAGAAGAAGAAAAGAAAGTAAATGGATAAACAGACTAGATACCATGATGCCTGAAGGTTTGAATAGAATGGAACAGTAGATTGTTACATCATTAGCTATACAGTGAATGACATCACAAAAACATTAGATTTAAAGGAAAATAAATGTGCGATTACCACGGCTTCGAAAGCCTACAAATACCTCCAGTTAAACATACCGAAACATTGGGAAGTTGGCTCTTTGTGATATATACGTATAGTCAGAGCTGATTGGCCTGCTTCACAGAAAAGGGGGGAGGGGGGCTCTGATCATCCCTGTGAGCGGGCAGGGGGAATCCGTCTAATTAAAGGGATTGTCAAGATTAGGTAGCGGGTGACCGCCAAGAACAGCAGCGAGTGAGCTCCGATTACCCCCGTCCCAGCCTAATAAGATATCACAGAGCAAACCTGGAAGAAATCCCAAATCCATCTGGAGTGCTGCATCGTGTGTGGCTGCGTGCGTGCGTGTGTGTGTGTGTTACAGCAGATGCAGCTTGCAACACAAAGATACAGTCATGCTTATATTAAAGCAGTCAATTCATTTTAAATCCAGAGTAACTGGCACAGAGATAGCCAGTTATTTTCCCTGGTCTCCCAGATTGAAGTATGAGACATTTATAGTTAGTTAAAGTGCAGACACACAAATATCAGAATGACACCAGATAGCGTTGTTGCAATGGGCAGTGAATGTGTTAATTACCCCTCTATGGAAAATGAGTCCCCCATAACTGGGATTTAAAAAAAGAAAAAAGTGAATAGTGCTCAGGATTCCTGTATCCTTGAGCAAAAAACAAACAAAAATTAAGAAATAAGACACACAGGACAACGGTTGAACCTTATCCCTAGGATTTCATTTCAATTATGGGATAGCTATCCTTACAGTGGCTTTTAAAAAGTACCAACACAAACTGTGTGTGATTACTAGATCTAGATCAACGGTTACTGATCTGTTTTGTTATTTACAACATGTAAAAGATTTCCCCAGCAGGACCATTAGATCCATCATGACGTAATTATGAAAGACACACCAGAGTCCCCGTATGAGCTCCAGTGAGCCGGGCTTGGCTTGCCTCACTTACTCAGCCAATCTCTCCACAGTGCTGCGGAGGCAGCTGGTTCTGGTTAGAGGAGAGAACATTCTCCACCTTTGTTTATTCGTCCGTCCTGCTATTCAAGGGCCACATTTTCATATCCTGTTTTCCGCAGTAGTTTTCATTCCTTTGAAGTGAGATCTACGTTCTGCCGAGAGCTGTTTTCAGGCCTGTTTGTTTGCATGAAGGCACTTGTGGAGTGCAATGCAAATCACACAGCCTGACTTTTCTTAAAGAAATTGCAGCAAACAAAATGATTGTTAATCTGAACCATTCTGCATTTCCAATAGCAGCACAGATTGCAAGTGTGCAGTTTTGAAAGAAACACATGTTACAGCACACATGCACTTTACTTCGTATAGTACCAGATATGTTTTGAAAGGAATATGCAGAATATAAATGAGTGGGTGTGAAAGGCGGAGACGTTTTATTTTGTTAGTTACAATCCAAGAGTAAAATGAGCTAACCATTAAAATAATTACAAAAGCAATCTGTGTTTTGATTACACATTTAAACCTTTGTGCAAAACACACATTTACTTTTTAAATTGTGCACAAAACAAAACAATAAATAAAATGACACTGCTGCATTGTGTTTTACTCCTGCATTTATTTTAAAATGCACCATTCATTAACATGTAATATTAAAAGTACAACAATAAACAAAGTGCTGTGTATGAAAAAGAAACTGAGATATAAAAACATTTTGGATTTAATTGACATGTTTAAAATCATTTTTCGGGATGCCGAGCAGAGTGGTAAACAGTTGTAACTAAAGGCATCCTATACTGAACAGAGTATTCGAGTCATTCTCCTCGTGCAGCTGGAATTCAACTGCACAATGAGGTTGGAAACAGGCAGCTGAACACATTTTAGCAAACTGCCTCTTTGTTAAAGCATCAGAGACTTGACCAGATAGATGTAATCCCATACTTCCAACCTGAGTGTTCAGGAGGACACAGCACCCCAGAACGTTCACAATACTCTTGTGAAATAAAGCAAAGACTTGCCAAAAAGTAATGAGATCCTCTACACTTGCTGTTTCTGTACGAATGGTTGGTTTATTACAGATAAAGTAATAGCTACGGCTCTGTGATTAAACCCTCTTCTCTTAAGAGGAGTGATTAAAACTCTCCTTACCCCACCCACCAGCTCAGTTATTTTAAACCCATTAAGCAATCCTACATTCATTCTTCATCCACTTCTTTTTTCTTGCCTTGTTCTTCAACACGGTCTTCAATGGTGGGGTAGGAAAGGGCCAACCACAACAGTTCTTCAACTGGCAGCTTTAGCTGGTACACAGTGACATAAAGCTTGCCAGTGAAGAACTGCTGCAGATCAGCCAACACACACACAGAGGCGCGCAGCGACCTGACGCTGTACCTGGAGGAAGAGAGAACAGACACTCCATTAACACACGCTGTCTAGACTTCATCTCACGAGGGCAAAGGGGCTGCCAGCAGCCTGGAAGGCCCTGATTCACTACCTGACTGGAAAGCTGTGGTCAAGTGCTTTATGGAACTAGAATACTGGCTACACACCAGCATTCCGGACACCCAACAAAGACTAGTCCGTATAGTGCAGGAGATGGTCAATTCACTACCGTTCCGCTGTTGAAAAGACAGGTCCATCATGCCAACGGCTGAGAACATTCTGTAGGATGTGTAGCACATTAAGCCCTTGAATTTTCTTTTTCTTAAATTGAAGATGCAAACTTGAGTTTGGAGATGTTCTGCTGGACAAGACAGTACTGTTAACTGCTAGTATCCCTCAGCTATGATTCACTGTCACTAGGTCTAGACTTGAAACCAGTAGGTGTACGTTTTTGAATGCAATGGAATAAATGAATACCCGAGTATGAAACTTCAGTCTCCACAGGGTTCACAATTCACAAGCAGCAACATTCATAAAATAGTCAACCGTTCTTTCTATGACTTCACAAAATGACTCTGAAGGATAGGGGGGGTAGCATCAGAGTAAAACAAAACCAGAAGAACACCCAGCAAACATTTACTTTGAGATCTTTTGTGACTGCAGGCTACATAGCCTTAACTGCAAGAGCAACAGTAATGCCAACGCCGTGCCTGGTGCCTCCCTCCTATCTCGGACTCCTCTCTTTGATCTGTGGTGAACACGTAGCTGTGACATCAATGAAGGTTAAGAAATGGTGACATCAATAGTTGCCTGTGTTGACACACACCCTTAAAATGAATCCCTCGGTGGAACAAACTTGATCCAACAACAAAGCTTCAAGTAACCTTTTGTCAGCACTAAAGAGTTTGTTAGTCTCAGCCCAGTCATTTGGATCACAAAAACTACTGCTTATTACATAGCCTTTAACCCTGTGGAGCAATACCAAACATTGCATTACAACAGTCAAGACATTTAGGGGTGTCAACAGTTTCCTTTGTAACCTGCAATAGATATAGGGGACCCAAAGGAATTTTCTAGCCTCTCCAATGCCTTTTTCACCTCTGTGGAGGCCTCCGTGTGCCAAGGTTATGAAACCTAACAGTCTGCATAATAACCAAAACTACACCACGGCACACCAGGGATACGATAATTGCGCAGCAGTTTGATCCATAACAGGTTTTTACTGAAACCAGGATTGTATCAAACTGCTATGCAACAGGAGTCTTATTTCCACCCCTCTCTGTCTTCTAGTCTGCGTTGCTGTCCTCTAGTCTGCGTTGCTATCCTCCTATTCCTGCAGGCAGCAGTATCCGCCTTGCACTCTGCTTGCGGATGCTGAACCCATGCAGCAGGGAGACAGAGGGCTTCACCAAGCAGGACCATCCATCACTGAATTGATCCCCAAAGCACACAGCACAAGAGGCAGCGAAATCTGTCAGAGCACGAAATGGTGTCAGAGTCCTGGTTTAAAAACGGCAGGCAGCGAAATGACTTCCTGCAGCAGAGTGTATAAATTGTGGATTTATCCGTCTATGAATCTCACCCCCCTACCAAACACGCACGCACAGCGTGGGAGTATTTCATTCTCCAGGCTGCTATCCAACATTAAAAACAGCTTCAATTCTGGTGTTTGCTTTGAATACAGATATACCTATACAGAGTCGGGAGTATGAGAAATGAGTCAGAATGCATCACTGTCTGTGGGAAGTTCAGAAAGGGGGATGGGGTTCTACGTCAGTGGAGAATGTACTGCCACTAGCTAGGTGTCCATTTTAGTGGGTGTTACATTCATCTCTAGGGCAGTGGTTCTCAAACTGTGAAACTTGTCTTTTGCAAAACACATTAGCTAGTTTGCTGTTGTGGTGAGAAAGTGTACATTACATTTCTCATACACGCCTCATAATAAGCATGAAAACACAGCAGGCATAACTACTAAGTGTAAGCCCGATTCTTGATGCTTTGGGACTCGCTTTGATCCATCCTGGTTTTCACTTCCTGTCTCTGCTCACACACACCGAGTTTCAGTTTCCTCTGCTCGCTCACAGTGGCTGCTGTAGAAATTATTTTGTCTGCTCTGATCTACCCCAGCAAGTGAGCGAAGCAGTTTTATAATCAAAAGAATTCCAACGCCATTATACAATGGAAAGAACTCCAGGGCAATGCGGAAACAGTATATAACCACTTCAGGAATTCCCAGAATCTTTGGCTAATATTTGCACTGGGAACTTGTGGTGTGTCAAAGCTCTAGAGAGAGCGATGTAAACTGCTCCGAGGGTCAGGAACAACAGTACTGTCAAACAGGGTTGGATGGTGGGAGTGCTGTCACAGAATCATGAATGGACCATTTAAAAAAAAAACACATTGCTGGGACCTCAGAGCAAGGACAGTCAGTACAGAGCATGTGGCAACAGGATATCAAAGTCCTAGGATTTTAGAATCTGAAACCAACACACAACCTAGGTCATCTACTGCTACAGCGCATGCAAAAAAATAATCCTATGAATAAGAAGCCACACAGGCATAACGCAGTACATGCAGATTTATTAGTTCTGCTTTTAGTTAGGATGAAAATGCATGTTGCTTAAATTTTAAGCAGAGTGCCAAAACTTTGGGAGCATCTGGTACTAATTTAGCACCAGGCTTTTGCCTTTTACTACCATGTGGCATTCAAAGAGCAATCTGCTTCTTTATGAAGCCAGTTAGAAAAGGGTCCTGGGCCCCTTCCTGCTAACCATTCAAGACTCACAGCGTTTAGCTGCTCAAGTTTCACTCACCGGTAAAACGGGATACAGCCAACTAGGTAGGAGACTCTCTGAACTACCCAGGGTAGCTCATCTCATAACCCTGCCTCCCATCTTTACAGATGGACAAGCCTGATAAAGCTACCTACTAGAATCAGAAATGCACCCATGGAAAAACACCTAACAGCGTCATCACAGAAAGCTGCAGCCCTAAAATAACAGAGGAGATACAAACACACCAATTGAACCATTTCTTCTATGATACATCAGTACTTGGCATTTCCAAGAAATCTCAGTAAATAAAACATTTACACAGTTATTTTTAAATCAGTTCCCCCAAAGGTTTTTTTTTTTTTTTTTTTTTTAAACAAGCAAAAATCAAGTGTAGGGGGAGTTCATGGGACTTGGCAATTTTATATTTCTGTAGGTCAACTTTCTAGCACATGTATTGTTTTTGTTCTGCTTAAGTACAGACTCAAGGCTAAACAAAACAGATACGAGCCGGGTATACAAGGTCAAAGTATCAAAATCGGATTACATTTCTTTTTATTTTTTTTGCTTCTTTTTGAGTGTGTGTTCCAGTGAGCTGGTCCAGTCTTGGATAAAGTTTTCCTCCCAAAAAAAAAAATAAATAAAATAAAAGTCTCCCCTTCCACTTCGGAGTACAACCAAGACCCGGCACATGTGTTTGTAGAATAAGGAAGAGAAAAGGATACACAAGCTAGGTTTGTCAACAGGCAAATCTTCTACAGCTCCTCAAACAGTACAGTGGCAATGATCCCATTAACCTGGCTGGCATTGACTCAGAGTGGCTTGCATTCCAAGGGAAAGATTAGCAACTGAAGCAACACTTTATGTAAATGGACAGGCTGTTTAGTAGAAATTAAATCATCAGCGGTCCATGTTGCAGGAGCTGGGCTTCAATACCTTCTCTTTTCATCTTTCAGGGATTATACAGAAAGGAGCTGCTGCAGGAACACTAATTGATACATCATACAAAAGATAATGAAGTCAGGTGAGGCTATTAGCTTCAATTACACCAGGGAAACAATCCTGGAAAGGAGTGGTGATGAGAAAACATTCAAAAGGAAGTCACTAAAAAAAACAAAACACAAACACTAAGTCTATTCAAATGTCATTAATATATTGTAGCAGCTTCACTGAAAACGACTTGGAGGACACACTACAGAGGAGAGGTACTCCACTCTAGCCCTTGAGATCTAATCCAGTCCAGGTTTTTACTCCAAGCAGGTTCTAATGGCATTCAATTAACTAATTTAGGACTGGGTAGGAATAAAGCCCAGGACTGGAATGCATCTCGAGGGCTAGGAGTTGGGTACCACTGCTATAGAGGCTAGCCAAGAAGAAGAAAGGCAGTTTGTAAATTACGGTTATATAGGCAGGTCCTTATAGAAATCAATGTATGACACAGAGCCGTGGTGGGTCAGTGGAAATTAACTCTGGGATCAGGTTTAAACAAAAGGCAAAGTGATTAAACTCATGGTTATTAAGACCTGACTACGGATCACATCAATGCGTCCATCAGCTCTACAGTAAAAAGTTATAATCCCTGTATCTTTCTGATCTAGAAGATCACAGCAACTAATACAGAATAACAGCAAAGAAAGCGACAGTGTGCGCTGGGGTTCAAATCATCCCAATTTATTTAAACAAAAAAAACACAACACATTTCCTTTTAAAAGTGACTGTGCACCTGGCTCCTAGCAGAAAGACACGGGACGCTGTGCCAGCTCTTTCCAGAAAGAAAAAGATTAGTCCTGGCTGATACAGTAAATCAGGAAACAGAGCAGGGCCTGTGCTCTACAGGCTGGTTCCTGCGCTCTCGCTCTCTCTCTCCAGCTCTCTTTCCGTTGGTCAAGTCTCCGTGCCATGCATTCCTAAGATGCCTGGTACATATGGTATAAATTCCATTCAGTCTGTAGGGCCCCAGAGCACTGTCTGAACTCTGTTCCAAGAGCCGACTCCTCCCTTTCTTGCTCTGCTCCAGCACAGCACAGCACTGGGACCTTTTTTTTTTTTAATGCATGAATCAGCAAATGGATGAAGGCCATAGGAGTCTGGAGGAAGGATCGTGCTGATCGGCTGCATTGGGGAACAGTCCTTGAAGCCGAGCCGCTCAGGCTGACTTCTGCAGGCGTGCATGCAGGAGCTTGGAGGGGGGTGGGGTGGAAAAGCAGATGCATATAATGGTAAAGCCATTACCAGGCCACATGTTCCAAATCCACCACAGCAAAGTTTAAACCCAAATACGTACTGAAAACACACACACACGCAAACGCAAAGGTAAACAAAACAAACTGCTCTAATGCAGCAAGTTTTGTAATGAGCGTCAATGTAAATGGAGGGTTTTTATTGATGGCAATTATATGAAAGTCGATACATATAAACGGTCTTTGACGTTCGCGCAACATCTGCCTGCAGCCTGTGTGGATTGTATTCTGCGGGTGTAACAGGAAGCAGTCCCAGGTTAATGTTGGCACAAAAAGAGATGCAGTTCTGCAGCACGGTTTCACAGGGCAGATGGAATCACGTCACAATAATCTCAATCCAGAACCCTTTTTCCTCATTCTTTTCTAAAATTCTAGAACTGTGCCGGAACCAGTTCCTACTGCAGGCTGTACTGTAAATATCCCTCCTCAGTTTATTCTGTGAGAATTAAATCTCTATACTGGAGCAGCTCACTGTCACAGAAGGACTCCTGCAGTACCGCTGGGAATACTTTCACTGCAAACTTTTCTGTCCTTGAAGCCATGGCACGCAAACGAGCCAGCGCTCGGTGGAAGCAGTAATCTCTTCTCTTGCATTAAACAATGCTGTCTCTCACTTCATTAGGTATTACCTACTCTGTGAACTGATTTCAACTGCAATAGATTTAAAAATATATACATCCTCTTGAAGCTGCAAAGACGTGCATCCTTGCCTATTTTTTTTTTTTTTTCAGTATAGCGATTTCTGACATTTTCTCCTCCCAAGGTAGATTTTCCAGAAGACCACCACTAGCACAAGGACCAAAAACAAATGCTTCAGATATTACAGTGCAATCCTTTCTGCAAAGCAATGGAACTACAAAGCCAGTGGTCGTTTTTTTTTTTTTTTAAAAGAGGGATTGATTAGAACAGATGTTAGTACCAAACACTACAATTCAATGTTTAAATTAGACTTTAGGACAACGGTATGCTGCATTACAGCCAGAAGCAGCAGATTATTATAGAGGTGATTCGTCAGCAGATAACTAGAACACAACAGGAGCCCCTGTGATGGAAGTAAAATAGTAACCAAGACCAAGTGTTATTGTAACTAACTGAACAGACTAACTAAGCTACACAGCTTATGTTACTTGGAGGATCTTGCATTTCCAATCCAAGTGGTCAGTCCCTTCCAAGTCCGTTCTAATATTACAGCCACCTATCTATATCAAAAATGTGGAGCACGGTTTCAGAAAAAACTAAAACACACAAATTGTTATATCTTGGTCCCCAGATCCCTAGTATTTATTTATATATTTTTTTTTGTAAATTTGCCACCCATCATTTTTAACACACTAAATCACAGGTGAAAAAATGTTTTCTGGCCAAGGTAGACAGACGTCTTCATCAGCAAGAGTAGTTTAGTCACAAGTCAATACCGTGTTTAAAATGAAGTTTAGTTGACGGAAGATTATAAAAAGTGTTGGCTTTCAAAAGAAGGCACATGAAAACAGGTGCAACAAAAACAAAAACAGTGAAGATATCTTTCAATTAAAAAAAGTAAAATAGAGAGAGTGTGCTGGTGGCTGAGCAGATTAAGGTGGTGGAATATGTGAAGAATCCTGCTCTCTCAAATCAACCAACGCCCCGACACAGAGGAAAGAGGCTGCAGCCCAAATGCAAAAAGGGACGCCTGTTTAGAAGCATTAAAACGAAACCTGTCCTGTTGGCATCTGATCAAACAACCCTGAACGAGGAAAACACAAATCAATAAACAAATCCATTTGCACATCAGGGCACAGCAAATCTACCTGCATCACCAACTTAAAACAGGCTTGAAATAATGCTACTGTAATGTTAATGCAATTTTTGTTGTAAGAAATCATAACATATAAACTGCTCAAACACAGTACATGTACATAGTCCTTGATTTTAGTTTTGAATTTAAACATGATTGAAAAAAAGATGAGGTTTGTAAAGGCTCTATACAAACAAATGCTGTCAGGGGATCTGGCAAAAACCTTAGGTCAGGAAAACCAAGCAAAACAAGTACTGTGATTCCCAGGTCCCTTACATGAAAGAAAAAAAATACCAGCAATGGCCGTCTAAAAAAAAAAAATCTGTTCTGTCAAAGTCCAATCACAGCTCCACTTTGACCAGCTCTGTGGATCAAATCCTTGAATTGCACAAACTGCATTGCGTAATTACACACTTGGTCAAACTTACATAATATTAATAGTTTTTCATTTTAAAAGATACAAAACCAAAAAAAAAAAAGCCAAATAGCTTCACGATTTAAACATTCCTCCCTGATACGACGTCACGCAGCCAAACTGCACCCCCATTTCCCTGCAGTACTGTAGAGGCCCGCCGTTCACAATGCAGACATGCTGTGCAGGTGGCGGTGCTGCGTTTAGGACAGTCCGTCCCAAATGTAACGTCATCCTGTTTAAATCAAGGAGCAGCCTTCTTATTAAACTGATGGCAAACTCATTGTTAGCTTTAAAGACAATGATCCTCTCCCTTTTATGCAACATTTGTATAAATACAATGTCTATGAAATTACTATTTTTAAAAATCACTAAAACTAACCAAATATAAATCACTTTATTGAACACAATGTAACATCAACCCAATTGCCTTAGACACATTTACTGAATGCATACATGTCTAATATTAAGCTGAATAATTTCACGTACTTGGGTAGGATTTACATTTCATTTTCATAGTATTAAAATATAAATGAAAAATACATTACAGGCACTACATTTTTAATGATTAATACCAGTAATGCTCTTCAATGTATCTTAAAGTACATACCGCACTGTAGGATTCAATTCAGAGCAGGCGTTTAAAATATACTGTAAGCCAGCTGGAAAACAACGCCCTGGGAACACACACAGTATTTGCATTTGATCTTTCAAAACCTGTTGCGTTTAGAAAGCCCCATTTACTCCTTAACTTCGCCTAAACTATTCAAGTTAAGGGTGTTGTCACAAGAGATTATGGATTTTTAGTATATATGAGGCATATTAAAAACGGGAAAGACCCAAAACACAACCTAAATATTCTGATGCGTTTTAAGAAGCTCATCTCTGCTCGTGTTAGATTGAATTTATTGCATCACATAAGGGTGTGGCCTTGTGGAATTTGCCCGAGTTCTTTCGGTAAGATCAGCTCAAAAGGTTAAATGACTTCACTTTTTGCAAACGAAGATTTTTCTACCTGGAAGAAAAGGTGTTATTTTGTTGACATCCTAAATAACCCAGGTCTGTTTACCATCTTCTCGGTAAACCTTTATAAAAAGTAAACTTGTTTTTTTTTTTTTTGGGGGGGGGGGGTGGTGGGGGGGGGGTGTTCCAAAGAATAAAACTGTCCGCTTTGGTTTCGTTTTAACGAAAGCCATTTTTAAGACCCCCTTTTCTTCGGCGACGATATTTAAATGTGGTTTTCGTTTGCCTGGGCGTTAGATTAGCAAAAGTGCTTACGAAACTGTACCCATTTAAGCGACTGGTCCTTTACATGGCGGAGGAAACCAAAACAGCGCACCACAGGTTAGGCTTCTGTTTTATTCCACAATCTAGAACTTTCTAAATCCGACCATTTACATTTACGATCAAATCAAAGGATATTATACTTTAGATAACACCGCAACCACCTTTTTTTTTAAATAAATACAATCAAATTAGCACAG
Source organism: Acipenser ruthenus (assembly GCF_902713425.1). Classification (NCBI taxonomy): domain Eukaryota; kingdom Metazoa; phylum Chordata; class Actinopteri; order Acipenseriformes; family Acipenseridae; genus Acipenser; species Acipenser ruthenus. The sequence goes on from NC_081214.1 coordinate 3,575,407, forward strand.
AGTGTTGCCCTCTGTGCTGTTTAATTGCTTTAAAACGTAATTTATATTACAAGAAGTGTGTAATATATATATATATATATATATATATATATATAATCACAAAGGCCGAGGATCTCAATTCAGCAATATTCTAGCTAACACGACATCTTCACGAGACTATTTGGATATATATGTTTAATTTCCTTTTTTATTTCCAAAAATCACATCACTTCCTTGCTAAAGCCAAATATGTGTTTTTTTTTAATGTAACAATTAAAAAAAAAAAAAAACTATATGCCAAAGACTGCACATACATATTTTCAATCCTGTATAAACTTCACTTACTTTTTTCCAATCACCATTGAGGCATTTTCCAAACAGCATGTTTGGCATTATTCACTGCAGTCTCCTTTCCGCAGTTCCACGGCGCAGACACATCTCAGAGTTAGGAGGCGCGGAGCATTTTTTCAGGACAGAGTCCGTTTCTCTGAATTACTAAACCTAGCCTGGCCAGAGACGCTCTCAAATACTAATCTAAAAAAAAACTACTACAGTAAAAAATAATAAAACATCTCTAACTTTCGACACCTTTTAATCTTTGTGTGTTTATGACGCTACCTGCATTCACTGTTAATAATCGTATTCAGCCACTTCCTCTCTAGATGCAACATTAATCTCTCACACAGGGCGGAGTTTTTTGTGTTAGTTAGACTTTTTTTTCCACCAGGAGAGTAGACGCTCCCTTCAGAAGTCTTTCAACTCACTATTTTAAGTTAATTGTAAATGCTGAATTTCCGGTCCGTTTTTGTTTTTTTTTCCCTACTTTTAAGGTGTAATCATTTCAAACCGGAGCCCCACCTTAACCCCAAATCATTGCTTCGACCAAAGACAGTCTTCGCTACCCACAACTTTACATAACAATTAAAAGCTACAGTCGACCCGTCCGTTCAAATACACCCAGCAAGGTAGGCTCCCATCGCTCCCATCGCTCCCATCGCCCTCTCTCTCCGCTCACCAGTTCTGTCTAGACTCTCTCTCGAACTCCCTTCAAACCGGCTTCGCACTCCGATCAGCTGGCAGCGCAATGACGCAGCCAGAAACAGCTGGCCAATCAAACCCCAACGTCAAAACAAAAACTATGACGCACGCCTCCCGGAACGCGTGATTGATAAAAAAAAAAAAAAAAACGCCCAACCTATTGAGATTGAGTTCCCCTTTCCTTTATTCCTATTGGCTGTGCGGCCAAGCAAGACTGACCAATAAAAAACATTTTACTCGCCTTTCAGGCGGGGACCAAAGCGAATAGAAAATGAGTTCCAAAAGTCACCACCCCTTTTCGAATGAGGTATTTTGATTGATGGTATTTGCGCCCAATCACGAGTAAACCCCGAGTTAAAGGTACGGGTCAGGCATAAAGGGAGTTGTAGATATTAACGACTGCCTGAATTACCAGACTCCAACTCCCGTCAACCATTTGATTTTATGTGAGTTGGCAATATTGTCAGTGAAGTTAACCTTTTTTTATTTCCATTTTACAGTTAATTTAATAAAGCAGTAGGGTTTTGTGCTGGCTGAACAGCAAATGGAATGCAATTTATGTTAACAACATACAGCTGATTCAACTAACCAGTGATTCTGTTCAGAGGTTAAACTACTTCCCCTCCATGATGCAGTTTTACAGACCGCAACTGTACTCAGGACTATATATGCTGCTATTGTATTACTAATGAAATGTTGTTTTGGAGCATTCTGTGTTGCAGATCATTTTGCTGCAGAATGTGTACATGGTACACTGCTCCCCACTTACTATAACCAAGAGCATGACCAGCCATCGAGCCAGCTAGCTCCTGATTGCATGACTCACCCTGCACACTTTTGTGTAACGGTGCCCTTACTGGATTAGAGACCGGGGACGGCTTTTCCTTTCATATACATTATCTTCACTTCAACAAAACCTCAGTGCAGATTTTATACTTGAGCATGCCTGTGCTCCATGCTGATCCATACCTAATAGCCCCCCTATGCCTACCTTGCTGGATAGAGACAGACAGGGAGAGATTTACTAACAAGAACTAAACGGAAAAGATGAATTGGATAACGATAGAGTGGGCTAAGACCGATGAGTCATGCTGGCTGAAAGGGTCAGGTATGTCCTAAGAATATGAACAGAGTGACTGTCACAGAATGGGCTCCCCTGGAGTGTGCGGAGCTAGTCAGTCACGATTATTCCTACTGCATTCATATTCACTTGTTTTGTATTGTCTATTTATACCACCAATTGCAAAACAGACAATCAGTGACATTTAGAACTGGGTGTATGTGAATGTGTTGGTGGTAAATCAATTAGTGGATACTTAAAATATATTGTTGCCAATTTAATTCCATCACCCACAACCTCCACAGCAGTTCAGTGACAAGGTAGTGAAATTACACAGGGAACAATCCCCCAGTAAAGCAAAGCTGCAGGAATAAAGAAAAAGGGATTTAAACAAAGAGGTACCCATGAGGCAGCAACTCTAAGTAAATATCACAGGGTATTATCTAACATGGTAACAAGGCTAGCAAATACTGCTTAAGCAGTACCCACAAATGCACACCTTGGGATCACCTGAAAACCTTTGAGCATGCAAACAAGATAAATGTTTTAAACTTGGAGATGTTTTGTTTATACTCTGTTAGAGGGCTTTTTTGTAGGTGGTTTACGTTTATTACTAGATGGCCCATATACTCTGCAAGCCAGGGGGGCTGAATACGAGTCCCTTGACACCAACAAACACTGTCTGTTGAAATCCGTAATTAAAAAATAAAGACTCGCCTCTTGCCAAAGCCAGTGCAGAAGTGCAGAACGCAAAAAAAGAACACTTCCTTATTCATGATTTTACAAAGAGGTTCTGGCCTTCTCAGAGATGCATAGCGTGCCTGACACAAGGGGCCATTTCTAGTGCTTTCAATGATTTAACTGTGGGACTCTATGAGATCCAGATCCAGCTGCTTGATCACTAGTAATGAGAATGTGATGGGAGGCTGTAGAACATTGTATTATTACATTTCAGGCTCAGCAATGAACTGCTAATTAGAATTGCATTACGGAAAACAACCGACAACAGGATCGTATTCAGCAATTCAATTGAGGAAGAACTACTAAATTACTGTTTAGCTTCTATGTGTTTGTTATAAGAAGTACATAAGTAGTATGTTTAACCATACTGCTGTAGTGCCCAGTTGTTTTATCTGACTATATCGTACTACTTAACCACCAACAATCAACTGTGGGTGAGAATCCAATCTGTTAAAATTGCTCCCTTAGCAAGATGATTATTAAGATACATATCCAACCTCTGCTTGGTGTTTTGCAACTGCTGACAAAGTTTTAAACTTTATTAAAAATGACCTACAGTTTTTATACTGTTAGACTGGGTTACAATCATTGCACTACAGAGTAGCTGTAGAATATTATGAAAGGGGTTCAGTGGGCATCCTACAGTTGAAACAAGAAACAGGATATGGGGTTACTGTTTAATGTTCCAGCTTCTGAACCCACTGCAGTGCGTGTGTTTGATAAAAGAGAGCGGACACTGACTACAATTCGAACAAACAGCAGCCATGTGTGGCTTTTAAGTAGGAGGCATAATCATTTTTCATGTAATTTGTCCGCATAGCAACAGGCAGAAGGAACTAAATGGATTGCTACAGACGGATGACAGTTCTGAACACATTTTTTTGAATTTGATTTTTCTCCCCCATTCTATGGCACAGTCATCTGTACCTCCACAGGGGCCTGCCACTGCACTGTACTGCAGGCAGCCTCTGTCTGATTTACTAAACTGTGCCTTTAATAGAAATGTCAATGGCAGAGTCTGGAGAGGTGACTAGTACCATATGCAGCCAATCAAAAGTTCAGCTTTGAAAACACCTGTACCAATCAGAGCAGCCGGTGGGCGGAGGTTACAAAACCCAGCCGAACCCAATGACTCAGCAAAGGCGAATGCGTGCCAGATGACACTTTAGAAGAATTTAAAGGCACAGGATGCCATTTCCCACTACTGCAGTGGGCATTTAAAACGAATAAGTTGTTTTCTGTATTTACAGCCTTGGAGGTGTTAGAATAATTATATTAAACTGCAGTATGATCTGCATGCAAGATGAATGTAATATCCACAGCGTGAGCCCTGTCTTTGATCTCTATTGAGTAAACCTTATGATGACTAAGCATTCCAGTTATTTCAGGGATTTCAAAATATCCTGCACTTGATAGAAACAATGTCACTGACCTGCTCCTACGCAGTATACTGCTACATTACCTTAACTTCACACCAAGATCTCAGATCTCTTTGCTGACTCCTATCTGTAAAGTGGACAAACACCACACCTATTTTTACAAAACTACAACCAAACTATCAAGGCCAATTGTCTCAGAGAAATAAAAGTGCATAAAACTATCAAGAAACAGCTTAGATAAGGTCAGACCTGTACATTATAGTGCAGTGTACTGCTTCTGCTTGTCTATTCAAATTAAAAGCTTTGTTCATATACCCCAAACAATAACCTTTTTTTTTTCTGGAGAACAACCAATTTTCTAACACGGAAGTACATATTAGGGAGCATTTGAAGTATTTTATCCACACCTATTAAACACTCACTAGTGCAAAAAAAATACTATGGTAAACTTTTATAAGGATTTCAGTGTAAATGATATAAAAATAATGTATGTAATAAAGCTATAATAAAGGATCTCGTGATGATAATATTCCTCACACAACAATAACTGAATGTAATTGATTAGGAACAGGGTGAAACAGTAACCTGGGCTGGGAGTGGTTTTTCACTCTGTCTTACGTGGTTACATGTCTGAGCTCAACCTGCCCAGCCATGTGTCTGCTTATCTCTCTCGGGTACGGCACAGGCACACCACTCTGATCTCAGGCCTCTCCTTCATCTAATTTACAAAATGAAATCCTGTTTTTCTCTCTTTGCCTTCAGTCTCCCCTTCTCTCTTTCTCTTGCTCTCCCTCTGTGAACCTTTAACTTGTTTTTTTAAAAAGGGGCCCTTAGTCCTACAGAATTCACGAGGCGGGTCTGTAAGCAGGTAGGATCAGCCAGTATGTGTGTCTGCTTAAATCGGTTTGTTCACTTGAGCACTGCTCCAGGGTAACCCAAAACAGAGAACGGTCCATGAATGGCTAATTTGAAGGTCAGTTCAATCATTGTAATCCTATAATTTGACAGAACAACAGTGTAACAATTTACAGAATGTATCCAAACAAAAAAATCACCCTGAGGCTGCAATTTCGTACCATTCAAGAAAGCTTATCCGGCTGCAGAGGGAGATGTCTACAGCAGTTAGTTATTCGCTTCTTTGAGACGTTACAAAAACACCTTGAAAAAGCGCTTCCCCTTTACCAGCTGATCGCGTGAACTTACTGACCCCGCAGGACGAATCATCTGTTTCCACATCCCGCCCACGTGACTCCCTCTGCTCACACGCACTGGAAATAGTGTCAGGAAACACTAAAGCTTGAGACCACTCAAGGGCCAGTCTAATAGTGGTCTCTTAACACAGGTGGTCTCTTAAAAGAGGACCCATAACTTATGAATTTTCTATCTGTCTCGGACATGCTTTCCTGTAATTATGTATGTCTTACATACAGTGTAAAATCCAGTAGATGTAATATGAACAAAAGAAAGTATGTTAATAACATTCATTTAGATCATGCATTTACAAAACAAATTATTTTGTTAAAGTAATGAATGCTTGCCTGTCTCAGGGCATATGGAATGTTTTAAGTCCTTTGCAAATTTCAATGGCTGAGTCTGCCTTTCAGGTTGATTCATTGCATCCTGAAAACAACGCCAGCTTAAGCATGATATCTTTTTCGATATCCTCGCACATTGTTTTCAAACTCTTTTAAGTATGGCTTGAATGTTTCGGCGTTTACTTTCCTTTTAACGGGTCGCCTTTAAGTCTTAAGCCGCCACATCCTAATTATGAGACCATTCTGTTAAATTAGGGGGAAAGAACACCACAGCACGAAACGAACACATTGGAAGCTGCCTAGTTACCAGGCAAGTGCTGAATGAAATGCAAGTTAAAGTATCATCTAGGGGGAGTAATTAATGTCATTGCTTGCTCTTGTGTTCGAATAATGAAGAAGGTTAGTTAGTAATTAACCGTTTAATTAAGTTTAATTAAGATATTGAATCGGCTTTTATTGATTACGGATAAAAGGCCGCTAAAATGTATTCCTTTGAATTTAGGACCGTTTAAAACCATATTTTTCTTATAACTATAGCCATGTGTAAGGGTGCTTAATACAGGTTTGAGCCCGTTGCTGGGTAAGATAGGTGGTCGCTTAATACAGTTAAATAAAAGCACGACTATCATTGGGAGGAATTTAAAGTGGTCGCTAAATAAAGGTGGTCGCATGAGCAGGTTTGACTGTACTTGTAAACAGGCAGTCTGGCCTGCTGACAACGATACGCTAGTGACCACTGAACCGCTGAAGTGCACTCTTGTTTATAAACCACACAGAGTTACAGCATGCCGGTTATAAGCATTGCACTCATAATGACGACACATCAGCATTCCAGACCCGTTTGGATTCTGGGAAGTCAGTCGGTTGTTATTATCATGCCTCTTGCACTTTGCTTCAAAGTGAACCGGAAGCGACCCAGCCCCTTTGGATATTTAAACAATGCTTGAGATGCTGAGAAACCAAAACAGCTAAACAGCCATATAATCCAACCTGAAGATCGTCTGTATGTGCAGCTTGAGTTTCCAGCTGATTCCAGTATCCTTGTTAAAACAATGAATTAATAATTTTGCCTATTGAAAGATAATAGGCAAAATTGTGCTCTATCCTGCGGTGAGATGTTAAATCAATGTCCTATTGTAAGTGACTCTGCATATAATGCACAGTTCACAGCCTACCTCTGTAAAGCACTTTTGTGATGGTGGTCCTCTATGAAAGGCGCTATATTTCCTACAGATGTCAGGACTGCCCAGTCCCTGACCACATTCCGGCGCCTCCTCAAGACTCACCTCTTCAAAGAGCACCTGTAGAACTCCTCTGTTTGTATCCTGGGACACTATCACCCTTCATGTAAATGTGCTTTATTTTGCTCTTATCTGCCCCCTATTTTACTGCATTTAATCCTGTACTTCAGAATACTGTAATCTGCCAAGTGTTTAACCTGTAGTACTTTGTATTTAATCACATCCTGATGTAACTATCACTATTTAATCATATCCTGATGTAACTATCACTATTATCTGCTGTATTATTGAATTGTGGTTTGTCACACTTGTACTTTGCTTGAACAAAAGTTATTGTATTTCTTGCTCTTATTGTATTAATTGTATTGTAACACTTGAAATGTATTTGCTTACGATTGTAAGTCGCCCTGGATAAGGGCGTCTGCTAATAAATAAATAATAATAATAATAATATATAAAAATAAAGATATTATTATTATTATTATTATTATTATTATTATTATTATTATTATTATATCTTTAGTTTTAGAAGAAGAAGTAGAAGAAGGTGTTTTTCTGGCCTAGGATTGCCTAAATTAGATTACCCTTCGTTGCATGACTAATTGTGAAGGAATGCAATTCTTTACATCTTGGAGTCATTGCTTGTATTAGCTACACTCATAATGACTATGCGATTGGTGAGTCTGCTGACTAGTTAGACTACAAAAAAAAAAAATCCTGCAGTCATTCCTTTATTTGGAGCCTGGTATAATAAAACTGTGACCTGAATACCAGCGACTCACATGAGTGATGCTGGTAAATATTTCACTACTGAATTCATCGTCTTCACCAGCTCCTATCATCATTCATGGAGCCACTTTTAAGTAGCACAGATTGTTATAAAACATGATACGTTATTTTCTTCACATTATTATCTTCTATGGTTATTGTCAATCTTGTGATTAATTAGATTAGCACCTGGCTGTCTACAAACTCTTGTTATTAACTTTTGCTTTTTGATTTTTCCTTCGGCCTTTTTGGCTCTAAAACCTTAGCACCTCAGTTACCAGCTTTTAAAGGGATCTACCTCCTCTCCACACAAGAGGCCAATGCCTAATCATAGACACAAATGAGCTCTTTTATGAAAGGCATAAAAAATACCCGACACAGAGGGTAATGGCATTACTATTACAATCACAATGATATTGTGTTCAATTACAGTTCCACTTATGCTGCAGTAATTACAAGTATAAATACAATTCTACAAAAAAGTGACAGAAACAACTGCACACAGTAACATGCTTATTCTAAATAACCCAGCAGTAATCACAGCTACAGATACACAAGCATACTATAGAACAAATGGGGTTGAAAATACAAGATTAATGATCTTATAACAAATGATTTACAAATTACACTTTTACCATTTTCATTGACCCCAGTTCCGTTTCGGACTGCAGTACACTGTGTGCAGTACACTGTCTGTGCAGTACACTCTCTCTGCAGTACACTGTCTGTGCAGTACACTCTCTCTGCAGTACACTGTCTGTGCAGTACACTGTCTGTGCAGTACACTCTCTCTGCAGTACACTGTCTGTGCAGTACACTCTCTCTGCAGTACACTGCCTGTGCAGTACACTGTCTGTGCAGTACACTCTCTCTGCAGTACACTGTCTGTGCAGTACACTCTCTCTGCAGTACACTGCCTGTGCAGTACACTGTCTGTGCAGTACACTCTCTGTGCAGTACACTCTCTCTGCAGTACACTGTCTGTGCAGTACACTCTCTGTGCAGTACACTCTCTGTGCAGTACACTCTGTGCAGTACACTGTCTGTGCAGTACACTCTCTGTGCAGTACACTGTCTGTGCAGTACACTCTCTGTGCAGTACACTCTCTCTGCAGTACACTGTCTGTGCAGTACACTCTCTCTGCAGTACACTGTCTGTGCAGTACACTGTCTGTGCAGTACACTCTCTGTGCAGTACACTGTCTGTGCAGTACACTCTCTGTGCAGTACACTCTCTGTGCAGTACACTCTGTGTGCAGTACACTCTCTCTGCAGTACACTCTCTCTGCAGTGCACACTCAGCACTGTCCCGTCTAGTCTAAAGTCCTGCTGGAGTTGGGACAGGCCCACAGAGCAGCACTGGTTACTGTGACCTCTGTACACAGGGCAATAATGTGTCCAGGTCACACCCAAACCTCAGCACAGCTTCACATCACCCTGAGAAACTGGAGAACTGTGTTGGAGCTTTTATAAGACTGTGTTCCAGGGGTTAACACAAAACCCGACTGCCGGACTAATATGGGGTTTGCTTCTGCGGGTTAGATGATTAGTAATAAAATAAAGCCATAGAAAATTAAACGGATCGACTCATTGTTAGTTATAAGGAGGGGGCTTTACTGAATCTAGCGTTTTTTTGGGACAGAGCTGGTGAAGTTACTTTGAAAAAGAAATCTGTTATGGTTACTTCAACAAAATTGTAACTGGTCACAGCAGCTTATTACTTTGAAACTAAAATGTGTAACTAGTTACAGTTACAATTACAAGCAGTTACTTCTCAGAGCTCTGTATATTTAATGGAAAACAGTTTTAAGATAATGTTTTAAAGTGGACACTTTTATTTCTGATCATGCATCTATATAGGTGCAACGTGTATTGATTTTTCTCTACTTTCCCCTTTCCTTGTTATGCAGAACCTATAAAGGAGCATGGGCCCTTTAAGACTGAGCCCCTGAGTCATGGCAAATTGAACATTAATAGCTAAGCAGCCGGGGCTGTCTCATGTCATGAATTCTCAATCCCTGAATCAATAACATGTTACACAATATTCTTGTTGAGTCGAGGTGTGATCGCAGCCATGCAGGGCATGTGATCTGACTTTGGTCCTGCTGACCCACATTCCTGGAGCTCTGTGACATCACAATGGTTCACTGCCGTTGCCCTGGAGATGCCGCCCAATGAGCCTTCACTGCCTGACAGGGGTTAGTTATAGAACCAAAGCTTTATTTAAAAGAAAAATGTTTAAATGCCCCGCCTAATCTGCACATCAAACGTCTCTCTCGAGTTTCCTTTTGCTGGAGGTCGTTTCGTTTTTTTAGGCTTTGTATTCAGGTTGTGTATCAGATTCATTCTGCCTCAGCGCTTGTTCAGCAGATTCAGCATATTGAGGCTCAGAGATGCTTTGGAAAAGGTAGGTTTGCTAATACCCCTCTCCAGAGAAGCACACATTGATGGTTTCATAGCCTGTGCTGTGTATGAAGATATAGAAGAATGACTTTGATTAATATTTAGGTAAACCGAGCCCTGCAGAAGCCAGGTGCACTGAACTGAACAAAATTAATTTAATAAAACGCTAATCTTGTTTTAGCTGCACATTATTTTAGATGTGTGGTTCAGCTGTTATCTTAAACTGCATCTCTACCATACCTACAATCCCCCCCCCCCCCCCCCCATCTCCCTCTCTGTTCAGTCTGATGTCACTCTGACGTCAGTCGAGGTTTCCAGCTGATCCGAAATGCTCCTGAAATAGCAGCTGGCTTTCCAACTATAGCAGCCCAGCTCTCATCAGTATTCAGGGCTTTACATAACTTACACTGCCAGCTAGAAGGAGAGTGGGAGGGAAGGGGGAGTGGGAGGGAAGGGGGAGGGGGGGGGAGGGGGAGGGGGAGGGGGAGAGGGGTGAAGAAAGTTTTTAACTTACCCTCCCCGGATTTCAATCCAATTGAGCATGTTTGGGATGCATTTGAATAACGCAGTCATCATTGTGATTCTCTGTCTACCAACTGCGTAAAATATGAATGACTGGAATGGATCCCTGGAGACACACTTTGTAAGTCTATGCCACATCGCATTAAGGCTGTGATCAGGGCAAACGGTGGCCCAAAGCGATATTAGCTACAGGTCCAAATAAAGTGTTTGTCAGTGCACACAGAGAACAGAAAGCACACAAGAATTACGAAGCTGTCATTAGTTAAAACCACTCTGATTGGATCACTGTGTGCTGCTGTTTCTTATCACCTTGGGCTGACTGATACACAGTTATTGTCACTGTCTGGCTCCCTGGCTTAGTGATGAGCAGTTTCCTTCCTCACGAAGCTCCACGCCTACTGCCAGCTCATAATCCCTCATTACTGCTCTCCAGCAGGAGCACCAGCCCTTTCTCGGATGTTCGCTAGACAGGGAGGTCTGTCTGCTGAGATGAAAGCAGCTTGTTCACAGTGACATCCCGTTAGCAGCTTGCATGTAAATATATACACTGACGCTGACCGCTGTACCAGTCTTGGTAGTCACAATTGCACAAACCCCTTTTCTCCTTCTGCATTGGTAGTTATTGGGTATTATGTGGAGTGTTACAACAGCACTGTGTGAATGATTGCTGTTTCTTTGGCACAGATCAGAGGATCATTCCTTTACTGCACTGAGGCATTCAGGGGGAGAGAGCAAAGAACATGAAAAGGATGTCTGATTATATTTAGATAGCATCGTGTTTTAAACATCCCAAGCGAGTCATCTGCCAGCAGACGTGATTAAAGGTTGTTGTTGCTCTCTGGGCTGCACTGCACTGTGAGATCTGGGCATGCAAAACCGCCCTGCAGACAGACTGCGTGTGTGAAAATGTGAGTGCGTGCCGATGCGTGTGTGAATGCTGCGCTGGTGCTGCTGCAGTGCTGGCATCGCCCCAGGTCAGCCCCACTAGTCTCTCGTCCATATTATGCTGAACTAACATTACTCTGACAGATGCATTGTTTTTTATACAGCAATGTATGTGGGCCCTATTGAGAAAACGTAAAAGGACTGTTTTGAATGTTTTGTTCAAGACTGGGATTTTTTTCAACCCTTTTCATGCATGCAAGATTTTTTTAAATAGCTGGGAAAAAAAGTCATCTGGGATTCATTTTGATGAAATAGTAAATACTGAACGTTTTCTCAACTGCTGGAGAGAGGGTTAGAAGTTCATTTTCACTTTTCAAAGCAATGTTTAACCTAACTGAGGGAATGTTTTTAAACATTCCTTGAAACAGTCTTTAAGTTGAATAGATTACGAGGCTATTTTTGAAGATCAATACTCACTTCAAAACAACAGCAGGGGTTGGGCTTGCTGGTAACCTGACTATTTGAGCTGCAAATTTCAACAAGACTGTCATCTAACACAGTAGATTCTCCGAGGGCTGCAGATTTATTGGGATGGAAACCACCTGGGTGGGTCTAGCTGACTGGAACGGTCCAGTCTGGTCCCCACCCTCCTAACCTCCCCTCGGTGCCTGCTGTCATGCACGCCTGGCCTTGTGAGGTCACAGCATTGCACAAGACGGCGCGTTGCACAAGCCTCCTGATCCTCAAACCAGGAACAGCTGCGGCTGCACACAATGGATTGTGAAACTCCACCCGTCAGTCACACAGCATAGTTTCCAGCAGCACAATCTGGAAGTTGAATACCTAGAAAATAGCAATGTAAAATCCCCAGTGACCTCCATACTCGCCTTAAATCCATCAGAATCTTTCAAATCAGGCTTTGAATTGTTTAATGTAGGGTACTCCGCTTATTGTATAGAAGTCATCGCGTGCAGGCAAACCTTATAATATGAGACACCCTACACACAACTTCTTAGAAAACAAATGGCAATTACAAAGATCACATATCATGTGATGGTGTTGTTTTGTAACAGTCTGTTCTGGGCATCTGTACACAGGAAAGGATGCAGTTTAATTCAGACAAATCCTTAACCGTGATTTCTTATGTGTGATATAGAATGGGCAGTATCGTGAGCACTTGAAGATGTTTATAACAGAGGCTGTGAAGGTAGAAGAACTCATCTCATGTCTTGAGTAACTATTTCTCAGGATGGATTTGAGATGCATGTGATTAAAAACACAAGCAGTGACCCCCTTGTGGAAGACTCCGATGAGAAGCTCTCAAAGCCAGGGGCAGGAGGATGGATTTCACAGCGCAGTGTACATGCTTGCTTGCGTTGAGCCTCCCAGCTAGTCCTCCCCATTGATAACAATCAGGACAGTGTGCTGGGGCTGTGGGGACACTGCAGAGTCCAAGAACAAAGTCTTACTGCTGTCACCCGGAGTCATCTCCTTATACCGAAACAGACACATGCTAACAGACCCAGAAACATTCATTTCAGAATAGCTGTACAGCAGTCACTAATTGAGCTCCATTCACTGATCTTCAACTCTCTCTTTGTTTAAAAGGGAGAGAAGCAAGACAATACATTTTATTCAAGATCAGTATTGTAGATGGTCCCCTAATCATATATATATATATTTAAATCATCAATGCTGATGCTCCTGGAATAAAATACAAAAGACTCCTTCATTTTGTCTGTCGGTTATCTGTGTAACATAGATTTGGAGGTTGCATAGTAAATACCAAGCAGTCATGTAAATACTGCCAGCTAAGTAGTTCAGCTAAGTAGTTCACTGAAGGTGACATTTTGGGTCAGGTTGGCAAATTCTAAAACGTGTGACCTTTCAATAGCATTCCAAACTGCGTCTGAATTCAAACAGAGCCACTGACTAAACAAACTCCCGCGACTTTGACCCTGGCAATGCCGGTAGGAACACACTTCAGGCGCCTAGCCCGGAGTGGTATCACCACCAACAAAAAAAAAAAAGTCTCTGGCTTGTGTTGTCAGAGTCAGAAACAGCTGATTCTCTCGCGGTATATGTTTCCACGCTGAGATTCAGAGTCCGCAGTAGGGTTTAAATGAGCCCAGTCGCTTTCCATTATCTTACATCAGCCGCTCCCGTCTCGCCGCACTGAGTTTGAACAGAACTGCACCTGTGTAATTAACGTGGGAGGGACTTGAACTAGGACGTGTGGGATTACACAAAATTAGACTGGAAACGCACGTCATTCCAAAACCAGAAATTTAGCCTCAGAGATTTTCAGATATTTTAATTTCCCTTTTGCAAATTCCAACAAATACCGCCTACAGTAACCGTTTACTGCTAGTTAAATACATTCTCATTGAAATCCACAGTATACTACTTCTCTGTCTATAGTCGTTCACGATTGTCCGCTCTAACGAGTGTAACCAAATAAGGATATTACCAATTATTAATTGATATTATCTATCTATCTATCTATCTATCTATCTCTCTCTCTCTCTCTCTCTCTCTCTCTCTCTCTCTCTCTCTCTCTCTCTCTCTCTCTCTCTCTCTCTCTCTCTCTCTCTCTCTCTCTCTCTCTCTCTCTCTCTCTCTATATATATATATATATATATATATCGTTGTATGAAACGTTGCTTAATCATTTTCGCGCTGTCACTGTTATGTTATCCTTATTTAGTCACACCCGCTTGCTGTTATACACCCTTCAGTCACTGCGTGTCTAATTGCACCAGCACGTTAAGTTTCTTATCTGTGAATTTATTTTATAATGCATATACGTTTTGGCAGGGCAGCTCCTCGAACTCCAAAGAGAGCACACAAACTGTTTGAAAATTTTCAAACTAAAATTCTACTGAAGAGTGCATTACAAGTACAGTATACACCGTCTAGTGCAGAAACCCATGTGCTCTACTGGAACGTTCTACTTTGTTTATGATGTCACTCTGGATGAAATTCTCCTCCTGTAACTCAATGCCGCAAAACCATTATTCAACATACCCTTTTATAATGCAGTTGATTATTAATCCACCTGTCCCTTAACTGGTTTAAATGTACATTAATAGCTTTTATCTAAACTGGGCCATCGTCCTGTATAAATAGCTGCATAACCTTTATAAAGCAGCCTAAACTTAGACCTTTGGTCCCATGTTCCTGCTTTAAAAAGACAGTCATGCTAAAGATAATCTGAGAATCCGAGCCAAAAGAACAGCCTTGAGTCACCCGGTGTGCCTGCCTTGTCACATCTGCTCAGCTCTAGCATAGTGCCCCCTTGTGACAGCGTGGAGAATCGTCTCCAGAGGTGAGGACGTCTCCGTGGCAAGGACTGTGATCGGACACCCTGTGATTGGCTCTGGTCCTGCAGGCCTGAGATCGGACACCCTGTGATTGGCTCTGGTCCTGCAGGACTGTGATCGGACACCCTGTGATTGGCTCAGGTCGAGGTATAATCAGGCATAATGACTGTTAAAAAGGGAAGGAAAGTGGATTACATAGCCTTCCTTTAAGTGTGTCGTCTCCTTTTATACCCACATCATTGCATTAACATTAACCGTGCTTTCCGGAAGACTCCTAAACACCCACTGGCGATTTTAATCTTTTTATTGGGCTGATACGAGTATACCATGTTTTATTCATTAAAAATAAATACATAAATACATAAATAAATAAATAAATAAATAAATAAATAAATATTTTTATTTTTCGTTTTGGCATAAAATATCCTCCATACTTGGTATGTGCCTCCTAGATTTACAAAATTAGCTCTCTTTTTTTTGTACTTTACTGCAATATTAATAATGTCCACAAGATGGCAGGGTATTACCATTTATTTGATACAGGAAAAAAGAAATAATATCTATTTTAAGACCAACCAGTATGATGTGTCTTGTTAGTAATGATGATGCTGGAAAACAAATAAATCAAAAATATCAATTAGCTAAGAGCAAGGGTTTTTAAGACGGGAACTCTGTCTGCAAATCTACCAAAAAATGAAATATTAGCAATAGGTATTGTTGGAACTTATCAGAGGGTATACCGTATTTTCAATGTCTTTAATGGAACTATCAAAGGTATGGGCAGCAGTGTGGAGTAGTGGTTAGGGCTCTGGACTCTTGACCGGAGGGTCGTGGGTTCAATCCCAGGTGGGGGACACTGCTGCTGTACCCTTGAGCAAGGTACTTTACCTAGATTGCTCCTATGGTAGTTAAAGGCAAAACCATTTACATACAAAGTATTTCATTTATGACCACCCCTTGAAGTCCAAACACCCAGACCCTTTATCATAATGCCCAGAATGACTGATGCAGGCTGTGTTTGCACAGTGGAGATGCTCGGCTATTTACAACAGCGCAGAACAAGGCATCTCCCTGGTCGTGACTTCTAACAGGAACGATGTATGATCCCCACGCTCACACGTTCTCAGGTGCTGTTATAAATTGGGTTAGTGGTGTGTGAGAATTGAATGACTGTGATACAAACCCGATAAACAAGCAACAGCTGCCTGGCGCTACTCGCGTCACTCACCACATCCTCTCCATAAACACTTAGCTCGTAATTCAGTGAGTTCAAGCCGCTTTCACGCACTTCGTGTGCCCAAGGGTAGTATAAGAACCGAAGGAATCCAGTCCCTAATCGCATCCAGGCTTGTCGTATCGGATACTTCATACAAAGCGATTCTGGGTGCATTCAAAGTGAACAGTCCTGCACAGTAAATCATTAGCATTAAGTTATGTGTTTGTCGTGGCAGTAAATGCATTGGTAGGTAAAGCCAAGTCAAAGCAAGAAAGCGTAAACTTTTTTACAAATTCATTTTAGAATTACTGCATATTCTGCCATTGCGCGTTTTTGATCTGTAGGTACATAGTACAGTACAAGCAAACTGCAGAATGGCTCCCCCACCCGCACTGCTGCACCCCCTGTCCTCGGCTTCAGTGCAGAAAGTTTCCTTAGAGGGTGAGGGAGCAGTTCAGTCTCCGTGGCCTTTCAGGAGACCGCGTGCCTGTGTAAAACCGCAAGTCTCTTCAGAGGTGCCGTGGAAAGCAGCGTTGGGTGGTGTTAACCACGAACACAAGCAACCCGAGCTCAGTCATGAATCATTCATCAAATCCCTCCTTAAAATATTCAAATGTTGTACCAGCTCTTTCATCATAATGCAACGATTCAAAAAGACAGACCAACATATTGACTTGTCATATTCATTATTTATTGAGCAGGTACTGGTTCTGTACAGAAAGATCTCCTAAAATTGCAGCTACAGGGCTAAAAGGGATATTTACAGTATTTGTAAAATACTAGAGCTTGTCTGTGTCTCTGTCGATTTGTTTAGCGTGCACTGTTATTTCCAGAAAACAATATTAATACGGTTATCAAAAATACTGCTGCATGAAACAATAACGCTGCATACTTTATTGATTATCAGATATTAATTTCTTAATAATTACCTTTATTACAAAAGAATACTTTGACGGCCTCCCTCTGCTTCACTTCAACGAGGAGTGACCCAGATATTTTAAAAAGCAAGTTAAACTCCCCACACCTTCTCACTGCAGGCATGGGAACTTGCACAGCCTGATTTGGAGGGAGATTTTTGCAAGCTGCTTGGCTCGTTTCAGACAGAGCGTGTGGCACGCCAGCCCCAGTTAGCACATCCGCTTTGCTTTCCTGTGCACCTGCAGATAGAGAGCCAGCAGCGACCAAGAGGCGCATCTGTGAGACCTGACATCCCTAACTATATATCTGTTTCAAATGTGCATGGTTTCCTAGCGCACATCAAACTGAACTTACAGGCAGACTCTGAGACTTTAAGTTACAGTGTAGTTACAGTGAGGGCTCTAGAATCTATAGATACAGTGTAGTTACAGTGAGGGCTCTAGAATCTATAGATACAGTGTAGTTACAGTGAGGGTTCTAGAATCTATATATAGTGTATCTACAGTGATGGCTCTAGAATCTATTCTCATTGTCAGACTGCAGTCCAAACGGACAACAGTAATAAACTAGTTTCAGCAAAACCCTGGACTGGTGGGGATACCTGATCAGCATCACGGCCAGGAATAATGTGCCCGTGGGGCCAGATCCATTTAATTTAGACTGAATAATGTTTAATATTGCTCTATTGAATTAATGAATTGGACCATGTGTCTGTATAGCAAGTTAAACAGTACATGACAAGACTACGTGTGTGTGTGTGTGTGTGTGTGCGCGCACACACACTGGGGGGGTAATTTATCACTCCAAAATGCATTCTATTTAATTAGATTTATTTTATTTAGATAGACACAAGAAAACATTGTGACTGTACAACGGTGCCAAAAAAATAATCACAAACACTCCTTTCAAAACAGATCAGTTTAGATACAGGCTGGCTCACTAAGCTGACTCTGTGCAACCTCCTTCCACACTCACAGTGCTCTGCAGTTTACTTTCAGGTCACAGAACACTCAGATCTGACTTTCGCTTTGCAGAACACTCAACTGTGAAATCAGTAGGTCTCCATTTTCCAAACACATTGCAGTCTTACAAAGAGCAGGGTCAAGTCAATTCCATTTTAAAATCAATTCCAATTCCTTTGTTAGGAACTGGAATTGATATTTTAGAGTTGTAATTGTTCAACTGCTTTCATTTTAAGCCAATTTAATTGATTAACAGGAACATAAACTAAAAAAAAAAGTTATAAAGCATAATTCAGGAAATACAGGAGCTTCATTTTCTACAGCACGTCACTGCTGTTGTACTGTAAAAACAGCCGGGGGCAGACCTGCTATAAAGCCCCTTGCATCCCAATCTCATGATGGGGGGAGTGGGTGCCCCAGTCCAAGGATTCACCCTCCTATCCTAATCCTGCACTCCAAACCCCCAGTAAAACTCTTCTCTCCCCTCCTGGAGCAGCCCTGTTCTGCAATGTCAGTGCCATACCCTGCAGTGTGCCTTCCCTCCGAGTGTCCAGCGGGTAAGCAGCGGTCACCTGGTGTAGGACCTCTGCCAGTTATAGATGTCGGGGATGTTGTGTGAGCAGACCGCCTCTCTCTTGCAGATGCTGACTCCGCGGCCCCGGAAGGCCTTGACGTTAGTGCCGCCCCCTAACCCCCGGCGGCGGGCTGCCAGTTTGGTCCGTTCCTCGGCCGCGAAAAACTCAGAGGTGGCCCGGAAGAACTCCAGCAGCGCCTGGTGGCTCCACAAGGGGGCGTCGTCTGCACCGCCGGCTCGATTGCCCGCCGTGGCAAAGCCGCAGTGACCGCCCTGCTCGGTGAGCAGCAGGAAGAAGTGCGGGTTTGACTCGAAGAGTTCGAAGGGCAGGGTGGTGCGGGGGTCGCCCCGGACCTGGTCGTCCTGACTGCACAGGCACAGCACCGGGATCGCCACCTCATCGACGTCCCGCAGGGGGTCGTTCCGCTCCCAGTAAGAGTCCCAGCTGCCGCCGCTCACCACTGCCCCCTTCTGGCCACCCTGGCAGAACAAGGCCTCCTCCAGCCCCTGCAGAGAGGAGCTAGAGAACAGTGCGTCTGTGCACAGGGTCTCGCCCAGCGCAGTCTTGTACCTGCAGACAAACCCCACAAGAGAAGCACAGGTTTAAACACAACATGCTATTTGGTTTTATATAGGTTTAATCCAGCTCAAGACCACTTTTCATATTTTTGCATTGCTTCAGTGGCAGTCAAGTGGTTAATATCAATAATTCTAATTTTAAAATGTACTTAAACTGAACCTCTGTACATGCCATTGAAAGAAGTCATAAACAGTGCATGTTTCCAGCAACACAGTTCACTGTTCTTTCCTGGCAGTTCAGCTCCAAAACACTGTTCGGATCAAGAAATCTGTATTAAAAAAATGGTAATTTGCAGGGTATGGGAATATCTGATCAGCATTGGCTGCTGTTGTTTCTGGCACATTTCCCAGACACCTCGTTCAGGGTTTTAGGAGGTGGGGGTCTCTCTGTATGTTTTGCGTGCTCCTGAAGGATTTCTCGACAGACTGCCAGGGACAGTCAGTTCTGGCTGGGAGTGAGTTTTATTTAATTTATTTATAAAACTGCTTACAGTCGAAAAATCTCTCGGTCTCATTAGGACTCATTAAAAGCAACAAACATAATTAGGCACATTTGAAAGTCATTCTGTCTCAGCTTGGGAAAGCGGGCCAGGTTCAGGTTTGGATTACAGACTTTAAGTTTTGTGGGGGAGGTTCTGCCAATGCTTCTCCTTCAATCCACATTAACAAATACATCCAGGTCTTATTTATTCTGGTCTTTAATCTCTGCATGCTGCTGATTAAGTCTGTACCCCGCACGTTTGTACTGTGTGATTTGTACATTGCAATCGTCCTTTTATATAGTTTTTCAGGACGCCCTTATAAATCAGGCCTCAGTCTCAATGGGCAAATCTGGTTAAAAAAAATAGAGAAAGACCCCCTCACCACAGCCCCAGCCCCAGCCCCAGCCCCATCTACCTGCTGAGGCAGATCTTCTGGTACAGCAGCAGAGCCCAGCGGTACAGCCAGGGGGCGCCCGTCTCGAACCAGTCCTGACAGCGGAAGATGGGCGAGAGGCAGGCGGCGGCGGTCACGTAGCTGGAGGAGCCGCACTCGCCCAGGTAGGAGAGCAGCAGGCCCGAGCCGGTACTCTCGCTCACCGCGTACAGGCGTCCTGACGGCTGCCGGTAACGGATGTAACGCACGGCCTCCCGCAGGTCCGCTGGGTCCCCAAACTGCTGAAGCTTCGCTGTGCTGAGAGGACTGCCGTTGTGACTGCGCCGGTTAAACACCACGGGGAGGTAGCCGTGATTCAGAGCACCCTCACACAGCTGTGGGAGCAGGGAGACAGAGAGAGATCTGATCAGCATACAGGGAAAAGCAAGCAGCAGGGAGACAGAGAGAGAGGCCAGATCAACATACAGGGAAAAGCAAGCAGCAGGGAGACAGAGAGAGACCTGATCAGCATGCAGGGAAAAACAAGCAGCAGGGACACAGAGAGAGGCCAGATCAGCATACAGGGAAAAGCAAGCAGAAGTCTCAAGATGATGAGGGCACACTGAACTGCTCTACAGTGTTGTGCCTCAACACAGAATTCAGCAGTCTATGTGGTTGTGTGTGTGGATGTATCCAGGACTGGGGTCAATTCCTGTTCCATCGAAGGAATTGCAATTTATATTTTAGAGACATCATTGTTGCCATTGTTCAACTGCTTTCATTTGAAGCCAATTTAATTAACTAGTGACTTCAATTGAAGTAAGTTGTTGCCACTGTGAGAAGCTCGTTTAGAATACTGCCGATTGCAATTTGGATCAACGATGAGATGGAATGAATTAAAATGGAATGGGAACTCATTTTAAAAATGAATGACCCCCCCCCCCCCCCCCCCCCCCCCCCCCCAACCCTGAATGTACCCCAAGCAACCCCATGCCAGCCTGGTAAATGAAATGCTTCAGCTGATTATTCGCAGCTGTTGGCA
Organism: Acipenser ruthenus; assembly: GCF_902713425.1. Classification (NCBI taxonomy): domain Eukaryota; kingdom Metazoa; phylum Chordata; class Actinopteri; order Acipenseriformes; family Acipenseridae; genus Acipenser; species Acipenser ruthenus. The sequence goes on from NC_081214.1 coordinate 3,596,427, forward strand.
TTCGAGTTGGAAATCTAAAATAAGCATTAATGTTTCAGTTAGTGAAAACCAGTAACGGGTATTCTACGATTCTTCCACTTCAGTTTGTGTGACTTGAAGGTAAAACGAGCAGTGGTGTTGTGTGTATAAAAACTCATCAGCTCCCACACGTAAAGCTTCGTAAAACAACTGTGGCATCTGGAAAGCCTCTCTGAGTGCCTTAGTGTCTGCAGATATTCTGTGCAAATAATGAAGTGTCTCTCTCTCTCTCTCTCTCTCTCGGATGAACTGGCTAAACAAACACAATCTTCCTCCTCCTCCTCCTCCTCCTCTGTAGCCCACAGCCGCGAGGGGATTAGAGAGCCTGCCGTCGCTGCGTTTCCCTGAAACGCTTTGACCTTTACTATTTAACCATCTTCAGCTGCAGCGCGTTATCACAGAAACTCATTTAACAATGAATTAATGAACTTCACACTGAATGCTCCCATTTTGTATTTGGTTATTCGTTCCTTTAAATAGCAAACAGCCCACATTTCCATTCCGATTTTGGTGCCTGTATTATTCCATGAGCCATGAGCATTGTGTTGGGACGGTGTGGAATTCCTAATCCCTGGCTCTGCTCTTCCTGTGCCAGCTGGAGACCCCTGCGTGGCACTGCTCTCACAGAGGAGTGGAAAGCAACGGCAGCAGGACTGCAGCACGGACACCCACACATTCCTCACGTAGGTGCAAAACTGCAACTCTGTTCAAAATCCATAGCAGCAAACTGTTGAGTTTTAAAACCAGGCCGGTCATTTATTTAGGAAGCGAAATGTAATTTCCCATCAAGTCCTTAAAAGGGATGTCCAGACTTTATTTTCACCTGGTGGAGGACAATATCCTGTGACCATACTATAGATTAACTTCCTGTGCAGCACGAATTAGGACCCCCACATGCCTAGAGAAGTGAATGCAGTCAGATTACAGCAGAAATAAAACGGGCTGCTGTGAAATAACGGTTCCTTCAAGACTGGGATTTCAACGGTTTATGATCCCATATAACCCATTCCCGTTCCACAAGGAATATTCCATAGGGATCTGATGAATGTAGGGAACTTGGAGGGCTCCCCCAGTTTGCAGATCAGGGTGTACAGAACAGGATAGATAAGCGCTTCCTCATCCCAGCCACTCCGCTGCTCAGGGAGAGATGATGATTTACGGAGTCTGTGTGCGTAAGTGTGATCATCATCAGTTTGTCAGGGGAAGGCTGTGAAAGATGCGCCGCTGTCACTGTGATTAATGGTATCACGGCTGTCGTTTGTGGGGGCAGACAATGCAAGCGTGGGAAGAAACAGACAATCATGTGGCTTCTTTGTTTCCACAGCCTGCGCAGATCAAGAGGAGAATGCAAGTCTCAAAGGATATAGCATATTGATTTATCAGTGAGAGAAAGGGCTCGAGCAGTAATCATCCTGTCCTTCAGAACTGGCAACCCCAGCCTTGACACATGCACTGCAACGCTGGGGACAGCACGCCCACCTGCATGGAATAAGCATCTTGTTGTGTGTGTGTGTGTGTGTGTGTGCTGGGTTTTTTTTTTCATAATTTGAGACAAATGCATATTTTTCTTTTAGAGATTGTGTAAGACTTGTATACTTTTAAACACAGTTTGTATTTTATTGCTACAGCAGTACACGGTGGTGGACAGCTGTTTGCAGACTGTAGAATGAGTTTCTTCTCAAATTTTTTTCTTGTACCTGTGAGAATAAGGGGGGGGGGGGGGGGTGGGGGGGTAACAGCTGCAGTACCAGTAGGCATGGTCCACGGCGTGGACCTCAGAATATTGTAATCTGCCAAGTGTTTAATCTGTAGTATTTTGTACTTAATCATATCCTGATGTAACTATCACTATTTAATCATATCCTGATGTAACTTTCACTATTATCTGCTGTATTATTGAATTGTGGTTTGTCACACTTGAGAATTATTGTATTTCTTGTTCTTATTGTATGACTTATATTGTAACACTTGAATGTATTTGTATTTGCTTGCGATTGTAAGTCGCCCTGGATAAGGGCGTCTGCTAAGAAATAAATAATAATAATAATAATAATAATAATAATAATAACTGAATCGCTTCAGTAAATGATGTGTTTATTTTCAAACAACGAATGGCAAAGCAATTGAAGGAAAGGCACTGCATGTTCTTACAGAACAGCTATTCACTATCAGAAGTGCTTATTTGTGTGGCTGTAGGTTAACTAATCATTTAGCATGGGAGCGCTTTACCTCCTACGAGAAGTCAACAGCAGCTCTGAGCTGCACTATGACCCACTTCAGCCTTGTGAGGTGAGCAGCCTGAAGAGCTGTGACTTCAGAAGTGGTCTTTCTTTCCTGTGGGTGTGCTGAACGCAACCCAGCAAAGACAATAACCAAGGCTGACAGTCTATAAACAACACCAAGCTGTCTGGTGATGCCGCAGTCTATTTGAAGAGCAACAAACACCCCCCCTGAAAATAAGCACATATATTTCCAAAGAGACCAAGAAACTGTCCCCATGTGACAGAAGCCATACAAATGTGGGCCACATTAGGGTTGGATGAAAAGCAGTTATTAATTAAATAATCACGACCCTCATGAGGGTCTTAAATCTGGACAGGATCAATTCCTGTTTTTCAATTCCAAATCCATTTCCAGTTAATCCAAGCAGGTAAATCAATTGCTTAGGAAACACACTATGACTTCACCAATACGTTAGTTCGGAGCAGATTTAGCAGGAGTCTAATGGTTTGGGAACATACAGCTGGGGTTACTGCCAATAGGCGTGTCCCAAATACACCAAGCATGGTGATTGGCTACTTGTGTCTTAAGATAGAAGGACCATTAATGACCACTTAGTTTAAAGGCAAAAACTAAAACAGGTAGGCAGTGAATGTATTTACACCAGCCATAAAGCACATCTGCTTTCATCATTCAAGAACAGGTCTCTTATACAATCATGACTCAATGCACTCTCACACACACAGTTGCTATTATACTGTTGTAAATAATACCAGCCGTCTGCACTAGTGTTGTCAATGTCTTTTTTTTAAAACAGGACACCACTCTTCAGAGGCAGGGGAATGCAGCTGGAACGTGATATAATATTGTGAAGGGAGAACTATGAGGGATAAATAGTCTGATTTAGATTGCAAAAATCCAAGACAAAAAGATTGCTTTTAACCATACCCACATATTTAAAGGAACACTACAGTATCTAAATACTGTATATGTATTATTTATGATCAAGTATATAGCACAGCCAGTTCTCCTATATAAACCTGTGACAGAAAAGCATTGCTTAATCTCGTTACTGAAGTTTGAGCAGAGAGGGGGCAGGGAGGAGGGAATCTTCTACCTTCATCCCAGCTTACAGCTTTTATGCATGCAGCCTGGGAGTTAAATGCACGACAATTCAGGGTTTATTTATTTATTACAATTTTTTTTTTTTGCTCATTCCCAGTATTCACGCTCCTGTGTATTGATTCCCTTAGACACAAGTCAAAGGTGCCATGGCAACAAGGTGTTGGCCTTGTTGTTGTCAGGTTGGAGGGAGCACACTAAACATCTACCTTGTTAAGAAACAAAAGATAGAGGTCTTAAAGGCACAGTGCTTATTAAAAAATAAATAAATAAAAATCAACTCTGGGGTTTGCCCTGTAAAATGCTATCACAAAAACAGAAATCTGAAAATGTGTATTTTAATTGAGCTACAACAGAGCTGAAATGTGTAGTTTCCATTCTTTTAAAATTCTCACAGTGGCAACAAATTACTTAAATTGAAGTCACTCTTTGTCGATTAAATGGGCTTGAAATGAAAGCAGCTGAACAACCACAACACCGTGTAACAATTTTTTTTTTTTTTTTTGTTCCTGGGTAGTAAGTGTTATTTCTTAATTGCTTATGCCTCAAAAGTATAGAAAATGGCTATTATTCCCCCACAAACTTTGCTTTTGTGACCAGGACAGTGATATTTTGAAATTTACCTATTTTCCAGACCATTCCAGATAGATTCAGTGCTGAGTAAACTTGGAGTAACTTCTAGAACTTTCTAGAACTTTCCAGTAATATAAATAGCTGCTCCATAATGGTAACAAGTACCCGTCTCTTCCCCTGGCTCACTCGGTGCACCTCAAAGAGGATTACAACAGCATCAAGACCTTGCTGGACGCCTTGAAGTATGATGAGTATGGCTGGGAGGTCATAGAAGGGCAGCAGTATGGAGTAGTGGTTAGGGCTCTGGACTCTTGACTGGAGGGTCGTGGGTTCAATCCCTGGTAGGGGACACTGCTGCTGTACCCTTGAGCAAGGTACTTTACCTAGATTGCTCCAGTAAAAACCCAACTGTATAAATGGGTAATTGTATGTAAAAAATAATGTGATATCTTGTAACAATTGTAAGTCGCCCTGGATAAGGGCGTCTGTTAAGAAATAAATAATAATAATATAGAAGACTTCAAAATGGTGGCATTCCTGATGGGTCTCCAAGGCAGTTTTACCAAGTTTCCCTGCTATCTTTGCCTTTGGGACAGCAGGGACACCAAGGCGCACTACCACAGGCGGGACTGGCCACAGCGGACCGAGTTCTCTGTGGGGAGGAACAACGTCAAGTGGGAGCCACTGGTGGACCCCCGGAAGGTGCTGATGCCACCACTGCACATCAAATTGGGCCTTATGAAACAATTTGTCAGAGCTCTAGATAAGAAGTCGGCAGCCTTCAAGTACCTTCAAGACTTCTTCCCTAAGCTGACTGAGGCAAAGCCGGTGTCTTCGTCGGACCACAGATAAAGAAGATCCTAGAGTGCAATGAATTCCCCAAGAAGCTCACTAGTAAGTAGAAAGCGGCTTGGAACAGTTTTGTCGCAGTGGTTCGGGGCTTCCTGGGCAATCACAAGGCCGAAAACTATGTGGAGCTGGTTGAGACTCTGGTGAAGAACTACGGCACAACGGGCTGTAGGATGTCCCTCAAAGTCCATATCCTTGATGCTCATCTTGATAAATTCAAGGAGAACATGAGAGTGTACTCGGAGGAACAAGGCAAGCGCTTCCACCAGGATATACTGGACTTTGAACGCCGCTACCAAGGACAGTATAACGAGAACATGATGGGAGACTACATTTGGGGGCTGATTCGTGAAAGTGATTTACAGTATAATCGTAAATCTCGAAAAACTACTCACTTCTAAATCTTTTGTAGTCATTTTTGTATTACTTTAGTATAAATACATGTTAATTTGGATTCATATGTTGTTTTTTTCTGACTTTATGTGAACGAAAAGACACAAATTCGCCTGTTTTCTCATTGGAAATAGGTAAATTTCAAAATATCACTGTCCTGGTCACAAAAGCAAAGTTTGTGGGGAATAATAGCCATTTTCTATACTTTTGAGGCATAAGCAATTAGGAAATAACACTTACTACCCAGGAACAAAAATTGTGTTACATAGTGTTATCATGTCTCTAAAATATCAATTCCAATTCCTTCAAAGGAACTGGAATTAGGAATTGACCCCAATCCTGTTTCTAACCCCTTAGTGCTGATTGTAGTGTCATGTACAAGCACATTTGGATAATGTAAACTAACAGGACTGTCCACAGGGTGTGTTCCATTAGTTATGCGAATTACTGTGACCAAAAAAAAAAAAAGTTACATGAAAAGTGCCATCTTACCTTAAGGACATTCCTGGTGATTTTCCCAAATGAATTAGGAATGACAAGCAGAACGGGATTAGTGGAGTTACTGGAGGCGCGTCTCCTTTTATGAAACGCTGATCCTGCTACAGCCCAGTCCAGCGCAACCAGCCCGTCGTCGCTCATCTGGAGGTAATCCCGAATGAAATGGACTCTTCTCTCCACGGGCCAGCACGCATTGAAAACGGTCTGCAGGAACGGGTTCCTTCTCCAGCTCCAAGTCAGCCCTGTTGTAAAATTGCTGAAGGTGACGCAGTGCTTGAGGAGGTAGTTTGCCAGAGTCGACGGCTTGCAGATCAGCGACACCGTCTCCCCTGCCCCTGCAGCTGTGGCAGGTTCCGAACCGCGTCTGTCGGGGTCGCTCATTTGACGGCTGGAGGCGCAGAGTCCAAACCGGCTAAGCATCGCCACCGTCGCCGTTCTGAATCCGAAGCACTGCTTCACCGGCCAGAGCAAAACAACCAGGATCAGAATGCAGGCAGCAGCGAACCATTCAGGCATACTGCGCTCAGCTGAAAAGCGGGTAATGCTATGGCAAGAGTCAGTGGTGAAGGCGGAGGGTCGGTCGAGTTTAATGTGAATGAGTTTTAAAAGAAAAAAAACATATACATCAAACAGACACAAAAACGAACAACGTTGCAGCAGGCAGTCTTTGTTTTAGCGGTAGCGGGGTTTCCGGCTAAATAACAATGCACACGAACAGAAATAATCCTTTCAGTTTGTTTTCTTCACCACCTGAATGCAGAATGCTGCTATGTGCTCTGAATGGGTGCTCATTCAGAGTCCATTCCCATCCAACATGTTACACAATTTGCGAACCGCCTTGCCTTTCCTCTTGCAGAATAACATGTACTGGTAAACCGCGGTGCATGATAAAAACTAAACAACAAAAATATCAGACTTGTGCAACTGTCTTTATCAGCAAATGTAATAAGAGAAGCGTATTTGCCAGCAATGTTTGCAATTCTTCGAGCGTTGTTGTAATCCGATACCTATGTATTCATAAGCGGTTATTATAAACGCAGAATCCGGTATGGTTTGAGCAGAATACATGCATTCGGACACGAATCTTCTTCATGAAGCACTTTGCAGAGTCAACTTATACACACAGCAGTCCAGTAATTGAGGCTGCGGGGGTTAACACCTGGAAAGCGTAATAGGAAAGCAGTGTTATTACTGTGAACCGCCTTTCGCTTTTAAAGCAAAAATCTAAAACGTTGCAATGAAAATAAAAGCCACAAGACCGCTTGTATTCTGTTACCTACTTCCTCCAGTGCAATGCAAGCGAATGGGTTGGATTTGGCTCAGCTACAGTGTTAACTGAGGCAGATCACTACATTTTGTTTCCGCTTTCACGACACCTCACTTAAATTAAACCCAGTGAGTAAACAGCTTCAGCGTTGAATGACCTCTTTCACTGAAGCTCCAGAGCTGTCGCTTGTCTCAGAGTTCCAATCCTGCTGATGTCACAAGTGCCCGATTCACTCCGCCGGGGTTCGACTCGGCTTAACAGTACTGGACTGCCCACGACTCGGGGTCACAGATCAGCAGGCGGACAGGGGAGGAGGACTCGCTGAGTATACAATTACTCTCAAGCCCCAGAACACATTCTCTCTCATCATCTACTTAAAAACGCTATCATCAGACCGAACCACAGTTAATGCAATCCATAAACCAAATTTCTAAATTTTATTGATATGTTCTTCAATGTTGGCTCAGTACAGTTATTAGAGGTTGTATATGGAGACGGTAAGTCGATGTACTGTACTGTGTTGTCAAAGCAAGCGTGCGCTGGCATATTTGTATAGCACTGTATCATAGGTTAAGCCCTGATCAGATTCATTAACTGAAGCCTTTGTTCGGTTAAAGCAGATTAGCCCGTCAGCGATCATTAATTACCTCGGACCAATTCAATTATCTACTACGTGTTGTGGCCAATTTAAAACATTGGCCCAATTATTATTATTTATTATAGTATTGATGTTATAATGCAGTGACCTTCCGTCCGAGGTTTGCGGAATATTTGACTGTTTCCAAATCAAAATGAAAAACAAATTATTACAACTCACTGCAATGGCTTTGTTGTTAATCTGTAATGAAAGTTTGCTCGTTAAGCGCATTGAGGATATTGTAATCGAAGGCGCTATGTACACACATTGAATTGCATATATATATATATATATATATATATATATATATATATATATATATATATATATAGGAGAACTGAAGATGGGCACAGCGGTTCTATGTAAAAAAAGAAAAATTTTGTCCTCTTTATTACAGTTCTGCCTGATATACCGTAACGTAACGCCGCAGACTCCCCTGTTGCAAAGCGCCGTGCACCTGCTGCTAACGTGTTATGAGAGCCGCTGAGAGCAGGTTAAAAGCCGGCCCCTGCAACATGGAAAGTCAGCTGGCAGTTAAAGGTGTGATTGGAGTGCAATAATTCTGTTAGTCCGGTCTGTCATTTAGGTGTATTCACAATGCAGGCACAGAACTAGCACATGTGGAGCTATGAAAGGAATGCAAGGGTCAGAGTCAAGTATTTTTGTAAAAGGCATATAGCTATTATTGGTTTACTAGTAACACACAATGCATGGCTTTTTTAGTGCTGCACCAAACGGTTACTCGATTATTCACATCATTGGTGTTGAATTTACCATTCAAGTGAAACAAGTGAAGAGACAGCTGCCTGGATTGGTGTGGATACTTTTTCACTCAGTTTTATTGCATCAGGGATGGACATAAAGATTCCCATTGCATAGCAGTTTGATCCATTCCTGGTTTTACTAAGAGTTTAATAATAAGACACAGAGCTTGTTACCTCTACGCTGGGGCTTTTATTGTACAGTCGTCAGATTATTCTTTGGTTTGCTTCTCGTTATGAGAACATTTTTTCCCCCCAGTTTGTTTATCTGTTAAAGCAATATCATCCCTTTGTGATTTTGTTCCCTCACTCGTTGACTATTTTGAATCATTTCATATCCTCTATTCACCGCATCACATTTTACCCTACTGAAAACATTAGCCAAACAGTTATGATGCTGCAGTGGGATTTATTGACAAACTTCACTAAAAAAGGGCAGTCTTGTCTTTTGGCATTACACCATTTGCTAAAAAATGTATAGAGGGATTGGCAATGATGTCACTCCCACAATTTGTGACGGACCTGGGGATGAAAAACATCCACAATGAATTACCCTTTCAATCAGACAGAGCACAGAATGGAACATCTATACCCTAGAGCTAAGGACATAACAAAACACACAGACCTCAAATTGCCATTTTAAATAGGAATTTCTAAACACACTGTGGCACCTGGTAGCCTCTGGGTTCAGTGCAGTCCCTGTGGTGTAGAATCGCAGTCTTATAGAATTGACTCTTGCTGTATAACAGTAGGCTGTGTGTAGAAGTGGCCTCATTGTTTGTATTTGACAGTGAAGTGGGCTGGTTAGAGCATTGACAGGCTGCGTGGGTCTCTGAAGTGGCCACTGCTGGTTTAGACAGTCACAAACTGAGCGGTATGTGAACCTGCACTGTGGAACATGCTTTTCCATTTATGTTTATGAAGTTGCTGGTAAGAGTTTTAATGAAACAGCCCGAGCTCTGGGGAAATCGTCTGCGAGAAACTTGTATTCGAGAGAGGGGTTTGACAGATGAGTACATTTCACGACTAAATAAAACCTGGCATGAGAAACATTTCTGTAAGCTTCCAGCTATTCAAAATATGACCCTGCTTGGAGAAGGATTTATTTAGTTTTATATTTTACTGCTTTTGTCAAAATAAAAGTCCCTCTTTTTAAACATGTCCTCTGGTTTTCTGGTTCTTCAAGAATTGCTTTGAAAAAGCAGACTGCGATAGAAGAAATCATTTCAGTTATCTTACCCTGTTGTGCAGTTTTGAAAGAAACACATTCTAGTAAACATGTATTTTTTGTTTTAAAATGTGATATCTGCTAAACTTGGTTAAACAGATCTCTGTTTGTAAGCCATGCTTTCAGATCGCGTTGCATTTCCTTGCTCATTCCAGCTGTCATTAACCGGCCAGCTGATCCTCCTATTGCCGGACATTTTTTCACCCAGGAATGAGATTTGGCCCAGAAGACACTGTTGAGGGTAAATGGTCCAGGAAGTACAAGTGTAACAGATTTCTTTAGGCTTGGAACCTGAGAACTTTTTTTTTATTTTATTTTTAAGCAGTACCAGATGTTTTTTATGACGGAAATACGTCTTTCCTATAACATATGTTTCTTTCGAAACTGCTAATTTGAGACCTATAATGGAAAGAGAGGGGGCAGTGTGTTAAAGGATAAGCTTTCGTCTAGGGAGGCATGCAGATCCAATGAAGATGAATGTGCCTCTTTAAACACAGTGACTCCTCGCTTAGCCATGCCTCCCTCCAGTGGTCCTTGGTATTTTGTTACTGGTGCCCCCGTCCCTTTAGAGACTGGGAATCAAGTGATCTTTATTATTAGTCGTAGTAGTTTTGTCAAGGCTTTCTAGCACAGAGAAAAACAAAGAGAGCAGAGAGAGAGCGTCACATCTGGAGAGAGAAATCAAAATTGAGGCTACAAAAATCAAAATCTCATACTCTGTATTCAGCAGATGTCATCCCCTCATTGAACAGACACACTTCTTGCACTTTTTATCTTTAAAGTAGTTCATGAGCACAATCTTTGTTTAGGTCTATACTAAGCTAATACGTCGTGTGTAGGGTATTCTAACAGAAATCATTTTGCACAGTTGCCAGCTGCCAGAAGACCAATAAGAGACAACCAGCAGACCACGTATTAACTGAAGTGAAAAGGAGTCACTGGGTTTAGTGAAACAATGGCATTGATCACCAGGGTGAGGTCTCTGACACTTCCGTTAGATTGAGTGCGACAGGGGGCCTTGAACAGCAATGAACCAACAAGAAGGAAAATGACAGGAAAGGCTGCCTGGGTGGTTTAACCTTGACACATGGGACTGAAAGAGGCTTGCTGACACACACTCACACCCCGGCCCTCTACAATTAACTCAGTCCTCAGCTCTGGGGAGTAAGTCAAGGTCTCCACGCAGCAGCAGCACCATCACACCTCATTGTCCTGTTGACAATTGGATAGCAGGGATCCAGGAGCTTTCTGAGTAGCGGGCTGGTGACGAGGGGAAGTACACACAACCTGCCAGCAGTTATTCAATAGACATTGCAGGGGCTTTATTTATTTTGAACTGTGAAACAAAAGAGAGGCGTCGATGGGTTAAATGGGAGGCGCCTAGATTCCTCTAGTCTGTTTGTATGAGACGCAGGGCATTCTTGCAGATCTGCGGAGATCTCGTATCTGATTCGCTGGTAAGAACTGTGCAGATCTGCAGAGATCTCGTATCTGATTTGCTGGTAAGAACTGCGCAGATCTGCAGAGATCTCGTATCTGATTCGCTGGTAAGAACTGCGCAGATCTGCAGAGATCTCGTATCTGATTCGCTGGTAAGAATTGCACAGATCTGCAGAGATCTCGTATCTGATTCGCTGGTAAGAACTGCGCAGATCTGCTCGCAGTATGACTTGCTAAAACTCTATGTAGCTCTCAATCTCGCTTATCTCTGGTAAGGTGACACAAATAAGGAGACCTTTGCTGGCTGTCCTTCTTAAATAGTCAATGTGATTAATGGAAAAAACTGGTATTTATATATGTATGTAAGTATGTAATTATTTATATATATATACTGTACATTGAGTCAACATTCAACAGGTAAACAGACTAAGACATGAACAGATGGCCTATTCGAGGAAAAACTACAAGTGCATAAAGAGAAGCTGGCTGTGCTTTCCTGCTGATAGTGACTTGCGCCTCTCTCTGGCTCTCGATTCGAGATTCTCTTTCATTTCAGGGCTTTCGCTCTTGAAGAAGATGCCACGCTGTTTGCAGTCAAAGTCTTGGCATTCTGGAACATGGCACCTTAAACCACCAATTTAAAACAAGACCTAAAGAGGAATCCACTTTGAATGCAACCGCCAACACTATTTGAATGCAGTATTTAGAAACAGAGATGGACACAGTTTATGTACAGGAAGAATCAATCCCTCATTTTCTCTGAATCAATCCCTCATTTTCTCTCTTTTCTTTTTGAATTTCTCTGCTGAGTCTCGGTGCTCTGTTCATGGGTTCCTTTTTTAGCTGCTGGTCAGAGATCCTTACATAAGTAAGAGAAGCACTAATGACCTGCCACTTTGGATCACGTTTCTTTTGGTTTTGTTGGCAATGCACTGCTTTGCACTGGGCGCCGACATAATTGCAATGAAACTCGGGCAGTGTGTGTGACATGCATCTAGAACTGAAAAGAAGCTCTGAACTCACAATCAAAGAACTGAAAAGAAGCTCTGAACTCACAATCAAAGAACTGAAAAGAAGCTCTAAACTCACAATCAAAGAACTGAAAAGAAGCTCTGAACTCACAATCAAAGAACTGAAAAGAAGCTCTGAACTCACAATCAAAGAACTGAAAAGAAGCTCTGAACTCACAATCAAAGAACTGAAAAGAAGCTCTGAACTCACAATCAAAGAACTGAAAAGAAGCTCTGAACTCACAATCAAGAACTGAAAAGACGCTCTGAACTCACAATCAAGAACTGAAAAGACGCCCTGAACTCACAATCAAAGAACTGAAAAGAAGCTCTGAACTCACAATCAAAGAACTGAAAAGAAGCTCTGAACTCACAATCAAAGAACTGAAAAGAAGCTCTGAACTCACAATCAAAGAACTGAAAAGAAGCTCTGAACTCACAATCAAAGTTCCTTAACACAGACTTCTCTTTTATATATATATATATATATATATATATATATATATATATATATATATATATATATTTTAGCTCAAAGAGCCAGCTGCCCAACGTTTCGATATGTTGTACATATCTTTCTCAAGGGAGCCTGTGTTTGAATCCAAACATTGGAGGTATTTATAGGTTTTTGACGGCATGACAACTACTTGTTATTGTTTACATTCAAATTCATGATTTATTCTTACATGATGTAATGGTGTTCTATATATTGTGACATCATTTTTACTTCTATCTTTGAATCTGTATTAATTCCAATTAACACTACTTTACATAAACTTATATTTTTATTATGTCATGCATGACTGTATATATGTATGTATGTATTTGGCTATTTGGCTGTTATTCACACAGTATTAAGACACTAGGTCAACAAACATTTTGGCTAATTCCTTCATCAATATCACATTTCCTTTAGACACAGAAATGTTTGTCTACTTGACCTTGTTTCTTAATAGTTTTACCTGAGACCCTGTGATTGAGTGCTTTGATGTTATGGATGCATTATTTTGATGGGTTCCACTATATAGTAAGTCAGGTACAGGGATATTTTCTGCTGTATTTTGATTTCTGTCGGTATGGATTTTGCAACACAAGTTCCAGCCTCATCCACCACAGGCTTCCCGTTGCAACAGATGCATGCTTGAGAAATAGTTTGGTCGAGAGCGTGATTGAAATAGAGCATGTTATTTTTACAACAGATAATTTACTTTATCTGCATCCTGCACTGACTGTACTGTTGCAATTTCCTTTCCTATATAAGCAGGAGTTGTTTTTCTGTTAGTATTTACATGGCCTGTGTCATTAATCAACTGGGGCATTGCTCCCAAATTCATTCTTCACCCACAATCCTTCCTGGCTCGGACAGCCTGGAAGATATTCCGGGGTAAACATCCGATTCCGGATTGCTTCTGTTTAAACCTGGATGAAATTAACATCCTATAAAACATCAATTGGTTTTTCAGTGGGGAAAAAAAAATGCTCTCTGTTGTGCAAACTGCAAAACAAAAACAAGATGTCTGGGAATATTTAGACCCACAAGATGACAAAGCAGCACATGTGAAGAAGATACTGTACTTGACCCCAAAGATATGCATATGGTGAAAACTTTTGCACACAGCAAATTAGCAACAAAAAAAACCAAACAACATTAAAATGTGTTGCAGCTCTTAAAAAATCTGCTCTTGCTTAGTTGTTGTTAAATCCAAGCTCGGCTCTTTAGCATTAAACGGCCTTGATTGAGACAGGCTATGTCTGATTGAATGGATCGCTTCATTGTGTCAATGTTACAGGAATCCTTTAAGCAAATATGTTCTGAAAGCAAGCAAATGCTGCTGCAGTCTGAGACAAAGCGGTGTCTGCCTAAGCCTCAGGAGCTGCTGGGAGATTGTGACATCATCAAGACAAATCCATCGGATGCCATCTCCTGGCATCTTAGATTCGATCTCACTCTGAATTTAAAGGGGCACCACTTACACACCTCACCCAGACGGAAGACCCAATTTGTAATATATGGAAGTAGCGGTTCATATTTTTTTAATATGTTATCATATATTTTTCTTTTTTACATAAAAGTACCATATATGATCAAATATATATGTAATATTTTTCATAGAAAATATACGGACAAAAATGCAATTGATCATTTTTGCTTATTTATATGTAAGGTATTAAATAATTCAATATAAAGCTATTTCAAAAAGTTGCAGTAGCCAAGTTTATATTTAGTAAAATGTGTTGGATTTCATTAAAAGTACTTTGATTTTTAAATGTATTTATTTATTTGAAAGATCCCCTATGTGAAAAACACACATTTTAAAATAGGTGCTTTATTCTGATAATATAGTGTTCAGTTCTTTGGGATGTTTGCTCTGTAATTGGCTCAGAATGAATCACAAGCATGCATTATAAATCATTCATGCTGAGGCATGCGATTCTGGAAATTCTGTGTGCCTCTTGCGTCATTATGTACATTCCCTTGTGAAATAAAACCTGTGTTTTTATCATTTTGATTGTGTTTGTATAAGGAGATGCTGCAGAGCCATGTGCACAATCTCAGCCTGTGACAGGGTCAGGATGTTTTATATCAGCTACATTTTCTGAATAGTTCTTACCTGTGGAATCGAGGCTTGCCATGATTCTAGGAGCTACAGCGCCTCCCTATCATACCATTTGCTGGATAGTTTTAAATTCAGTGGTTCCCTTTTCCAAAATGTTTCTTTCTCCTCCTCCACCCCACCACCTCCCAGCTGTGTTTCCCTTTAGGGGGTCCCGTCCCCCAGCCTTGGATGCCCTCTGACCCCTGTCAGAGGCTTATTTTAAAATAGGGCAGCTCCTGCTGGCCATAAGTCGAGATCCTGGGCCCCAGTGCTGTAATATAATCACACTGCATCTAATATGTGTTATTATTTCTAACCCTTATCTCAGTGGTTGCCTCATTCATTCACTATCCTATCGCGTGTCTATCATTTTCTATTGCTGTTGCTTCATGGGTCATTATTTACCAGGCTAACGACATAATGCCCATTTCCATTTAACTTTCTGATAAGGCGTGCGCAAGCTGAGTTTCTGGAAAATGGGCAAACATACAAAACACACATAACCGGGCACTGGAGAGGTAAGTGAAATGCTGCAAAATTATCCATTTAATTACTGTTCTGCCTTTCATTATGTTTCTGTCCTGTTTTTAAGATGGCATTGTACACCACCCAAGTCTGACCGTAACCTTGATCTAGCATAGCTAAGTTTGCATCGTGATTTGCAGTACATTGTCCAGAATTATATCCCCAAGAGATTTGCAAATACTTTCTCATTGCAAAGTGAAAGGTCATGTGGCTAAAACTACTGTACACAGTACAGCAAACAGGAGTAAGCTTCTCACATGCCATGCATAGACAATACATTGATAACAAATACAGAGTCAAATGCAGTGATTGAAGCAACGGCCGTCAGTCACAGAGAGGTGCTTCCTGGACTGGAAAACTAGGGAGATGCAATCGTTCTACCAAAGTGACTTCCATGTAGCAGTGATTCAAGGAGGAAGGTAATCTCTGCTGCTCAATGATGCGTCCCTTCTGGAGAGGAGGAGGAATGCTCTTGACGCGTTTTTCAGGTCAGTTTGACAGCTCAAACGCATGCAAAAAAAGACGACAGCAACACTAATGAAAAACAGGGGCCACTCGCATGTATAGGGAGACACTATTAGGAAATACAGTCCCTTATAAGAGTTTACCATGGTATTTTTGCATGGTAGTTTTGCAGTTAGACCATGCTTTTCCCATGGTTATACTATGCATTTACCATCGAGTGCCATGTTTATTAATATGCTTTACTGTACCTCACTATTCTTTACAATGCTTGCCTGTGCTTTACCATGCTTTTACTATGCATTATTATACTTTGCTGTGCTTTGACGATGGGAAACTTAACAATGTGAAGCAAAGAAGTTCTTGATGGTTGGGTAACCTATGGCCCAGACTGCAAAACTGCAAAAATACATGGTGTGATCAGACTGGTGACAGGCATCGGGAAGATGAGGGCTACAGAGGACATCTGACAGGGCATCAATTCATATGAACAATAAACTTTATAAGGAATCCCCTTCCCAATCATCTGACTGGCGCTCTCTGTCGTGCACCTTAACACAACTGAACCACAGGATTCCGCCTTTCACAGAAGCAGCCGCGGGAAAAAAATGATCAAGGGAGAAACATAGACAGAAAAAAAAAAATCACAGCCTCACCCAGGCAGCCTGCTCATAACAACCTTGCAAATTATCACCCCGACGCTGTAAACAAGCAGGGAGCGATGACCCATTCACTGGGAACACGGAGCCTGTCAAATGAATTACTGCCCAAGTTCATCAACAGAGAGACAGAGAGAGAGAGAGGGCAGCGGAGTGACCTCCACATTCCCACGATACCACTCTCTGTGAGATCACAGCACTGTCAAGGGATTGTTTACAGACGTCCAGAGCAGTAATTAAAAATAAGTGTCCTGTCTGAAAGCAGGGGTGCTGTTTCAAAACAAAACAGTCTGACGAAAAGCAGCGTTCTCTGCTGGCTTATTTCTGTACTGGCTCAGTGGGAATCTTGTAGATGTTTGGAGTAATCACACACAACACAGCAGAGATTTCACCGAAGATGTGCAAAGACTCCGTGTACACTAGGACAGTTTGGGACAGGCACGTGGTAACCCCGCCCTCATATAAGGTGTTAATATTTACCTTTGAAAAACAGAATTGGGATGTACTGCAGTTTGCATTTCTGACATAATATATACAAGCTGCATCTCCCTGGTGCAAGCCAGTTTCAGTCATAATGGACAGCGGATCTTAGACACTTTGATAGATGGCTGATAGGAGGTGCTCAGTTGGTAGGTGCTTACTGTACTCAATAGCTTTAAGGCCTACACACCGGACACGATGTGACAAGTGAAAGTATCGTACGACACACTGTACCACGACAAAATGTATTTTTTTTCACACTGCCTGCGGTGCGACTGTTAGGATCGGTGTCTATTTTGTGATTTTGTCACGCGGCAGCTAGGGAACTGACTAACGAGGACCAGCTTCCCTTGCGTGCCTTCAGCAAACAATGACAGATAATTCTTGCAGTATCAAAATACCCAGAGCTGTACAATAAAGGACACAAAAATGATAAAAGACACAGCAATGAGGGAGAACATCTGGCAGACCATTTCCAGGGAACTGGATGTAGCTGGTGTGTGTGATTCGTTTAGCTTTATTGAAATAAGTATTCTGAAAAGCTATTATGTATTCTTCATTTGTATTAGCTGTATAACAGGACTATCATACATGTGTTTTTTTTCCAGCGAATGACACAATCAGAAGAGAGTCACCTAACACACATGAGCCTGTCCCCACTGGTGTAAAAGGTAGTGTCGCAGAGGAAGAACCATTTTATCACAGGACAAATCGCATCACGTCTGGTGTGTGGAGACCTTTACTCTCACTTTCCAACTCTGCTATAAATAGAGCCAGCAAAAGGGCTTCAATCTGAGCACTGCCTTGCTATTAGTTGAGCAGGTCAATGCAAGCTGGACTGTGTCTCTCTGTGGCAGCAAATGTTTCATTCATAGCATGGATCACTACAGTTCTAGGCTGTAGTATCCAACTGCGAGAAGGACAAAAGCATGCAGATGATAGTCTCAATAGTTCAAATGTGATTACAAAACAAACAAATATACCATGGGGTACCAGTAAATCATCTTTCAGCATTATATTCTCATGAGCTCATATGATTGTGTACAAAACTGATCCCCGAAAACTATTAGGATCTGGCGTCAGGCTCTGGATAATTTCCTGGACCACAAAACTCATGCCAAGTGTGTTGATCTCATAGGTGCACCAAATTCCTGAGCGACTGTAAAATTAAACTTGTCTTAGTTTGAAAGATGCATCCTGTGGAATCTGCAGCCCCCTGTGCTCCCCTATTGAGCAATGCTATTCCCTGTGAATATCTGATCATCCAGCAACAGAACATCAATCCTCTCCTGTATTCTGATAACATTTGAGCAGGAAAGCCAAACAGGGCTCCTTACATATGCCAGAAATAAACTACATATCCAGTCTAACTGCCAGTACACTACAGCATTTTCACTGAAGTTCCCCAATTAAAAGTAAATGTTAATTCTGTTTACAATGGGTGTGCAATGGATTTGACATTCATTGCCTCTCTTCTCTGTTCTTAACCACGCTTGACTGTGCTTCACTGTCACTACACCTTGCCATGCCTATGCTTTTTACTGTGGTCTACCCAAACATAATGCCTTGTTTTTCAGAGCCCCTATGGTGCCCAGCTGCAACAAGCAGGCTGTTTATTATTTTTCTAAGTAAGTTCTTTTACATCCACGTTCACAATGAAAAATCCACATCATCGTGCCATAGTGGATGCACTAAGTAATGGGAAGAGCAATGCTTTGATCTGCTGTAAAGGGCTCTGATAAAAGCTTGTTTTTGTTGCTTTGTGTTAATGCATTAAGGGAAGTAGCCTTTGAACCCGTGCTTTCTCAGGTACTGATGGGACCTCATTGGGGCTGATTCCCTCGAAGCAGGAGGGCAGAAGCAGGTCCCATTGCAAGCGAACATTGATTTGATATTGACATCAACACTCCCTTCCAGTTCAAACCCTTATTAGAACGTCCCCATAGTAAAAGTGTAATACAGCATGGTAAAGCATAGGTCAGCAAACTCAGAGAGGTGTGGTAAAGCATATTAATAAACAAGGCAAACCAGGGTAAACTGTGTTAAATGCATTGTATAGCCATGGGAAAACTACAGAAATACTATGCAAAAATACAGCGGTAAACTTTTTTAAGGGAAAACTTCCACCATATTCGGTTAATTTAAAGACGTTTGCTTTCCTTTTCACAAGTAAAAGGTGCTAAATGCACTTCATTATGGTCACTGAGACACACACTTCCAGCAGAGGTCTGTTAACACCAATGAAGAGTTCTAGTCGCTAGCCTAAATGACTGTGTTTCTTTAAAGTCCTGCTGTGTATCCCATGATTAAGTTTTAAAGGTATGGATGAAAGATAAACCTGGCCCAATTTGGCTAAAATCGATTCCCCTTTCAGGTGTTTTTGTTCGCCTCTAGTTAAATCTGCACGATCCACAGTAATTGGGCTCTTGTTCTCACAGTAGGAGTCCGAGTCGGTCCATGCTGTGGCTGGTCCACACTGCTCTTTCATCAATTCTAGTATTGATTTCCATTCACATATAAAGGCTTGTGACTATGCAGGGCATGGATAAGCCCTGTAATCCAGCATCCTGCGCGGGGGGGAGAGGGGGGTGGGGGGAATCAATCACTCGGCAGTGGAGGAAATTGGAGGCAGAGATGCCTGAAAAAAACAAAATTGTTTTTAATTAGAGGCTTTCTGTTTTTCAGGGAAGAGCTTTTATACAATTAGTCAGTAGCAGTGCTAATTTAGGTGCATGATGGGTGTCTCCGAATAGCAGCTGCTGCTGGGCAACAAGAGTCTCTTGAATCTTCACTCCTTTCTGTCCTTGCTCTTTTTAACACAGATCCATTCACATTGTGGTTTTCAATCTTCATTTGCGGTCTTGATGGTGAGAAATTGGGACTGCTTTTCTCTTCTGTTTTTAGGAATTGAGAGCAAAACCTGCTTGTTATTTTCATCTTGATCTTTAATAGACCATTTGCCTTTGCATTTCTGAGTGTTCATTAACACTTTTACTGTAATCATTGAAATCTAGCTATTAACATACTTTTTTTGTTGCATTGTAGTAATAAGTGTTCTGAATACAAGCGTACTTTCAAAGTGATCTGTGAGGGATATGCAGGTAGATATACAGGGCCACATTCCCAAATTCTATTGTGTCAGCCCAATTATTCTGCTTTAGAGTGATTTAACATTATTATATTAAGAGCTGTCGCGCCTCCCACATTATCGTTTGAAAAAGAAGATCTAAAACTCCCCCAGGTAACGGTTTTCCAGTTCAAGAGACGCGTCGGACGGAGAGGGGGCGTTTTATGTTCTTGAGGAGTGCTCACAGTTTGTTAGCTTGAAAGCTGACAGTTGTGAGAGAGCAGGATGTTGTTTTGTTTAATTTCACCTGGCTGTTCTTGGCTGGTTTAATGTTGTTTCAGCATCACTCCAGCGCGTGCTTCAACACTTGTTCATTGTCAGTTTGAAGGGGGAGCGAGCAGTTCCGTTATTTGCATGAACAAAGATTATTGTATGTATTCATACAGGGAGGATCACAAACAAGCCTTCCAGGCCTGGCATATCTTTATTCATAGAGAAGGCCTTTTGGATGTGAAAATAATCTTTTTTTTTTTTTTTTTTTATTCCCATTGGATGTATTTACATGGAACACGTCAGGCCCTATTAACAATAATTACAAAAACATCTAATTAATCAAAAAAGACTGAAAAAAAGATTATTTTAGTAACTCATGAGTTTCAGCACCAAGTACAGAAATGCTAACCAAGGATAACAAAGTCAATATTGTTGGTGTCATAACAACCAATTAATAAAATTTTTAAAAAAATAAAGATATCAGTATATTAGATTCATTTACATGTGGAGTTATCTACTCTGTTGAAGTGGAGCGTTACACTACAGCGGTCTACAGTTTTGAGTTAACTTTCATTGACCTATTTACAGGTCGGACAGTATTGAAAGAGTTAAAGCCTTTTAAATAGGGTCCAGTGCCACCAGGTGGCAGGACGATGTAACTGGAGTTTCTGAGAGTTACAGGCAACGAGAACATTGACATGTGGATCAAATCCTGATTTGGTTTTGCAGGTAATCAGCCTAAATCATACTTCTGACACCTGTTTTTTTTTTTTTGCAATCTCCAAAAAGCTTGTCCACGTAAACAATCTGTCCTGTGAGCGACCTGTCAGAAGTCTGCTATCATACTCTACTAAGCTGTTTAGCACTGACTGCATAAAGTACCATCTGCCAGTCTACAGCCTATCAGTACATCAGCAGAGCACTGATGCGTGCAGTTGTTGAACCCTGTAAACCAGCTTTCACTAATAAGCGACATACAAAAATCGAACCCAACTCATTTTAAAGCATCATTTGTGCTCATTAGCCGTTCTTCAAAGACCCGGCGATTGGTTATCAGCGCAATATAAATGTCAGAAGAGATTGTAAAACGTAGCAGGACATTGTGTCTTTGTATAATGAACTCGCCGTGGCTGGAGTCTTTCCTTGCTCCGTCTGCTCTGTTCTGTTGCTGTCAAGAGGGAGACATTCGTTTTTTTGGTTGTCAGTCTTAAGATTTTTTTTCTATGGCAACACGAAAGCACAGATCATTGCAGAGCCCCAAACTAGAGCTGCAGCTATTAATCGATTTGAGCCTGCATAGCTTAGCTACCCCAAAACTATTGCTTTCCTTGCGTGTTGCTATAGACTATTCCGTTTCTATTAATTTTGTAATGAGAAATATAATCAAAATGTCTTTAGGCCTTTTAATAATAGCGTTTTCTCAATGCTGGTATTGTGAACCTACTGTATCTATAATAGGCACCTGCATTTTTCAGCTGATTAAAGGGTCAACACATTTTTTGCTTCTTGTTTTGAATGCTAAAGTGTTTTCTCGGTGCATTGATTAGTGTTGCTTATAACCGCTGTTTCAATTAGGGAACCGACTGTACCTCAATTGAAAACCTACACAATTGATTATGTATATTACTCATACATATCCACAGTAAATGTCAAGCCTTTTGATATCTTTGCTGCGTTACATTACAGCACATTAAAGGATGCTTTTTGAATGACTCCTTCATTCGCCACAGTTTTGTTCATTTGGAATCAGAATTCTATTCAAATTTTGAAAGACAGAACAGCCTCCATCTCTCTCTCTGTGGTTTACTCAAATCTATCTGAGAGCACACACAAACCAGTCATTATTAAAGCCAGCCAGGGGGCTAATATAGTGTGGATTCACGTCAGGACCCCAGTGCTGGCAGGGAGAGCAGAGGAGAAAGCACAGAGCAGTAAAGAGGCTTTGCAACGGAAAAAAAAGCACTTACAGTACAGCAAAGGAGCTTCTCTATTCATTTCAATGGCACGCCACAAAACAGACAAGATCTGTGTTACATAAAGACTGATGTTTCTAATCAGAGTCAGATACAGTGCTTTTGTGTTAGCGCTTACCTAAGTGTACTCATGGTTGCTCATATTGAGAAAGCACACTTAAGTGAGCAATGGCATTCAAGGCTATATAGCATGCAGTGATCTACGGACATTTTTTTCCCCCGCTCAAAACACAAATATACCACGTTGAAAGCAAAGTGTAGTCAGGCACAAGAAGGCGTGTTCAATCACAAGAGAATTTTGGTATAGGCTGTTCAGTGGGATGCTGCCAGTGTCTAGTAGCAGCTTAAACTTGTCCCCAAAATTCACTGTGGGCAAAGAGGATAGAATGTCACACAAGCATTCAAGCAAAGTTCTCTGCATTTCTTGGTTGCATTTAAATTGAGTGACTTGAACCAATAGGAACTCTACTGGCAGCAGCCTTTGTGGTTTTCATGTTACCAGTGCAAATTCTACTGCCAAAAGAAACAGCAGAATGCTGCCAGTAATTTAACATCAGGGTCTAATAGTCGTTTAAAAGCTCTAAAGAATTTACAATGTTGAGAAGCGGTGTGTATGTGATTGGTATAGGCCTGGAAACGTGTGAAATTCTCTTCTCCAGCGTTTCCGTTCCTTTTCAGCTGGCCAGCTGTTTTGTATGTACAGGAGGCTGTGTGGTCCAGTGGTTAAAGAAAAGGGCTTGTAACCAGGAGGTCCCCGGTTCAAATCCCACCTCAGCCACTGACTCATTGCGTGACCCTGAGCAAGTCACTTAACCTCCTTGTGCTCCGTCTTTCGGGTGAGACGTAATTGTAAGTGACTCTGCAGCTGATGCATAGTTCACACACCCTAGTCTCTGTAAGTCGCCTTGGATAAAGGCGTCTGCTAAATAAACTAATAATAATAATCTTACCTGCTGATCAAAACCTTTCAAAAGCCAGCCACAGACTCGATGAACCCTGGAAAATGAAAATCTGACTGGCAGTCTTTTCAGGGATGAAGATATTATCTGCAAACGAAGTGGTCCTGCTGTGCGTTATGCACATCTGAGGGGCCTGCCAGTTAGACTGTTAACATTTTGTAAAAAAAAACACTCAATTAATAGGGTTATTTTTTTTTTCTTCAATCACAGACTAATCTTGCACAGGCATGAACCATCCTGTTTGTTCTGAGAATCCTTATCTCCGCTGTGCTGTAATATTATTCAGTCCCCTCTGTGACTTACCTCTGAGTAATGTATTCATTTTATTATGCCTTCCGACTGGCTTTCTGGAGGTCTGACCATTGCAAATACACTCTGTGACCACAAATATGAAGATACATGCCCCCACCTTTCACCTGATCTAAAATGCACGGATTCTTCCACTTGAAAATGGAATCTGTTAAAAATGTAAGGGCTGTGTTAGTTTAGCTGTAAAGATGCATGGACTGCATAAGGAATATTGAAAGATGTTTTTTTTCTGTTAAGATTCTCATGACTCAAGGAACTCTCTCTGTACTTAACTAAAAGTGGGTGTGAGCTTCAGGAGTATCAAATTACAATAACTAGCGAACAATTTTTTTCATTAGGCTCATCCAGTTTCCGTAATAACTGTCTGGTTATTACCCCAGCGTGAACTCAACCTGAAAATAATTCCAACTGTAACTCATATAGTTCTGCTGTCTTCTCTCGCTCGCTTCAGAACTCTGTCTGGAAAAATGTGCTCACCAGAGATTATAAAACATACTGCATGGGGTAGCGTGTGATAAATGAGACTGTATTGTATTGCAGTTTGATCTATGAGCCTGTGTTTGTTTGTTTAAAACCATTTGCTGCCAAACGCCTCAGTGAGCATTCACCTGTTGCAGAAAGAACAGGAGCCAAATTAACAAGGATTGCTAGCTGTCTGCAGGTTAGGTTCCTCCTAGGAACACGGTCTCGATGCTGCAGATAAACAGTAGAGTAATGTCAGCTTTATTCAAACAATTCCTTATGGAAGAACAATAACGCAGTGCTGTCGAGGCCGTGGGGTTGGTTGGGAGTGAGTGATTGGTGGAGAGGGTTGGGAGCGATGGAGTGCCTGAGTGGAGGGATCTAGTTTTTTTTATCCACAGCAGTCTGTTTTTCAAGGTGACAAGCCAGAGTCCAAAGACAGACCATAACAGCCAGCCAGCTGCATCTTCTCAACCGCGCTCTCAATGCAAAGACACTGATCTGAAGCTCCACTAGAATCAATATGCACAGCCTCTTAGTAATTCAACGTCAGCTCTATTGGTACCATTTGGGGGGCATGAGATAATAGGGTTTCCATGTAGGTTAATTGCTGAATATAAAGTGCAATAGCCCAATTTAGGGTACAGCTATGTATGTCTGAACTGAGGGCTGTCGTCGTAGTAATTTAACACTTTTTTGATTGAAAAACTCACCTGTATCTCACATAACTTTGACACATGACTTAAGTCCATTTTTAGAGATTAAATATTATCCGTAAAACCTTCATAAACTATCGTCAAACAAGGCAAGGACACAACAGAAAATATGCAGCTATTGAATTATTAAAAACAGCTTGTGAGTTATCCAGGTGAGGTCACACAGGTAATACCAGCACCACTGCTGTACTCTGTGCTGCATTGCCTGTGTAGTCTGTATCTGTGTCTGCTGAAGAGAATGCCATCACGTACCTTCACTTTCAGTGGGTTAGCAGTTCCTTTAAGAAGTCTAATTCAATGTCGGGGCCGCGAGATGCACGCCATTAGAGGCTTTTAAATACAATTACGCAGCTCTTAGGAGGAAGTAGGTGCTGGAAAGCTGCAGAAATAGTCATTTAGCTCAAGGGGCCTGGACAGGTTTTTATTTTTTTTCTTGACAGTCTGTTAAACACTTCACTTCACATCAGGGAGTAGGAAGAACAGAGCCTTGTCTATTCAGCAGACAGAGTAAAGAGGAGTTCATTTTGAAAGATGAGCTGATTAGGACTCCGTGGCAGCTCCTCATTTAGCTTCATTTGGAAAGAATCTACTGTTATTGTGATCTCTAGCAGGCAATGCGAGGTGAAGTGTACTAAAATTATGCTATCCGTTTCATGTCGGTCGCTGGGAGCGGTCCCAGGACAGGTCTGTGTTTTTGACCCTCTCATGATAGAAATAAAACCGACTATCCAGATGGATAAGCCTTCACACAAATACTCTGTCAGGTATGAAACCTGCTACTCCTATTTTCAAGGAGATTCCTCAAAAGAAATCAGATTTCAAATAGAGATTACATTGGCACATTCAGAATAGTTCTAATATCCGTATTTTATAATACAGCGTTTACCATTCTAACAGTTTTGAACTTCATAACCTTGTCTGAAATATGTTCTATTTTAGAAAGCGTTCAAAAGGAACAACTCGTTTTAACAAATAAAGTACATCCGGCAGTAAACGAGGCATGTCATTTGTATCTTGGGGGTTCGGGTGACAGCCTTGCTCTTGCGGTTTTATAGCATCCCATGAACCCCTTGATGGAATGACAGCCTTACCCTGTAAAAAAGCTCACCTCAGTATTTTTGTGTACAGACTACCGCATCAGCGCTATTGACACATTACCACCAGTCCCCAGATTTACAGCCAGGTGCTATCAGAGCACATTTCAGCTCACTTTAGATCTTAAATGCCAAGTCATTATGGAGATCAGGATGACAAATGATGGCACTTTGTGCCGCTCGGAGCAGGTGCCCAGGTTGTGGAGTAGGTGTTAAAAACGTGGATTGATGTCACCGAGTTTATAAGCTGCTTCATTAGAGCCTTCAGATCAGGGATAGTTTCCTACAAACAGATGGCAAGATCCGTGTATATGGTGATGCACTAACATGCTTCTGTGAGCAGAGGGGCAGCATTACACCTGCAACACAGAGTACATGACTGGGACCATGTGACCTCTCTCGTGTGTTCTTTAACTGGTTTAACGTCAGTGTTTTTTCTTACGTTTCCTTGCTTGTGTTGTTGCATAAGACGCTTCTGACCAATATAAGATCTCTATAATACAGGGTTGCGTTCGAGTGTAAGTGCATGTGCATTTAAATGCAAATACATCTGCACTCGCACTTGCATTTAAATGCGACCAAGCAATACACACCGCATTTGCATTTGAATCAGTTTGCAAATGACTTGCATTTGACAGAATGTATTTGATCGATTTCAGATTCTTTTGGACAAGTGCTTTTGAATATCAAATGCATTTAACAGGTGTTGCTATTTAACCAAACTCCAAGTGCAATTAATGATACAGCTATGAGTGATCCACAGTTAAGGGTTAATTGAGAACATCCAGGCGTTTGAAGTCATTTCAGAGCACACCATTCGTTTAATGAGGAGCACGATTAATGGGGATTGTCATAATGGCAGGTTTGAATTGATAGAAAAAAAAGCGCCCCTGTTTTAATTAAGTGTTCCTCTTGCAATTATTGCTGAGGAGTTTCAGAATATATTTTGACACATGCAGCTGAATTTGAATTTGCATTATAATGCAACTGAGGCGCACACATTTGTATTTTCATTTGAATGCAGTTGTATTCAACCTTGCTGTAATATTATCAAGTAAATTAAATATTCATAATCCCCCCCCACCCCCCCCCAAAAAAAAGGGTTCTTGAAAACACTTTACAAATCAATGCATCTGTCTAAAAAAGGGGCACCAGCGGAGTCACAGTTCGCTTTGTAACTAAGGCGCCACCTGGTGGCAGAAGCGGGATATTGTGAAATTTGATATGAAGCCAAATAAATAGTAGTACTTCCGTCTGAAAAGCAATCTATGATAACTGAGCTTATGGTTCATAATCCAAGCGCGGAAGGCATTACTTTAATTATACTGCATAGCAATGCTTTTGTTCTGTCTCATTGTATATAATCTATCCACGAGTAGTAGGTCACTATTATTACTTACCATTATTATCCAAACATCATAACTATATCACTTTTTACATTTAATAAAACAGTATAAAAACAAGTGTATGGACATGTTAGATGAAATTAAACCCAGACCAGGAAGAAACTGGAGTCACAGACGTGCAAAGTGTATTGGAATGGCAGCACATAATGACACAACACAGTTTATTTTCTTTTTAATAAAAGCAAGTAAAAACATATTACACATGAATGCATTTACTGATAATAAAATATGACTAGGTTACATTTGAAAACTCAATCGCTGGGTGTGCTCTGTGCTCTGTAGATGGCAATGCAATTCAGTATAAGACATAACGTTAGCCACGGAGGCACACATTTTTTATCAAGGATACAAACCAAGCTTTTTTTTTTTCAATTAAATTAGTCTTGAATTATGAATAGAGTCTTCAAATTAGAGCCAGTGCAGTAGGGTTACTTTCTACCTTTTTTTCAGCAGCTGACAGAAAATATGTCAATTTCTAATCATAGTGTTAATTACAGTTGGAGGTCAGGTGATGTTTTGATGTGGCAGGTTCGAGAGGACTCTCAAATTGTAACACAGCATAGTTTCAGAGGTAGTAAAAAAAGGAATGTATTATTAAAAATTTACATTAAAATCATAGTGGCAATAACAGACAACACCTGACTAAGGATTCATTGCAATCAATGTATACGATAAGTTAAAATGTATAGATTATTCATAACAAAATGATGACAGAATAGCAATATAGTGTTATAAAATAACAGGCGTTTAAGAAACTTTATAAAAATAAATTAAAGGATCCTGTTTAAAATGGGCATTCCCTGTTAATTCACAACAGCTGCTCATTAACAGGCTGCGTCCACAATGATCACTTGAATCTCTTGGTCTGATTGCTCGCTGTGGCATTCTCGGCTCTCTCTCTCCGCCACTCGCAGTGCTCCTCGAAAGAGCAGGACCTGCATTTCCACGCCTCCTCGATGTCCACGCCCCTGGGCTCCCTCTGTCCAATCCAGTAAGAGAGGTGGTTCCACAGCTCCACCCTCACACCGGCCTCGTCGAAGCTCACCTCGCGGGTGCCGATGGCGTCGCTGGAGCCTTGGTGACAGTACTCGATCTTCAGGACGTCGATGGCGGGCAGCTCTGAGTAGCTCAGGTTCATCAGGGCCAGCTCCAGCACCCCCCCAAACGTGTGCACGTGGAGCCCCAGCTTCTGAGCGTGCTCCATCACCCCGGACCCCAGCGGCTGCTCTGGCCTCAGATTGAGGCTCTGCACGAAAGCGTCTCTCTCCAGCAGACCTCTAACCATGCTGTCAAACAGAAGCTTATACAAACGCACCTGCGCAGAAAGACAAACCTTTTTTTATAGTACTTTGGATTTTGCTTTCTGCTTAATTTGTTATTTCCCATGCTTACTAATTAATGTCCTTTTTCGGGCATGCAGAGCTGCTTCTGAAAAGACTCCTAAACGTAAGGTGGCTTTAGATACAACCACTAGGGTTGTGCAACTGTAATTTCTGTCCTCTCTGCACCTATCCCTGTAAGAGCTCTTGACACACTTTCAAGGCATTTCCAATTTCAAACGGCTCAGTGTAAATAAAAACGTACTGATTTCCTGTTAAAAGGATCCCATCCCCTACCTGGAAATGGTGGCTCCTCTCCTGAGCTCTGCCAGGGAGGGATCTGGGGCCGCGAGTCTTCAGCTCGCTCAGCACCAGCTCCCCCTTGTGGCTGTAGTGCAGCTCGTCAATCACCCCCACCAGGAAGACACCCTCCAGCATGCCGAAGACTGGCAGCTCTCGCACCCGCCCTCCTGGGGGCACACAACCAGCACCCGGGTACAGCAGGGGGAACACTCCCTATACAGCTGTACGACCCCCAAATGGAGGAAGATTGCCCCACTGTTGGGCTATTCTGCAGGGTTAACAACAGTTGGTAGCGAATGGCAATCAATCATGCATTATCGTGTTGCTGTTTGATAGGTGCGTGGTGCAACGCAGTAGAGGGTATTTGACACAGTAACATACCTGCCTGCAGGATGGGCAACATGCTGAGCATGTTAAGGATCTTGAGAGCCCAGCGGTCCTCTCTGCTCTGTGCACTCACAGACACCACATCATGAACTTCCAGCTCTGGGGGGATCAAAGAGATTGATAAGTAAAAACAGTGTTTGCGATGCTGCAATGTATAGTCTTGTCTGCAGCATGCATTGACAGAGAAATCTCATATTTGCATGTTGACCCCTTCTAAACTAAAGCTAGGCACCTGATTCTGTTAAAAGTAGAGCATTGCTGTATCTTTAAAATCCACCCCTTTGTGTAATCCGAAGCTAGTTAAACTGGAGTCCATGTTGGTTTGCTGTCTGTACCTCTGGCCAGGTGAATACTGGCCCCAGCCTTCACTTCAGGGCTCTCCTCTTCCCTCTTAGGCACGTGCGGCAGTTCAAACCCATAAACCACCTGCAGCTCACACCAAGTCTGCCCGCAGACGTCCGTCACACACAGGTACCGCAGTCTGAACCGCTCCAGCGGGCTGCGCTCTGCCAGGACCCTCTTCCGCCTCAGCAGAACTGCGGAGCCCTCCCCAGCACCAGCGCTGACCCCAGCCAGTTCAGGGGGTGTGCCAGCTTCCACCGCAGAGCTACAGTGTCAAAACAGTGTGAAGGAGATTAATAACAAACAGTGACCAAATGCTAGCCAAGGCGTTAAGACCTGTTTTATAACATCTTACTAGCACTAGGAATAGAATCACTGGTCTCCTCTCAGGGATGGGAATAAGAATCCTATTGCATAGCTGTTTAACCCATTCCAGGTTTTACCACAAGCTTGATTAGCCACAATCAGAACATATGACCTACAGCACAGGTACCAGGATCCAGACTGTATCACTGGCATTGTATTGGGTATATTCGCAAACGCTGATCAGAAAAACACAAGCACAATGAAACAGGGTCCCATTAATAAATAGTAATAAACTGAAGACAGACTTCTTTTCCCTCGTCTCTTTGGGGTAAACTGGCAGACTTACTCTGTCTTGGGTATAAGTGGACCTTCAACTGTCTCTGATTCAGTCCCACAATCATTACCAAGGGCTGGACTCAGCCCATCACATGACTCTGGGGTTTCTGTGAACAGTGAAAGACAGGCAGCAAAACGGGGACGATTAAAATCATCATAAAAAACTGTGGAAAAGTTATAAAGAAGAATTACCGGTAGTCATTATAGGCTATTGTAATGAAATAGATACCAGAACTATAGGAAGATTATATGACGATAAAAACAAACTTCATTTATAAGTTGTCTGTTTCTTAACCTTAACGCATTCTTATAATAATATTTTTTTTTTTTAAAATTGTTTTATAACTTGGTAACCAAGTTATTTAAAACTTTGCTACACAGTTCTACTTTAGACAGTCAAGGGAATGCGGTGCTTATTTAACAGTTTATGTTCATTGCTTCATATTTGATACAAAGTGTCATTCTTTGTGGAAAGCGGGTGAAATGTATCAAACTTAACGAGGTTGTTTATGTATCAAATCTGGCGAAATGTATTCGGATAGACCCTCTAAAATAAACTAAATTAAACTCCATTATTCCTCTGGCTCTTTTTGTAAAGCCCATGCAATACATGGCAGCAGAGCAATTTGGTTAGTAAAGCCTTTACCCACTTTTAAAACACAAGTTTCATTTAAAACGACGACTGTAACGTTACACACTGTATTAAAAATGAGACTTAGAACAACATTTTCGAGTCTGTTACAAACCAGTGACGTGCTTGCATTGCACAATTATATAACGATTATGAATTAACTGTTAACACCCTCAGATATATGTACTGTATTTCCAACTCTAAATAGTGCAGCTTACATATCCGCTAAATAACTTTTTACCTGGATGAAGGTTTTCCAGTTCTATGTCCAGAAATTCGGAGTCGCTGATCTCCTCGGCACCGCCCGGGTCTCTCGTAGCGGTCTGCTCTTGTGAACACGACATTGTTACAACACGTTTTCAGCCAGTGTGTTGATGTTCATGACGCTGCGCAGCGAAATTATAAAAACCTGAAAAACAAACTAAAAAAAACGCGTCTTTACACACGACGGTCCTCCAGAAAATAACCACCGACTGACACAAGAAACCAAACAATATCATTCCGCTTCTGCTTAAGAGTAAAAAGTGAAGATTTACTAGAAGCGCGTCACATTAATAATAATAATAATAATAATAATAATAATAATAATAATAATAATAATAATAATAATAATAATAGATAACATGTTCCTGACAATTATGTTGAAACTTGCTGTAGACATTATTCATAGTATACCACGGTTACCGGATTTTGAATTCTGGCTTGTTATTGCGAATGAGGGCTATATCTAGGAAACACAAGCTGTCGGATATACATTTTAATGTGTAGATGTTTATTTTACCTCATAAAGTATATCTGTGATTTATAGTAAAAAAAATATATTAAAAATAAAAAATGTTAATTAACAACAGCAACAAAAAATGTGTCGGGACTATTTGAAGTAGGTGGAAGAACACTAGGGTGTCAAAAGGCGGTGATGTGCCGTTTCCATGGAGACGCGTCTCTTGGCCAGGGACAGAGTGAAAGTTATAAACACCCGCCCGAAACTCTGTAATACAAACTGCAGACTGGGAGAAACTAGGCGATCACAATTAAGTCAGCAACTATGAAGAACCGTGGAATCGCACAGAATAGTCCAAATAAAAATGTTAAAATCGATATAAACAAAAAGGGGTTCGTTCGCTAATCAGAAAAAAATATATTTATTTGTGTTTGTTTTTTAAGAGAAAGGACGTGTGTTATTTAGCATAACTGCGACGTATTTTATATGAAACAGTGACACATAGGTTACTTTTAATAAAAAATACATTTTAGAACACACTGTTACTGTTTTGTGTGTTTCTTTTTTTTTTAAGCGGTGAAATGGCAGTTTCTAGTAAGGACGGACGCGAGGAGCAAGCGGTTCGGTTGGGAGATAAGGACCGAGTAATCAGAGAACCACTGAAGGACTCTTCTGGGCTTCTGACTTCGTCCGGCACGGAAAAAAAGACAAAGAAGAAAAAAAAGAAGGAAAAAACAAAAGAGAAAAAGAAAAAACAGGGCGGCTCCTGTAAGAAGCGAGTCCACTCCAGCACGCCTCCGACACCAGAAGACGCAGGTTAGAGCAGAGGTGGCCAAAGCCTGCCTTTCCAGTCCTGGTGTTTGTTCCAATCCAGTGCTAAATTGTTTAATTGTATCAATTAAACCTTGAAGTAGTTCATTATCCCATTTCACCTGTTAAACCTGGAGTGGAATGGGTCTCCAGGACCGGGATTATACCCCCTGGGTCAGAGAGTTTCATTTTGTGTTTGTGTGGTTGAGGGTAGAGATTTGCTATGGGACTCCTTCATAAATTGTGCCCACAAAACGTCTTGGTATAGAGTTTAAAATGCAACTGCTTATTTTTTTTCTTTTTTAAACCATACAAATGTGTATTAACTCTTATTGAAAATGCATTCCAATAGTGTACCATTAATATATACGAGTCTCTCTGACATGCATTTACAGTACTTGAGCACAGATTAGTGGGGAGGAACCAGAAGGGGGCACTCAACCTCATTTTATGAGGGTTTACCCCTTGGTTTTGGCATTAAAAGCATGTTGAAAACAGACCGGATTAAAGAAATCATGTCGACTGTCACTTCATAATACATTTGGCATTGGATTCCCTGATGAGCCATTTCAGGTTTTACTATGGAATTTAATAGACCCCCCCAGGCGCCATGCTGAGCCCCCAAGCAGCTGGATCTCCAATGTAAAACCTGGAATGGACTTCATATGCATGGAGGGAATGGTCTTTTATTTACCGCATTTAATATGTGATCTGGTTTCTATTATTTTCTTAAACAGATAAGCAGCATCAGGACCCAGGCGTCAAGCTCTTCCCCACCCACCTCGCGCCGTCATCGGAGTCGCTGGACGGAGAGCTGGCCAAGGTCAAGCTTCAAGGCAGGACCCCTGCAGAGGCAGCCCGAACCAAGAGCAAGCCCAGGAAGCGCAAGGAGGCGGCAGCAGCAGTGCTGTCCAATCCAAAGCCTGCGTCGTCAGACAACGAGGCGGACCTGACCAACAAGAGGAACGAGAGCCTGAGGTGGGAAGGCACGCTGGAGGACCCCAGCGCCGAGGAAAACAGGATCCGAATCTACAAAATGAACAGGAGGAGGCGCTACCTGAATGCTCTCCAGGGCCTGCACGGGGAGCTGGGGCCGGCAGGCACCACTCAGGAGGGCCACCAATCGAATTGCTTTGGGAGAGGGTGCACAGCTTCTTCCCAGGACCCCCGAGCTCGACTCCAATCAGAGCTCTCTCATCATGACAGGATTCTCTCGGGGAAAGAGATCAATCGCTTTATACAGGATGGAGCGCAAGACTAGAACACAAAATAACAGCAAGCTGGCATGAACTGAGAACTGTTTGGATGTAGACGGGTGTCAATGCGCCAGTGCTTGAGGACATGGGGTGCCTGGGGTGAGTTTAGCACATTCATTCAACCTGCCTTTAGGCCATAGAGTTTGCACTGTTCACGTAGACAACAGATTTCAAATGTCCCCATTGAAAGTAGTGTAAAAACGATGACCTTGGCACCCAGTGTTGTGTGTCTTTTGCCTCACTTTGTTTACATACCAGGATGTTCTGTCAATGTGCCTGGCCATACCTTTTTGGAAGCTGTTGACCAAAAAGTTTATCATGCAACCAACACTTTCTCAAGCTATGCAAAGCCACAGTGATCTTGGTTCAACACTTGTGTGTTTGGGGTAACAAAGGGGATAATATTTATTTTAAACATGAAGCTCAGCTTTGTAACAGTAGGGATAAATACCTTTCCCTTATGATATGATACGTCTTATCATCTTTTATCAGGAATTACTCAGAATCTGCCCCACATTTAACCCAGGACACCCTGGCTATACTGTTTCAAAAGCCCTGCAATTAAAGCGGTAGTTTTCAAACTGTCCACCAGAGGGCTTTCAAACATCACAATTCTCTGACAATAGGGCTATATTTGTATTTTGTATTTTATATGTGATTTTGTTTAATTTGTGTATTTTGTCTTTGTTACAACGCAAGAGATGGATATTAGTGCCATATTTAAATACATTAAAAAAAATCTAATTTAATAAAATGTTGATTGTATAACTAGATAAATAAAAAGGGATTGAGAACGCAGGGCAATATTCAAGATTCAGGTATTGCCCTGTTTAAGATCACACCAGAACAAATCATTACTGCAGCCTTATTCTTAGTTTACAAGTAATCGACTGATAAGAACACAAAAGATGAAGTGCTTGTATTCATTTAATCTTCATGTGCATGTATTACTGATAACAGAGATTACTTACATTTAAAATCCAACATAAGGAACAGAAAGAAAACAAAAAAATGGACAATATATCAATATTCATTTTAACATCAAGGGCTATTGAATATTTAGAACAAATATAAAAAGCATTGGTCAGAGCATGAGAAGCTTCTCAAATGATCACACCTTCTTAGTCTTGAAAATAGGAAGGTGTTAATTGGGTATTCAAGGAACAGCAAATGTATGACTGAAATGGTTTATTGATAGAAAACAGGGCAGGATTTTAGCTTGTGTTTAAGCTTTCTGTCTCAGAGACTCGGAGACCCAACAGCGTCCGACACCCCTAAGAAAAGGGAAACCTGCTGCAAAGGAGGCGGAGGGGAAGCGATGGGAAACACACTAAGGCAGGAATCTCGCATATCCCATCAGTCTCAAATTCTGGAAACAGTATCTCCATAAAAACTAGTTGACATGTGCATTTCACCTGTGCCATCGACCACATCACTGCATCTCAATCTGGTACTGCCCTTTCATTTCTACCATAGCTCTGGGAACAGAGTTACATGACCACAGTCCTGTCACAAGAACAACCAGCCCTTCACTACTTCTGTACAACTGCATTCACTTTGCCAGTCTCGTTACGTTGTGTTACGTTGGTCCCCACCACGTTTCAGATTAAAGCCATCTATTTACTGTATGGGATACTACACCTTTAAACTAAGCACCAGAAACAGTAACATACCAGGAGTGTAGTGCTTATAAAATCAGAACAAAAATACAATACAAAATAACTTACAATAGGATGGATTTTCTGCACTCTTACTCTTCTATGAGCCTTTTGGTTATTTGAATCCTCACTAAGCACAATAGTATTTGGTATTTGCTGCAGAAGCACATCCTATTGATTTTTGACACCAGATAAAAGGCACCCTGAAATCTGAGCAATAGAGTATCTTAAACTCCTGCTAGAATAGTCTGATTCCTCCAGTGTGTCCCCTGCTCATCTGTATCCCATAATGCACACAGGTCCTTTAAAACCTCTGTTAACTAGTGCATACGGTCATGGATAGCAGTTGCTGGTTTTCAGATTGACGAAATGTTAGACTAAATTCTGACAAAAATAGTAAAAGGTTACGAGGTTAAAACCGTAAGGCACATGCACTTTCAAAGTGTCCCTTGTGGTATTTTGTTCTTAAATTCTAAATCTCAGCAGAAAACGTCTCGAGTTGCAGCAACTCATTTCCAAGGCATTGCTGTTGAAAACAGTCTCCTGGGCACGGCTGGCAAAGCCCCCAGATCACAATGCACCGGCTGACCGGCTCAGTGGTAGCCGGGCCTGAGGGTGCGGTCCACGGCCTCAAGCTCCACGCTGGACAGGAAGCGCCTGGAGAGCCGGCGGCAGTCGTACTGCAGAGTCGTGGTGTAGACAGCCCGGGCGTGTTTGGGGTACACGATGGTGGTGCTCTGGTAGCGCTGTGCCCGGTGCCGAGGCTGCAACTCCAGCTGTGTCTTGTACCTGCGCCAGGTGCAGCTCGGCAGGACCAACACAGTCTGGCTGCAGGATGCCATGGCCAGACCCACCGGCAGGAAGAACACATCGTGGATGAAGTGACGATCGGAGTCGTAGTGGACTGAGGAGGTGTACCTGGCATCAAGAGAGAGGGGGAGGTGACTTAGTGTAGCCATGGGGATGGAAATATGCTGTTCCACGCAGCGCTTACTAAGCCCTCGGAGAGCAGTAGAAGGGAGTATGGGTAGACTTAGGGGCCACCCCCTCTCCCTGATAAACGTGTCCTGTATATGATCAGTAAAATGGAGAGACAGACAGATCGCGCTGTGGTTACCTGATTTCTTTAGCTGGCAGTGGGTCAAGTTCAACTCCCTCCCCGAAAGACAGAGGGTACAGTCTGGGAATCAGAGGAACCTGTCAAGGAACAGAATAAAGAGCTGTCAATACACATCATAGCTGGATATGGGTGCAATAGCCTGCAGTCACAGCAAGTGGGAGAATCAGGTCTGGACAGCACATAGATTCCTATTGTCTACTGCAAGTCTATTCATTAACACACAATACTACTTATTCACTATGTCACATGCATGTTCCTAGCAGTTGCTTGCGAAAGGAAATTCATTCAATGTGTTTCCTATAATGTTGGAATTTAACCAGGAATAGACTAGCTACTCAATTATGGAATCGTTCAGCAATCCAATCATTCCTGAAACATTTACAGTATCCGCATATTAACAGCTAGTTAGGAGACACCGAAGCACAGGCAGGTACCCAATACAGAGAGACTAGCTGACCACCACTGCACATCTAACGAGCTGCAACAGAAGGTAGCAAATACAGAACATCTCCGCTTCAAGTTCATTGCAGAAGACTTAAGAACACACGTTCCCTGGCATTTCGTGTAACCTACCACTGCTCGCCCGCTGGTCTCTGGTTCCAGCAGTTCCTTCTCGCCGTTGACCGGGGAGAGAAGCCAGGCGCTAGGGCTCGGGCTGGTGGGCAGCCCAGAGTCCGGGCTGTCGAGCACTCTCTCCGCTTTCCGCTTCATATCCAAGGGGTCACCAGGGATATCCTGCAGGTTGAGTCTGCCAACCATTGCTTTAGAAAAAAACAATCCTTTTCTCGTTCTTAACTTTTTTTTTTTTTTTAATTAAAGTCAAACTTATGCAAAATAAGTATAAATAATTGTTATTGTAAATTATGCAACTTGTATTTATTAGTTACATAAGACGTTATGCAGATGGTCTGCAATTCAACAAAAAATAAGTTTCACAATAAAATAAAATAAATATCTTACTTCTAACGTTTTTCAAAATGCAAAACGTGTTTTCTTTGCTTATTATAAACACCACGTTTCAGTTTGTCCCTTTCTGTGAAATTGCTATTCCGCTTGAATCTCCACTGAAACAACTTGTGTTGCTTAGCAATGTACTCAAAAAAGAAGGGAACAGAGAGAGAGAGAGAGAGAGAGAGAGAGAGAGAGAGAGAGAGAGAGAGAGAGAGAGAGAGAGAGAGAGAGAGAGAGAGAGAGAGAGAGAGAGAGAGCGCCCAGTCATTCAAACAGAAACGAAATGAAATAATGCAGGGAAAGATTTTTAAACAAAAATGCAAAGAATACAAATAAAAAAGATGTTTTAAATGCATGCAATGTTGCTTATTTAAATCACAGATGCCTGCCCGTCTGGAGTTCTCGGTACAAAAAAAAACCACACACACACTTCGCTGCAGCTGCAGTTTCTTATCCCAGTTGAGTGTTTTTTGCGGCGGGGCTGCTGCAGAAGACGAAGCGTATTTTAAACATGTCCCTCCCGTGATGTGGGTACGCTGTGCCCCTGCCCCATGGACCCAAACTCAGACTGAACCCTGACTGAAAGGCGCTTATTGTCTTGCACTAGTAACAGGAGGAAGGAAACGCCTCTTCAGACTTCATCCTGCCGCTGATTGGAGTGGCAGAGACCGCGTTTGGTAGAAATAAACAACGTTTTAAAAAGATTATTTTTCAAAGGGCTTGTGCCTTATCAGATGCTGTCGAGAAGATTGCACTGTGCTGATGTTTTGGGAATCTAACTTGTGTGTGGGCGGCGCATGGTCCGATAAGAAACAGACACCACTTTCCATTAATCAAACATCCCTGATCGACTGTTTTTTCTGTGTGTGTGGCGTGGGCAAAGACCTTATACATTAGGATTCTCTTGCATGTTTTGTTCAAGTACACAAATCCTGCCTATGGATACGATTTTAAACTCTGAGCTTAAACATATTGTTTGTAAGCTTTTAGAAAGAATGTAAAATAGCGAACCTAAAATCAGTATGTAATCCCAGTATAACTGGAATGCAGCACACCCCAACAATGTATTTCAATGCACCACCAGCTTCAAATAACATGCACACCAGCCAAGTGTTACAATGACTTTATTATTGTTATTATTAATAGTGTTCCTAATTGTACTATAAAGTATTACAGTTGAAAATACACAAAGCATGTATTCACATAAAGCAGGAATGTTTACAGCAACAGCAGAGTCCAGATTAACCAATATTTTAACAAGCAGATAACTCGCAACACAGGGCCGTGCCATCACATTATCCGTTTAAAATGAATGTCACGTTTCTGCAAAAGATCTCCCACCCCCCTCCACCCAACTGTGGCTCTCCTAATCCAAGGACCCTACAGCGTGTCCTACTGGGGGAAAAAAAAAAAAAAAAAAGGTTTAGCAGTGCCCCCAGTATACCTCCCCCAATTTACAGTCACTTGTGGAGTTTTTTCAGTTAGAAGCACGTTCACAATGCCAACCTGAAGATTCTCTTTGGTGACTTGGCCAGAATGGACAAGGCTTCTGTTTTGTTTGGATACACAGACCATGCTTTGGTTTTTTACTTTCATGAAGTTTCAAGTAAAGAACATTAGAAATCCATCGCATTCTTATGCTGCGTTAAAGTGAAGAAAAAAAAAGACAAGACAGAGACGAGCCATCTTGTGTACGACCCAGATCAGAGGACTTCCAGAATCTTTGTAACAGTACGAACGCAACGAAATATACCTGCAGAATACACAGACATAAATAATCTGAACAATGAAGAAACAAGAAAACATTTTTTTTTACAGATGTACCACTATTTATTTATTTTTTTAAATTGGTTTAGGATTGTTTTTGTGCTCTTAACCATTACAGTAGCCAGTATTCAGACCACACATTTTTAAGCAAACCCCACTGCCGAGACCCGAACCCGACTTCCTGCACAGGGAGGCGCGGGCAATCCTTAGAACTGCCTGCTCTTTTACATCGGTTTCTACAGCAGGGTTTGCAAAGAGCAAGCGCTGCAATAGCTAGCCCTGACTGTGAACTCTCCCTTTCACAGCTCTGTTCATGTGCGTCCGTGTCTCCCCACCCCTGTGCTGCTCCTTTGTAGTGTAATCTGTGTTCCGACAGGACTCCTCGATTAGAGCAGATAAGCATGAGAAGGGAACTCCAAAACAGATTAAAACAGGGAAGCTGCACTTTAAACAAAGAGCACATTATTGATGTCCTTCCTTGCCATCTGGCAAGGTGCCTGGGGTGCAGCCAACAGGTGAGCCCTCTAGCTTCTCACTGGCCCCTGCATCTTCTAAGCTGTACAGTGAACTGCTGGCCATCTCAAAACAGCTGTTACATACATGGTTTACCAATCAATAGTTTGGGATCCCTGCAAAAGTTGAGTTGACTGTCCCGGTAAAAACATGGCAAAGTGTAGTACAGCACAGTGAAGGCTAGGTAAAACACACATGCTGAACTGCAGGAAGTAAGGTTTAGCATTGTAAAAAAACATGGTTAACCATGACAAAGTCGCAAATTTACCAAGGGCCAGATAAAGTGATCACTGTAAAAGTGTATGCTAGCTGATCAATTGTTTCCACTTTCATAGCGACCAATAAAAAGGCAGAATTTTTCATTGAGAAGCTACAGCAAGCCCTGACTTCAACTCGTCCAGCAATGCCAATGTTGGAACTGGAAGTACCCAGGACCCCAGAGACGACGCCTATTTCTACTGGAAGGCTCAAACACTGGAGCCTGGAGGTAAAGCGAGTTCCAATCTCAACAGGATCTTTGCAGTGCTGAAACCACACAAGTGGCAAAAGCACAATAGAGTGGAGTTAAATTTGTTCCGATAGAAACAATTACCAGGAAGTCATGCGTTTATTGTATTTAGCCTTTAGTTAACCTTAACTTTTTTATTTTTAATCTTCCCTACCCAACCCAGGCAAAAAATCTTAGAGACAACAAAAGCTGAACTCAACACAGATGTACTGCCCTGATCTTAAAGACCAGAGCCCCTGCTGAAGAACTGTATACAGTACTGAGCAGCTGCGTTTCTTTCTATTCCAGCACTGCATTTGCTAAAATAAGATGACTTTCAGGGCATGGAAGAACAACAAACAAACAGCCGAACACAGTGATACAATTCTCACATGCATAAATCAGGTGATGGGGAGAACAAATCACATTCAATGCTCAATTTGCGCCACAGTATCTGATCCATTCTAGCGAGACACTGCAGTGTTTCTCACAGAATCAGGCAAACGTGTTCAGATTTGAGTTGATAAACTGCGGTACACAACCAGGGTCCCCTATGGCACTAATTGAACATCACATTCTTCTTCCCCAACGTCTACCTGCCATGTAGCATTGCAGAACTGTCGCTAAAGATGTTTTTCTGTTCCAGTGTCATAAATACACAGTCTGCCTTTATAATCACCCTGCATAGGGGAAGCAGTGCCCTTTGCTACACTGGGTCCCAATAGAACAGAACAGCCGTGTCCAGTCAGCTGTTGAATAATCCTGATTAAGACAAAGAGTTTAAAAAACATTCAGAAACTGAACCTCAATCCAGGCATGTCAGACTTGCACACACACACAAATAAAAACAATAAATATCACTCTCTTTACAGAACTTGAGTGTTCCTTTTTAGTAACTCTTCAGGAAACAAATCTGGGCTAGTAGCTTCTCTTTTTTTCTTTATCCTGTTCTGATGGTGAACGCAGCAGCAGTAGGGTGAGATGTGGGGGGGGGGGTACCCCAGTCCGTCTCAGTTCACAGTCTCTTTTTGATGAGCTTCTCCAGTTTGCGGATCCTGGATGACTCCTGCTCGGGGGTGGGTGTGCTGTAGGTCAGACAGGGGGCGCCCTCTGCTCCCGAGGGGGGTGTGGGCAGCCTCTGTCTGAAGAGCTCCAGCATGCTGCTCTGCTCACTGCGCTTCAGGCCCTGTGGAGACAATCCAGGACATAGCAACAGCTAGAATACAACACGTCAAGTGCAGGGCGTCTCTTCTAGTCATAAGTGATGCAGCTAATGTTTTCTAACAGATGTCCAGGCAAGCAGTTTTCATGACATAGCCAGAAGCATGGCCCAGGGTCTCCCTCCATGAGACCCCAGTTGGCAGTAATACCCTCCTCTGCATCAATAACAAAAACAGCAAACAGGAAGTCAGTCCAGTCCCTTACCTTCATGTCAAGAATCTTCTGGAATGTTTCAGGGTTTCCATCAGCGAGGAGTTTGATGTAATTATCCACAAAAACAACTGAGGGCTCGTGAGGGGCCATCACCACCTGGGGGGGGGGGGGTAAAGTACAATTATCAGGACTTCAAAGGGTTAAAACAATGTATAACATTAAAACCCGACAACCGAACAGTAGAAATGGAATACACACACATACACACACACACACACATTACATGCATGTGCATAAACATATCGAAAAATAAATTAAAAACAAGTTTTGGGCTTCTTTCTTTGAACATCGCTCCGGTGGAATACAGTTTGGAACAAGATCAGATAATTTTCCAGGACTAAAACAGCATTTAACAAGCGGGACACATGCTTCACAGAGCTCGACCCCCTCCTCTTTAAACCGCAGGGGGGTAGGAATAGCAGGGACGGCAGGGAGTTGGAGGGAGAGGGGCTGGGAGTGCAGTGTGGATTGTCTGGAATTCACAAGTCCTTCCCCTGCACTGACTGATTTACTTAGCAACTGTCCTGGACCAGAGCCAAAGAAAATCCTGAGGGGCCTGTTGTGGTTACCTTGTAAAACCCAATGCCTGGGGCTGCCTTTCCATTCACTCCCAAACACCCACCGCCAGAGGGAGGGGAGAAACAGAGAGGGAGGAGGGGGCAGCCACGTCTCAGGAACAAATCTGTCATTTTGATTTCTTTTTTATTGAAGTCCTCGAGGCATTTTGCCATTTTTGATGCGGTTTAATAGGTACGTGATACTGAGCAATTCATTCTTTATGAAGATGGTGATGTCTTATAAACTAAGACATGCTGGCCATTGTGAGAAATCAGTCCAGGCTGAGATTATATAATGGATGGGGTTTCTA
Organism: Acipenser ruthenus; assembly: GCF_902713425.1. Classification (NCBI taxonomy): domain Eukaryota; kingdom Metazoa; phylum Chordata; class Actinopteri; order Acipenseriformes; family Acipenseridae; genus Acipenser; species Acipenser ruthenus. The sequence continues at coordinate 3,638,634 of NC_081214.1, forward strand.
TGTTTAAATAAATACATACTCCGGACCATTTATTTCAAAACGTCGAGCACAAGAGACGCAAAACCATTTGTTTTATAGTTAAACATTTAAAAAAAGCTTAGGACAAACGATTGGTATTTTACAAGAATTTTAAAAGTAGGTTTTCCTGGAAATCTCAAAAGGATGACTATAAATGAAAACAGGTGGTACAACATTGCTATAAAAAGAAAAAATAAAAGGGATTTCCGTCATATTGCACCAACCACACTTAATATTCTGAGCACGCAGTCTTCATGCATAGACATATTTATATATTTAGCCGGGATGAAGGTGTCCTTCAGCCTTCCCTCACAGAAAACCGGAGCAGACTTTAAATAAATATTTTCAATCAGGTTAAGAGACTTGCAGACAGGAAAGTTGGCTGTCATCCAGACAGGACTGTACTGCTGAGACCTTGCCCTGTGGGGCTGGTTTGCAGGTGCCCTGGTTGTCATTAGACAGGGTCCTCCATGTCTCTGGGGATGCTTCTAAGCCAACAGGCTGAAGGCAGGGGGTAGGTGTTAGGGGGTTCAGAGGTATGGGTGCGTGCCATTCACCTCTGGAATCCAGCCGAAGCTGTGTTTACATTGCATAACTCATTGAGGAGCGACAGCTCACCGCTGCGTTTGCGTGTGTTTAGAAAGCAGAGGGTGAAGCAGTAACTCACGGAAGTATCTGGCAGCCACAGCTGACTGCAGAAATCTGAAACACATTCTACAGAATTCAGTTTGAAGCAGTTGCATTTGGAGTCTTATTTCCTTCCCTATACTGCTGCGGTGGGCAACCTTAGCTGTTTACAATCCAGGTCTTCGACCTCAAACACGTCCTTAATTATTAAAATGAAGCAACTAAACTATCTGATCTTGAAGTATGCAAAATTATCTTATTGATGTCCAAGACACCAAATTGCAACAACGGAAGTTAAACAAATTCTGCTAAAGATTGCAGTGGAATTGGTACTTTGTGGGGGGGGGGGGGGGGGGTATTTTCAAAGCTTGGTAACTTATGTTGATTAAATATCTTTTAATAAACTTATGGAACAAAAATAAAAAGCAAAAGCACTAAAAACAGCATCGGCTGCGTAACCAGACAAACGGAAATGAAAAGGAGAGGATTGCGCCACCTTGAGGATCATCTCTGCGCGCGTCATGCCCTTCACCACGATCTTGGTGTAGCTGGCGGGCGCCTTGCGGACCACCTGGGACCCGATGGAGGGCAGATCCAGCAGAACCGTCTTCAAAGAGTGAGTGTCCAGCAGGAGCTGCCAAGAGAACCAAGGAGATGGTGAAAAAGCCACTCCCTGTAATCTAATAACGCTACACAAAACCACACTTGTATCCTGTCGTCGGCTGACCTCTGAGACAGTGCATGAAACGCTAAGTCCATTAATTACAAAAGTTTCACCCTGGTTTTACTGCGAGCTTGACAAGCCAGTGTATAAGTAATAAGCTCAGGATTATTTCTTATTAAACTCCTAATAAAACCAAGAATTGATCAAACTGCTATGCAATGGGAGTCTTATTTCCATCTCCGCTACCTCACAGCAGCGCCATCAGACTTGACACCGACACCAACCTGCTCAGAGATGAATTCATATCACAATAATTCTATACAAGCCATCAAACTTAATATATTATATACACATGATCCTGTAATGCATATTACATCAAGCTTATTGCAATCCAGTTTCTACCTGCTGCACATTCTCTGTCACACTACAGCACTGCTGAGTAACTGATCCAGGCTCAGCCAGTCAGCCAGCACAGACCAGGGCTTTATTCTCAAGACGTGCTCAGCTGAGCTGCATTGAAACAGCTGGATGGCAGCTCAACAGCTGAGCAGTGTGGAGGGGACCCAGCGGGCTGCATTCCGCATACAAAGAGCTGCTCTGTGAGAGCCAGGCCAGACAGGTGTACAGACAGCCCGCACAGCTGTCTCGCTAATCCCAGAGTAAACGCAGATTTCATAAACTAACATTTCAGGGGCCAGGAAAAGAAAAAAAAAAAAATCGGACAAGGAGCTGCGTCACTACCAACGCTTCACGGCTGGGATTTAAAAGTATAAATCGTGGCCTGGGGCTCTTTAATAAATGTAAAATGAACTCTGGTTGAAATGTTATGGAGAACACATCGTGCTAACATTCTCACTGCCTGCGGTATAGGATCTATTCGTTGCAAATGTCTTTAAATACAATGGGCTCCATATTTATATTTCACAAGTAACTCAAACTCTAAACAGACACTGGCAGCAAGATTAAGTACCGAGACCAATACAGAAGACACAGTACATTCCCCCAGTGTTTCAAAATGTTTCAGTTCTGAATACATGCTACTGTCCTTCCTTACTCATTTAGGGTTTTAAAGTGAGTGTACAGACGTGACCTTTTTACCTGCTCTGCTCCCACCATGCTGATTGGCTTGCACCGGAAGAGGTGGTTAATGAACTTGGGAATAAAGGAGCTGGAAAAAGAAAAAAAGAAAATTCTAACATCGGAGCCCTCAGTAAATATGGATTACTATGAATGCAGATGCCTCGACACACTCCAATATGTACTGTGGAGTTAAAGCTACCATTTTATGGTGTGTATTTTAATTTATTTTTGAGATTAAAGACTATGGACCTTAAATGTTAAATCATAAAAACAAGGTAACTGTAGAATACCAAAATATGTACATGCATGGTTAAAATCAGGATGTATGGAGGTGCATGAGTGTGTGCGTGTGTGTGTGTGTGTGTGTGTGTGTGTGTGTGTGTATTTTGTGGTATAGGGCAGGTAAAGTGATTTAGTAATGTAACTTTAGCGCACCCTAAAATAAAGAATTCCTCAGCAACTGCTCAGTGACTGCTATAGCTCCCTGGAGAGTCTGCGCAGCATTATATACCATTTCATGCTAGGAGTTTTCTTGATACAAAAGATAACAAGCAGCCAATCCTGGTTTTACTCAGCCCTTCACAGGATCATACATACTCTGGCGTATCTAAGCTTATAGTAAAGACAGGAACGGATCAACCTGCTACGGAATAGGGGTCTTATGCTCATAACAGCAGATGTCTGCTTGATACAGCACGGGGGAAGGAAAATGTGAGACACAAGCGCATGGGTTTATTTTGATTTAACAAGCATACCTAGTACAGAACGACTGGTGTATTTTGTTACTTTAATAAGGGTAGCAATTAGCAGGACTTACTTGGCGAATTTAATGACGAACTGGGTGAAGTATTTGCGCGTGGAGGCGAGGTTGTCCCGGATGACTGGGACGTTGTGCTTGATGTGCATGATAATGGAGGTGACGTAGGGGCTCTGGTCGCCTACGTGCTCCACGTTCTGCCACGGCATCTGTTAAACATTACAGCGTCAACGCAGGGGATTTGAAAACAAGAACTGCTGGATCCCAGCAGCATTATCTGCACAAACAGTTAAATGCATTGGCTCGGGTGCAGAGCTAGCGGTTACACGGAGGAATCCGGGTGGTAAGAGCGTGAAGACAGGTTTCACTGCATTTATTTATTTATACAGAAAACACGATGGCTTCCATGTGCTGGAATATCCACATTTAAAGAGAAAAATATCACCACATCCTCCTGGAAAAATAAATACCTCCTTGCTAGGGGGAAGACAGACTAATTATTTTCTTTTTAAAAAGATGCAGAGAAAAATACTACAAAGAGTCTGGAGCTATTTGATGTTCGTTACTAAGAACAAATAAATTCAAATTAAAATACAACCGTCATTAAAAAGATGGGGTATCCCGGTAACCTACCTTACTCATGGCAGTAAGTGCAGGATCACAGGCTGCATCCAGGTCCTGCACCAACAACTGGATACTGTTTGAGATCACACTGCAAAACACAGCGTGAAGGGTTTGCTTGTTTATTTAGGGTTGCATTCTCAATACAACAGTGAAAATGCAGCCTAAAGCCGAAGCTTTCTATCATAAAATATATACAGCGTACGTGATCTTCAGTTTTTTGTGTACATTTTAAAAACAAGGGTGAAGGAGTCTGTGTAATGTCATGCCACACTTCTGAACAGTGCTCCAAACCAGTGATCACAAATGCTTAGCGAGTGGAGGACTGCAATAAAAACACATGGCCCCCTCGATGAGACCAGAAGCTCCTCTTTCGCAGCAAGTGTTCTAAATGAAAACACTTGTGACCAAAACTATCTGTCTGGATTTCTCTTCTGTTATCCGGTTGGCGCCATCGGCTCTGTTCCACAACGGGCATCCAGCCGCCCCACAGCCTTCCCAGGCAGCTTGGGGATAGTCGGCAATCCTCTCTCCGCGGAGCGGCTGCCGTCACAACCGTGCAGGAAATACCTGTGGTTTTCCATCATCTAATCAAACATGGCAAACACAGCCCAAACTACAAACTCCATTACATCTAAGTAGCTGGGCTTTAGCAACGGCATAACATTTAGTTGGCATGGTGTCTCAGCGTGCTAGCTGTGTTGTGTGTTCATGGTATTGGTTTAGCCTTCAGGTTTGACACGTCTCCTATTGTGCTTTAGTTTGTGCAAATTTTTACACTGTCAGCAATAACAGAATGGAGACCAGAAAGGCCCTTACTTGCTGAAGGTGTCCATCTCTCCAGTCAGGTTTATCCTCTCGACCAGGATCTTATCAACCTTCTCCTTCAACTTCTCTTCAAGCTGCATGAAAAAAAACACAACTAGAGCATATCAGACTCCAGACTTTTCAGATCACTCTCTCTACACACCACGCATATTCCTCCAGGTAATCTGCATGTTCTCTTGCTCACCTGCTGCGTGGTGGCCAGGCAGTACTCGGCTGTGCTGAGGATGCTGCAGACCAGGCACAGCTCGTCCACAGAGAACTTGGCTGCCTCCGGACCCTCCTTCTCCTTCAGGAGGCTGCTGATGGTCAGCCCCCCGCTGCTGCTGCTGGAGGTCCTGAAGCAAGAACCCAAGAGAGAGAGGGGAGCTGATCAGCAAGTACCACTCACTGGGATTTCAGTATATATAACATAATTAACAATTGAATTAAAATCGATTAGTTTCTACATATGAAGAGCATGGAGCATAAACTGTTTAGGTCAAAGTTTGTTTCTGTCATCACGTGTTGTACCCCACAAGAGGTGTGTGTGTGTGTGTGTGTGTGTGTGTGTGTGTGCATGTCTGTGCGTGTCTGTCTGCCTGTCTCTGTGCTCCTCGGATCCCTGCCTCCGCACTCACTTGGGCAGGTTCCCGGAGAGGATCTTCCAGGCATACTCGCGCAGGTACTTCTGGAAGATGGTAGAGAGGGCGATCATGGGCTCTCCAGTGCTGAGCAGGGAGCACTGCACCATGCACTTCTTATAATAGACAAAGAGATCAGCACAGCTGGGCAGCACGGCCCCCGCGTCGTCTGTGCTGGACTTGGGGGGACCCTGTGCTCGGAAATCAGCCACGAAGCGGTCAATCAGCTCCCCCAGGTTCCTAGAAGGGTAGGAAAAGTCTTACAATGTAGAACGAGCCATTCTGTTTGACAACTGCAGTCATATTAACCAAACCTGCATTTTGAGATGGAACTATGCAAAGGCTTTTGCAAACTGAATCTGTTACAGCAATGGAAAGTAATTTCAAGTAAAGCTACAAAAAGGCACCACTGCTGTGATAACGCATATAGGCGGATCTATTAAGTTTGCATCTCTCAACGCCTGTGCACTTGGCATTTAACAGTAGAGTGCATCTGAAGCCATTTACTCAGAGATCAGAAAACTGGAGAAAACAATAAAACCAACCCAGAATTTCATTCTGTTGCCCAAGGGAAGGTTATAGTAAAATATCCTGCTCCTCCAGTCTTGCCACTTGCACATGAAAAACTGAAATTAGACCCTGCATGCTATCCCTTACACACATCCCACAATGCCGTGTTAGAACAGGCAGGGCTGGGACAATCTGCTGGTGAGGCAGTTTTCACTGAATTCAAACTGTCTGTGGTTAGGTAGCTAATGGGAAACATTTCTGGTTCAATAGAGAAAAAAAAGAAATAAGTTGCTTTCCTTCTGTTGGAAGAGGCACTGGAAAGGGGCACCAAGGCCCTGGGATTTTACCCTGTGGGATATGATACTGTTTGTATTATTGAAAGACACACTGCACCGCCCAGCCCACGCAGACAGTCCCGTTTCACTCACCTGTCCTGCGACTCTATGTAGACGTAGAGATGGGGCTCAAAGCACTTGGACATGATGCCATGGAAGGGGTTGTCAGGGGCTTTGGGCTTCTTTGGCTGAGGTGGGAAAAACATTAACAGGGAGATACCATAACCAACTTGCATACAGAATCCTGTATCAAGACTTAAGAATAAAGCAAAATATAAAAAGAATAAAATGTATCACTGCTATAGCATAAAAATTATATTATCTATGAAGATATTTAATGGCTGCCAAGCTGAAATCGATCGCGGTGCTGTCATTTACTGAACCCACTTCAAAACCAGTATATGCGAGATCCTGATAAAGTGGGCTGCGCAGATCCTGTGTTTAAGACAGTGGTATGAAACGGCAGCTCACCTTGTCCATGTCCCCGTCCCTCTCCAGAGCGGACTCATCGCTCCCGGCCTCGTCCTCCAGGAAGGGGTTTGTCGAAGGAGGGGGCAGCTCCGGCTTCTTCTGTCAAGTACAGAAATAACTTAATTGATTCACGTGAGACTGCAAGTGCAGGATGGCATACTGAACATGGGACGAATTCAGAGGCTTGTAGTGCTACTGCTACTGCACAGGGAAGAAAAAAAAGGAGGGGTTGACTGCTCAAATTCCTGGCACCTGGTCATTTCAATAATCTACCCAAACAAGGGGAGTTCCGAAACCCAGGACCGGGTGCAGGCAAGAGTTCCTGACCCGGTTAAAAGTAATTCATACGGATATCAGACATCGCTTCTGCACGAATGTAGAAAGACAGACAGTGCAGATGCATTTTTTGCATGTGGCTAGACATAAGATCCATGTTGGCATGGTGCTGGTTTAAGTTTCATTTCACCCCACCCTCCCCAAAACTCATTGCCAACATGCCCCCCTTACCCCGCCACCGTCTCGCAGAGTGCTGCCAGAGAAGCGCTTGGCCAGCAGCCCCTCGAAGTTCGTGGTTCTCTGGATGGCAAAGAGAAGCAGCTTCACCTCGATCTCCTTCGCTCTCGTTCTCATCAGCTTTGCCAGCTCTATCCTGGAGAAAAAAAACATACACACGTATGTATTTAAAATCTATTTATCCTATAACCAGGTATAAATTAAAATCGGGTGGGGTCACAGCATCCTTAAACCCTGTAAAGACAGCAAACGTCACCTGGTGATGTGACAGAACTCCACAGCGATGCGCTCCGTCATGCACCACTCCCCCGGGAACATGCGCCCGTACTTCTCCTCGTAATCCACCAGCTGCCTTTTGATCCAGGCGTAGCGCCGGTCAATCTTATCCAGCCAGGCCACCTGGAATAAACACACAGACTTTAAAAACAGCCCAACGAAACTGTGGTGCAGCTCAGCCAGTCCAAAACCAAAAAGCTGGCAATACACAGAAGTAATGTCATCTCTCAAGTAAAAGGTTGGACTCAGTTTAATAGCAGACATGTTTAGAAGTATGCGAGTGAAATAGCAGTAGGGGGTAAGTGGGTGGCTATTAGAGGGACCCAGCCTTATAACCAGTTCATGTTTTAAAGCTAGGACTGTACTGCATACTCTCTTGTACGTCTCACAGCCAACAATCGTACTCACATCTTGGTTTTCCTGGAAGAGAACCAGATATTCGGACAGGTGCTGCCTGATGAACTTTTTGATAATTTCTTGTTTGATTCGGGGATCAAGGACATTGGCTACGAGGCAGGCGTCCCGCAAAACGTTACTGGGACCCCCGGGTCGCTGGAGAGGAGAAGAATCGAAAGAACAGCTTTATTCATTCTTATAAATCATCAGCATTAGTATTGTGTTCTTATCTTTATCACAGTTTTTTTCTTTGCTTTGCAATTTGGTACCAAGCTACTATAAGGATGCAGCTTAGGCACCATTATTTCAATTTAATACCAGGGTTTGTTAAACGTGTTTCTTTTTAGTACTACTATAATGCTTGATGGTAAAATGCAGGGATGGTAAGAAGACTCCTATTGCATAGCAGTTCACCCATTCCAGGTTTTACCACAAGCTTGATTAGCCACAGTGTATAGGTAACAAGCTCAGGTTTGTCTTATTAAACTCATGCTATGCAATGGAAGTTTTACTTCCATACCTGACATGGTTTAGGTCCGCTGATTTTATATGATTCTAATAGCATTAGAAAGATAGCAGTGACCCAAGGGAGCAGCTCAGCTCCTTTACCTTGGTTCCTTGCAAAGGAAAAGCCTCTTCAAAGTCTGCCAGAATCTGCTGTCCCAGTTCAGTCTGAGCAGCTTTTACTCTAAAGAAAAAAAACAAAAACAGCAATCAGCACCATAACTAACGGGATATAGTATTGTGACCCTTCCCCATAAGTGCAAATGGTGAAAAAGAAGTCAGATTCGAGTTACTATTATCAGCATAATTTCCTCTGCCAAAGCATATCAGTGTGTAATAGCAACCCTATCCACCTTCATAATGGAAAGGAGATGGGGTGTCTTCGGTAAGCATATCAGCTCCTCTTGGCTGTAAAACTGGACACAAAAAAAATAAAAATAAAAACAACTAAAGTACAGCGCTGATGGGGCTAATGAGGCATGAACATGGATTTTAAAACTTTTATCACTCCCATAAACTGATAATGCACGATTATAAGAAGATGATAAAGATGTAGGTTATTCCCTAATGGGACCAGCCTCCTGCAAAAACACTCCGATTGCATGAACTGAAGGCTCAGCTAAGAAAGAAGCACGGACGCCGTTTGCATTCCCACAGAAGCCAACACACAGAGCAAGTCCTGGCAGAATCTCCGAGCTGTCTGTGAGGCTCTCCATCACCACTTCCACTGGCCTGGGATCAAAGGCAAGACAATCAGGTGCAAAGAGAATGAAGAGACAGAGACGAGACAGGCAGTGCCAGTCCAGTGCTTCTCTGCCAACCCTGGGTGGAACTTGGGCACCAAGTCAAGGGTGGGCTTGAAAAACACATTGTTTTTTACAGTCTGACTTTAGACACCTCGCTGCTTAAGTCTTATCTGGCAAGGGAGGGACAGAGGGAAAGTGGGAGAGAGGGACAGCATCAAAGGGAATCGAAGGCTGGGAAGAAATTAGTCAGAAAGCTTTGCCTGTTTTTGTGCAAATGTTATTATAGAGTTGCAGACTAACAGGGGGGTCTGCAAAATAATTCCTCTATTGACCTCTAACTTCAACTTTGAGACTGTAACAATCTATATTTTGCAGATAAATAACATTGGCAAATGCTTATGTAGCAATTCCAGGTTTTCAGTGACAAGTCAAAGAGTTTTCATTTGCATTTTTTGGTTCAGACCAAGGAAAACACCCTACAGAATAAAAGGGTCATTACAATTTGCTACTGTTAGATCTCATCTCTTATATAAATAGAGTCGAATTTGCATCCTGAATTATAATCTGGGATTGATTACTGTAACATTTTCCAGTAGCTTATTGTTTACCCCACCGTTCATAACAAGTGCCATTTTCTGGCAACCAAGAAACCGCACTGGCTTTCCCCACAACACAGACTCACGAGGATCCAGCCTGACATCCTGCTGAGAGAAGAAGAGGCTGAAACAGCCCTATTTTTCCCTTGTAGACAAACTGTTACGTCTGAACTCAAATACTTTCCAGTCCCCCCATCCCCAAAGCCTGCAACTCATCTCTGAAATGCTTGTCAAGTGTGGGTTTAAAAACAGTAATTATACAGATTTCTTTTTTTCCTTTAAAATGACTACCCGCTGGAACGGTATTTTAAGATAAGACAAGGATCTGCTTTCTGGAAGCAGCTTTTCACTCCATTGACCATCTCTAATTATTATGGGGAGTCATTTCCTAGTGAAACGCATCAGTGCAGAACGGCTGGAGGAACTGCCTTCACTGCCACAGAAAACAAATACAAATGTCACTGTATATTACAGCTGATGATGGCTACACAATAGCTGAGGCTCTGGGGTCCTGAATTCACTTAACCAATAAATACTATATATGTGTGCATCAGTTAAATGAATACACAGGATTACATGTTGGACGACATTCCTTATTAGCAGTAAAATAATGAATACAAATCAACAATTTGGGATCTCAGTCCACTACTAACCACCAGACCACACCGCCTCCTTTAGACGCCCTCAGCTTTTTGATGCCCCAGTTCCCACAGTGGGTAGGCAATGAAAGGTCAAGATATTTCAGGGTAGGGAACTACCTCCACCCTTACGTAGGCGAGTTGATGAGCCAGGATTGGGTATCATGATGATTAGGATAGAAACTGCTGGAAGGTTGTGTACACTGTTGAAGATCAAGCTCACCCACTCAGCAGAGAGTGTTTTCTTAGAGAAAGGTTGCTGGGTAGTGTTAAAAGGACTTGGTAGAGGAAGCAGTTAAACATTGAGCAGGGCTGTGGAACTTATATGACATTGCGCTGACACACACACATGCTGTGCCCACTCTGTCATAAACTGGTGGCTTTACAATCCATTTTCAGTGTCCATAGCAAAGCACGCTAGGCAATGTCATTGGAAACGTGTCTTGCTTTGTGTTTTAGGAGGACCACAACACCAGATAGCAAGACAATTACTGGGAGAGGGAGAGGGAGCTAATAACTTGTGTTTAGAACCTAAATGAAAACTAAAAAAACAACAAACAATCTGATATGGGACGCTGAGCACAACTGCCTTGCATTATTGTGGCGCAAGGTTTCATCACAGGACGCAGTTACAAATACAGGGCATTTAATAATTCAGCACTGCGTTGAGGGGGTGCTTTTGGACCAAGGCGAGTACATCTGAATGAATCATGAAGAAGACAGCAGCAGCTCAGCACCGCACGCAGCTGGTACCTTTCTGAGAGCTGGCGGATCTGTGGGATTCCCATGTACTTGTGGAAGTGCTCCAGCACATTCACCACCCCCTGTAGCAGGTTAGCCACCTCTCCGTACTGCCTCCGTCGAGTCATCGCCCTGCGGGAACACGAGGAGGAAGGGTTACAGCGGGGCACTCCCTGGGCAGCAGCACAGACACATCGCAGGGGCCACATGATGCCAACCCCGCGAGCCACACTCAGCCGACACAAAGCTGCTTCTAGCGTGACTCATTTTCATAGAGGTTAATTCCAATGAAAAAAAGCACACATTCCTTTCAGATTTGTATGAGTAAGTAAGCTCAGTAATGCAACTGTAACAATACCAAACTTATTTAAAGCACAGGGATGGAAAGAAGACTCCCATTGCATAGCAGTCTGTGCATTCCTGGTTTTATTATGAGATTAATAACACACATCATCAACAGAGCTTGTCCCCTGTACATTGTGGCTAATCAAGCATATAATAAAAACTGGAAGGGATGAAACTGCTATGCAATAGGAGTCTTAGTTCCATCCCTGTGTTGTAAACAGACTACGTATGTATAAGAGAGGGAGGGGCACCTACTCTAGAGAGTCCACCCCCCCGGCCAGCATGTGCAGGTGGTTCAGCGTGGTGATGGAGGTGGTCAGGTGACGCTTGGCGTGGTCCAGCTGTTTGATATCCCGGGTGATTTCTTTAACCTGCAGGGAGAGAATAAAATCACAACAGGGGAACGGAGAACAGTGTGGTACCCAAGAATCAAAACAGCCTTGACCACAACTGAGCTAGCAGCCCTGCACTTCTATGAAAGATTTCAATGGGATCTCTTACTGCCGCCGAGTGAACTGGGCCTCGGCTAGTATGAAATATAGAAGTCTGTGCTGTTATGGAGTCCTGGCAGATATATTAACTATGGTTATAGCTGAGGAGCGTGCCGCGAAATACGAATTTCAGAGTCACCTTATTTCGCTTTATATTACCGTCAAAAACTGGCTTCTGAAAAACGTAGGAAAACTCGATAACCCACGAACGTTTCCGTTTCGAGAACACGGTAATAGGACGCCGAGGACAGTTTAACGAGAGAAAATGAAATTGTTGGTTATCAAGTTTTTCCAGGAGAATTGGCACATGCCCGTTTGTTTTTCGATGCAAGCTCATCTGAACCCATTATAACTTAACTGAAAATGTACCTTCTGCTTTGGTCACGTACCATTTGCTCAGATTTCTCTGCCTTGTCTTTAATGTCCTTAATTTTGCCGAAGAGCTGCTGGATGGCTTTCTGTGCCTCTTCAAGAGCCTGGAACGGAAAAACAAAGCGAGTTCAACAGTAACCCGGTGTCATCCACTTCATAGTGCAAACAAAATATATATATATTTTAGTCTTCAAACCTGGCCATCTACAAAATGACATAAGCTTCTGGCTTGAGATCTACTCATTATCCGTATGCCAAAACCTGGCATAAATCAAAAACAATTTCAAATCCATATGGCAGATATAATAAAATAAAACTTGACTGTTACTTGCCTGTCACTTACAGGATGGAAGTATAACCCTTGTATTTACCAGCAGGCTTGTGGCCGGTATACTGCCATGGGTCTGATAAAAACAGGCAAGGGCTGGGAGGGAAATGTGTGCCAGCTCAGCATTTCTGCATTGGCCAGAGGTATTCAAATGAATCGGAATGACTTTATGAAAAGTACTAAGTTTTTTTTCACTGCTGTATAGGTTTGGCAGCGGCTTCACAGAGCTGCATGTCGAAGCCGCTTGCTGTAGGATGTTTATATTCTGGGATCGCCAGCCCAGCATAATAACTCTCCTGGTCTTTTTTTTTTTGTCCTGGATCAAAATAGCTATTATCTTTTTGTTTTTGTGCAGCATTTAGTATGTTGCATATAATTCAAATGAAATTGAACTACAGGAAAGCTCAGAATGCGAAAGAGAAATAATAATCCATTTGTTCATTAGTTTAAAATCCTAAATCATAATTTGCATTGAACGGTAACACAAAACAAATAAGTGAACCAAATATTTATGCAAGACCAACAACCGGATGATGATACAGAATTCGTCATTGCAAAAGTTCCACTGTGCTTCACATGCGTGCAAAAAAGCGGAACACACCCTGCAAAGCATCTAACAATAGCCTGCAAGGAACTGGAAGCTGCACAACATGCTGGACGGGAATCTCTGCTATTGCTATTAGCCTTTCAAATCCTGAGCAGTTAGAATTTCCCATGCACCAAACACAGGGGGAAATTGCTCATATCAGCATCCCCAAGTACAACACTGTAGGCTGCTTCTTTTTACAGCCAGCAGGAATGTGAACAGCTGGGACCAGCTGGCTTTGGAATTTAACACTTTAAGAGTCCTTTCAAATAATAAAAAGGGGATATTGGTTTCTCTCTTCTCAGGGTGGAAACGGAGGAACTCCATGAACCTCCCGCGTTGGGTATGGGCTCGTTAACTCTTCCCACGCCACATTTTGGGGAAAAGAAAACATCCCTGCGATACAGCAGCTCTGGCATCGACATAACAAGCATTCTGATCAGTGGGAAGGGGAGGGTGAACGGTCCTCAGGGATCTAATTATAAATGGGTTGGAGCGGAGGGACCAGGAAACAGTGCTGCTGTTTTAATAGAGCCGCAGCAGAGTGGTTAGGAACTGGGAGACAGTGCGGCTGAGTGGTTAGGAACTGGGAGACAGTGTGGCTGAGTGGTTAGGAACTGGGAGACAGGGCGGCTGAGTGGTTAGGAACTGGGAGACAGTGTGGCAGAGTGGTTAGGAACTGGAAGGCTGGGCAGCCGAGTGGTTAGGAACTGGGAGGCTGGGCGGCTGAGTGGTTAGGAACTGGGAGACAGGGCGGCTGAGTGGTTAGGAACTGGGAGACAGGGCGGCTGAGTGGTTAGGAACTGGGAGACAGGGCGGCTGAGTGGTTAGGAACTGGGAGACAGGGCGGCTGAGTGGTTAGGAACTGGGAGACAGGGCGGCTGAGTGGTTAGGAACTGGGAGACAGGGCGGCTGAGTGGTTAGGAACTGGGAGACAGGGCGGCTGAGTGGTTAGGAACTGGGAGACAGGGCGGCTGAGTGGTTAGGAACTGGGAGACAGGGCGGCTGAGTGGTTAGGAACTGGGAGGCTGTGCGGCTGAGTGGTTAGGAACTGGGAGGCAGTGCGGCTGAGTGGTTAGGAACTGGGAGGCAGTGCGGCTGAGTGGTTAGGAACTGGGAGGCAGTGCGGCTGAGTGGTTATATCCAGTGGACTGGGAGGCAAAGTGACCTAGTGGCCGGAGCTGAATTACTGGGAAAGAATATGGACTAGTGGTTAGTGCTGAAGGACTGGAAGGGACTGCGGCTTAGTGGTTAGAGCTAACAGACTGGAGGGCAGTGCAGTCTAGTGGTTAGAGCTGAAGGACTGGGAAGCAATGTGACTAAGTAATTAAACTGAATGATTTCCAAGCAGTGTGTTCTTGAGGTTAGTGTTTCGGAAGCAAAAACCAGTGTGGCCTGGGACAGAGATGTCCGTGTGACCAAGTATTACACTAAGAGTGCGTTCTAGTAGTTAAAGCATAGGGACCGACAGACAGTGTAGTCTTGTTATAAGTGCTTAAGAAATTTCCAGTTTGCCCAGAAATACCTCTCCAACAGAAACACAGCATGACTGAACTAAAACGACCTTAACATACACCTCCCAAAAACTCCTTGAACAGCTTGTGCTGGACTATTAGCTGCTTTATGTTTTCCCAGAAGCTACCTACAGTAACACAAAAAAACAACCAACTACTGTACATGTGGTATTCATTTGTGGCTTAAAGACATTTCATCCTACAGACATCCAGAAAGCTTTTCCAGACATCTTTCTTGAACCACAAAAACCCTGGAGATGCAAAGCATTTCTAATCTGGGTCGCCTTCAGGCTGGCATCCTATGAAATCGAGTTAAAAAAAAAAAAAAGGAAAGTTTCTCCACTTTTTTTTTTCACTGGAGCAAAAAAACAGCCAAATATGACTTATCAAGCAATTGATATCATCTCCTACTGTTTACTACAAGGGCTTGTCAATTTCATGGGCTGGCCTCTTTGAAGCAGTTGTTTCATCTTCTAACCCCCTCCCCTGTTCCCTCCAACAGCTAAAAATATCAACTGGCCGTTCCCACAGCTGTAGCCTGCTCTGGCTATGCAGTCAATGTCCCCGTGAACCCCTCCCCTTTCTAGATATTACACAGGCTAAACAAAGGAGGAAATTGTCTTTCCATCCCCGCTCCTCTCGATCTGTAATCCACACCTCACCCCGCTTCCATCTGGGAAAGGGATTTTCCTCTGCGCACAATGGAAAAAGCAGTGGCGCTGCGACAGGGCTGGCTGCCGGAGTAAAGGAAGCACATTCCGACGAGCGGGACTGTCCACATTCCGGAGGTGAACGACCACAAGCACTGCAGCCCTGACTGTTTGCTCCATTCTGGCTGGAAAACATGTCGATCTGTGATCTTCCCTCATCGTGAGCAACAGATTCCTTTACTCTACATAAACTTCACGGCTAAATAGGATATACATAAGAGCATGCATACACCTTGAATTTGTTCTGCAGCTGAGGTGACACTTTTCACTGGATTTTTATTTTAAAAATACGACAGTTACATGACAGCATGGCCTGTGCAGACAACCCATCATTCGCAACAAAGATAATACAAATTGTTTTTTATTGTGTGAATGTTGTAACGTGTGTGTGTGTGGTTGGAAAAGGGCAGTATTTTTCTAGTATAGTGAGCTCATAAAAGTAAATAAATACTTGGATATTGCTTTAAGTCCATCCCTTAGGTGTTGCACACAAAAGTTAGATGCCAGCCCACTGTACACAGTCGGATTGCCCTTGCTAGGTCTCAAACTCACAACCATCCACACAACATCCCAGTGATCTAACCACTAAAGCTACTTGTCTCCCCCAAGCACAGTAGCTAGAGATGCAGTGGGACCATGCGAGAAGCATTCCTTGTGCTCTGCATAGCTGGATGCTTCATTCATCACAGCCAGCCCTTGCGAAGCTGACACTTCCACAGACTGATCTTTGTGCAGCACGGCTCTCACATCTGGCAGCACGGCGAACCGCGAGCAATCTGCTACTCTCATTTACTCCTCCCCCTTCCTTTCATCCTGACCCAGACAGGCCAGCCTCCCAGAGGTGCAGGAGTGCACTGATCTTCCTAATGCTGTGCAGCAGGCCAGCCAAGCAGGGCTAGCGACTGTCATTCTGTAATGTGGTGCTGCAGACCTGGACTCAGTTACAATTACAGCAGCACGGTTTGCTGAAATTACAATTACACTGTGTTCAATTACAATGATGCTGCAGTAATACTAAAAAGTAAAAAAACAACTGCACACATTAGCATGTTTAATCTATGTATTCTAAACAGCTCAGCAATAATCACAGCTACATACAAAGAAGCATACTATAGAACTTTTTTTAAAACAAACTGGGGGTCACTAAAAGTGGTTGAAAATAGAGAATAAATGATCTCTCAATGTAAACCGCAACGTGAAGATGCGAATGACTGAGCTTGGAAAGCGGCGTAACTGAACTGGAACGGTATATCTTATAATTACAACTGGAGCTACAATTATGCAGGTGTGCCGTAGTTCAATTACAAATTACACAACTGCGATTGTACTTGAACCCAGATCTGCTGTGGTGTGAACCAGCACCCAGCAAACAAGGGGAAGGACAACACAAAAAGTTGTGCTGCGCTGCCCCCTAGTGTATATAAAATAAACAACAATCTATAATACACGTGGAAGTTATTTAGAGAAAGGGGAACCATGTTTAGCTTGCATTACAGATGGCTAATTATTGTTAGTATAAGGACCCAGATTGTCTCATTCCTAACACTGCTTTACTAGAGAACGATAATTCAAGACAGACCTGTCTGCCATCCTGCCCCACGTTGGTCTGCCCTCTCACAACCGTTCTGATGTTGTCATCCAGACGTCTGGAAGAGAAGGGAAAACTTGAATTGCAGCAGGGACAAACAAACGGGGGAAAGAAAGCACATCTAAGTATAGAGAGGGTTTTGCTTACCGGATTTTAAAGCGAATCTTGTTCACGACATCATCTATGTTGGCCAACGACTGCAAATTGAAATAATAAAAGAGAGCTTTTAAATACATATACATTCAGAAAAGAAATGACAAGCAAACAAAGATATTTGCATATTCTGTGTTTATCAATTACTGTTTAAGCAAAGTTAAAGAAAAAAATACACCAAAACAAGCTTCTTTTATCATGTCACCCCTCAAAGAAATTAGCACCTTATACAAATGGAAGCATGACACTCCTTTTAAAATCAATACCAACCCCACAAACCCACAACACTAGAAACATTGCCACCTAGTGGACGTCTGCTCCAATGTTTTGATAGCAACCAAGGTCCATACATTTATTAGTTTGTCTTTGTCAAAATTAGTAGATAGATAGATAGATAGATAGATAGATAGATAGATAGATAGATAGATAGATAGATATAGATAGATAGATAGATATAGATAGATAGATAGACAGATAGATCAAATGTTTTTTTTTAAGAAGCCCAGATCTCTGAGTGACAGCATGTCGGAAGAGGGTGAAATGAAAGCCCGGATATTTGTATTACTCTTACGTGTTCAGTTGGGAAGAGCGTGTTGATATATTCCACAGCGTTGAAGTCAGCTCTGTCCAGGGGGTCCTGGCTCGGAAACACCTGAAATTCATCAAAACAACAGGGTCGATTGCAATGGCGGACTGTTGCGCAATCATCAACAGCAGCAAAGCAGAGGGTGGGCTCTCCTCGGGACCAACTCGATTTAAAAACTACATTCTTAACAGAAGACCGCTCTCTCTGGAGCTCTGGCGGTCAATAACGTTTCTGCATGTCAAGCACCCAGCCTGTATTGCTTCGTCCCAAATACAGTAGCAGGTATTCATCCAGATTGATTATTTGCCAGTAATAGTACGCATATTAATACTCGGCCTACCGCATGGGATCTGAATGCAAAAAGTGGAGGTAGACGAGACCACCCTGACAGCACAATGTAAGATCGGGTCACGTCTCCGGTCTCTCTCATTACCTTTGCAATGAATTCTCCATGTTGGTAAAATGCATTCAAACATATAGTTTAATCTAGCGGTATAATGCAGCTAAGAGGAAGCGCGGCATGCCGTTGTCAAATGTTTGCATTAATGTGAATTTCATATCATGTGGTGTTTATAATCATTTGTAAAATGATGCCGTCCACCAAAACACACGCAGTGATCTGCCACTTTCACTGCTAGTACAGACTAGAGCCGGTGTCGAGCAAGGGTTTTAACAAGACTTTCAACTTCAGCAATGCAGCGCGCTTGACACTTTATCAACTGAAAAATAACAACAATTACTACTAAGAAATGCGTCTCGCAGTTTGTCTTCTTGTGCAGTACTGTAGTTGGTCTGAGACAGAATTGAAATTCCGAGTAGTCAGTCTGACCTATCTAAAGATTGCGCCGTGTTTTATTTGTGTTTGTTTTTTTCTTGCATTCACATTTGCTCACCTGTTCTATCGCCTGCTGGACCTCGGGGGTGAGGTGTAAAATCGCCTCCAATTCATCCACAAATTCGATCTCCTCTTCTTCCATCATTGAAATCAAAACCAGATTCCTCGGCCACTGGACCACTTCCTCGAACAAGGGGGTTGTGGGAATAGGGAGGACTGAACTGATCCGCCCAGCACCGGAGGACGATGGGATAGTGGCGGACTGTATGAATTGCTGCATTTACCTGTGAAGGTGTGTGTATCTGTGTAAAAACTGCATCATGTTAATACTGTAAATAATGCGAGTGTTTCAAACATCTATGCGGATGCAATAGTTTTAAGTTCTTAAACGAAAGCATTTCTAAAATCATATGCATTTAACAAATTACCAATAACGGGTTTTTAAAAGGACTATAGTGAAATCGGTAACAGCACGATCCTTGTGTTTTTTGGTTTTTTTTCGTACGGATTGTTTTATAAATTCAACACAAGTTGAATAAGTAATTAAACCTTATTTAATTTAACATGGCGTACTAGAATTAAAAAAAGTTAAATATTGTGAATACAGTTCCATACTCAAAACCACCACAAGTCCACGAATTGTGGCTCCTGTCGGTGGCCGATACACTCGTAGTGACCGGAATGGCAAATTAAATATTAGAAGATTAAGTAGTTTTCTCTGAGACTATTAAATACAATTACCCTCAATGTTAATTTTAAAAAAATAAACAAAAACAAAACGACATTCGTGTGGATTGTGTCAGTTCTTTACACTCTGAAGATCTGTCTTCATTACCTTTTGTCTTACAGATACAATTACAATGAAGAGTTACCTTGACAAAATAACCTGTGTTTATTATCTTGTATAGTATACAGTCAAAGTCACACGTTTTCAACCGTGAAACCTCTTTGTTTAGAAGAACAATATAGTCACCCGGTCACAGCTTAAGGGCAGTCAAAAATGAACACCATTATTAAAAAAAGAAAAGAAAAAAGAATGACCCATTTTTAAGCTCAAGATATTCACAGGACTTCCTGCTTGTTAGCCTTCAGTGCTTGGTCATTGTGGTGGTTGTTAGCCGTAAAAACGATCAAAACATTCCTTGCAAGGTTTCCATTGAATGTTATCATTTCTTACATGTACGTTTCCTGTATGTGCTGATAATTGTGGACGCGCCCTTAGGAACCCCCTCCAGTACACTGAAAGAAAACACCAGCAAGCAAGAATCTTAATTGAAGACCTCTTTATATTCACTGTGTTAAAGTGAGGCACACTGTAAATCAGGACTGTGAGGAAGAGAAGATCAGGGCAGCTTCAACCAGCTCATGTCATCAGACCTTTAAAAAGAACAACAAAATACATAATGTTAACTACAGGACAGAGGCACTGGAACAATTTTTAAAGTGGGGGTGCTGAAAGCCGTTGAACAAAACTGTAACCCCTGTATATGATGGAAGCCATGCAAAGCTGTCGCACCCCCAGCTCCAGCGCCCCTGCTACAGGATTATGAACAGCTAGAGATGAATAGCTAACATGAAGATAATCAAGCCCATTGCTGAAAGTACAGTCACTGTGCTGAGAAGTATCTAGTCGAAGTTACTTTGTACTGTATTGTCAATCTACACCAAGAAATCGGTCTGCATTACTTAAAGAACTAAACGTAAAAAAATAAACATTATTTGTGAGATTAACTAAAGATTACTTGCAGCATATATGAAAACTCCTTTCATTTTTGGAATGCATACATCACTCACTTAGCCTGTGCTTTGGAGATGGTCCTCCCAGAAGCCATGACCTCTGCAACCTGGGAAACACTAGGGTCAAAGTTCAAGCTGGCGACAGCCACCACCACGTCTTCCCTGAATCCCAAGAAAAGAACGTCAATGCAGGGGGCCACATTCCAAGGGACTTTTAGCATAGAGTAGCAAATCTCAGGGGCCCAGCAGGGTCATAATATATAAACAAAACAAACCAAATATTTTAAAATAACACATATTTATATTTACATAAAATAACACTTCTTCTCTGTTTACTGCTACAAATATTCAGCAACTGCATTTTCTTAAGTAATAGCCAGGATTCAGAGATAGAAATACAGCTTACTGGTTAGAAGCCGAGTTTTATATGTAATGCTATATATTTTAATGTTATTTATGTGTTATATTACTGGTTCATATCTATTACTTTTAATACTTATTGTGGTTCTAAGCAGCAATATGTTTGCAATACTGTTATTAGAATTATTATTATTAATAATATTTGTGTTTAGGCTGGTTAAAGCAGAAGCTGCTGATTGTACTGTACTTGATATAAAAGGCTAGAAACTTCATCTCTTCCACTTTTCCTTTCATGATGACCTCAGTGTGTCCTTCTCCATAGCCTGCAATACAAACACAAGACAGTACTGACCCGGGCTTACCGTACAGGAAAGATGAAAAGACCCCAGCAGAGACCCTACCTGCATAGCGGAAGCTTTTTCCCATCAGCATCGTCCAGAAGAAAGGAACTGAGTTTATTCCCACCTGTTTCTTCAACATGTTTAAGGCGGCGATCCGTCCTGAATTAAATGGAAAACAAATCAGAATTAGAAAACCTGCACTTATTATATTTGGTATCAGTTCAAATTCAGGTTACTGCAACAGGCTTACTCTCAATTTACTTGAATTGCTTACTCTACAGCATCATCCTGGCTTTTGCAAAAGGGGTACAACCAGCAACTCGTTCAAGAGTTTACAGCAAAGAGCAAAAACATCCGACATTAGGTAAAGAAGAGGGACAGGGCTGATTAAACAGAATGCCTTCCCTTTAAATAGCAGCCACGGGGTACAGTAGATGCTTCAGAAAGGTCTGAATATAAACCATGAATCCATTTTTAAAGCATCCCATTTGATGATCAATGTAGTCTGCTGATACACTTCAGTTAGGAAGCCTTTCATTCCTGTTTTTACAGATCGTCAGTGTAAGCAGGGTATTAAAAGAGTTTAAACAGAGTGCTTGCAGATGCAGTTTTGATTTCCAACCCCTTCACATCCTAGCTGTTTCTGTTACCATGTGCATGCGCCAGCTGCCAGTGCCCAATATTGACCATCTTGTCTTTCCGTAGGGAAAGAGGAAATGACGTCACGTCCCCTGCAGCAAAGACACCTGGGACACCGGTCTGCATAAACTGAAAATAAATGAGAAAGAGAGAGGTGCTTGGATACGCCATTCAATTGCTTTCTTAACTTCGAACTGCTTCAAAACCAGATCCTGTGGTTTGCAATGAGCTCTCTCTTATCTATCTCCCCATCTCTTCCCAACACTGGCCCTCATGCTTCGAGTGGAAAAGCAGACCTTGTCAACGATGACAGCTCCCGTTGAATCCAGTGCCACCGTGCTTCCTTTCAGGAAAGCCGAATTGGGCTGAACGCCTTACGGAACCAAAAGAAAAAGAACAATCGGAACCAGCTCAGGTGTTGTTTTTTTTTAAATTGATTTTTGCTCAGAATCAAAAAGATTAAGAAACGCAAAGTGCACAAAGCGTTCTGGCTCAGGCCTTCTTCGTGATCGTGTAAAAAGGATCTGTATACCTATGCCAGTGACAAACACATCGGCCGGCAGGATCTTCCCACTTTTCAGCAGCACTTGTTTCACCTGCAAAGCAATCGTTCATAATTTTAGGAACCCAGCATACACAGAGGATAAGGTTTCATTCAGTTCTTCAGCACATTCAGCCACGTTAACGAAGCACTTATTATTGTGAAAAGGAAAAACAAATTGGTTGTGTTACAGAACCAGCAAGATTTGTTTTAATTAACATATGCTAGAGGGGAGGACCCTGCAGCACCTGTTTTTCATATATCACTGTATTTCGAATTGTGATAAAACTTGGTAAGGATATTCCTTATCACATGTTCAGATTGTCAGCCACGAGGGATATATGGAGGCCCCCTGTTTGCCCTCCTGATTGGTTGTTTACAGCTGTGATGTACTTGTTTAAAGCTGCATTACCTTTCCATTCTCTCCCGTTAACTCCGTCACACCGTCCTCCATATAGAACTTCACATTCTTTTCCTCCAGCATCTTCAAAACACACCAGAAAAAAATCAATCAAAAACCATATCTACTCAGAATCATCCGACAGAGCGGTTTTCATGTCAGGATGCATTCCAGTGATTTCCACAGGCCAGGTGCTGTGTGGAAGTCTTAAGCACATACCTTCCTGGCAACTCTGCCAATCTCTGTGCCCAGGGTGTTCTGATAGGGGACCGCGCTGTTTCCAATCACAGACACGCTGGAGGCCGTGGCAGACAGGTAAGACGCCACCTCCATTCCTGCACAAATAACATGGCACATGTAAGCTTGAACTAATTTCAATAATTTCTATTATAACTCAGTTACTCAGATAGATCCTCCCTGTGAATTATATTTGCATATCGTAATACTGTCCCAATAGATATTGCAACTGCAGAACCTCGCTTTAAGAATCTTCCTGCAGTTACTTAATGAGGCCACCTGGTGGTGCTGTGTGATATGCAAAGATGAACAAAATATAAGCCATTATATTGATTGATTGATTGATTGATTGATTGATTGATTGATTGATTGCTCTTCAGGATATAACCCATGAGATCTCATTCACAATCTTGCATATAGGATTCCTTAATTAATATGTAATTAATAAAACTATCCGAACTGGCATGGGTACCTATGAAGGAGGTGCCCAGGATCACCACATTCTTGCCCAGCGCTGCCTGGTGAATTCGGCTGCTGTCCTCAGGCGTGCGGAGCAGAGTCACATTGTCCAGGTCCGCTCCAGGACAGGTCACCTCCCTCGGTCTGGGGATTAAGAAACACATATTTATTCAGGGTAGATCTGTTTACATGTATTAATGGAGGGTTAGGGGACTAAGGACTGGTGAAAAGAACAGGATCAGAATTTAAAGAGATTTTTTTATATATAAATTGGGAGTGGGATCAATAATTCTGAAAAAAAAACACACCTTCAAAAGGAACATTGCCATGCAAGTATCTGTGTATGAGTCTGTACAAAAACATTTTTTAAAATCCTGACCTAGAGCCGGTTGCTATCAGCAGCTGATCATAGTGCTGCACTGAGCCGTCCTGGAAAGTGACCATCTTTTCATCTGTGTTCACCGACACAGCCTGGAAAAAAAAAACCGAAAGAAAAGCACATGACCCCACTACTGCAGTGTCCCACAGTGCTGCTGAATTTGATTGGCTCCGCAGAGCTTACATGCACACTTGCAGTCTCCCAAACCTCACCTCCCTTCTCAACCACACCTCGATATCACAGGACTGGTAAAAATCCAGCTGCCTCAGCAAGATACTGTCAGCTTTCACGTTCATGGCCTGAAAAATATTATAAACACTGGCATTGCATTTGTGTTTGTTACAATACAGTACCTCTTTGTGCAGGCTGGGTTTGCATCTGTAACAGCAGTGCACCACTCATGCTTATGCTAGGCACTGTGCTTTCACTGCACTGCACTTGGAGGTCATTCTACAGCAGTAAACTGTTCAAACCTTGCTGAGCTTGGTCCTGTCGTAGGGAGGAAGCTCCTCTTTCGTTGCCATGATGATCCTCCCCCCATAGCTTTCCTGGCGGAGAGTCTCTGCACAGACCAGGGCAGCAGGACCTGGGGATGCAGAGGAACATGAACTCCAGCCCAATCTCCTTTCCAAGGACAATGCAAAACTATTATGCAAAAAACGTCCTTTATTGAGAGCCCTCACATATACGAAGTTATTTGACTGTGGAGCCGCCCCTCTTTGCTTGGGGACTCTCTCCTCACCTCCTCCAATGATCAGCACTGTGCTGGAATCCCCAGCCACTCGGCAGCCCATCTCTTTCACCCTCCTTGTCTTCTCCAGGTCCTCAAGGGGAACACAAGAAATATACAGTTATTCAGCAGACGCCCTATTATCGAAAGCAATGGCTCATACAAACTGGTCCCCAGCACCCAGGTATGGTATGTACTCACCAGAGCAGTTTGGGAAAAAAGAGGGTTCTACTTACTGTAATAAATAAAGAGTAAAAAGTGAATTTGACTGTTTACCTTTTTGTTTATTGATACAAACACCTTGCTGTTCTCGATTTTGACCTGTGAAATAGTTAAAAAAAATAAATGGTGTTATAAAAACTTAAATACATACATACAAATATATATATGTGTGTGTATGTACTGTACGCAGATGCATTTTATTTCACTGTTCTACTATAGTTACCTTGTGACAAGGCAAACTGTCCAGACCAGGGTATTCCTCAATGTCTCCTGTTTTAATATTGAAGCAGGCCCCGTGCCAAGGACAACGCACTCTGCTTCCTGAAAGAGCTCCTAAAACAAACCCAGAGACGTGACAGGGAACCGCTGTGAATCACCACAAATACACAGCAGCAGCAGCACCTGGACACACAAACAAACCGATCTGATCGTCCCATCAGTCCGGTTTTACCTTTGCTGAGAGTCGCTCCGTAATGGGTACACAGGTTTCCAACAGCGCTGTACCCCCCCTCACTTCTGACCAGCAGCACTTTGTGGCTCCCCACCTCCACCTCGCGCATCCTGCCAGGAAGCAGACAGGCAGGGGGGTGAAATCAAGACTCGCGGTTCGGTTCTCTGACTTCACTTTCGCATTGCTGTTGAAGCCCATTTTAACACTGTAGATTCAACCCCTTGTGAAGACCCCACAACCCTTTTCTCTAAATAGCGAATTTAAGAGGCGTCACGTGGGATATTAATAACACAGGAGTTCTAAGTGAAAGGAGAACGAAATAATATTCAAACTTGCAATGCAGTTGTTATGCAGGTGTTTTTATTAAAGGAGTCTGAGTTTTAGAAAGCACTCACTCTCCTTCCTTGAGGTCAGACTCCAGGCACACCATCTCTGTGATCTCCTCCGCCTGACCCCCCTCCTTCGCTGGGTTCAGTTCAGCCATCTCTCCTGGGGGACAGGCAATTCCTCGTGATCTGCACCTTTCATGTACATTCATATGTTGGGGTTAATTCACATTTTTAGAACGAGTTCGGTATGGGGTTGTCTTGCAAATGAGTCCATCGCGAAGGGGAACATCCACTTAACTTCTGTTTATTTATTGTTATGCATCTGATGTTATTAACAATTGCTGGTGTATGTTGTGAAAAATAAAACGTATTCATTAAAACCGAACCCGATCTGAAGATTCAAAAACACAAGCAGTGAGAAGCAACGTCACAGTGCGCGCAGTACACACCACGACAGAATAGAACACAGACGGAGCCGCCTAATCGGGATACTGATAATCGGGATATCATCTTATATTGGATACAACTCTGGGAGACGGGTTTTTTCCCAATGCTATTTATGTCGTTTAACTGGGACGTCATTTTGTTTAACTGGGGTACAGTATTTTCAAATGATGAACGGAAGACGGGTTCGTGTAGCACAGGGCAGTGGGTACGCGATTACGCTGTGACTTGCGTAAATTGAATAAACCACGCTGAACCCTTGGGAGCTGCTGGAGTCTCCTGTGGTTTCTCAGGCTGTTGTTGCAAAGAAAATTGGCGTGTCAACATCGCAGGTGCCTCGCCTTGTGATAAGATGCGATTTCACTATTTTTCATTTAATGCAGACATAAAAAAAGCGATTCATTTTGTTTAAGAATAAAACAACGACTTGATCACATTAGCTGCGCAGTACCCCAACACAACAGAATAAAACAGAACATCAAATAGCAGCCTAAATATTCTACAAGTGGAACCCGGAAACCTGTAGTAACAACCATGTACATAACACATAAACTTTGTAATTACAGTACTTACTGTGTTCTTCCGGTTGAGCAGCACCCAAAGCAGCCTGTAGACAAACTAGTTTGACAACCACAACTGGATCCTGTCGCTTGGTAACCATGCAACTCCCATTCACAGTCCCACCCACCAGGGCCGGCGTCAGCTTTTTAACATCAATCCTCAATTTCTGATATCAGCAATTCTACTGATATCAATAAGGTTTTGTTGATATAAAAAAATAATAATTTTTGATATCAACAATTCTCAATATTATTTTTATTATCAGAAATATATATATATATATATAGAGAGAGAGAGAGAGAGAATTGTTGTACATCAAATGTATTAAGACTTTGAATTCGTTATCATCATAACAACAGTTTAATATTAAATAAATAAATACTACTAATAACAACAACAGTAATAATAAAAACTTCACTTAAAAAACCAATTCACAGGCTCTCTGGAAAGATGAATAATTGAATTTGCAATTTAAACATTAAATATTTAGCAATACTAAATGTACAATAACTGCCAATCTGTAAATCTGTAACAGTGGATTCGTTTCCTAATAGAATACAGGATACCATTAACTTTCAGAGGAATAAAGGAAACTACGGTGGGGCAGCATCAATATAGTGACGTCAAATATTAGAATGTATTGATTTCCCCGTTAAAACTCCCATCGACTACAGTCGTATTTAATTAGGATGGGATTCATGCAACAGTTAGGTGGTGCGGCCCATGAAATACGTGTATCGTTCCACTAGGTGTCGCTGTTCTTAAAGCCCAATAATGTCAACACGAAATGGTTCTGAATATGGAAGTTTGTGTGTGTGTGTGTGAAAGTATTATTATGTTGAAAACCAAAAAAAAAAAATCTAATCTCGAGGCATTTCAGACCTTCAGTAAAGCCGCCCTGCTTTTACTGTACGCAACGTGCAACAGCTGACAAGAAAAAGACGCGTAAACATGTCTGGTGTTTTTATGAATGTTATTAAAAAGCAAGCTAATGTTTTCAACATGTGAAATCACAACCATTGCTAACTATGAACAAAATCCAACATATTGCAATACCTGGCGTCGTAAACCATCAAAATACAAAAAAGTACACATTTTTAAGAACTACATTTGGCTAGTGTTTAAAGCAGCCTCATACTCCACAGTGAAGTGTAGGCGGTGCAAAACTCGCTGAGCGCCTCTAAAAGACTCGTCACCACCGCGTTTCCTTTCTCTCCCTCCCATAAAGGGCAGGGTCTAGTTGTTTGGTAACTGAATAAGAAAAAAAGTTACACAAGCGAGGTCTGGATTTGTCATCGTTTCATAACTGATCGGCTGTACTTACAAAAAAAGGATTCAGGGCTTTGACTTTAAAACCAAAAAGGGAAGAGGGCATCGATGTCGGCTTTCCTTGCATTTTGGAACAGCTTGGGGGATGCAAATAACCCGTTTTTATTATCTAACTAAATCTAATCAATCATGCTAGTTAGCTTATAAGCCTTGTAAGTAATATTTAAAACTTTATCTTTGTTGATGAGGCGTATTCAGTTAACGCTTTTTTTTTTAAATACACATGAGCTTTTTATATATTACAGATAATATTTTTTTAAGTTATTTCTTTTTTTAATAAATCAGAATTGTATTTATTTATTTTAAATAAAAAAATAAAAAAACATGGAATTCAATCCTGGCGTGTTGATCGTGGGAGCGTCGTTCGGGTTTTTCAACATCGTTAACAAAGTATTTGACAGGTTACCCGTACCCGAATCAGCGCTCAGAAACACTTGGAAATGGAAAAACATTTCGACTTCTTTGGTTCACAGTTTAATAACAGGGATATGGGCTGTGCTATGGTGAGTACCTATCGGATGCTGTATACTATATATTGTTTTAGATTCCGACATGTGTGCGTGTCGAGTCTTACTGCTAGAATAGGTCGGTATTTCATATAAGAACAGGTATACACAACATGTTTATTCATACGTTAGCTTGCTTTAGTATAGTCATGCAATACCACACCTCTTTTCAGTCTGTTATGAAATACTGGCGTAAGTTTTAAATGTCTCAATCGTTGCCAAATTCAATATAATTTAATTGTGTGCGTTGGCTGGCGGTATTTATACTGGTAGGTAACCAATAACTAGACTGGTTTTTAATGCTATACTCCTCCTCCTCCTCTGAACCAGCACTAGTCATGGTCCGAATATTTGGCTACGTTTAGAATGAACGCCTGTTTAATTAAAAATACGAAACATTCCGTGTGTTAGCATGTATTAACCCGATTTCTTTTTGTGTCTGCAGTTTCTATGTGCACCCTGAGATGGCGGAAGATTTGATTTACACACACTCCGGATTCTCGCACACGCTGATCTCGGTGTCTATTGGTAAGCGGTTAAACAACACAGCGTAACAACACGTGGAAATCAGCGTCCAGTTTGCAAACAGCACAACAGCGGATCAGACGTATGGAGAAAGCCGCTCTGCTTCCCTTCAAACTCCCCTTACGCTATAGGCATGGCTATACTCACGTGGAAATGTTGTTACAAAACACACGCGTGTGGTATACCGGCCACGCCCTCCGCCTGTTTAATTACGAAAGACAACGTTCCCTATACCCTGCTGATGTGCTGCCGAATGCTCTCAGCTTCTCATACCCTGCTGTCATGGGCCGCGCGTTTCTCCAATTCATTGATTTCCCAGCACAAGTAACTCTTAACCACGGCTCCCAACTACCGTGTTATAAATAGGGAGCCACTACATTTAAAAAAAAGTTTGCCCAAATTTGCTTTAATGTTTTGCATTATTGAAAGCTGCTGTATTGGGAACCAGTTGCCTGGTGCTTATGTAACTATGGCATTGGTTATTCGACATGGGTGTGGACTTGTGCTGTATTTACCAGCAGACAAGACCACAGCAACAGAAAGCCACAGGGCAACATGGCTTGAGGTTGCCACAGGGGAAACTGAAGTAGCCATCCACAGTGTAAACTACAATATCACTCCTGATCTTTGTGCCAACCCTGTTCTATGTTGAACACACTGAGAGGAGTAGTTTAATCGAACCTCCATCCAGACCCTGAAGTAGTTCAGTGTCTCATTTTAGCTGTTAAACCTGGAGTTGGATGGCCCTCCAGGACCGTGATTGGACACCATTGGATTAAATGGTAAACAGTTGTACATGTAAAAGGTTTAAGCGTTTAATCTATTAAATGTAAATTTGCAGCCTTACCAGCAGGAGTGAGATTTTCATATCTGGAAGTGCGTAGGTGCGTAGGCTGAGGTATTTCAGATAGCACTGCTGCAGTCAAATATCCAACAACATTCTTCTCTACTGAGGGAATCTGCAGTCTTGCTAAACAGTGAAGAGGCCAGGCTGTGCGTGCGTGCGTGTGTGCGTCCGTGTGCATGTGTGTGTGTGTGTGTGTGTGTGTGTGGGCAGGTATTACTATCAATGTGCGGACAAAATATGAGAAAATGTCCCAACAGGGATAGTAACTCCACTATGTAAAACACCTTTTTAAGAACTAAATATGCCTTAAATGTTTTTTTTTTTTCGTTTTTTTTAAGTGCCAAAATATTTAATTTGTTGTCGACTTTCACCCTGTGTGGAGTTTTGTCTGACTGGAGTTAGAAATAGTAAATAAAATTATAGTGAGTCAATGAGAAGTCCTCACAAATATAGGAATGCAAACGTGTGTGTGTGTGTGTGTGTGTGTGTGTGTGTGTGTGCGTGTGTGCGTGTTTGCTCTGAAGCTGTCATTGTTTGGTCCACAGTAGGCATAGACAGAATAACATTCCAGGGATATTTCCAGCATAGCTGGTGTGTTAGTAGAGGCCTGTGAATAGTGTGGGAGCGGGGTTCCAGGCACGAGGTCATCATTACAGTCGGTCACATGACCACCAGGGATCGGCCTGAGTTTTCAAAACAAGCCAGGCATTCTGTTCCTACTTCCTCCCACAGATAGTGCCTCTATTCTCTGGCCACAGAGTCACAAGAAGCTAATTGATTATAGATACATGGCCCTGCCACGGTGGTGCTAGAAAACAACAGTGTGTGTGTTATAAAAGCAGAGTGGAAGTATTTATATATAATAAATGTATTTATTTAGTATCCCCTTCCCCAATCTTAATCAAAAAGGAGGGATTGTTCTCTGCTTCATTGTAGGGCAGCTGTGATTGACAGTGCATCCCATTGCTCTGTCGTGAAGAAGCTCAATTCTTGTGTCAGTGTCAGTAACCACTGCACACTAGTGTAGCACCTGGGTTCACTGGAATAACGGGTCGGACAGCCTTCAGAGGCATTCTATTGGGCCCCCCAGGCTTTCAACACATGAAACTTCTCTAGTCTGTTGTTATAGAAGCCATCATCAATCATTAGCAGTTTCATGAAAAATAACTTGAGATAAAGCGTTGTGAATGGGGCTCGTTGAGTACATTAAAGAGGAGACCAGGCTGTTTATTGCAAGGTGACCATGGGAACGTGTGAAGTCTTGGGTAGTGATAATGCACCTTTAGTGAAAAACAACACAAGCTCCACTTTACCTGCAATTAAGGGCTTAACTCAGTGGCATCTATTTATCACAGACTTTTACATTTTCTTTTACATTTGTGCTGTATTGTGAGGGATGGAAATATGACTCCCTTTACATAGCTTGATTAGCTCCAGTGTATATGCAACACGCTCAGGTGTGTCTTATTAGACTTGAAGTAAAACCAGCAAATGATCAAAGAGATATGTAATAGGAGTCTTATTTCCATCCCTGACGGGTGTGGCACACCCCAACCTGTTTGTTTTCAGTGAGTTCTCATGAATGCATTGATTGTCTAATTGCATGTCATTTTTTGACTACAGTCCCATGTATTTTTTCGCTAAGGGGCCCTTCTCTGCACCTCTTCAGCCCCTATGTGGAATCTGCAAGTTGTATGTTAATAAGCAGTGCTACCAAGCTAATGTTCTCCCCAGCAATAGGGATATAAGGGAAACACTTAGTAATACAATACCTGCATGCAAAAAACACATGCATGAAAACAGCTTATTTTAAAACTGCTCCGGCATGCAACACATGTTTGTACCCTTGCTGATCACTTCAAGCATTTGCCAAGTCTCATGATTTTCTACATTATTTTAAGAGCAGAAATATTTAGGGCTTGGCATGTTATCCATTTAAATCATGTGACTTAATTACTAAAGAATAGCTTTTGAAATAGCTACTGTATACAATCACTGTGTTCGTTTCGTCAAACCGAATTGTATGCTTCACATTTTGTTTCTGTTTACCTTCATTTTCCTTCCAGTACCTTCTTTATGGTAACAGCAGCCCCCCCCCCCCCTCCCCCCCCCATTAAACGGTCTCTGTTGCCATGGTAATGTTCAAAGTGGGCGGCTTCTATAAAAGGAATCCTGAATTGGCCATCTCTTCTCTTAGATACCATCGCTGGTGTTGCCATAGTAGCCAAGACCCAGATGAGAGGAGGCCAGGCCTGTTCCATTTTGAAAATATTTTCTCAATGAAAACGATATCCCAGTTATTTTCATCCTGCACCAGTAACACCACAACCTCTGCCACTCTCAGACGCTTTTTATTGTTAATTATATAACATGTTCAAAAGACATTCCCAAGTTCCATTATATGACTTGTGTGTGCACCACCAGGTTATCGATAAAAAGACCCCTTGAACCCAGATTCAGCGATTCAGTGATCTCCGCTATAATTGAACGTGGTTTTTCCCAATTTAAAGTGGAAGACATATTTCAGTCATCGCATTCATGTTATTGACCGGTCCTCTTTCAATCATTTCCAGGATACTTCATTCATGATTTTGTTGACATGATTCGTAGCCAGAAGCTACACCAATCCTGGGAGCTGCTCTTCCACCACACTGTGGTAAGTACCTTCCTCACCAAAACACGTTCAGATAGTGCAGTACACGGGAAACAAGAGCACATCGTCACAGCTGGGAAACAGAGTGCTGAGGGTATGAATGGGGTTCCCTAGCTCCTCTTCTTCGATTTTGACTGATTCAGATTCGCTGCAGATGGATTTATTTTCATAAGTTTTCTTTTGGCTAAGTGGGGGGGGAGGGTGTTGCAAGACAACTGAATGTGATTTTGCAAGTTGCATTTGGTTGTACAGAGTAGTGGTGAAAAAAGTAACTCTTGCAAGGCTCTCGTTTCCTTCTGTATTGTGCGCATTCGTCTTTTTTGTGCATGACAGTTCAGCATGAGAGGGAACGGCTAGACGTTTCAGTTACAGTGTTCAGAAATTAGGATTTAAGTTGTGTTTTTGTGCACGTTGTACTGGTTTTACTCAAAATCGATTCCTGTTCAGGTATTTATGAATGGGAATAATATGCTCTTCTTTCTTGTTTGATGACCAAGAAAAATAACTGCATTTCTAAAATGTTCAGTTATACAAAGATACCTAATTTAAAAAATGTCTGTTCAGTTTTTACAATTTATTTTATTTACTAAAATTTAAAGTGTTTCAAAACATTTTATTTTCACTCAATGCATATTCTTTTCGATTTCCAGCTTTCGCAATATTTATTCAAATGAATAAAGGGCAGTTTAGATTAGGTTTATTTATAATGTTACAGGTTTAAACATATACAATGTTTTTAATTTGACATTTTCCCAGGGAGTGCTAATAGTGGGCTGCAGTGCCTGATGCAGCCGAACAGGTGGGCCTCAGGTAGAAAAGTTTGGGAAGCCCTGCTGTAAGACCCAAGCTGAATTGTAGTTTGAAGTTAACTTTGCTGTCGAGTGCAGGGGTGCCTGAAGGGCTGTGGTTTCCTGCTTCATTGCATCAACTCTCCCGGCCGGTCGCCAGAATCGACAGGCTCTTTCCCTTTGAGGAAACTGTAAATGCTGCTGATGGTGCCAGGGTTTGTGGAAATCCTGAACAGTGCTATTTGTGGCTCCTAAGCAATGACAAGGAGGGCAAGCTTGAGGAGAAATAACACTGCATCGCTCGCTGCAGGATTGAACCTTCTTTTGGATCCAGACTAGATGTCGTATAACTGTGTCTTCAAAAGGATTCAAAAGAATAATCTTAAACTGGCGTTTGGAGAAGATTAAGGCAGACAGTGTTCATAGTGTAACACACCCACGTGCTGAATGACTTTCACATTTGACGTATAACCAAAAAATAGGAAACATTCGCCAGTGGAAATGCAGTTCAGTGTCAGCCCCAGCCTCTGTGTTTGTAATCCAGCAGTGCGGCTGCCTGTTTGGTAATGTCTGCCCGTGCTCGATAGCCAGTGGGTTCAATCCCTCCTCTCCTGTCACTCTGCATATCCCGTTACCTTTTATTGCAGTGTGGGGCTGTTGCAATAAGGAATGAGGGCACGGAATGCTGGGATGTTGCATTATAGAATGTAAAGTTCTCAAAAGTTCCTTTTAATATCCTGTGCTGTTATGAAGCCCCTCCCAGCTTGAATGGTGTATTTCACTGTATAAACTGTATTTTATTCGATCAGTGTAGACATTCTTTTCTGCCTTGTGTCTGCAGCGCTTTCCTTCTCTGGAAAAGGCCCTTTTTACTTGTTTTTTCTCCCTCTGGACTAGTCTTTATGGGTTTGGAAAACGATCTGGAAAAACTACAAACTAGCCAGTTAGGTTGATGATATCATACCTTCCCTAGGGAAAACCGTGAACCTAAAATGTTCCACTTGAGCCGTTGTGTTTTTTCTGAAACCTTAAAACAAAAACTACATTTCTGTACCCCCAAGAGGAGGCGAATTCCAACCTGCATTGCTGAAGAAGAATAACAAAGTTTTGAACCCCCTCCCCCAGTCTCTCGCTGGCTTCTCTGTGCACAGACAGAGGCTGCCGTGGTGATGAATTAAGAGAGGCGGGAGTCTCTTGGGTGGACCCTGGGTCTGACTGGGAGCGGTTTGGTCTGTGGACAGGCAGCCTGAAGCAGCTCCATATGGAGACCAGATGCGCTGGAGAAAGGCTGTGTTTGCTGCTGCTGTTAAGGGCACTGCACTGCTAGTGTGCGTTTCAAGCCCTGCCTTTATTTCTTCAGAATGAAAGCCGAAGAGGTTTTTTCGAGGATGGTAGATGAATCGCGTATAAGAAGGAAACATTCTCTGATGATGATGTCATTTCGAAATCCTGTTAAACTATGAGCAGTTCTTCCTGAAAGTGAATAATCTCTCAGTACCGCCAACACCCATCTGGATATGTTTGGGTGTGTTTGGGTTGGACACAGGCGGTACATGCTTTATCTGTTGTGGCACTCCTGTCACTTAGTTACTGTAGCTCATACTGTGCAGTATATTGGCTTTGCAGGTAGTATCGAGGTTGAAGCAGCATTGCTGTATGTGAGCTACCTAGAAAAAAAAGATCTGTTTAAGGTAGCTGTCATTGGAAGCTCCCAGAGATGACTGCACCCAAACAGGCTGTTGCACGTAGCTCAGGAACAATGCATTGCAGCTGTCGAATGATCCTGGTGAAAGAGAGGCATTGTAAATGGAAATCATTAGCCCTGCCTGTTAACTTTATCTGATCTTATGATGTGATAAGGAAAGTGCCAACCTGTGAAGAAAATAGTAGATTCCACATGGTGAGCCTTTGTCTTGTTTTGTGTGTGTGTGTGTGAGAGAGAGACCAAATGCACAGCAGGAACAAGTGCTGGCAATGTGCCAGTGACTAGATGCAGAGCACATGTACTCATAACACATGACTGGAGGCTTCAGCTGTCATTTTTTGGACTCATTTGCATAGTTCTTTAGGATTCTTGATTACAAGGAACTCATTTTTATTTTAGGCATGGTTGTGGTTTTTGAGAACCATTTGTCATGGTGGGAAATGCAACCTCTTTAGTAGAACCAGGACCTTAAAATGACGTTGGGCCAGCGCTCGCCCTGATCACAGCTTTGAGACGTGGCAGAGGAGGGTCAACGAGGGGGCGCAAGGGGGAATGGAAGGTAAACAAAGAGGGGCCCGAGTTTTTAAATCATTTCTGTGGCTTTTCAAGCAATACAATACAATACAACACAATTCACATTCTTGTAGCGCCTTCAGTGTTTTAGGGGGTAAACTATAGGAGTTGTCAATCTAACGCTGTGCAAGTACAGAATACACATTTCCAGTGTCAATAGTATTAGAATTGCATTAACCATGATACAAATCTGTCAGCTAGAATTTTGCTCCCAATATCCCAGGCATGTCATTTCAAGCAAAGGTTTTTAAGAGCAAAGTAAATCACGACAAACAGTCTTAACGAAATGACTAATTAACTACATTAGATCCAGGAGCTGGCTGTCCTCTCCCTGTAAAGTTGTAACCTTGTGAATGGACTTTAGACTTTCCCTTTGTTTGCATTGCTTGTTCCTGTGTTGCGAGGTCTGGAAAGTCACATTCTGGTGCTGTGTGTAGACCTATTGTTTGAGGACGTCAGTCAGTTGGCTGGGTCAAAGTTGGTCCTAGATTAAATCAAAATTTATTACTCAGTGACATTTTGGTTCTTTAATTGGAAAATGCAATTCAGTGCTTAGATTAAAATAATCACTTTTAACCCAACCAACATTAGCTTTCCAGGGATGGAAATAAGACTCCCATTGCATAGCAGTTTGATCCACTCCTAGCTTCACTATGAGTTTTAAGACGACACACCTGAGCTTGTTAGCTACACACTGTGGTCAATCAAGCTCGTTTTAAAAAATGGAACCGGCAAAACTGCTATGCAATAGGAGTCTTATTTCCATGCCTTCATTCCAGCATTTGTAAAGTGGGTTTGTTCTGGATTACTAAAACAAACCAGGTCATGCTAGTTCATGGTTATCTTCTGTTGCTGTTTCTTTGTGTTGACCTCTGTGTGTAATCCGGGCATGCTGTGAGTGTCTCACTGATTCGCCCCCTCTTGTTTCTGTGTTATCTGCTTCATATCCTGTGAGACAAACCCCAGGATTTCATTGTAATGGCTATCCGAATGAAACAAAACCATGAACTACTGCAATGAAGATAACTGGGACCATATCTTCAAAGCGTTTCCTCCATTGTTTAATGAACTGCTCTATTTTGTTTAAAGAAGAAACTCGAAATATATCACTTGAGGGAGCTTCGGCTCTGGCACTCCCGCGGGTTAGGGAGGCAATACCGGCGATACAGCGGACCCCACCAGCCAGGCACCTAGTGAGCTCGGGCGGACACCTGCAGGGCTGGCCTTTGTCCTCCAGAGGTCGCTGGCTCGCTGACCTCCACTCTCGAGTTCCTGGGTGTAGAAGAGGAAGCTGGCTTGGTCGTGGGATCGAAGGACCTCCACTGAACCTTCAGTCCTCCTGAGCTGGGTGGGGTTTTGCTGTGGCGAGGGGGAAAAAATGATTGGATATTCTAAATTAAATCAGAGCTAAAATAATTGGGGAATCCATTTTTAAAAAGGAAGGCAATGTAATAAAAAAAAACTCTTAAAACCCCACGACCCTGGGCTATTTCGTGAAGCTCACAAATAGGTACGAACAAAGAGGTACTGGAAGGCTGAGCAAGCTAATTTGTAACTCTCTTGCTATAAAGAGATAGGAAAACAGACAAAATCTGAACTGATTGTGTTTTATGACGACTATAGTTCGTCTCCACTTAGGGAAGAGACAGTTGGCAGTAATCTGTGTGTTATAGCCTGCGTTGAAGATTACCAGTCCGTATGAAAGCTTAACAGATGGTCTTATTTGCCTAATCTACTTGAACCTGGTGATTATTGGCCACCTGATGATTGTGTAAGTGCTTTCGTAACTTAAAAAAAAAAACCCCTAAAGACTCTGCCCTTGTAGAGCGGTGACTCGGTCATGTGCTTGAGTTGACAAAGTGGTGGTTATGTCTTTGTAGCAACTGGAAAAATAAACATCAGCTGCCACACATGACCATGGTCATGCAAACCTGATTACCCCCTAACTGAGTTTGTGGATCATGCACAGCAGCTAAACTGAATGAATCAACCCAAACTGAGTAAAAATCTCTGGGTAGGTATGAAACCAGGGCTGTCGTTGTTTCCATCTGCGCTTTACAGTCTAATTCATTTCCCATGTTTTGCATTGTTAGATATCAGTAACTGCTGTCCACTCCCATTTTTTTCCTTTAGGAAATCCTCAGTAGCCTACAATTTGCAAGAAACATCAGATTATTTTTTTTGTGTGGGGAAGTAATGCATTCTCTTCAAAGTCAGGGCCTGAAGAATGTTTGTATTATACTCTCCTGGTTTTGTGGACGGAGTGCCGTTTTTATGTAATTTGCTGGTTAGCTAAAGCCTCCTGCTGTGAAAGTCAAGATCTGTTCACCCTGAAACTAACCATCTGTGGCACCACCTAGTGTACAAACAAAGCAACAACACTCAAAAATGACCTGACGTATTGACATAGTATAAATCAGAATAAATCAGTGAAGATGTTTTCAGCATTCAAGGATGTCCCGATTTCTAGACAGAGCTACTGTGGGGCTTTTAGATGACTTCATAAATATCTGGATGGCTTCAAGGAGCTCATGTCCCTGCAGCTACAATGCACACAAAGTGGACAGCCAACAGGTTCTGTTGAAGCTGAGTGCACCGACCAACTGTTAAACTATGAAACCACATAGCTTATTTACAAAAGGGAACATGTTTGAGGGGCACTGCAGCTACTGGCTTATTAACCCATTGTTACAGAACTATTACTAGACCATTGTCAGCGCTTATGTAAATGTAACTGGGCAAGCAGAGCTACTAAAAATATCACTTGTACTCCACATTGTAAAGCTGGCAGCACTAGGGTCGTCCATTCACATGCATGAAGTACAGCATGGAAGAAGCAGGTGTTTGTGAATTGTATGCGAGTAATGGCACCAATGCAGAGATGAGGGCTGAAATAAGTGACATATACCCAGAAGTGATTCTGTCCTTGGTTTAATCGATCATTTGAAAAGCACAAACCACTTTCAATGGCACTGTCCATCCTGAGCAAATAACTGCAGAAATCTTATCGTGCTTGTATATGGGTGATAAAAAGCTTGGTGGCGTGCCAGCTCTGCAGTTATCTGGAATTGGCTGGGCTCACAAGGACTTCCTGTGAGTTACATGACTGTTCTGTTGACCTCCTACCCTGGCTTAGGTAAGAGGCACAGCGGTAGTTATAAAACGGGGAGTGGAAGGGCTTGTGTAAGGGATCGGGGGCGGGGTCGAGGCTGGTTGAGCTCAGGTGCAGTGCAAGGTGATTGGCCACGCGACCCTTTTCAAGTTTTTCTTTTTTTTTTAGCTGCACTTGCAGAAATCTAACTTCCCCCCATGGCTGTTTTTATTGAAGCAAGTTTGTGGTTTGCATAGCAAGGAATCCCTTTAATCTTCACGCAGCTGTGCTCTCTACAGCTGTGGCCAAAAGTTTTGCATCACCTAGAATTTTAGGATTGAGACATACGAACATCATTTTGATCTTTTA
This sequence comes from Acipenser ruthenus, assembly GCF_902713425.1. NCBI lineage: Eukaryota > Metazoa > Chordata > Actinopteri > Acipenseriformes > Acipenseridae > Acipenser > Acipenser ruthenus. The sequence goes on from NC_081214.1 coordinate 3,677,299, forward strand.
TGTAACCATCATGTAATCAAAGAAACTGTGAAATGATATCGCAAAAGACTTCTGGAAGCCGTAATAGCAGTACAGTATTTTATATTAGATTTTGAAATGTTTCGTTAAGCATATGGGAAAACTACAAAGCGCTGTGTAGTGTTAACGTCACATTATTCAGCAGGTTGCATTCAGCTTCATGATGAGTTCATTCTATAGGGCGATGCTTTTGGCCGGAGCTGTAGATATTGATCTGTGTATTGATGAATGCCTTTATTCTGCAGGTGATCACCTGTTTCGGGATGTCTGTGCTCCTCAGCCAGTACATCGGCTTTGCTGTGGTGGCCCTGCTGGTCGAGATCAACTCCATCTTCCTCCACCTGCGGCAGATCCTGCTGATGGCCAGCCTGTCCACCAGCACCTTGTACCGGCTCAACAGCATGCTGAACCTGGGCACCTACGTGGTGTTCCGCATCAACACGCTGGCATGGATGACCCGCTGGCTGGTGCTGAACCGCGACAACGTGCCCCTGCTCAGCTACACCGTGGGCAGCCTGGGCATGGCCGTCATGACCGCCATGAACATCGTGCTCTTCTATCGCCTGCTGCGGAGCGACTTCCTTAAGTCCAGCCGCGAGGGCAAGAAGGACAGCGAGGACAAGGAGAAGTAGAGTAGCCTGAGCAGACTGGCCGGTGTGATCCGGGCCTCTCTCGGACAAGCAGCTGGGGGGGAGGGGTTGGGAGGACCCAGGCAAGGCTCCCCATCCTCACCAAAATCAGGGGAGCAGGGTGTGGCCGAGTGTAGCTTCAATCATCATTTACATTTTTTTTTAGATTTAATCCTTCTGAGTGGTTCTGGGTTGTGAGTCTGTGAGCTTGTTTGGAGAATCCTAATAGCCGGGGATTGAAAACCTGCCCGGTTTCATTTAAATAGACTTTTCAAGCTGTCAGCCCCACCTGCTGTATATGAAGAATAGGTGATGCTTGCAGGGTTTGTAAGTCACACAATCGCATGATTTGGATGGAATGAGTAAAGCTGATCAGTCCTGGCATTTAGGGTTCTCTAGACAAGCTCAACGCAATCTTGAAGCCAGGGAAAGGCAGATTTCAAGAAACTGTAATAACAGAATATTGGAGCCCAGAACCACCGAGAATAATTGCAAACACCGCGACATGGCAAGAGCAATGTAAAAGCTTTTAAAATTTACATTTAAACCGAATTAAAATCCCCATGATGAGAGATTAGTTTGACAGCATGGTGCAACACCCGTGCGACTTTTAATCTTTACATTTCAATTCAGTCAAGAAAGTTAAGTCAAGTCCAGCTTTTTTGAAGGGTTTGTGTTTGAGACGCACACACAGTTATAGACTGTTTAATACTCTCCCTGTAAAAAGGCTGTAGCTCACTTGCATGGCTGGTTTCACAGGTCCTAACTAGCACTAATCTTGGACTACCTTACTTAAAGTAACATTAGGTATCCTGTGTGCCTTGGTGCTAATGAAGCTCCGTGAAACCTGTCATAGACTTCATATTTGGTTCTATACCAACAAGGCATCCTTTCTCTGAATCACTTTCCAATGCAGCATTTCAAAACAACTGACTTCCTAACCTCTGTACTCAAGCCAGAATGAGAGCACTGACATCTGCTGACCGTACATGTGCATTACAGCACTTCTTTTTCATTAACCTACAGGAAGAAAATAACTACTTTGAACTGGTGTGATCCAGACCAGTGTACTCATGAGCTGGGAAACAGATCAACTGATCATAAAGATGAGAACGTTTCCATGAAAAAAATAACGAATCCTGAAAATGCTCAAGTGCTTTTCCCTGTGCTTTTTTTGCTGTGAGATCAGCAGCCACATCTAAATGCCAACTTGACTTTGTGGAAGGAAAACTTGATCACTTCTCACACTCTAATCAAAACTTGATTTTGGCACCCTCCAGCGCTTGTGAGAAAACTATACAAGTTACACATTTTTTTATTTTCTCTGTGCTTGTAAGCCACAACTGAACACTGATAAGTATATACATACTGTAGCAAGAAAAAACCTGCAATGGCTCACACTGCTGTGCAAAGTGATTAACTGTTAACCACCAAACCAACATGTTTTACAACCTGTTATGTAGCATGGGTGTGTATAACGCTGTAAATCCATCAAGGGGATCTGATGGGAGAAAAAAAACAGAGAGCAAAGCTTTTCCCATCAGATCCAGGAGATGTAAGTTCAGTGTTAAACACATGCTGGTATTGGTTATGTTTTACAATATAATATAGTGTACTGTATTTCTGGCAGCTGTCTGGTGTACTTCGCTCCCTTTAAACCCGTTCCTGGTGAAGCTGTGATGAAGCTCTACTGTAAACAGAAACGTGACCACTAGCTAGCTCTGTATCCTGATTAAATCAAATGCCAGGATTTTGATGTCCATCAAATTGCACTGCATGTCCCAAGACTGTTTCTGCATGAAAACGTATGTGTGTGACATCACGCTGGCACAGACTACCACAGGAGGATTTCCATCTCCAGATTCTGATATGCAGACGTGCGCTTCCATAGATGTGTGATTGTGTGCAATGAGCATGCATGACATCATAGTGACCTCAGAGCCAAGAACGAGGCATTCTATTCAAGAACACAAGGGAAACATATATATATATATATATATATATATATATATATATATATTAACCAAAGAGCTTTGGAATAATGTGCTTTGTAATTTTTTTTTTTTTAAATGAAGAAAGTAATTTGTTTTTGTAATGTTCTTATATATATAGATAGATGTGTGTGTGTATATATATATATATATAATTTGATATTGTTAGCCACCATAATTGCATTGTACTGTAATTATTATTATTATTTATTTCTTAGCAGACGCCCTTATCCAGGGCGACTTACAATTGTTACAAGATTTCACATTATTTTTACATACAATTACCCATTTATACAGTTGGGTTTTTACTGGAGCAATTTAGGTAAAGTACCTTGCTCAAGGGTACAGCAGCAGCGTCCCCTACCAGGGATTGAACCCACAACCCTTCGGTCAAGAGTCCAGAGCCCTAACCACTACGCCACACTAATTACTGAAAAAGAGTATCTAAATCATTATAATTCAATTTGAGCACCTACCTCTCGCTTGAGGAAACTGAAAAAAGCACAAAATGACATTTTGAGGGCGTTCAGTGGTGAGCTGTTCAGCTTTGTGCTTCTGAAAATGATGATGTTAAAAAGCACTTATAGATAGAGTAATGGTATAAATGTGAACGCTGTAATGAGGTGGGGTTTTTTTGGTATTAAAGCAGCCTCTCAAGCTCTGATGTCCACCCCCTTGTACAGTAATGTATACATACATAAAGTGTTGGTTTCCTACAATCTTGTCTACATTGTAAATAGAATACAGTGCTAAAATGTCTTTTATTTAATGGATTACCTTTTTTGTAATTAATGGGAATGTAATGATTTGCATGGCTGAATGGCAAAATAAAGGAAATAACCTAAATAACCTGCTGAACACGTGGTCCTTGCTTTCTTGTCAAGCACGCAATTCTAGAAAGCACCAGAAATCTGTTTGTAATATAATTATTTGTCTATTTGTGTCTAGGAATTAACATTGCCAGCGAATATTTGAGGGTTTTTTTTCTACATACAGAATAGAGTAGTATGTGTTGTTGACATTTTAACAATGCGCTTTCAAAAATAAGCCAATTAAATGACACATGAAGCGGTGGCAGAGAAATTTGAAAGGACACATCAACTTTAAGCGGTGTGATTCATTCTCCCGTGTAACCAGCAGGGGGCGACGTCCCGTTACTATCGCGCGTTGCCTTGTCCAAGGTGCTGAAAGCACCACAGACCTGCCGTTTATTTCAGACTATAATTACTGCTCATTATCACACTGGCTTGGGTTTCCGCTTCCCTTTAATAAATTGTGCAATATGAAACTACATTTAATTTTAGATTACACGATTTTAGCAATGGAGAATACTCAAATATTTCATTAAAGCCCAGAACATACAATGTAACATATATCATTCATTTAAATGTAATATTTAGTTGAAAGAGGGAGAGGTTCGTGAAATAAGAGATAGAGTCTCTCTCCAGAAAACAACAGACTTGCAATCTGTTCTCTGCGACGCTGCTAGCTGCCTGACGAGTTATATATAGCGGTATAAAGCCCGTGTCTCTCCTCCCTAATAATTATACAGAAGCAGCCTACAACTGCAGATGACAGGATAGAAAGGGGCCGTCCTTGCGCTGCCAATCCCCGTCAGTCTTGCTTTGTGGTGTGTCGCCCTTTCCGGTCACGGTGCCCATTTGTTTATCAAACGCCTCTGAACGCGTTTATTTTTCTTAGTTCAAGAAGTGAGCTCCACAGTCGGTGTGCTTCTGTCCAGAACGCGAGGACTGTACGACGGCTCATCACACAGATACAGAAGTCCCATTTCTATTAAAATGCAGATTAGATTAGATTAGATTACGAGCAGTCTGTGTGGTTTGAATGCGATATGAGGGATTCGACTGCAAAATAAATGTGATTATAACCTCCACGCAGTGTAGTCTGCTGCTGCGGAGGCTGCGCATCAACATGCTCGCACTTAAGAAGGGATATTCATATACTGGAGTATTGTGAAGGATTTTCTAAATGGGGGTATTTTAAAACTCATTTTTTTTAAAAATAACTCATGCAATGCAAGCCGTTTCTCGACGTTCTGTTACCGGATGCTCGGTGTCTAGGAGGGGATTGGAAAACTTCGCTTTTGGCTGAGGGATTTGTTTATGAAGAAAAGAACTCTGTCGATTTAAATCTACGTTGAAGCTGAGATTCTCGTTTTCTTTCAGGTAAGCGTCAGTTATTATAATAAATAATATACAGTACCAAAATGGTGTTTTGTTTATGGTTTTGTTGCACGAATGCCCACCACTGTATCGTGATAACTTTCTGGTTGAATTTTAAGACGTCAGCATATTTTGATTTATATGTGTGGGTTAACACCGTGTTCAATTAATTAATTTAATTTTTTAATTCTATGCGCATACCAGAATCGATCGTTCTATTAGTAAAGAAAGGAACGCTTCTTGTTTACGTCATTTGTTTGAGCATCACAGATTCTAAACAGCTGGGACCGAAGCAGTACATTTCAAAAAGATTTCAGGCGATGTTAAGATGTAAGGTGTTTTAATTTGGGCTGCGTTTGCCATGGTAGCTTTGCTATCAGAGATATTTTGAAGAAACGGTTTATACGCGTTTTGTTATATGCATTGAAATGCTAATTCATACACCATCTCCGCATTCCACCTATTTTTTAATCTATGCGGGGCTTCTAGGACATTAGAAAAAACGCCATCTGTTTAGTTTATTATGCAAATAGCATTCTTACGCGTGCTCCTATCCAGTATATAAAAGCAGAATTATCTTCAGTCACAAGAGGCAAGACAGCAGGTCTTCCAGACAGTTAGAGGGCAGATAGTAGGAGTTCAATTGGCAGGTGGTTCCATCACAGAATAATGGACTGGAATGAGGAGAAAGCTCCTACCTGAAACCACAAAGAGTTTCCTTCTGTAAGCAGCGTATATGAAACGTGTAAGATGCCTGGGGCGTTTTAAAGTATTTATAAAGTTAGCTGATGACAGTTAGCTGCCAAAGGTGATTCAGGTCATATAGCTTTGGTGCTGCCCTGTTTTAAAAGTGCAGTATCGTCAACTCAAGTTCATTTGGGGGAGAGTGGAAATAATAGTTGGGGATTGATTCCACCTTTGCTCTTTGCACCCCTGTCTGCTGGCAGTGAACTTGAAGCCAGAGCAGGGAGTTTTGAAGGATCCACACAGGTGTTTGATCATGTGGTGCTCCAGCCTGTTTAAAGAGAGATATTTAGGTGATACTAGAGGATCAAAATGTGCTCTTGAATAAAAAAAACTATCCAAACACCTCCACAATCCAATTGATTTCCTGCTGGAAAAGGTCCAGGGATCGATTGGGAATGGGCCTGATTGCTCTATTTCAATAAGAAAAAGCTGAATAACAGGACTGATGGATTATCCCAGTGCTGTTAACCTAACCCAAACTCTACATCCATAACTTCAAAATCATTCTGGGGTAATCCAAGCAGATTCCCCAGTGCTGTCAGATGCTTCACTCAAGTCCGGTTTTGTCTTATCCGGTTGGGGTAGAGGTTGTTCAAATCCGCTCCTTAGTTTTTTATAAGTTTAACCCTAATTCCAGCTCACTGCAGTATGACCTGCTCCCACCGTGTGGAGAGCTGTCCATGGTCCTGATACCTGCCTCCACACAGTAGAATACACACAGAACAAAAAATGTATCACATTTACCATGGATTCTTTTCACCATTGTTTGCACTCCCCAACCCCCTCTGCAAAAAGAAAAGGCAGTCAAACAGATTGGAACTGGGAGACGCACGGTAGAGACGTCCTTGCTGAGGACACTGTCTTCACCTCTGGGACTTGATTCAAATCCATCCTTGACACTGCTGATTGGAGAATCTTGTGGCGCAGGTCATGGGTTCTGCAGCTGCTCACTGACAAGCTGTTTTCATGATTAGCACAAAGTTCTGTACGGTAAAGGACAGCAACGCAATTTCAATTTGAGATCGTTCGCAATGTCATGTGTGGAGTCTTGCGTGTGGAAGCATCTGCCAACCAAGCACTGGCCAACAGTCTGTCAGGTCCGAAACTGATTTGCAACACAGAGATGAAGCTTTTATATACAGCAGTAAACACCAAGGAATTGTATTGATGTAAGTTTTAACCTGATTATGGGAAGCTGCAGCTTTAACGTACAGCAATTAAAAGCTCATCAGATGCCTCTCCAGCTGCAGCCTTCTCCTTTTCTGCCTACTCTGTGAAGGTTTCCCCTTTCTGTCATTGATTTTCCTATGCCCTTCTTTTCAGTGTCTGAGTATTTCCTTACCCTGTCACTGGTACTCCAGACTGACAGCAGAGTTTACTGTCTGGTTGTCATACAGTGGATTAATAACCATAGCAATTTTCGGTTTCTCAAGATAAAAATAAATCTGTTTCTGGAAGATAAAGAAGTGGTTGTGACTTCATTTTCAAAGATAAGTGTGTCTTATTTAAGAGAGTAATATGCACTGCGAGGCCACTTTATTAGGACCAGTCTACCCGATTGCCTTGGGCATTGCCCTGTTGTGGGGCATGTTCTCCTGGTATACCCAGTATCACACTGGCAAGCCAAACGAATGTCGTATTTCACTTGAGCATCTATCTATGCCACGTGCCAAGGCTTCGGTCAGGGCAAACGGGGACCCAACCCACTATAAGGTACAGGTTATAAAAAAGTGCAGCCCATCTGTACATCAAGGTTTTATTGAATAAAAATTATTTCTTGTTTAAGCTAAACTGCCCCTCAAAGCTTCCAATGCTAGTTATTTCAGGATGAGCTACATTGTATTTTAGGTCCAGTTCAGCTCTCTATCCCACACCCCTGTCTCTCTCTCCTCTCCTCTCCTCTCCCTGTAGGCCGGGTCCTGGAGCGAGGCCTCCTGGTTGCTATGGAGATGGCTTCTCTGGAGAGGCAGGTGGAAAGCGTGGAGCGGAACATCAGCTTCCTGCGCAAGGAGCAGTTGGCTCTGCTGCACGGGCTGCACCTGGAGATCCTAACCCTGCAGAAACAGTGTGCTGGTCAGTACCGCTGGGGGGGGGGGGGGGGGCTGGGGGGGCTGGGGGGGCTGCCCAGGCTCAGCTCACTGGATGGTGGCTAGGGGGCTGATTTCAATACCTGCTGATCCCATATAAAGGTTTTGTAGATTTGCACAGTCTAAACATGAAAAGCTCTGGCGATCAATAATCATCTTTACTTTGAACACAATCAGCATTATTCTTCTTATTATAGTAAATCATGTATGGGAAATCAAGCAGTCTCCATTAAGGATTTGTCAAAATTCCAAGTACATCCCATCCTGTGTGTCGATGTCATCACATTCATAGCATTGTTCCAAAAGTAAAAAAAAAAAAAAAATGTCCAAGTTTCATCCCAGTGAAAGGAGCTTTTCTCATGATGAAAACGAGTGGGTGTTCATTTGCATCCCTCTGCTATGGTAATAATAGCAACTTTAAACATCAATTTGCAACCCTCCACAATCTACCACCATCCATTGAGGCATACATCTCACACCACTATGTAGCATTGGGAGATAATGCAACATTATTATAATAAGGGATGGTTCAACATATTCAAGAATGTACACACCATACTCAAAATGTAATGTCATGCCTTATGCACGTATGTACAGGAAACACCAATAGATCTTATTTAACACACATAACCTCCTCGAATGTGTAAAAACTGTTTTTAAAACGTCATGGTGTGCTGCCTCTTCAAGCCACCTGCATGATCTCATCAGCAGTGAATGCGCTCGCTGTCACCCTGCTCTCTTAAAGGTGGAGACGGCACTGCAGTGTGAAGCTCTCAGCATCCAGGCATGCACATAGCAGGGGAGTTCAAATCAAATACCCTGCGTCAAGCAGCATTAAAGCAAGGATGAGACTCAAAACCTATGCTTGAAGCTGACTAAGCAGTACACTTGGAATAACATTATACAAGGGAGATCTTTATAGAGAGAAAGCCTGCTGATTTAAAAAAAAAGGTTCTGGTGGGTGTAGAACAAACAACAGACTTGTGAAATGCCCTCTTCTTGTACTAGACAGAGCGATCTTGAGCAGAAATATTTATTTGATTATGCAGGTGACTTTTTCGGTGAAGACATTTTAAAAGAAATCTTGCAGCTCTATGCAGTGTGTTCAATCATTTACCGGAAGCAAAGAAAACCGACTGCCAGGTTCCTAAATGCAGTGAAACAGGCAGTGTGTCAATCAGGCAGCCAGGCTGCGTTTGCTGTGTTTATTTTTGATTGATAAAAATATTTATATGTTCACTATTCCTTTAGAACTATATATTACACGGCAATGGGTACATTTCACGGAAATCCGTGATAACCATGAAAAAAAAAAAAACATTTGGAGTGACGAGCTTTGAGAATCTAACCCCATTTTTTTTGTTGTTGTTCATATTTTGTTTTAGAAGCCCAGCTGAAAACAGCACTCCACATGCATTATCTTCTAAAAGAATTTTAAAACCCAGACTCTCAGATTGCTGCCTCTGAGCTCAGATTCCTTCAGAATTCGTTAGTGCGATTCCTGGACTCTCGCTGCATGTCAATACTTACTGGCAGGCTTGTTTTCATGCTCAAGAGCAGGGGGAGATCTGCATGGTCTGCAAGGCACCGAAACCTATTTTACACTTACCTGCTTTCACTTTTAATGAGGCATTTGCATAGCACATTTGACAGGTGTTTCTTTGATACTCACCGTACAGCGCCACTAGGTGGGCGGTTGTTGTAATTGCATGTTAAAATGGTCACTGAAATGGGATAAGCTATAAATGATTTTTCTCCCCAGCCAAGATCATCAACTTGGCACAACCGGGAATCAAACCATCAAGCTCTTGATTGGATGACCCCCCCTATCCATGCCCACGCTGAAAAGTCAGTTGGAATTTGGGGATTTTTGTGTTAAGAGAAACATAACATGCAGCATAATTAGTCTCTGAGTAAAGCTGTTCGTGACTCAGATTGCTGTTCAGTGGGAGTCATACTTCCATCCCTGCCTCATATTGCGTGGTCTGTGAATATGCATTAGGGTCAGATGCGGTATGAACGCCAGAGCTCTGAATTGATTAGAATCAAACTATTTATTTAATTGCAGAAGAAACAAAGGAGTAAAAGCCAGCTCACAGCACAGCATGGGATCATATGCCACCACGGCTGCTGTAGGGTAAAATAAATACAATACATGGCATAATGATAGTGGTGCTATCAGAGGAATTGGGTTACAGCTCTCTCAAATGTAATAATCCTCTCAGTAATAGCTGGATGAGGCTGGATAGCAATCGTTTAATAAAATGGCCTGACAGGAAATGATAAAGTGTGTTTGAAAGAGATGTTTTCTAACAGTCTCCACAGTGCAGCGGAGCGAATGCTTCGTGAAGCTGGCCCCTGCCGTGTTCTGCAGCAAGATGTTAAAATCTGCAGTATTGTGGCTGCTTACAGTATTGAGCATGTGAATGGGTTTTCATTTTGTTCCCCTCAGAGCTGACTTGTGAACTTGATAAGAAGCCTCCTGACAGAAGCCAAGCAGGTAATTTGACATTGAATCAAGTATTAAATGGTTTTATTCATTCAAACTGTGGATTTAGTGTTCATGAAAGTGACAGTGGCACAGTCTGCACCCTATAATGTTTACCACTGTATTTTTGCATGGTATTTTTGTCGTTTTCCCCCATGCTTTACCCCTGGCTGTACCATGTAGCATAGTTTAAAATGGTTTGCCATGTTTATTAATATGCTTTAGCATACCTCGCTGGTCTTTACAATGCGTTCCCATGCTTTCACTATGCTCTATTACTCTTTGCTAGGCTTTTACTACGGGAAACCTTTATAAGGACAGTCATGAGCTTTTAATAAAACATGCTTTTAAAACACTGAAGATATTTTACAGGAAGCTTATCTCTTCTGCACAGGCTTGCGAAGAGCAAGTAGCTTTCTATTCCATTTAGATTTAATTTTTTATTGTCCCTTTTGTTTTCAATCCTTCTTATTGCAATTACTCTGTGTTATAGCTTTCGACTAGATCTGTCAAACTGTCTTAATAGACTTACAAGCCAGCTAGTGATCTGCATGCTTTGACTTATGTTTATGGCTGTATGTTCTTTCACTGTAAAAACCCTGACCCTTCAGGTGCTATTGAATCCAGGAGTGAAGTTTGGAGGGAGTGCTGCTTTATGGTGCAGGCTGGCTATCAGTGAGCCTCTGTCTGTTGTTGGTTCATTCTCATTATGTTCATTCCCACACCTCATTAATTGCAGAGCTCCTGTCTGCTGAACACACTGTCTGCCTCCCCCCAGGGATCCTGCCTATCGATTTCTCACTTCATTTGCTGAGTGCAAAGCGGTGCCACGTCACCCTCTGTTCTTAAGCAGGCTCTCTTCCCTAATCTCCAACGGCAAACATGCAGCAGCACTACACTGGCAATGCAGTGGGAGGGTGGAATGGTGTAAGCCTTGGTAGAATGGTGCCACAGTGTTAGCGTTACAACAGTAGCCCCGAGGCATGAACCAGTACACACCAGTACACACCAGAACCATGGTCCCAGGATTGTACCAGTCAGCAGTGATAATGTCCTGGGCTGGTTTAATTCTCACAAGAAATTGATCTCCTCTGTCTCTCCCTCTCCCTCTCTCTCTCAATCTCTCTCCCTCCGTCTCGGCTTCGCTTCTCAGGGGGGATAGAATTGCACTGCATTTGCAGAGAGAGGGGGAGAGAGAGAGAACAGAGAGAGAGAGAATATGGAGAGAGAGCTGAAGGTCAGGTTGCACAGCTCTTTCTAATTCTAGAGTATGGCCTCATTCAGGGGTTCAGAGTCACTAGGTAGCCACGTGCCGGTGGGGTCTCACCCAGTAGTGGTATTTTTTGCTTTTGGTGGTCGTGGTTTGAACCCATTTCCCAGTACGTGATTGGGGATCATTTAAGAAAGGGGAATTTGTAATGTTGCAGAAATGCTGTCTGCAGTACCATGTTGACAGAATGTGATTGCAGCATCCCCATATAGACTTATTGGTGATGATATATCAAAATGAAGAGCTGTTAACATACGCCATTCAGGTTTTGGGTCTTCTTCACTGTACAGAACCTCTCTTGTATAACGAAAAGTAATCTGCTTTTTATAGCTAAACAGACATTAAAGAGATAGAGAGAGAGAGAGAGAGAGAGAGAGAGAGAGAGAGAGAGAGAGAGAGAGAGAGAGAGAGAGAGAGAGAGACACCTGCACACACAGTGGCTCACTCTCACTTTCACTCTCGCTCACTGTCTGTCTCTCACACACCCACTCACTCACACTCTCCTCTCCCGCCCTCAACGTGCTGGCATTGACGTCTGGAATCTTACCACATCCAGACACTTCCAGGATCTGAAACGATAGCAGACAGCAGTATGAGAAACAAAGTGCTGCAGACATCACTGCCATTTCCCAGAAGGCACTGATCTGCGAGGAAGGGTGTCTGTGCACTGCATTGCACTGTGGGACTAATTAAAGGGGAATACGCCCATAACACTCAATCATGCACCAAGTAAAACCAGACAAAGCCAAGCAGACATGTTATGGCTTTGCCAATAATAACCAAGGAAGAAGCACGCCCCTTTAATGCTATAGATGCATCTATAATGTAACTGCACAGATGTACAGGATAATGCTGGGACTCCTTTTTTTACCATCGGTGCATCATATTCCAAAACAGCTGATGGTAATATGCAGTACTGAATAGCTACTAAATTATTGAAAACTATTACATCAGTTAAATGACGTCAGATTATGCATAAATAATTGCCTTATTTTTGTCTCAATGGTAAAAACCCGAATATAATCCATTGACTAATTAAACAAGTCAGTCCAAGCAACGGATGGTTCATTTTCGGCAGCAACAACATAACTTATTTACAAAATACAGGGCTGTGTCCATTTCTTATTTAGTTTTTGTTAAGAAACAGGATAGCATTCACATTCTTTACTTTTGAAAGTCAGATCTGCCTGGCTTTGCTGAAAACACGCTCGCTGGGGACTGACGTTGTTGGACTGTATAAGACGTTTTTAGAACACGGTGCGACACATCATCAAAACACAAGCGGGCAGATGCTTGACCATCGATCAAACAATACGGTGGATCAATGCATCCCCCCCCCCTCCCCAGCCTTAGTGCAGGGGCTCCAGTTATTTGGACCCCATCTGCTCCTCACACTCCTAGGCAGTCAGGGTCCTAATACCTGTCGCACAGGAAGTGAGCATGGCACAGGAAGTCAGGTTTACCTGTAAACCTCGGTTGCTGAACTCTCTAGTCTGCAAAGCAAAAATCGAAAGGGCAAAAACCCATAAGTGGGAGTGTTGTGGTAAAACCCTGGTATTCATCTTCCTTTTAAACAGCAGTACTGAGAGCTGTGATACTGAGCAGAGAGGGTTTCCATAGCGACAGTGGAGCCCCTTGCAGAGTGTCACCCTGGAACAGGGAGGAGGGATGAGAATAGTAGGTCAGTGCAGAGCACTAATAGGAAGCCATATGGGCTCTGTCTGCAATATGCTGCTCTCCTGCAACCCTCCCTTCTGTGGAGCTGCTGGTATTAGCCTCTCGGAGCTGCTCTTTTGCAGACAGATTTACTAAGCATGGCGCGGGGCTCTTCCGGGCCGGTTACTTTCTCCCTGGGCACGCAGTCCCGGACTCGCTCTGAACGGAGCTCGATAGCCGCCAGGGCGTGTGCTGACTGCTTGTGACTGCGTCTCTTGGGCTTGAGGTTTGGCGGGGGGAGGGTGGTGGCGGGGGGCTGCCTGTGCAGTTTCTGCCGAGCGACGTGCAGCTGGAAGGAGAGGTAGGCGGCCGTCTCGGACTGTTTCTGCAGCTCAGTGTTGAGCACGGTGACCCTGTGGCTGCGCCGCTTCAGTTCCTCCAGGAAGCGGCGCTCTTTCTCCTTCAGGCTGCTCCGCAGCGCCCCCACCAGCGCCCCCTTGTGGCTCAGCTCCTTGCGCAGATCCTCGTTGCCGCGCTCCTGGTCTCCGAGGTGAGCCTCGGCCCGTCGGCACCGCGCAGCCAGCTCCTCCCGCAGCTGCTCTTCTGCCTCTGTTCATTTTGAAGTTGTGTTTGTTGCCAATTGACCTGGAGAGTGTAAGGATTTGGCCGGCACAGTATCAGCTGTGTACCGAATTCTGAAATCTGCTCATGTCCCGAGTAGGCTGCTAGCTTTGTTGTGCTATACGGAATTTGAAACACATAGCACTGTCCAAAAAAAACCCAAAAAACGTACAAAATCACAATCAAGGTGAATACAGCTATTACCTTGATAAACTAAACCCCCTCTGTAAAATAAACGCTGATCAATTCTGAAAAATATAATATTGCATTCTGTAATACTGCATGCTTGTAGCTGTATTTTTTAATGTGTTGTATTTATTGTTTAAAAGCCAAAACAGCTACCTAAAATGTACAATGACATAATAATAATAATAATAATAATAATAATAATAATAATAATAATAATAATAATAATAATAATAATAATAATATAGTGTACCTGTTTCCATCTGTCCCCACACTTTCAAAATCTTCTGTCAAACTGAGAGCTTTCTTTAACTCCATAAATCAACATTCCCTCCAAACTCAATTCGTGGCTGATAGGATGAGACCTAGGCAGCAAGCGTGCCACGTGGAATTATTTTGCACTGCAGCCCCTTTAAGGTGTTTTTCTGTCCCTTCACAGAGGCAGAAGAGCAGCTGCGGGAGGAGCTGGCTGCGCGGTGCCGACGGGCCGAGGCTCACCTCGGAGACCAGGAGCGCGGCAACGAGGATCTGCGCAAGGAGCTGAGCCACAAGGGGGCGCTGGTGGGGGCGCTGCGGAGCAGCCTGAAGGAGAAAGAGCGCCGCTTCCTGGAGGAACTGAAGCGGCGCAGCCACAGGGTCACCGTGCTCAACACTGAGCTGCAGAAACAGTCCGAGACGGCCGCCTACCTCTCCTTCCAGCTGCACGTCGCTCGGCAGAAACTGCACAGGCAGCCCCCCGCCACCACCCTCCCCCCGCCAAACCTCAAGCCCAAGAGACGCAGTCACAAGCAGTCAGCACACGCCCTGGCGGCTATCGAGCTCCGTTCAGAGCGAGTCCGGGACTGCGTGCCCAGGGAGAAAGTAACCGGCCCGGAAGAGCCCCGCGCCATGCCTGACCCCGCCCTGTTTCTCTACCCCCGCAGGCACCGGCACCGGCAGCACAGCCACAGCAGCCAGGCTGCAACGCCCCCTGCTGGGCACAGGAGAGCCAAGGCACAGCGCGATGGAACCAGGGCAGGAGAGGGAGCAGAGGCAGTCTCTGGAGGCCAGGGGGAGGTGGAGGTAACAGAGATGCTGCCCCCTGCAGGAGAAGAGGAAGATGAGCAATAGACTGTGCATTATAACCCCCCCCCCCCCCCCCCCCGCCCCTCCTATTAGATGAGTAGCCGCACTGTAACCACTGTAGCCTAGGGGTGTGCAGACAGCTGATCCTTAAAAGTGTTCCTAAGATTTTAACATGTGTTTTCTCTTTATCACCGTGGAGCTGAAGTTTTCTAATAATACTTTTTCCTCACACTCTATATAGAGCAGTCTTCCGCCCAGGGTAGATGGGTAGCTGTTGGCATCCCCTAATTTTTCTTTGCTGGGCAGAGTCTTCCCTACTTTAATAACAGAGTCTAATAGCTCCTTTGAAAGGTACACTCTGTCGAGCACAGAAAGCATTGGGGGCTCAAAATCATAACTAAACATACAGAAGGTAATTGTAGTTTAGTTCTGCTGCCACCCAGGACATGATTGTGAAGAACCAGTTACTGCACCCTGAAGAGCACAGCACACACAGTGGAGAACACAGGAAGGAGTGCTGCTGGCACCCCCTGCTGGCATGAAGAAGAACAGCAGGTTTTAAAAATATTTATATTGCATTATAGATTAATAGGTTGTTGAAAGAATACAACATATAAGCATTATATTCCAACTAAATAAGACCAATATACTGTATTTAGAAAAAAATAAATAAATATATATATATATATATATATTGTAATATGAGAATAGGCCAATGGAAAAGTGAAGTCGCTTTTGTATACCTGTTTATTTGTTGTTTATTTGTTAGGTTCAAATCTGGTTGGATTCAGAAGATCCTGCATACTTTTTGATCGTAGATCTGCAGTGAAAAGCTTCCCTGTACTGTAATGGTAAACTTCAGGACTGCAGGACAAACCTAAGAGCAGTTCAATTAAACACAGAGGGAGTTACAATCCCTGTAACAGTGCAGACACCCCACTGGGGCTAAAGGAGTGCTAACAGGACCGGCCTCAATGGGTTGAACAACCTCATCTCTGCTTTGAATGTTTTTTTCCAGGACCTTTTTAATTACTGCGGCTATGGAGGAGGAGAAGTTTCCAGCAAGATGTCATTAACCCTGTAGAGGCTGCAACCGAATCAGCAGCACAAACAGCAACAGCTGAACATTGCAGTGATGAGTGAAATAGAGGGGTGGGCTTTTTAACAGCTATCTGGAATGTATAGAACCTGCTTTCTGTTTCCCAGCAATAACGGCACTCCTTTCAGCACCCGTATGAATGCAGTACTAAGCGCCCTGCAGAGATCTTCTCCGCTCATTTCCCTGATCACTACAATACTTCTCTTCCTGCTGCTTATCTTCATGCCTTTTAGTACCGCGCACACTGTGGCTGCTTGACCAGAACGGCCCCTGTACCTGTATTGTAATAAACTTCATAGTTGATTAAGCCTGTTGCACAAGCTGTTTGTTATTCATTTATGCTTGGTTTGCTGTCATAGCCAAGGGATGCTTGGTTCTGTATGGGCCATAACACTTTTGAAACATTGGCATTCCAATAGAACTCTGGTGGCTGGTATTCAATCTAAGGCAGCGATTGGCTTAATTGGTTTCATACAGTTTAGAAATACACGTCTGATTACACGTCCAAGCAGGCATCGGATCATGTTGGCAGCGTTTCCTGTTTGGGTGAAGCAGGGGACCGCTCTGCAGAAAATCCTCAGTGGTGTCGATCGTTGTCTTCATTAGCAGTGGTGTAATGCGACTGTGTTACTGTGTACAATCGTACAGTGAGTGCTTTGTTGCCTGGGCTGTAATTCAAACCTTGCACACAGACCGTTGTATCCTGTATAGTTTATTCAGCAGCAGATGGTGCTGTTTGCTTGCAGAAACCGCAGTTTGCATGGTGTAGAATCCGGTCTTGAATGCAACAACGACAAAAAAAAAATACTATTACCTTTAATAGACTGTGCTGGTTCAGTAAACTTAACTGCATCCCACACAGCTCTGACAAAGTTGGTTCCCATCTATAATAATGCTGCAAGATTTATACTGAATGCAGATTACAAGCAGCACCACTGTACTCTCTATGAAACGTTAGGGTGGCTCACTCTGGAGAATAGAAGGCTCTGTCATTTATTTGTGTTTAGTTTATAATGTGTATACTAGAGAATCTTACATCTCTGTTAGAGACATGTGACTCTACCTGTGCACTAAGATGAAATGATATGCCTTCTTTTTAAATCCCTATATTTAAATCTAATATGTGCCAACGTGCCTTTGTGCATCTTGTGTATATAACGATTATCATTTTCAAGTGGACTACCAGTCTGGCTGATTCTTTCATCAGCATTACAGATTCCAGTTGGTTTCATTTCACGTGGTTCGTTCAGCCCGTAGAGTAGGTGTGATGTCACAAAGGCATGTGTCCAAGTCTGGACACCGTCACACAATACTGTGAAATCGTACAGATAATGCCTTTGATGATACTGAAAGCTCGACTCAGGATTTGCAACTTAATAATAACAACACACATCACGAGAACAAAGGGACTCACTTTTTTAACGTTCTGGAGATTAATGCCAATAGCAAGTTGTTTTAAAAGCCCGGGGTGAACTTTTAAGGATCACAGTGTAGTCATGGTAACACTGCTCCTAATGTGCATGCTAATTCCCATGTAATATCATTGTAATTTCCTACATTTAGTGGCAATAACGCCTCTGGGACGAGTCCGTTTTAAGAATAAGACACTGTAGCTTTAAGGCGTTTTGTGAAACAGCAAAGCCTTATGTCGCAACTGTTGTTCCGTAGCTGAGATTTGAAGGGTGAGAGATCAGGCAGGCAAAAGGTCAGGAGGAGGGGAGGAACCACGTGAGATTACCGACTCTTGGTCTGCCCTTCCTGGGTGAATTGGTTACGGTGGGACCTGGTATTGCTGGTGTATTGTGTGCAGTTTATCTCACACACACACGCACACACGTTCGCACTCAAGGCCTCAGTCTCGGCTGAATAGAGAACCACACAGACACGCCATGGTGAGCAAGACAGATGAAATTCAGACTGCGGCACCCAAAGCTGCAGAGCCGCACCAAGAGGAAACTCAAGAAGGTGCTATCATGAAGAAGAAGGAATCCTGCGGCTGCGGTAAGCGTTTCTTAAATAGTGTGGTTTTACACGAATACATTCAAACCTGTGTTCTTGTTTTGAAACCAATTGTGTTTCAAACCTGTCCTGGTTGTGCATTTGGTAAATCGGGTGAATGGGTGATCAAAATGCAGTGAAAAAAAAAAAACCTGCGTGCACAGGGGAGACCATGACACTGTCATGTTATTGCTAAACAAAACGATGTCCTTCAGTCTGAATGCCACGGCAAAGGACGATGAGAAGGGACGTGATTCAGTGTGTGTGGCTCTGAACTGTTCAGAGAACTGTCGGCAATGACACTGTGAGGAAGCGATTGTCGTTCTGTAGTGTTATTAGTATGCGTGTCAGGTCATTGTCGTGTTAAGACTAAGGGGGTACCAAGCAAACACTTTGTTGGCGTATAGTCGCTGAGTTTGGTGCATGGATACTGTTTAATGTATGCTAAGACTCCACGCATGTATACGTTACAGGAATAACAAATAAAAACAGAATCTGAAATGAATAGATTTAAAACCAGACGGGTAATACGACTACACACACACTGTATCAGTAGTTAATTAGTTATCCATTTTGGTTTAGCACATTTTGTTTTATTTTCGGTATCTACGGTAAAACACTAAAAATGAACGTTAACTGTTCTATACCCGTATTTTAATTATTTAAGTCTAATTTATGCCACCAGTACAGTACTGTGCACTCAAACTGGTTGTGAAATAGTTAATACTACAGACTGTAGTAGCGCACAACCTTGCAGTCTGACTGTTTATAAATGACTTCAGTTTTTAGTAAAAACCGTTTGATTTTAGATGTTTATGACTTATAATAAAACCGAGCAGCACAATTAACGTTACAAGCTGCTCACATGTGCCGGAAAACGCGCTGAAGGTCACCTTCATTCAAAGGAACTGAACAATATGGGAATAAGAGGGGGAGGTGTCGAATGGAGTTCTTAAAATGATCGTCAGTTGCCAACCAAACTCGTCGTGAATTGGTCGAGAGCATAAATTGTAAAGTGGTGTGAGGTGAGTTAGTGTGTCTGGGTGACAGAGGTGTGTGGTACAGTAAATATTGGACCTGTGGTCCCGTCCCGTCCCCTGTTTTGGAGCAGAGAGTTGGGGTGTTCCGTGACCCGGGAAGTGATAGCTCAGTTCTCTTAAGTCATGATGCTTGTGTGCAGATAAGGTTACATTAAATAAGCGTAGAGACCGAACTTGGGTGAGTGAGTGAGTGCCATTTTATACATTAAAACGTGTGCTTTTACACAGAGGGTGCTTTAGGCGAAAAACAACTTGTATTATTAGTTCGATTTTTTTTTTTTTTTTAGTTTGAGAGGTTTTTAAAGTTACACCGCCACCGGCTGCTTTGTGTAACGTTGCATTGATGCACGCAGGTTAGTTTTTTTAGGGACCTTGAATGAAATGTCGGCGCTGTCAACAATGTTCTGCAGTTTGTTATCCGGCGGTAGCGTCAGTCACTGCCTGCAGGTTAAATCGGTAACGTTTTACTTGGGCTGGTGGTGTTGTGTTCCGTACATCCTGTCATTACGGGTTTCAGGGAGTCCTGTCTGATACGGTAGCACTTCAGTTTAGTTGTGTTGATAGGATGAGGATGAATAGCACGGAGAAGCGATGGCCTTTTAACCCATCACCTATCCATATGTACTCAAAAACACATGTTAGCAAAACCCTGAACGACCCCAGTGAACCCTCCAGCCTCACAGTGGCTGTGAGCGGCTCTTTATCCCGGGTCACCCCGTTTAAACACCTTGTAAATCCTGCAATATATTTCATGGCCGCGTGTGTCTATTGCAGTGGGCTGTATTTATTTAGACAGCTGTGTCTGTCAGGTTCCTGTTGCGTTATAAACCACCCAAACTCTCTTTAGCCACTGTGCCTTGTAGTTAACCCTGTTTTGCACGGTCCTTTTTACCCTTGGGTTAAATAAAAGCCCCTCCATTTAAATAGCTATCCAAATCAGTTACACATTTATTTGCTTTATAATCTAGAGGGATTTAAAAAAAAAAAAAAAAACATCTTTAACCTTAACATTACAATACAATTTCAATTTGTCAGGTGCCTCCTGGAGAACAAAGACAAACAATAGACCGCTAAAGTAGTCACCTGGTTCAAACGCTGTGGGACCCGAGAGCAGACGCAATTCTGAGCCAGGAGTCTTGGTAATAACTCAATCATTAAATAGCTGCCCCTCATTTGTTAATGCAACCACCCGCTGGATAGCAGGTAGAGCATTCCAGGTTTTACTTAGAAAAGTCCACCATGCTTGTGGTAGTGCAAGGAATCCTACAAGCTGGCACACGGTTTCAGTGGCAGTCCCTGAAAGATGCCCGTACGATGACCTGCTGCTGATAGCAGAGCTGCAAATAAATGTAAATCCCAGACAGATTATAGAGATAGCCATAGCCAGCCTCTCCTATTACAGCTATTGGTGTATTAAGAATCTTAGGACAGTGTTGGTGCCCTGCTAACCCCGTAGCTCAGCATAATCTGCAGAGTTTCCCAATAGTGTTTAAATTGCGTCCTCGTTTTGGTGCGGCTCTAGTTAAGTTCCGGCAGAAGAGAGGTGAACAGACTTCGATTTCCAGCAATCAAAGGCTTGCTGTACTGCAGTCATGGCGATGGCCTGCTAATGAAATTCCTGGCACAGTCTTGGGTAGAGCTGTAAACCAACTGTAAACTGGTAAAAGATTAAATATTCTAACAGAAGCCTGCAGTTGATTCTAAGCTAATAGTGTTTTATAGCTGGATACTGGAGGTGGTTAAACATGTGAAAGTACCTGACTGTAGTCTGCGGTGTTAACCACCATCTTATCCACAGGTTTGAGGCTCATGTAAACTGAAATTGCTGTGGGAACGCAGCAGTGCCATTTTGAGCATACTGTTACCCTAACCTGGCGATTCACCAGAATTGTACCCCTAAAGAAGCCACAACGGTCATTCCAGCTTGCATGGTGCACCTGGATGCATTGTTACAGTTCTGCCTGCTCTTTGACACAAATAAACTGCATAGCAGTGCCACCCCTTCCAGGTTTTACCACAAGCTTGATTATCCCCAGTGTATAGGTAACAAGCTCAGGCATGTCTCATTAAACTCATAGTAAAATCAGGAATGGATCAAACAGCTATGCATTGGGAGTCTTATTTCCATGTGTTACTTTTGGCATTTGGATATGATGCTGTACCCTCATTGATAGACAATTATTTACTAGACAGGACAAAATACTTTCCATAACCCTCCAATGTACTCTGTTTAATGATTTAGCTGCATGGATTTTGTTTTGGACAGGATGGTACCTGTGGGTTTGTCTGCTGTGGTTTCTGGAATATCAAAGGGTGAAGCAGACCTGTTTGTACCTGTACTTCCTAGAATTATTACTTTATTTGCGGTTGGTCACAGTTACAAAGCTGGGAAGCTCAAAAAGTGATTAGGATCGTATGATACACAGTACCTCCAGCTCACTCTTAGATCATATTCTTGAAAGGGTGGTTTACATTAGTCAGTAATTGGAAGCCATATTTGCCAGCAACATTTGGTGGTTCTGAAATTCACATTGCATTGTCTAGTGTATAGGAAAAGAAACACGTGCCAGTTGCCTGCTGGCTGCAGGTATAAGCTGCAGCTTAATTTATAGGCTTGGTTAATGACAGATCTTCTTAGTACATTATCCAAACTCATTCCAACAAGGTTTTTTTGTTTTTTTCTTGCTGACAAGTGACTGACTAACTCTCATTAGTTCTCAGCTGTGATACAATAACTTTGCTGTAGTGCTATCAGACCAGTATTCAGAACTCAAAGACGATTGTTGCCTTAAAACCTTTCTCTCCATTTACACTCTGCTCTATCTTCTCCTGTTTGAAGGTTAATCCTCTTACTCCAAGGCAGCCTGCTACAGAATAGGGCACCCCAGATCTACTCCAAGACCACTCAGTTCAGTAAAGCATTATGAAGTTTCCTTTTAAAGACTGTGCTTTTAACACTGATCCGTCACTTATTCACAGTCCTTTCTGATAATACTGTCTGCTATAAAGTATTAGCCTGCTGTTCCAGCAATGCCTTTTTACTTTGTAGACCCTGTTCACTCTTTCACAGGCTGCATTGGGATACTTGCAATTGGTCTGCTAATATGGGTTGTCTTCTCCTATAAGAGCGATCTGCAGTTTCCCTAACCTGTGTACAGGTCTGCATTGTTGGAAGAAGTTGCGTAATTTCAAGCCTCCTTGGCAACTGTAGGAGCCTGGGGATCGAGACCTTTCCCAACATTGCAAGTTGCGGGCTGGCAGACTTGCTGTGCGCCTTGTCCTTGCCTCATTGAATGAGAATAGCTCTGAAGCTCTGCAGATCCATAGTAACCAGTTTTGCAAGAACTTGTTTGGCAATCCCTTGCAGCAACAAAAAAAGCTTGCAAACCCCTCTCTGTCCCACACTGCTGCAACGGAAGTGAATAACAGCGCTGAACAGTATCTCCCTTCTATTTATATAACAGGCAGCTTCCAGGCAGCTGCTCTGTTGGGTTGAAGGATCAGGCATCGACGTTGCCCCGGCACATTTTAAAACGAAAACCTTAAAACAGAAGCAGGCAGCGGCGATGCCTCTGGATGCTGTGCTCTGGGTTTTGTCCCTGGAATCGTTCTCGCGGTCCGCGTGACAGGAAGAACAGGTGGAGGAAGTATGGAAGGACCTGGTGAACTCCTGTACAATGGAAAGGGTGTTTGAAGGGCAATGCTGAAACCAGCAGTCAAGCTTCAATGTGCCGCCGTCAATATTTTTTTTTTTTTTCTTTGCAACCTTTTGAAACCCAAGATGTGGTTTGGAAACTATATACACCAACCGAACTTTAAACTAAAAATAAACAAGCTACCTTTGTACCTCGTCCTCCTGTGACCTCTCTCATGTTGTCTGGAGGACAGGAACAGCGTTGCTCTGCGTGCGTTTTGTTTTACCAGCATTTCTGTGTTCGCTTTCTCCATTTACTACAACTGTGGACTCCTTCATTTTAGCCAGGCCGGCAGCGATCCTCCGTTCTATTTATTTACTGTATTATATTGAATTTCAAACCATTAATAATTGCTTGATTGCCTGCTAGACAGCTTGAGACAAGTACTGTTAATGCAAGTGCTTTCCTGGTCATTAGATCGAACAAACAAACAGGGAAAGGGGCCTGCTGAGGCTGACAGCTGTTCAAGTGGCCCCTCTGCTGTAATCTAAACCCTTAAACATGCCCAGTGTGTGGGCTGAGGGGTGGGGACTGTTGTCCAGCTGCCCTGTTCGTATTTCCACGGTGTTTTCATAACTTGTAACACGAGTGCCCTTGAAGAAAAACAAGGACGGCCTACAGTTGTCTGAAAGTAAACAGTGTCTCTGACCACTGTAACATATATCCCTGAACGGAGAGCTCTAGAATGTGGCCTTTTGTTTTGGGTCAACATTAGAAAACCAGACTTTGATCCAGAAAAATAGCAAAATAAAAATGGGAATTGCTCAATTTAGATGGTAACCTTACTATAGCTGCAAATTGCTTGGGACCATGGGAAGTGTAGTCTCTTGTAGTTCCTGTTGCTGGCAGGCCCTTGCTGACCGTCTGCATCAGAGACAGCCTTCGGATTCCTGCGATGAGAGATCCCCTTTGCTGCCCGGAGGTTGGAAAACCAATGATTCTCTTACCTGTGACTCCCCAGTGGATCCGGACAACCCAGTCACTCTTGATCATTCAGATTACCCGGATATCATCCTTAGTAGCTCTGCAGCCAGTACACTGAGCAGATCTGAGCGCCTTGGCTGTGGACAAGGCCATAAGCTGGCTCTAGATACCAGCGAGGAAGACTCCCTGGCTTACTCAAACTCCGGCGAGCAGAAACACACTGTCTTCTCTCTCAACCTTGGTGTGACCCTTGAAAGCACGCCTCCAGGGATTATTAAGCCAATTCTGCAAATTGGATCTGCTGAGACTGATACAGAACAGCAGGATGGAGGCATGGGGCGTCGGTCGCCCAGAGATAAGGCACTCAGGAGCCATAAACCTCCAGGTCTCTGTGTAGAGAAGTATGGGAGTGGAGAACACGAAGATAGCTGCACATGTAATGCACATCCCCCCTCTGTTGACTCTGCCCATGTGGGATGCAGTTCTGTGTCCGTGATCCATGCTGTTTTGTGCTCTCCCTCAGCCAAACCTTCCCCACCACAGGGCATGAAAGCTGACAGCACTAAAGATATATTGAACGGGCTGAGAGTGTGGCCGCCCGGGATTGCTCCAGACAGACAGCTGGAAACGTTTGACTCGGGTGTAGGTTCTCCAGGTGGGGGTAAACCGGCTTGCTGTTTGCTTTGTTTGAACTGTTTAAAACTGCAGCCAGTTTTGTTTCACTTTTCCCAGGTTTTTGGCTTCTTGACAGCTGTTGTAAAAATGTGTCTCGGTGTCAACAAACAAGACTCAAACCACCACAAAGAAATGTGTATATGTTTATAAAACTCACTGTGGTGATGTAAATATTTGCAACACTACAGAACTCTTGCAGGTATGCAGGTTATAGAGGGACAGTCGCCAGTCAATTTCTGAATTGATTTATTGAACCGTTGGTAATCAACCACAATGGTGTTTCAGGGTACGTGGCAAGGTAAGGCTCCAAATACGTCACCGGGGTGATTCATTGACCGAAGGAGGTTTAATTGAGGTTCGCCCAACTAAATCTTGGGCAGGTTATTTAATGCACGCTGCCAGCAGTTTGATGTGATTCCTTCCCTCGCTGTCTCCCCAGGGCACTCTGCAGACATGTCTGTGATGAACGGGGACGTCGCGCCCCATCGCGCCGAGGAGCAGAACGGGGGCGGGGACCCCGAGCACAGCGATGAAGGGAACGAACAGGAAGTGATTGTAATCCAGGACACAGGCTTCACTGTCAAGATCCAGGCACCAGGCACGGAGCCCTTTGACCTGCAGGTAAGAGAACCGACACGGCATATACACTCTCTGTGCGTGTGTGTGCTCATAATGATAGATGACGGTAAGCACAGCTTCCTGTCTATTGTGATTAGCACTGCCTGTCCCCTTTTCCCAGTCTCCTTGACTGTCAGATCCTGCCCTGTCTTGCCTGTGCCCTGAAGGCTATGTTGGACTGCTTGGCATTGTCACCTGTGCGTACTGACTCCTCCCATTCTCTGTGTGTGTGTGTGTTCAGGTGTAATAGACAACTGTGTGTGCTTCTCCCAGGTCTCCCCTCAGGAGATGGTTCAGGAGATTCACCAGGTGCTGATGGACCGCGAGGACACCTGCCACCGCACCTGCTTCTCCCTGCAGCTGGAGGGCAACGTGCTCGACAACTTCGCTGAGCTCAAGTCCATCGAGGGGCTGCAGGAGGGCTCCCTGCTCAAGGTGGTGGAAGGTGAGCTAGGCTTGCTCGCTCTCTGTGTGTGTGTGTGTGTGTGTGTGTGTGTGTGTGTGTGTTCTTCTGTGCAAGTGATTTGTTAACCACATAAAACAGGGATGGAAGTGAGACCAGTTGCATAGCTGTTTGATCTGTTCCTAGTTCGAGTTTAATCAGACACACCCAAGCTTGTTACATGTACGCTGTGGCTAATCAAGCTTGTATTAAAACCAGAGATTGATGAAACTGCTATGCAATAGGCAGTCTTATTTCCATCCCTATGAAGTAAGAACAGTACACAGTGCTCTGGTAATGACCTTCTGCCCTCATCCCTCAGAGCCATACACAGTGCGGGAGGCTCGCATCCATGTGCGCCACATCAGAGACCTGCTGAAGAGCCTGGACCCCTCGGACTCTTACAACGGCGTGGACTGCAACTCGCTGTCTTTCCTCAGTGTCTTCACAGAGGGGGACCTCGGAGGTGAGAGTGAGTTGGTAGAGGTAACGGTCACCTTTTTGAGAAGCCTGCACTGAACGGAACGTGTGCATTTGGTAAAGTATCGGTATATTATTCCTGCTCCAGCAGTAAAGTGTGATACGCACACCTCGTAATGGGCGAGAGACAAAATGGTTGGGTGATTTTTATCTACAGCTGTAGCTAAATCGCTTGCCTTTTGACTTTGCAGAGAACGGCAAGCGCAAGAAGAAAGGCAGCGAGCTGGAGCAGATCGATTGCACCCCCCCGGAGCACATCCTCCCCGGCAGTAAAGACCGTCCCTTAGTGCCGCTGCAGCCACAGAACAAGGACTGGAAGGTAGCTGCTCAGCCTCCTGGTTATCTACATGCTTTGCTTGCTTTCACTGGCCTGATTGTTTGGGGACGTGCTCAGTAATAACGTGTGATTTGTGTCTCGTCTCCCCGGGCAGCCCCTGCAGTGCCTGAAGATCCTGACGATGAGTGGTTGGAACCCCCCTCCCGGAAACAGGAAGATGCACGGAGACCTGATGTACCTGTACATGGTGACGGTGGAAGAGAGGCATGTCAGCATCACCGCCTCCACCCGCGGATTCTACCTCAACCAGTGAGTGGAAGCACCATCTCCTGCACGCTCCCACCTCCGCTTTCTGCTGTGACACCTGCAGACTGTACTGTTACAGTGAGCACAGTCTTGCACTGTTGACCTGGGAATTGCACCCAAGTGTGTACTTCATTAAATACACAAAGACATACATGTCCGCTTCACTGCACCCACCGTTAGATTAAGGAGACTTGGATATATATATATACCCACACTCTAAGACGCACACTACAGTCCTCCAGAGACACATACCTCCACTATCTGCATACCATACTGCTATTTATTTGCGCTTGTTGGTGTACTTGCAAAGCTTCTGTATTTTTATGTACTGAATTATTTTATTCCCCCCCCCCCAGGTCCACTACCTACACATTCAACCCGAAGCCAGCCAACCCCAGCTTCCTGAGCCACTCGCTGGTGGAGCTGCTGAGCCAGATCAGCCCTGCCTTCAAGAAGAACTTCTCCACCATTCAGAAGAAGAGGTTGGTGCAACACAAACAGCTGTCGGCTCCTCAGAACGCTGCCGCTTTAGTTCCAGAAAACACAGTGGTTTAACTGACTTGGGATCCAACACTGGGGACCCTAGTTTTATGAATATTAAATATACTTTTAATACCAACAAAATAAAAATCTTAAAGGGGAGGAGAAGTTTGCCAGAATGTTCAGGTTGAGTCGTCTAGCGTTTGCCAATTGCCACTGTACTTGGTCACTTGGAACTTGAAACACGTCATCCTAAATAAACCTACTCGTTTTGGTTTGTAACAGGTTTTTATTGGTTGTTTTTGATGTATTATATGAATGTGTTTTTCTGTACCAGGGTTCAGAGGCACCCGTTTGAGAGGATCGCCACCCCGTTCCAGGTGTACAGCTGGACCGCCCCACAGGTGGACCACGCCATGGACTGCGTGCGCGCTGAGGATGCCTACACCTCCAGGCTGGGCTATGAGGAGCACATCCCTGGACAGGTAAGAGGAGGAGGAGGAGGAGAATTCTAAAATTCTATAAGTTTAATTTAATAGTTGCTATTGCTAGTGCTAGTCGTTCAGTGTTTCTTTGTGTCTTAATGGCTTAGTTTGTTTAATGATGCCCAGAGGTGCCACCTAAGCAAAAATCTCCATTGTTCAAAATCTCTATTGGGCAACAAGATTTTCCTGCGATTGGCATACGTTACATATCTGCATCATGCTATTGACTTTACATGATTTCATATTACATACTTAAACGAAGGGGTATGTATTGTATTTTCACCACATACACCCCCCCCCCCCCCAGTAGTGTGGCTTCAACAGCAAAGTGTTAACCTGCTTTTTTGTTTGTTTGTTTCTGTTCAGACGAGAGATTGGAACGAAGAGCTCCAGACCACACGGGAGCTGCCACGCAAGAACCTGCCCGAGAGGCTGCTCCGGGAAAGGGCCATCTTCAAGGTGAGCTCGAGAGACGACACAAACCAAATTGTGAAGAACGCACTGCTGCCTAACTGCAGGCAGGGTGTGGCCAGAGCAAGCTTTTCCTGTTCCTAAAACATTTTGTTCTGGCAGCGTGAATCTGGGTTGCCCTGGAGGGGGATGTGAAAACAAGCAGCCCCACACTCCTTTAATAAGATAGAAATACTAAAAGAAACCTAAATTCAATGACAAGTTTTGACTAGAAGTCTTTTTAAGCATCTCGGATGTTTGTCATTGAATTTCTATTTAAATTCAGCACTATTGCGTGTTCAGTAGTGATACCTTACTAATAATAATCCAACACAGAGCAACCGCCAGCTTTCTACTTGCATGTAGGGTTTCAGCTATTGTCTAGTGTGTCTGCAGCAGTTGTCTCTTCCGGTCATTTCACCATTCCTTTTAACCTTTAGACTAATTATGAAATTCACCCTGATTTCAGCATTAAACAACATCTCTGGGTAACCCGTCCCATGCCTTGTAACCCTAATCTCCTGATGAATCCTAAATGCACCTCTCCGACCCTCTCTCTCCATTCCCTGCAGGTCCACAGCGACTTCGCTGCGGCCGCTACCCGCGGCTCCATGGCGGTCATCGACGGCAACGTGATGGCGATCAACCCCGGGGAGGAGACCCGCATGCAGATGTTCATCTGGAACAACATCTTCTTCAGCCTGGGCTTCGACGTGCGCGACCACTACCTGGAGCTGGGGGGGGACAGCGCCGCCCACGCCGCGCCCACCAACGATCTGAACGGGGTGCGCGCCTACGGGGCCGTGGACGTGGACGGGCTCTACACGCTGGGCACCGTGGTGGTGGATTACCGGGGCTACCGCATCACCGCACAGTCCATCATCCCGGGCATCCTGGAGCGCGAGCAGGAGCAGAGCGTCATTTACGGCTCCATCGACTTCGGCAAGACCGTCGTCTCCCACCCCAAGTACCTGGAGCTGCTGGAGAAGACCAGCCGGCCCCTGAAGGTGCAGAGGCACCCGGTGCTTGACGACAAGAGCGAGGCCGTGGAGCTGTGCTCCTCCGTGGAGTGCAAGGGCATCATCGGCAACGATGGGCGCCACTACATCCTAGACCTGCTGCGCACCTTCCCCCCGGACCTCAACTTCCTGCCCGTGGAGGGGGAGGAGCTCCCCGAGGAGAGCCGGCGCCAGGGGTTCCCCCGGCAACACCGCCACAGGCTGGCCTGTCTGCGGCAGGAGCTGATCGAGGCCTTCGTGGAGCACAGGTGGGAACTGTCTCTTTGTTTAGTTTGCTTTTAATGTATCCTGCAGTTGGGATATGCGTGATTGTTACTGGTATACATGGCTGCTAAAGATTCAGGGTGTAATTGCTTGAGAGCTCTGTGTGAGGATGGGTGTTGCAGCTTCCTAGAAACAATGTGTCAGGCTAGTATTGCAGCTCAGACTGCAGTTTTGCTGCCACCTAGTGGTCAGTGGGATTACAACAGTAAAAATGGGAGCAGGGCGGTAGTTTTATCTTAAATAAATAACCCTGTCCTCTCTGCCTCCCCAGATACCTTCTCTTCATGAAGATGGCAGCCCTGCAGCTGATGCAGCAGAAAGCCAACAAGGAGAGCAAGGCCACGGCGGCTCTGACTGAGAACGGAGGTCCGCAAGCAGCAACGCTCGAGAACAAGGGGGAGGGGGGCGATGCCACGGCAACCACCAACGGGTCCGCACCCCCGTCTCCGATGGCAACCGAAAACGGGGCGTGCGAGAGCCCAGAGTCCTCGGAGGGTAAGGCTGGAGAGGAGAATATCCCGGGACTAGCCCAGGCTAAAGAGCTTGCCGAGACCGTCGCGGCGGAGGACGGAACAGGTACTTGTGTGTCATGTGGTTGCGTGGGAAAAGGGAGAGGGAGAGAGAGGAGGAGTCTGCTTCTGAAGAGATGTGCAAAGAATATCAGATACTGAGGCTGCAATGGCTTGTCCCTTAACATATTTCAACCCCCCGCATATGACATAAATAACAACACAAGACACATGGTGATGCTTTTTGTAGACGCGGTGGAGAGCAGCAATCCACACAAACCCCAGCAGCGGTTTCTTCACTTGTTTCACTTGGAATGGTAAATCAGCCCGATCGACACCAATGACCCTCACCTCTGGAGAGCTTATCTGATTAATCAGAATATTTTTTCATGCATGCACAGACAGCACATAGCTTCATCAGCAGTTGCTGCGTTAACTGTGACTCTGTTAAAGAGGAAGGCCAAATCTGAATTCTTCTGTACAGCCTCTTGCTTCCCCAATCCTCCCTGCTTACACTCTCACTCTCTCCAGCTCCCTGTCCCTGGAGTGCTGTTCTCCTTTAATCAGCATGGATTGTGGGTTTCACTGTTGATTTATTTTGTAACCTCTAATCCCTGCACCAATGACAGTCCTTGCCCTGTTCCTCCTCCTAATCCTTAATGGTGAACCTGTCCTTGATCTCTGTAATCCTGTAACGGAATGGGGGGAGGTGGTGACTTGTTTTAACAGATAGGCACTGGTTACAGTTTATCTTTTAGTGGTTGGTGTTCACGCTGCTTAATCTGGTGGCAGGTTGTCTTTTTTTTTTTTTTTTTTTACTATCTTTTTGAATACCATATGCACATTATTCACACAGTGACTAAAGTCATGCTGCTGCTGTGTGTGTGTAAGGTGGGGGCGGGTTCACAGAAGAGCAAAAAACATTGGCACACTGTCCATATCTTTTGTAATCACACCCTCACAATGTCATAAGAATCAAATAGTAGGTTCTGTCCTTTTGCCTAACCCTGACCTGGTGTTTGTTGTCGGCTCCTAGCGGACCCCAAGAGCCGGGAGGTGGTCCAGAACGCCTGCAAAGCTGTCGGCTCCATCAGCAACACCTCCTTCGACATCCGCTTCAACCCGGACATCTTCTCTCCAGGTAGGGTTTCTCATAATGCCAACACTCTTGGGGGAATGCACTGGCTTTGTTCTGTTTCAATAGGACTGAAGATGCATAGCAAGATCACACTCATATATTGCAATCTCTCTCTCCCTCTCCCTCTCCCTCTCCCTCTCTCTCTCTCTCTCTCTCTCTCTCTCTCTCTCTCTCTCTCTCTCTCTCTCTCTCTCTCTCTCTCTCTCTCTCTCTCTCTCTCTCTCTCTCTCTCTCTCTCTCTCTTCACCCGTTCCTCTGCAGGTGTGCGGTTTCCAGAGGGCAGCTCGGAGGACATTCAGAAACAGAAGCAGCTGCTGAAGGACGCTGCCGCCTTCCTCGTGTCCTGCCAGATCCCCTCCCTGGTGAGTGTCAGGGCACATGACGGTCAGCCTGGGTACTGCACACAAATTACAGGCTTTCAACACCTACGCTCCATGCATCTAAACACAAGACAAATTTACATGGGCCATAATCTGTGCATTCAATCTACAGATGCATGGTGGAGTTTTGTAGTCACCGACCCCACGAATCCCACTATGAAGTTTGATTATTATTATTATTATTATTATTATTATTATTATTAATAATATTAATTAGTCAATTAGTAGACGCTTTTATCCAAATCGACTTGGAGACTAGGGCTGAACTGTCCATCAGCAACTGCTGCCGAGTCACTTACAGTAGGACCTCCGTTTTATGTCTCCTCCGATCAGTTTGGTCACTAACAGTATTTCAAGATCAGTCCAAGTCATTTGTTTAATGCTGTGAAAGGAACCTGCCTCTAGCTGTCGTTTGCTCTGTGTGTGTTTGGGGGAGGTTCATATGTCCTATAGTGATGTGTGCTGACCTGTTTTTAACCCCGTCCCTCACGCTGTTCAGGTGAAAGACTGCCTGGATCACAATGCCCTCCCGATGGACGGTGCCACACTGACGGAGGCTCTTCACCAGCGCGGCATCAACGTGCGCTACCTGGGCACCGTGCTGGACTTCATCAGCAAAACACCTGCCAGGACACAGCTCGACCACATCTACGTGAGTCACACCCTGCCTCCCTACTGCAGAGACCAGCGTTGTCGTCTAATGTACTACTGCTGGATCTTGGGATTTGTAAACTAGGTTATTTTGAGGGGCGGGTTGTTTTATTTTTTTTTTCATTTATTTGCAGAGAATCGGAATTTATGAGCTGATTACCAGGTCTGCCAAGCATTTCTTCAAGACGTACCTCCAGGTATTTTTTCATGAATATCAAAACTAGACAATTAGTTAAAACAGCCTTTAACCCTTATTGAAAATAGCTGAAAAAAACAATTGCAGTAGTTTTGGGCACAATAAATATTTTTTTCATTGAAAATGTTTTCATTTTTTTTCTTCCATTGCTTTATAACAAAAGTAACACACTGTGAGACTATCGTGCATTTGCATCGTCCACATGTGCCCATTTAAAGACTAAGATTCGTGATCTGCACTGCGCTGTGTGTGACCCAGTGAACTCTGTCCTGTCCGCAGGGAGTGGAGCTGTCAGGCCTGTCTGCTGCGGTCAGCCACTTCCTGAACTGCTTCCTGAGCTCGTTCACCGACGCCGTGGCCCACCTGCCCGCCGACGAGCTGGTATCGAAGAGGAAGAACCGGCGCCGACGGAACAGGGTCCCTGGGGGAGGCGGGGGAGACAACACGGTCTGGGCCAGCCTCACCCCCACTGAACTCTGGAGAAGCATCGTCTCGGAGGCCAGCAGCTACTACCACTTCACACTGCACTGGTGAGCATGAAGATCTGTGCTGCAGTTACATCGCCTGGACAGCAGGCTGCGCTGTGCGCTACACAAACTATACTTAAACTTCGTGTAGATGGAGAAACGGTTTTGATTGAATGTCTGTTGGTGGTCTTTGTGATGAGGACACCTACTTGTCAGCTAGGGACTCATTTTAGATCAACTGGGAATTTTGGTCACTTCTGTAAAACCCAAATATCCTTTGAACCTTCCTCTGTGCACACAGTCCAGCTCTGATTTTTTTCCTAAACCTTCCAATTCTGTGTCTGTGACAGTGAGACCGTAGATCAGGCTGTGGAGAAGTACGGACTTCAGAAGACAACCCTCCTGAGAGAAATTTCCATCAAAGCTGGCATTCAGGTGAGCGCTCATCTGAGCGACATGGTAGCAGTCTGCAGATTACAAAGACGTGGTGAAGCTACATGTGTGTTGCTGTAGGCGTCCCTTCTAAGCTCCTGTTCTCTCCCTTGCAGATCCTGATAAAGGATTACAACTTCGACAGCCGTCACAAGCCTGCCTTCACAGAGGAGGACATCCTCAACATCTTCCCTGTGGTGAAGCACGTCAACCCCAAAGCCTCCGACGCCTTCCACTTCTTCCAGAGTGGCCAGGCCAAGGTGCAGCAAGGTAGGAACCCCCACTGAAGGGTAGGGACTGCCAATGCAACATTAAGAGTAGAAGGTGGTGATGGTAATCTTGTGGGTTTTGTTTTTTTCGATTCAGGTTTCTTGAAAGAGGGCTGTGAGCTGATCAACGAGGCTCTGAACTTGTTTAACAATGTGTATGGAGCCATGCACGTGGAGCTCTGTGCCTGCCTGCGTCTCCTCGCGCGCCTCAACTACATCATGGGAGACTACTCCGAGGTGAGACCACTGCCTCCGCAGAGACAGCTGCTTGATGTTTCTAGAGCTATATGCTCCGTGTATCGCAACATAATAATGATTGGGCTAGTTTTGAGAAACGGCTGCTTGGGTTTGTGATGACTGCTGCTGTTTTTGGACTCTGTGAGGAACAGCGATCCGCACAAACACAAGCAGCTGTTTCTGCACTCGTTTCACTCTGAATGGTATAATTCCCCCAATGAACGCCAGTGGATCTGGCCTGTGGAGAGAGCTGGAACCGAATAATCGAATCGGTTCTTGCAGCACGAGTTGCCGTCTCTGATTCTGTGATTTTCTATTACGTTTTTTGAATGCACCCTTGCTACATCCCTAACGGTCCTGCTTGCTGGCCCCTCTTGTCTCGCAGGCCCTCAGTAACCAGCAGAAAGCCGTGCTGATGAGTGAGCGAGTGCTGGGCATCGAGCACCCCAACACCATACAGGAATACGTGAGTGGGCTTCTCTTTACATTCGGAAGCACTGGAGCTCTAATAGTGCTGTCTGTTCGTCTGGTATGTCTTCATTAAAATTGAGGATTGAGATTGTAGTAGTTCACTACAAATATCTCTGTTTATTTGAAGTGGTTTTTGGATCACTATAGAAGTGCCCCGTTGTGAGGGTCCGGCTTGGAACCTAAAAGGCTTCTTATTACTACCAATGAGCCGTCTTGTTAACACAATGCCTTCTCTCATCTCTCTCCCCTCACAGATGCACCTGGCTCTGTACTGCTTTGCCAATGGTCAGCTGTCGACGGCCCTGAAGCTGCTGTACCGCGCTCGCTACCTCATGCTGCAGGTGTGCGGGGAGGACCACCCGGAGATGGCACTCCTGGATGTAGGTACCCTGGAGAGGGACTGGGTTGTTTTGGGGTGGTTTCGCTGGCAGTCCCGTGCTCAGTAGCGACACTAACCTCTTTCTGCTTGCAGAGTAACATCGGTCTGGTGCTGCACGGTGTGATGGAGTTTGACTTGTCCCTGCGCTTCCTGGAGAACGCCCTGGCCATCAACTCCAAATACCATGGGGCGCGCTCCCTCAAGGTGGCACTCAGGTACGGACCGACTCCTTTAAGCAAGGGGTTCAGTTTTCAGTTTCCTTCCTCACCCCTGAACTTTTAAACACTCCAAACCTATTCACCCTTTTTTCTTGTCTCCTCCAGTCACCACCTAGTTGCCAGAGTGTACGAGAGCAAGGCAGAGTTCCGCTCAGCCCTGCAGCACGAGAAGGAGGGCTACACCATCTACAAGAACCAGGTGGGTCCACAGGACTGTCGGGGGGGTCTCCTCTACGATTTACTAAAACTATAAGCACTGAATCGAGGGTGGGGTATTAACAGCAAAAAAAAAAATGCAAGGTTTCAAGACCACATTTGTTCTCTTTATCGGGTGAAAGTGTATCAGAAGAAACTGCTGATTTTGTAAACTGGAACCCAGTTGAATCAATACAGTTTTGATGAGTGCTGCACGAACAGGGTATTCGGATTGAACTCTCCACAGAAATCAGGTGCTGACAGTCAGGCGAGGGTCATTGGTGTTGATTGGACTAATTCACCATTCAAAGTGAAACAAGTGAAGAAACAGCTGCTTTGATTTGTGGTGATTGCTGCTTTTCTCTGTGGAGGAGACCGGCGATCCACACCAACCCAAGCAGCTGTTTCTTCACCTGTTTCACTTGGCATGGTAAATCAGCCCGACCGACACCAATGACCCTGACCTGTGGAGAGCTGGAACTGAATAATTGCTTGGTGCAGCTCTAGTTCCCCTCTGATTTTGCGGAGAGCTCTGTGTGAATGATGGGTTGGTGCAGCTCTAGTTCCCCTCTGATTTTGCGGAGAGCTCCGTGTGAATGATGGGTTGGTGCAGCTCTAGTTTCCCTCTGATCTTGTGGAGAGTGTCTTGTGAATGATGGGTTGGTGCAGCTCTAGTTCCCCTCTGATTTTGCGGAGAGCTCTGTGTGAGTGATGGGTTGGTGCAGCTATAGGTCCCCTCTGATTTTGCGGAGAGCTCTGTGTGAATGATGGGTTGGTGCAGCTCTAGTTCCCCTCTGATTTTGCGGAGAGCTCCATGTGAATGATGGGTTGGTGCAGCTCTAGTTTCCCTCTGATCTTGTGGAGAGTGTCTTGTGAATGATGGGTTGGTGCAGCTCTAGTTCCCCTCTGATTTTGTGGAGAGCTCCGTGTGAATGATGGGTTGGTGCAGCTCTAGGTCCCCTCTGATCTTGTGGAGAGCGCCGTGTGAATGATGGGTTGGTGCAGCTCTAGTTTCCCTCTGATTTTGTGGAGAGCTTCGTGTGAATGATGGGTTGGTGCAGCTCCAGTCCCGATGCTAACGAGCAGCGCTCTGTACTCTGCCAGGTCGGCGAGGCTCACGAGAAGACGCGGGAGAGCTCAGAGTACCTCAAGTACCTCACCCAGCAGGCGGTGGCGCTGCAGCGCACCATGAACGAGATCTACAAGAACGGATCGAGCGCCAGCATCATGCCGCTCAAGGTGGGTGTCGTCCTCTCCAAGCCTAACCTATTAAAGTTTTGAACTTTTTTTTTTTCTGATTTTGTTTTCTGTGCATCTTCTCTGCAGTTCACAGCTCCCACCATGGCCAGTGTCCTGGAGCAGCTCAACATCATCAACGGCATCATATTCATTCCTCTCAGGTGAGGGCACCTTGCGCTTCATCACCTTCCATAGACCATCTGTTTGACATACAGGCTAGAAATGCCTTTTCTTATTGCTATGACTATCCCAGCAGATCTGCAGGCACAAGCCTAACTATTGTAGCAAGCTTACAAACCTGGTTTCCATTCAGTCAGTACTCCTGCTAATAGACCGTGGCGTTCTGCAGTGCTGAAACATGCTGGTGCATGTATAGCCCATGTCTATTACAGACCTGGGGTCAGTTATAAACAGAATTACAATTACAACAGAGTTGTTTGGTGAAATTACAATTACAGTGCTATTGTGTTCAATTACTGTTCCAACTGTCTGGTCTGTTGGTCAGTGAGGGACACACCAAAATAGGAGTTTCAGCCCTTAAGTGTTTTACAAGTCATTTTAAAAGTCCTTTATTTCCCCCGTTCAGCCAAAAAGACCTAGAGAACCTAAAGGCCGAGGTTCAGAGGCGCCAGCAGCTCCAGGAAGCCATGAAGAGTGAAGAGCAGCAAGAGGAAGAGAGCCCGCTGGAGCTGGAACACAAACTGACAGCAGAGCAGGAGAGGCAGAGCACCCCTACTGGAGCGGAGGTCCTGGAGCAGCAAGCATCTGCTTGAAAGGGGCGGACTGACTTAAAATGATATAGAAATTTGGGAGAAAGAACGAAAGAAAAACCATTTTGTATGTGCGTGCTCTGGACCCGAACGGGACCCCTGTGAATGAAATGATATGGGAGGCGTCTGATTGTCGTGCTGCTTGTAGAGGAGACTGGTGTGCGAGGAAGGCGTTACAGACGTGATCTAACCAGAGCCTTACCGCTCTTCATCCTGCTCACCATAGACCCAAGAAAGGCCTAAAAAAAAAAAAAACACTGACGACCCCTGCCATGCTCAGCCCTCTTCTTCTGCAAATCTACAAAGTACATGACCTGTTCAAGCATTTGCCTAGCCCAGCAACGTACACAAAAAATACAAGCTTTCCGCTGAGGTGCGCAGAAGTCTCAGGTCATTTTTATTGTTTGTGCAACGTAACCCTGACAAGTTTACGTGGACTTCAGAACCTAAAGTCTGCGTGCCTCTAGAACGGGTCCAAGAATGTCATCCATCCATCCATCGTTTTCTTTTTTAAAATCTTTTCTATATAATTATGTCTATGTTGAAAGAAAAAAGGTAGTCGTATGTATATAGATATAAATATATGGATATTTTCATTTTAGATGGGTAAATACAAAATCAGCCGGTCCACCAACTATAATGGAAAGATTCATTTGTAACGCGTAACGGTGTGTGTGAAATGGAGAGATAAAGCCATAAAAAAAAAGTGGATTGACGTATCCACTGATGTGAGTATCAATATCTTGTCTGTGTTTTTGTTAATATAAATATATACATGTGCAGATGTGTGTATTTATATGGCTGTCTGTTTGGACAGGTACTTTAATATTGATCATGAAAATGTAACAGTTTGACTAAAAGAAAAGACTTGCTCTTAGCCTTGTGTGTTTGCCCTTGTGTTTTCTGTGGTGGGGGGTCCTCCCTGATCTGGGGAGGTCATGGGGTGACTCTATTATTGCTCAGGCATCCTACGGTTGTGGGGTGCACTATTTTAAATATATACAGTGACGTGATCAGAGCATTACTGAATATCATGGCTGTTAGATGTATTATTATTATTATTATTATTCTCACATGTACGGTTCCTTTCTTGTGTAGATCAGGCCAGGATCAAGTGTTCAGAATGGGGGGAGAGGGCTGCTTGGTCTGACTGTCTGGAAGTCTTGTGTTCTCACAGCAGGTTCAGTGAACAACCAGTCAAACCAGTGTCTGTGCTGGAGATTGCAGTAGGAGCTTAAACACATGCACTGGTTACAAACTCCCTCTGGGACTGAATATGCCTGCTAGAGGAAAGTTACCTTGGAGTGCTGAAATTCACATGTACAGCCCTGGCCAAAAGTTTAGCATCACCCTGGAGAATGAACTGATTTTGCTTCTTAGTCGAATTAAACCCGCTGAATAATGTTACGTTAGCATATTGAATTGCATACCGCTTTGTAGTTTTCCATAGACATAATGAAAAAATGACATTGAAAAATGTGACATTTTGAAATCTAACATGAAATACTTTACGATTATGGCTTCCGCTAGACTTTTGCAATATCATTTTGTAGTTTAATTACATGATTACATCTTTGATTACATGATGTTAAAGCTCTAAATTATGTTCATATATACAATCCTAAAATTCTAGGTGATGCTTTTAGTATGATGCACTGTGACATGTTCCAGTGTGGCCTAGAGGGGGCGCTGTGTGTCCTTTTTTTTACAGTATAGAAAATATCATGACATTGTGTGAATTTCAGTGCAATTTTAAAACAAAGACTGCACAGGGAACTAACCGTGACTGCTTGAATGAAAAGAACAATCCATGTTCTGTAATGCTTTAGTAATAGATCGGGGTACTTTTAGTTTTTTGGTCACAGGAGTATGGAGTTCAGGGATTGTTCAGTTTTTTTGTTCTGAATCTCGTATGAGGTTTGTGTGTGTGTGTGTGTTTGTGCGTGTGTGTGTGTGTGTGTGTGTCTGTGTGTGTTCGTTCTGTGTTCTGTTTCAGATTCTGTGTCTGCCTTCACCATTTGCTCATCTAAAGGCTTGGTAACGCACATGAATTACCGTGACAGCCAAATATAACAAACAGTGCCTAACTCGCTGTTAAACGCACACACCTTCATTGTTCTTTAGGTATTGAGCTGCAGTTTTTATTAAAGAAACACTAAGGGAAATGCAGTACATGCTCCTCATTATTTTTAACAAACCTGGAGATAATCTTAAAATGGAGAAATAATTTACGAAGAACAAAACTCCTTTGACCGGGTATGCTTTTGTAATAAATATTTAAGGAATGTATTGTGTGTTTATCATGTGCAGCACTGATCACTTGTGCTAGCCCTAATGAAGTTTAACTCCTTGTGAAGATAAAATGCTGACAGGTATACCTACTGCTTCAGTCCCACCTGAATACATTCACAGACCGACAGTCTCATTTAATGCTTTAATGCCCCCCAAAATATTTCACATGTTGAAGTTTGCTGAAAGTCCATGTATAGGTGTTTCCAGTACTGTAAATCCCTGTTATGTTAGGGCAAGTTGGAGAGACAATTTCTATTTTCTATTTTGCTTCCAAAGCTATAAACGAGCTTCAATAAGTAATATTATAACCCCTATCTGCTGCAAGTAGTAGTGGAAGCATGCTTATTTGGCTCACAAGTAGTTTCAAAGAGGGAAGAACCTTATGTCACTGTGGCTAAAAAAAAAAAAAAAAACCATATTTGGAGAATGTAGACCAGCTGTACTGTCAACAAGGTTTCTTATGAAATAGTGTGCAGATGAGTTTGTTGCTTGCTACTGTCCTTTTGCATAGGGGAGGTGATGTGTGCCTTAACTTTTAACTTTGCCATTTTGAGTACGATGGGCATTGCATCTTTTATTTTTGTTTGGTTTCTGGCAGAATTCAAACATCAGTTTTTCAAATTGTAAGCTTTTATTTTTAAACAACACGATGAGAAAATAATAACAAAAATGGTTTGTGTGTTCATTGCATATTGCTACTGAATTCTCCTCTTATAAGAAATGTGTGTGAAGCCAATTTGACAACATGCGTTTTATTCTGGTTTTGGGCTTTTTGCTACTTGTTTGAAAAAAAGGGAAGAACAAAGAGATGCTGGATGCCCAGTCTGCAGGTTCACACGGGTGCCTCAATGTAATTTGTAAGCAGGAAGTAAGTAACTCTTCTGCAGACATTACAGCTATCAAACAGTTTTGTTAATGGTAGCTTGTGGAGGGGGGGTGGGGACATTTCTCACTACTCTTAGTAAGAGTTAGGGGTGGAGTAGAAAGTTGGGGTACAGTTGATTACTGGTTTGTGAACATGTTAACTGTATATTATTCTTCTGATGCATTAGATGCTGAGCTACAGTACAAACTGCCCACCTTTCATGAAGGGAATGGTAGCTCTTACACAGGTGCTTTGTAGAAAATACACATCATATTTCTGGCTCATGTAGAAACTACTTATTTTAAGAAAGTTACAAATGAAATGGGCCAAAGACGAGATGCCATGTTTGCTATAGTGTTAATGTTACAAATAATATATTAGATATTGGTCAAAGCTGCATGGTGAAGACTTTTGTACCATTTAAGGTTTGGCTGTTTACTTAAGAAAAATCTAACCCAAAAGCATTGGAATGCCAGCTTTGAAAACATAAACAAAGCACTGTATCTTAGTGTAACATATATACTGTCTCCTCAAATTAAAGGTTTACAGCTGTGACCGACCTCACTTGGAAGTATAGCGTACCCTATTTGTTATGCTATTGTGAGCTGTGGGGGTTTGGTTTGCTGCAAAAACTCATACTTAAACTACAGTGCACTTTGTATGTGCATGCGCATGCACACAAATCCCTGATCAGTAATTCTAAAAATGATTCATTCCTTTAACAGATTTAAGTGCAAATAAAACATTTTGATTGCTATTTTGAACAGGAGCCCATGAGATATCTGCATTTTAATCAAGGATTTGTGTAATAGTTTTAAAGGGAGATGTATCAGTTATCAGGGTTGAGCAACATTATGACCCTAACCAGCATGATCTTGTTTAAACTGTTGTGGTGGAGATGATTTAAAATACTTTATTGCCAGGGTGGGTAATGTGATTACAAGTTGAATGGCTGTCTCATACTGGAAGTAATGGAGTGTTCCCAGTTAAAGCTGTGAAGCAACCTGGTCGGTCAGTCAGTTGACAGGGGTGGGGGGTTTGTTCTTGAAAATGCAATTGTATTAAAAACATTAATAAAAAGTATTTTACATTTGTATTCATTTATCACACTAGTGTGTGTTTTTGGCTTTTAAGACTGGATTATGGCACATGCCTCTGAAAATTCTGAAATACCCCATTGCCTCTTGGTATAGAACATTCTCTAAAGAGTAAGCTGTTAACCCAAACCCCAAAACTGTATTTATTTTTGCCGTCAAACCCCTGAGGCAAGCTGCCTCCTATTACTGTACGAACCATTTCTGTGAGACTGGTTTCCAGGGTGATTGAATTAGTGATGAAGCGATCAAGCACAAAAGGAGGGGGACGACGACACACAGCATTAAAAAAAACCAGATCATGTTCATTTTTAACTTTTTCCATCCCAGATGAGTTTATAATATTGAAAAAGAAAGAAAAAAAACCCACTTTATTTACAGATGTTTAATTATGTTGCAAACAATAATGACATCCATATAATATGACAATCTGCTGTGTGTGAACAGTGCAGGATGAAGAAAACCGAATCCCCAGGTTTATCCGCAGACAGGAAAGGAACAGGAATTACGCACAAGAGACCAAAGTCCTTTTCTCTTCCACCTGCCTGGCTATAGCCAGGTGCACTGCAGGGATGAAACCTGTAAAGGGGGAATGACAACCGAAGCCTAGGGGCTACTGTTTCCATTAATATCCTGTGAATAAAATACTGCATCCCTATAGATATATCTTGTTAAAATCTAACTAATCCAAAGGGAAATCACTTCACAGGCAAGCAGAGAGCACGTCCCTCACTCTGTTTCTAAACCGCTTCAATTTCTTACTTTTCAGGCCAGGAGTATGTACTTCCACTCTGTGAGCTAGGCCCTCCCAAGTAGAATAATGAGTCTAAACCAAAATGTTTACCAATCATCACAGACATATAAGTATTCAAATTAAAAACTGGCAGTTCAAAGACTGAGGGTCCGTGGAGACCACCGCATTACTAGCCAAATACAGTAGACCAAGGGACTAAACTGCATTTCTCAGCAGTGATTAGTTTACCCGTTTGGCTTACCATGTTTCTTCTATATAAAGGGGTTCTGTGCTGGAATGGGATAATTATACAAGTTGATAAACCGAAATTTTCTAGTACCACCGCCTCTGTGGTTTGCTTCATTTTTTTCTGCTAGACAGACCTAAAACATCTTGGACAATACTGTTCATTCCATTCTAGTACCCCAAAAATAAATATATAGCAGGAGGTCACATTGGTGGCTCTGTGAGGGACACACCAATCTGGGCTCAAATTCAGTCAATGTCCCAGCATTGTGTTAAAGGGGCACTGCTAGACAGTCCTTCAGATGAGACCGTAAGCCAAGGTCCTGTCTACAACATGGCCATTAAAATGACCCCATGACCCTATTTACCATTAGGGTTCAGCATGAGTTACATACACACAACAGGAAAAGCTGGATAATGGGTTGGTTAAGCAGTGGAATTCTTTATTATATAATTGCATTTTCATGAAAAGGCTAATTAAAATGATATCTGCGTATGCATTTTTTTTTTCACTTTTTAAATCTTCAGTCAGTGAAGACCAGAGATCTAATAAGAACAGGGATGTGCAAGTTAATCTGATTTCAGAGCCTTGCTGCTTGTTTCGCAGTTACAGATTCACAGGGGGTGAAAGGTTGGTTTGCCATTGTTTCGCTAGGTTTGGTTGGGGGTCAGGTTTTGTTTTTCTGAAAATTGCACCCCACCCCCCACCCCCGTAAAGACCAATGAATGAAAAGAAGAAAAAAAAAGTGCCAGTCGTTAAGATCGTTATAAAACCGAGTCTGAGTGGGCCTCTGGTGCTCAAGTGCAGAAAACTTCACCAAAACGTAGGGCTTTCCGCGCTCCACTCGGATACTGTGGCCAGAAACAGCCAAGTCATGAGAGCACTGTGCGCAAAGTGTTTCATGAAATTTCCACAACAAAAGGAGCTACCATGACTTGCTTCTCCACCAATAGTTTGTAGACATCCTAGTGCAGTACTATATAAAAAGTACTGGATCAATCAGCTTTTATTTATTTATTTTTTTTACATTTTTTTTTTTTTTTAAAGAAACTCCTGTTAAAATCTGTTACTCTTAACAGATTTGTTGTACAGTATCTCCTTCAGGAACAAGTGCACTTTTTTTTTATATAAATCTTTTTTTTTTCTCTCTCCAAAGGAAAGATCTTTGCACATCCCCTAACAAACAGCTGTTAAAGGGGCTTCTTGAATCCTTGTCATGCTGTATGTCTGGCTAGGCATTTCTGAACACAGCCTGGTCTGCTTGCTTTCCCTCAGTCGCACATCTTTGTCTACCAACATGAATAAAGATCACTTGTCTTCCTTCAACATAGCAACATGATTTGTGGTTTACTATACAGAACCAGCTTAAAACAGACTACATTAAACTAGGTGGAAAGAGAAGAAAATGGGTGGGTGCTGTGCAGGTTTTCTAAATAGCACCTTTCAAGTTAAATTTCAAGTGCTTTTTTCTTTAAATTCATTTTCAAAAGCCAGTGTGTATTTAAAACGTTAGTTTAACTTGGCATGTGAAAAAAGAAAAATGTAGTGCTAAAGGTAATTTGTCACTGGCTATAGCACTGTGCTATGCCAAACTGCATGTTGGGTTAACGACGTGGACACTGCTGTCCAGGACTAAGCCAAGACTACCAAAATTACTGTCTTCAGCCAGATTAAAAACTCAGTGTTTCAGAGGCAAAAGGCAAACTAATCTACCTAATGCACCACCTAGCCACTTACATTTTGATAACTTTAAAGCTTTTTTTTGTTGTAAATTACATTAAATTTTAGGATATTTAAATCCATGCTAACTTGATGAGCCAGCAGGTATCCAAGCAAAGAAAAAACTCCACCCTGCCACCACCTTTGTGGCAATTCTAGATGGTTAAACTCCTGACTCTGTAATTAAGACATGTGCCATGACAAGGGTTCAAAGTTTTATTCCCCGTAGTCTTACAACGGAACAGTTTGAAACACATTCTTAGATGCAGTCATTAATATATTATCTAGTTTCACAAGAGAATGGTAAGCACACTTCAGAAGTGATGTTACATAGCTACACATTATTCCATTAACGAGCCCCACAGACAATCAAATTTCCACGGAGGGATTAT
The DNA here is from genome assembly GCF_902713425.1 of Acipenser ruthenus. Classification (NCBI taxonomy): domain Eukaryota; kingdom Metazoa; phylum Chordata; class Actinopteri; order Acipenseriformes; family Acipenseridae; genus Acipenser; species Acipenser ruthenus. The sequence goes on from NC_081214.1 coordinate 3,721,385, forward strand.
AGTTTTGTTTTTCTCAAAGAGGTCACCGATCTAGGCACCAACAGACTACGACAGTGAAAAAAAATAATAATAGGAGACAGACAGAATAATCTGACACGCAAGAACGACACTGTCATTAAAAATATCAGTTTAGTGCCCTACTTTTAATTACCCAGTCAACTTCTGCCTTTCAGGTCTGATCCGACCAGCCCATGTTCTTAAACCTATGGTACTTCTAGACAACGTTATGTAAATTTACAGTATACAATTTTGGATTCACCATGCAAGAATACTTTTTTGTGTAACATTTAATAGCTCAATCTACATCCAGAATAATTTACATAAAAGGACAATAGTTATTTAAACAGAGCTCGATGGGTAATAACCATGGTATCTGAGTGCATCCAGAGCAGTAGGAAGTAGGAGGGTGGGTTGGGATGGGGTGGGGTGGGATCCTGTCGATACAAATCAGCGGCACTCCCACACTTTTACTGTTTGATCTACGCTTCCAGTCACAACGTAAGGAGCCGTCTTGTGGAAATCTGAGAGGGAGAAGAACGGGGTAGGATGATTAGTGCCTGGATATGGGAATCCTTTCACCGAACTGACAGGATGATGCATGAGCTTTCTTTGAGGTAGCCCGGGTGGTGTCCTCATGCACAAAGAAAAATCATCATTTTGAACTCTACTGGATCCAAGGGTCAATTAACAATTGTGTCATATATCAGTAAAACTTTATTGACAACTATCTTACCATAGTAAAAAAAAAAAAAAAATTAGTAATACAAAGCCCTCAGGAGACAAGCCTTTTTTTTTCTTTCAAAGATCAACCTAGAAAACCGTAAGTGTAGCTTTCAACCATGAAGATACCCCTACAGCAGCATCAAAGACTTTCACACTTCTATAGCTTCTATCTGGAGGATCTTACTCCGTGTCTGATCTTGCTGACGTGTGTTAAGTTGGACCGCTATACAACAAAATCAATCAATACTTGAACAAAGGAATTTTCTTCTTGCAGATGGGGGGGAAAAAAAAAGTTTGGGGCAATGCTTGTGCAGGGATCTCAGGGGAGTTCTGAAGCTCGTACAGTCTTGATCATATTTACAGCTCTCGATTCTCTGAACCCAAAACTGCACAAGAGCTGTACTTTCCAAATCCCCAAAGGAGGGATTTTGTAAAGAATTTCGCTGGTGCAGTAGCTTACTAAAGTAGAAAGCATGGTGGTTTTGTCTAAGCCAAATTCGCTTTAGTGCCTCAGAATGAATAGTTTCTGGTTGTTGAGCTGAAACCCCCTGCCAAGTTTTGAATTTAACAATAACAGCCTAGGAAATGTTCTGCTCAGTAACAAGCAGAACAGTGGCCTTAGGATGATGTCACAGAAAGCCTAAATAAGAGATGCAGCCATACAAGTTTATCCAGGGCATTCTGCAGACCCAGGGACATGAACTGACAGAACAGCAAAGACACTGCTAGTGATCTGAATGGGGGGAAAAAGAAGAATTGGCTGCCAATATTGTATGGAATATACATAGCTAGTCTTGGATTTTGAATCTTCCTGCAAAAACTTTAACATTAGGGAAAATAACATAGAATGGAATTGGAGCAATCTTAGTTTTTTGCCAATTTAGGAAAATCAGCCAGATCTATTAACTAATAGACCACAAACTGCTTTAGGCCTATGTCTAGACTGAAATCCCAAAGCTGGAAGATACTATGGCTTGATAAGGTCAAATAAATAAAAAAAAAGGAGCCTAAAGCAGTACAAACCCAGAGAGGTAACAAAATGTTCGTGGGCATTGAGAGTCTTCATGCACCGCTTGTTCTTGTAATCCCAGATCCGCAAGGTCTTGTCATCAGCGCAGCTCACAATGAACTTCCCACCAGGATGCACCATGATGCCACGCACCCAGTTATCATGGCCAACCTGTGAACAAGCGAGCGAGACCACATTCAAGTCATTTGCAATTTGAACCCATTTACTTATTTCCAAGCTTACCAGTTCCTAAAGACTCACCAGTGTCATAAGGCACATGCCAATGCTGACATCCCACAGCTTGATAGTCTTGTCTCTGGATCCTGACAGCAGGAACGGTCCAGGCTTGCCACTCTTCTTAGTCTGCACAAGGAAACAGAAAGCATAGGAAAATTGTAACACTTCAAAATCACAGAATTACCACAATCAAAGCAATTGTTACAACACATGCTACAGGGAGGTATAACCCTAATTAAAATCAATCTATATGTTACAAAACAGCTGCATTAACATTACAGCCCAAAACACTAATTATATAGTCAAAAGACAGCATTACACACAGCAGGCATTCTGGGATATTCTGCTTATTTAAACATCTTCCTGATCTTTTGTTTTCAGGACAAATGGATGCAGACTAGCTGATCTGGGTCTTAACAGTATGAAGGACCTTTGAAAGACGACACATTCAGAACCTAATTTGTGATGACATATAAAACAGTGGTCTTGCTTTTGATTTAACAATTGGCAGAATATCAAGTCTAGATTGCCTACAGTATTCACGGTGGATGTAACTGGGATATAGCACAAAATGGGCGTGTGAACCTTCCTGAACAGTACAGTCTGCAGGTTAAATCTTCATTAGGGTATGCAGAGCACTACAGTGAATACATTTTCAAAATTCAGTTAACAGGTAAAAAAGTATCAGCAAAAATGTGTCTCAAAACAAAATGATTTTATATATCCCAAATACTACTTAAAAAGCTATTTCTTAGCACCATAACAAAATAAATTATCCATCCACCCTCTCCAAGCCACTCCTTTAGTGTGGAATGTCCCTACAGTATTCTTTTGTTTGTCTAAAAAGTAGTACCATCATGTACCCAGCAGAGGGCACCTGCGAGTTCCAACTTTGCACCATTTTAGAAAGGTAGCAGAATCTGCAAGGTAAAATAAAACTGATGCAAGCTTAATCACTGGGGGTGCTTCTTCACTTAAAGACTTGTACATACTAGCCCGAAAACAACAAGATTTCCTTTGCCATCGAGGAAGGAACCCCGACACTTCCCTCTATTACAATGCAAAGTTATGCAAAGAGCAACACCAGGATGTGTTCATGTTTGCTGTGTAGTAATGACAGGCTCACCTCTGATCCTGTAGCTTCAAGGATGGTGGGATAGGAGCTCTCGGGGGCCCAGGAGATGCACTCGACCACATGCTCATGTTCTCTCAGCTCGGCTTTGCACTCTTTTGTCGCCACCACCCACACTCGCACTGTCTGGTCGTTGGAGCTGCTGGCGATCAGTGTGCCGTCCTGGTTGGGTCGCACCATTCGCACCCACTCTCTATGGCCTGTGAATGTCTTCACACAGTACCTGTGTGGGGTAAGCAAGGGAGTATCATCAAAAACTACAGAGGCATGCCACAGCACCTTCCATGTACGAGCATCACAGCATGATTCAAGAGCTACTACTGAATCGGAAGGGCAGCCTGAATTCTGAGGCACTCTTATGTTAGGTAAGGTGTTCAGATAAGGAGGCACAAGTGAAAAGTCCTAAGCAGAGACATTCACTATAAAATCGACTGAAAAGAACTACTGCCTATTTAGACAGAGATGTAGGACGACTTGACTATATTAGTAAATGTTCCTCTTCCATAGTTTAAACCCAGTTTAAATTGATCAAATAAAGCTTGTTTATCCGTTTGTGAAAAATAAGCCCTTTTAGGCAGAAAAAAAAAAGAAATTAATACTGGAAAAGGGAGGGTTCCTGCATACTACATGTCTGGTGTTAATCCAAACATGGAGAGTCAAGCATGTGTGAAAAGACACTTGCACTGCAGAGGAAATGTAGATCATTGTCATTCATTTGTTTTATAAAATGCTTTTTTAAAAAAAAAAAAAAAAAAAAAAAAGGTTTACTGAACATAGAACAATCACATCGTTACTAACTGGAGCAAACAAATGAAAAGGTGCAATTTAAAGGAACTAGACACCATAGTGTTTAAAAGGTGACTATTTCCAAAAATACACCTCAAAATGGAGAAGTCATACTCCTCTAGACCCAGCTATCAATCTGCATCCTAGTAGTACTGTACTTACCATTCAAAACTGGATCGTGATTGTTCTGTTTCGCTACTACATCAAACAGTGTATTTTATACAAATTCCAGTATCACTACTCACCCAGTCGCCACTTCCCACATTTTAATGGTTTTATCCCTAGAGGCAGACACTATATGATCTCCATTAGGCATTATAGCTACAGATGAAACATTGTGGTCATGTCCTAAAGGGAAGAGACAGTTCAGAGAAAGTGTTACTAAACTTGCTTTGCCAATTGCATGTCATTGTAAAAATTGCTGTAAAAATAACCAACTCGTGGTTGACTTAAAATTGCCATTAACAAATCAAATTATGTAATGCACGTGAAATAGAACAAAGAGGTTTTAAACAAATTAGCTTATAATAGCAGTCTCTTTGTTACATAGAAAAAAGCCAATTACACAGCATACAGCCTTTAAGCAGCTAAATAGAGGATACAACTGTAAGCAGCCTATACAAAGCAGGCTTAAATATGAACAGAACCAAACAGCAAATGCTATCTGGTGCTACACAAATCTCATAATCCGCTGCCAAATGAGCCAACCCATAGGGAGTACAGTTATCAGTCTTCATAGAGGAAATGTATCATGGTGAACGCTGGTGTTCTGCAGCATGACAAGAGAAAACGGGCACAGCTGAGCAATCTGCTACTTCAAATGGATCCCCAAGCTATTTATTTCCACACTCTGTACATATTCTCTGACAACTGTGACAACTGTGGATGTTGTCAAATATCAAGTTATTTGAAGGGTATAAAGCTGATATTAAATTTTTAAAAAAATCTATTTAGTTATAGAATTGTTTTGCTTTTAGTTCATTTCTAAGGACACACTGTTTTTTGAAGCGAGATGCATAAACATTTATAGAATCATTAAGGTGGTGAAAGCAGGGGAGACGACAGACTTTTGCTGAAGGGTACCAAGTCTGTATTCACTAAAAGCCTAGCTGGCACCTCACACAAAAATACTTTCTGATCCTACAGCCTCAAGGCACCAATATATTTACATAGCAATAATTCTTCCGGGGGTCATGAACTCCAGCTGTTCCAATATGTGGCACATTCTCAGAAAATCTGACTCTCGATTAGCCAGAATGCATAGGGGGTCCACAGGTTTAAGTCTGAAATATGAGACCAGACTGCTTTGCAAGAATGTGGAACGGGGCTGTGTAGGAATTTACTAAAGTGTCTAGCCAGAAGTAGTTTTAATAAGTAGATTGCTCTAAAACAAGATGGAATGGGCATAGGATCTTGAAAATATCCAAAATTACTATTATTTATTTCTTAACAGACGCCCTTATCCAGGGCGACTTACAATTGTTACAAGATCTCACGTTATTTTTACATACAATTACATTATTTTTAACATGTTTTTACATACAATTACCCATTTATACAGTTGGGTTTTTACTGGAGCAATCTAGGTAAAGTACCTCTCTCAAGGGTACAGCAGCAGTGTCCCCCACCTGGGATTGAACCCACGACCCTCCGGTCAAGAGTCCAGAGCCCAAACCACTACTCCACACTGCTGCCCTTATCATAATTAGTCAACCTATACACTTGGAAATATCCCCCTGCAATTCTCCACCCCTTTCTCACCATGCATGGTTCTGATGCATTCGAATCCTTGGAAATCCCATAGCTTAATGGTCATATCAGCAGAACAGGATGCCAGCAGCTTGCCGGTCTGGTCGAAGGAGATGTCCTGTACCGAGTCTGTGTGCCCCTTCAGTGTGCGCTCGAAGTCTCCAGTCTCATAATCCCACACCTGCCAGTTGAGAGAGAAGCAGATACACTGAGAGAGAGCCCTGCGCTGCCCACTTCCCTTCCATTTGCACTCAGCAGGCCAGTCTGCCGCCTCTATGAATAATTAATCAGTCAAACACAGGCACAGCTTGCAAAGGCAAGCTTGGACTGGAAATCTCTTCTAGCTGTGGCAGCTCAAACCCAAAAACATTAAAAAAAAGCACCTTTATTTTGTGTGCTCCATTAACCCAGTGAAGTAGAAAACCTATTTAATGCTGATGTTCTGTTTAAAATTAAAAAAAAATTCTAATAGAAGAAAATATCAAAAACGCCATCTGTTATGAAGATAGAAAAGCATTGCTTAACACGTCAAGATGTTGGCCTTTCACTGTTCTATTTTGAAGGCTGATCAATATGGTCAGTTTATATGCGGACCATGTGACCAAAAGGTTAGCCTTCACTGGATCAGGCCCATACTTCCAGCAGTGAGCAGCTATGCCTTATCACACCATGAGTGCAGACAGGGGGGGTAGTCAAGTGAGCACAGCAACAGACAGACATCATAGTCCATTTTATTTTCTAAAAGAGCCTCCGAGTGATACGGTGGGCAGACAATAGACAGAAACCAAGATCGAAAGATTGAGGGTTACAAAATAAAACAGAACACTGCATATAATATTCCTCACCCAGCCAATCTGCATCGAATGCTGCCTTCATGCAATATTCATGGAGGAAAAGTGTTGGAATCATGGGTAGGCTTATTTATTTAGCAGTAGGAAGGAAATACTCTGTCAATGCATGATTTTTGCTTTTAGTTGGCTTTAAGGGGTTAAGATAAAACATAATAAAATAAAATTAAATAAATAAATAAATAAATAAATAAATAAATACACATTTATGCCAGCTTGGCCTGCATTAGAAGCTCTGTGGTGGTCTGCACTCATGCAGAAGATAAAATGAGTCGCTAAGCAAATTCTTGGGAAGGTGGAGGGCCCTTGTGGGACTAGTGCCAAGTGGAAGGGTACATGCTTTTCCGACTCCATGAATAAATCTGTCACACAAACATTCAGTCAGAATTGGGACACTGCAGTAGGAAAAAAAAATCATTAAAAACTATGTGCTGGCTCTGCCAGCCAAAACTCGGCTCCAAAAAACAAGGCTTTATTCACAGCAAAACCTGCCACATCGGAGGCAGATACAGTGGTGATTCTGATCTGGAGTCAGAGACTGCAGCTAATAAGTTCAGGCAAACCTCTTGGGGCTCCACCCTCTACACAAAACCTTGCGCAGTAAGCAGTACTGAAACCCCAGCTGTGGTTACTGATCCAGTGGCTCACTGTGGGAGCTCAGTGACACAGCATAATGGGAAGCCTAGAGTGGAGAGAACAAACAAATAAAAAATAAAAAGAGACAGCCAACTGAAAAATGAATCCAAGTATTTCAGTGAGGCTTATGGCAGGTGCCTCTGGAAATTGGTCCATAAAATGCCAGGGTGATTGACAGGGCAAACATGCTCATTTCAAAATCTCTACACAATAAAGAGAGGGAATGACTGTTCTTCAAGCTTTTGACCAATCATCTTGCCTTTTTATGCTGCACTGAGCCATGTGCTGGTATATGTACAAACTAGTAAGAATCCTACCCCTAAAGTCCCTGCAAAAGACCTGGACACTACAGCACTCCCACATATACCACACTGCCTAGCAGTGCCAATTGCTGTAATAGATGGCAACTGCTGAAGGATCTCCCGATACAATGAACTGACAGGACAAGTGTGACGGGCTAATGCATTGCGACACCCTGGCAAACACAAGGCTAGGTCTCAAATTCTACACTGAATCAGATCAGACACCTACCTTTATTGTAGCATCCTCGGAGGCAGAGACCATAACACTGAAAACAGGGTGGAAAATGACCCGGGTGACAGGACTCCTGTGGCCGCTCAGGGCGTATCTCTCTGGGGGACGGGGGATCCATTCTTTGGGGTCACGCTTCTGACCCAGAGGTCCTCCTAAAGTAATCTCCTCTTTTGCTTCATTTAGCTTTGATTCTAGTTCCATCACCTGAAAACACAAAGATATGCATCAGAACAATTAACAACCAACAAACAAACTGCTGAAATAAGGTAGCACTACGCTAATGATAAATGAATTAAAGTCACCAACCTTCTTTTGTAATCTGATAACTGAAGTCCATTTCTTTTCCAAAAGGCCAGCATACTTCTTGTCTAATTCTTCATTCTAGCAACAAAAGAAAAAAATAGATGTTCGCAACATAAACCCACTGCCGATAACTGTGACCTATATCAATTGTAGAGAAGGGCCCTTGAGCAATAAAGAAGCATCATATGAATGTCCAAGAGACTGTAGAGATTTTGTTATTATTCCCCTCACACAGGGTAATCTTTTACAGTAAGATTACATTTTCTGAAACATTATACTGAAGAACATTGTCTGCTGAGTGTCTGGCAGTCGTAAAGGAAACTGGTGCTGCCACAAGCCAAATTCACTGGTCTTTACCCATCATTGTTTGTTCATTTATATATTAGTGCTCATGCAAGATAAGTCACCAATGATTGCAGTGGAAAACAAATACTTTACAGTAACAGTGAGCAGATCAATTTATTTAAATGGTCATAAACAAAAATGTGGTTTACCATTAACAGGATGTCAGCCATAATATCAAAAAAGAAATAAATACACACAAAAAATAAATAAAAATAAATAGAACAAAACCCTTTATCTTTTAATCATTAAAACAGTCTGCTGCTTGAAGGACAGTAATGACCTCTACTCTGGGGCGATGGCCAATTTCATTCAAAATGCTTCTCCAACCCAGCAAGGAGACAAAAGATGTGGAAGAATGCTCAATTAACCAATACCATCTTCCCAATGCCAACTATGAAGCATTTCTGCAAATAACCATTATAATTAGTAATGAAATTGTAATTAAATAAAACAAAATACAAAAGCTAATGCAGTCTCCTCATAGACTAGAACATAGAATATACAAAAAAAAAAAAAGAAAAGCCAGCTTATCCTCTGTGCCAGCCCAGCCGTGCAGGTCTGCGAAGCCGAGAGGAAGGGCATATGGAAAAGCAATCCGACTGGCACTGTGGTGCTGCACATCCCAGTGCCAGAACTGTCTGAGGTATGCCTGCCAGGCACCTACAGCTGTGTGCAACACCTGCCTTCACCTACTTAATGTGGTAATTAGCTTGGTAACAAAACACTACTCTCTACTTGAACTGCACAACACTAAATTTGTCTTTTTATCCTGTGCATCAACACCTCTTATTTTAGAGAAAGACCGAGGTGAGATACATGGGAGAGTAATAGCAGATCAGTTCAACATATAGTGCATTAGACTACTGCACCACCTAGCAGTGCATATCAAATCAGATGAGCGGTTCCCAGGATATAGCTTTTAACAGCACATCCTCCCCTCCAATGTGTAGCCAGTATAACGTTTTGGCAACTTTTTTTTGTCCCCTGAATGGACACAAGTAGGTACTGTGTAGAGCACAACTTGCAAAGCAGCAATTGCTTGGACAGAACTCAGGACTTCATGCATCTGTGAGAGACTAATTAACAGAATCTGTAGCTTCTGGAAAAAAATTGACATCTTCAGCATAAAGTTACTTTACTGATTAGAGTTCAACATGGGAGGCCAACACTACATAATGGACTGTATTGGGATACAGGACCATCCCCAGGTTTTGGTCCGATTTGCCATCTGCTATAAACTACGCTCTGCTGTTAGCTATAGAGCACAGCCAAATAAGCATATTACATATTGATACATGCAGAGCCCTAATCAGTTTAGCCTGACTGCCCATTGAGAGAAAGCAGAGAGGTGCCGGAGTACTGGTAGTGAACAAGCTTTATACACGGACGGTATGACTTAAATCCAACAGGAAGCAGAACAAAACCTGTAATAATAAATGCCACATACAGAAGACAGAAAGTACAACTCATTTTTACAAATTGTGATTCACAATTTAACAAGCATAGCGCGGAACACAGAAATCCAGATTTACATGCAGCTATTTTGTTGAAAACACTTTTACAAAAAGCTGTAATTCACAGCCGAAAGGATATACAACACTAAAAAAGAAACACATAAATAAATAACATTGATCTCCTGGATTACTGCACAAGCTTGGGACTTCTCCTAGAGGGCAGCTTCACTTCTCAATTATTGATTGCATTTTCCACTATGATAGGGAATGGAATGGTTTCCAAACCTCTCTGGCCAAAGACAAGGTTAAGAATATATGTGCAGTGTTTACTAGGGGTGTGGAGTAACAAGTCATGTGCAAATAAAAGCAATGTAGTTCGCTTACATGTATATTCCAGTGCAACAAAAACTCACCACATCTAACTCTGCCTCCTTCTTGAAAACTGAATATGCTTCTTCATATCCGTTTGAGCGGAGATAATCTGCTATTGCTCGATTTCTGAAACAGAAAAGAAAGACCAATTTAATGAAATGTTCAAATAAATGGGTCAAATGAGACAATAGATCTATAAAAAAAAAAAAAAAAAAAAGTATTCAGACAACATAAAAGTTGAACCATTGCTGCAGATGGATGCAGATAATTTAGACAATAATGTCAAGTATTCCAAGGTATCAAATGTAGAGTGGATGCAAGATAAATAGCAAATGTAAGACAAGGCTGTCTAAGCAGTATCTGGGTTAAAATACCAAACGATTCAATGATAACCTTGTGCCTCAGTCCCACAACAGCTGCCAAAAGCATTCAGGCGAGAAACATTAAAAACATGAAGGACCCCATATCTACAAACCAGACATACAGAAATCTATTACAAACAAATACATCTAGAAATAGAAACAGAACTATGAGGGTATTAAAAGATAAAATAGGAAAAAGTCACACCTGTGAAGCTCTTTGTTTACAGAAACATATGTGTCTATGTGACCTTTGTGCAAAGTGTACAGTCAGCTCTCAATAACATGGATATAGTAAGCCACAAACAAGACCCTAACAATTTGCCAAAGGACCAGTTCTGTGTACAACATGTAGGATCCAGATCATAACACTGTTTCAGGCCCCCTTTAAAAATGAAAATCAGCCGGTCCTGAAAAAAATGACAAATTAGTGTCAAATTCAACACTGTTTATTGTCACTATTACTGAACGTCTGCATTTCCAACAGCAATATGGAGTCTTTGTTTAATTCTGGTGCTAGTCAGGTGATGAAAGCTATCCTGTCAGCTGCATGACCTTCCAATCCATTGTTTTCTGGACGAACTCCCTTGATAGCTTGGTGTTGCTAATGGATAAAACCACCTTGTCATTACTTTCAATGACATTCCTATTTATGATAAGTGATTCAGGACCATCCCCCTTCCCCCCCCCCCCCCCCCCCCCACACACACACAATTTTAGCAGACAAAATTTTGTATTGTAAACACACTGGCATACTTTATTGGATTAACTATATTAATATTTGTTACAAGTGTTACTGCAATAATAAACTATCTGCTATGCCTGCTCTGTAAGTAGTTTTAAAGCACTTTTACATCTGCAATAAGTAACAAGGCAAACTGGAAGTAATATGGAAAATTGATTAACACAACGTTAATCGGTTTTCTATTAGTTAATCAATTTCCTCTAGTTTTAGGAAAATAGCCTAAAAAAGTACTAATAGCTTTGGACCAACAGCTAACCCCCTATCAGCACCCTTCTTGTCCACCGACAATGGAACTAAACTGGCCAGATTAAAGCTGAAGGTTAGCTGGAGGTTACCCGTCATGTGACTGACTGCCGGTATCATGCACACTAAGCTTTGGGGGGCATGCTGTCTCGAACCAGACAGCAGACTGCAAGTGGAATCTTCTATTGATTTTTATCCAGGGATAAAATCAGTCTTTATGTACCTATATCAAAAGCACAGTGGTGCTATAAACCAGAAGAGATACAAAAATCATGTAGGATAGAATCTCAGACTACACCGACATTCTCCACCCTGAATGAGAAAATAACGCACATTGCTGCCAAGTTTAATACAGCCATTTTGCCTTATTTATTTTTTAATAAAAGACATTTTGCTAATACTGTGCTGACCGGTAGGGATCATGAACCTGAAACTTCCTGCCTATTTACTTCATACTGAATTCTACACATTTAATACACCCACCATCATTCCACAGAAATTGAGTTTGTTAAAGTAATTTACACAAAGGTGCATTTCAAGAGTGTGGTGGTTTCCATGGAAACCTGCCTACACCAAGCAAAGCAGCAACATGTGTGGGCAGATGCGCTTAGGAGCAAGGTCGCTGAGAAGATGTAGGAATAACTAGGCTTGTAGCATTTTATAAAATCCAGCCTTTTAGTATTATTATTATTATTATTTATTTCTTAGCAGACGCCCTTATCCAGTATACTCTGTTAGGCCTCCATTCCTACCTTCCACCTCCAGGGGTCAGCTCACCTACAAGAAGCACAATTCTACTTTCAGCTGCAAGGGCTAACTGGTGACCAGCCAAACCAAATCCAATAGACATGGTTTGGGAATCAAGGACACCAACCCCTGCCCTCCTTATCTGTTACATTATGCCTGTTCCACCTACTCTGAAAAATGACAGCATTGCTTGTTACTTCCTGTAACGAGAGTCCACAGCATTGTGAGGAAACATTCTGTAGCTTTTACCACACTGCTGAGAGCACAGTGCAGGCACTGCGCTGCGAACAATAAATCAGTCTGGGCTTCGTCATCAGCATGGCGAGGGCTGAAGGAAGGGAGCATTACCTCATCTCTCCAAGGAGTACGCTGCTCACAACAGCCCCGCCTGTCAGCTGTCTGCTTCAGCTCCGTCCAGAAACACATCCAATTCACAAATGCAGATCGCAACAGCGCTTGAACACCTGGTCAATACAGCGAGGCCAGAAAAGACTGGCATTTTAGAAGACTACTGTAGTATAGTGCTTTAACATAGTGTGTACTGTAATACTGCAGCAAAGCAAAACAGACCAGCAAACAACACAGTTAAGAAGGTATTTCTGCTGAACATTGAAACTCAGTAAATTCCATCAGTATTGTTTTAAATTTATGAATCCATGGCTTTTAATCCTCTTTTAAAAGCAACAGATTACTGTTCCAAAATCCCTATTTAATGAGTTCCATGCCAAATCATAATGCATTTTTATCTTGTTCCAACTCCAAGGCGTTTCCTGCGTTTCATTCATTAAAAAATGAAAGGCGCTGCAATATTAAAAAGATGAGGCAGCTTCAACATGTTGGGCTGTGATTCACAGGTAATTAGCAAACAAGTGTCAACACCATTAATCTGAAAGCAGACAGATAACGTAACAGAACATTGGAAAGAGCAAAATGAACATGAAAGCAATCATTATTAGAAATGGACTGGAGCCAATCTAGGCTATTTGCAGGACCAACTCAGAATACATTTTAAAAGGAAGACTAGCGCAGTCTGCATTTGAGTGGAGTTATACAGTACTTGAGTACTTATTGATGGATATACACACCAATAGCATTCAGCTTTGCAGAAATAGATAGATGAATGTTTCATTATTTAACACCTTGGGCTTGCATGTTAACACTCCACGGTCTAACACAAGACCAAATCCCCCCCTGTGCATCTTAGCATGTTTGAGTTGTAAACGCAGATCAGAAACCTCCATGTGCAGTGCTGTTCGGCACACTGGAATGTTATGCAAAGCTATATGCATTACAGTAAAAAGCTAAAACAGATTGGCTTGCAAATGATGCAGCCCACTGAAACGAGCAGACTGTTGTAGCTTGAGCACATCAATTATTTCTCAAGCATAGGGGAGATCAATATAGACAAGTGTAACAAAAGGAGTTCTGGCTTGAAACTCATTTTATAACTTCGAGAAAGATCCAGAGAGTTAAACAAATGCAGAACAAGCTTTCAGTGTTACCGCTCGTTGCTGCGGACTCCTTCCCCAAGCCAGACACAAACAGAAAATGCAAATGAGATAAGAGGGGGTGGTACACTTCGTGGTGTTGCTATTTTGTGCTGCCTTCTTCATAAAACACCATCCTCTCAAATTCCGTTAGATCTGGGACTCCATATTTTATTCTGAAAAATAAATGTCTGTGATTGTAAACAGTTAAGCCAGGGAATTTATTATAGGAACATACTGAAGAGTCTATACCTGCTGCTGCCCTCCAGACCCCCCTCTGACTGAAATGCTTCATCTCTGTGGGTTCAGCACACTACTGAATATTATATTAAAAATAGATTTCAAGTTTGCCGTTATCAATTCTAAACATACTATTCACAGCAGCCCATCCTTGAGCTGAAAAATTTCACTGAACTGCATGCAGTTTTGTTCGCCCATGAGGTTCAAAATGAAAACAATTTATCATTCTACCTGTGTCAGTTACACAATCAGCTGTCTGAAAGTTTGAAGAAATTACTAAAAACAGTAGGAGTTTCCTCACCCACTACTGTGCCCAATATAGTAGGAGCCTTCTGATCTTTTTTTAGAAGCACTCTGAAGCAGTAGCTTTATCAATTTAATCATGGTCCCCATTGACCAGCTCATTGCTAAAAGTGAACACTAGAAGTATCATGCAGGAGTCACCGAAATTATTTATTGGTTGTATTAAAAATCTAAATGTATTTATAAATATAAAATTCAGGTGATTTTCTGTGATGGGGGGGGGGGGGGGGGTTGGGGGCCTCTACTGCCCACCCTGCCTTGCTGGCAGGCTGAAATCTCCCCTTCTTTATATATATATGGTTTATGTATCAAATAAAAGCCTGCTTTTATTTCAGATATCACTACGTCAAGCTGGTAGAACACAGAAAAGCCCAAACTTGACAATGAAAGACACTTAATGGCAAATCCCACACTGTCCATGTGTACAAAGCCGGTTTCAATCCTTCACAAGGATATCAGAACGGGTCTCAGCCTATGCAATTTAACAGGTAAACAGGAGGTAACATTTGCCCAGGACTGTTACGAGGATGAAGAGGAATTTTGTGAAAAAATTGCACATTCTGCACAGAACACACTTTGGATGCCAAATTCTAATGCAACCCGACTCAAGCTTCCATCAATTGGTAGCTCATTATTATCTTTTGTTGCAACTGGTCACCTTTTGAATGGAGTCATATTACAGTTATTAGTGGATGTGGATATGGATACAGAAAATTAACCCATTCAGCTGTAGCCTTATAATGAATGGGCAGCTAGCAGGTTTCACATACAATAGGATATAAAGCCCCAAAACAAATATTTGCACTCTGTAAAAAAACAGTTAGTGTAATACATACATTTGTAGTTCCCAGTATTGAAAAGTGTATTAAGCACTATTCTCCTTGTTTGTGAACTGCACAAGTCACAACAGCTTTTGTAAAGATGAGGATCAATAAAATAAAAAAGGTAAGGATCATTAAAAGGCAATAGCTTTGACACAGAAAAGGGTGTAATCCATTACTATCCTAGCACATGTCCCTATCCATGCAGGCATGTTTGCATAGCATAAGGCATTTGTGTACCAGCTGTCAACATATGGGGACACTAAACAGCAGTGACCTTAAGAAGCTTTTCTGCACATTGTGGCTGTCCTAGAGCCTCAAACAGACGAGACAGGGATAGAGAAAAGATGTCAAGATAATCCATAATATGCAAACCAGGTACCCTGTGTTGAATGGTGAAGTGTGACTGGAAAACAAAACTGTGTAGCTCTTTCCTAAATAATGCAGAACAAATTGAGACTGGTGGTGTCAGGCTTGCATGTCTTCAGATCCGTTTCACCTCCCAATTGAAAGAGGGACAAAGCAATTCTCATTTGTGATTAATCTTCGATCAGAGCCCAGGCAGTGGGGGAACAAATCTATTGAAATACTACTAGTCAGCATCCACTCTTGGCTTATATAAGCAATAGAGAGGTATTATCATAATAAAATAAATCTGAACTAATTTTACTAGAACACAGATTAACAAATGAGTTGAATATATGTTACAAATAACCCATCTCTGCAGCCCTGCTTTACTATAGAACCTGTGTGGAAAAGAAAGTGATTTAACCCTTTGCGGTCCATTGTCGGACTGGGTCCGACATTGCAATTATTCCTCACAGGTCCTTTGTCGGACTGGGTCCGACATCATTATAGCAACGCAATAAACGGGTGTTTAGTCGTTTTTTCTCCGGAAAAAGCCGAGAAAACCATTCAATTGCCGAGTGGTAGCGACAGGAGCCGAGACAAGTCGGGGGGAAAAAAAAAAAAAAAAAAAAAAAAAAAAGGCGTATTTCATGAATAGTCATACATGGTATCAGGTATCAGATTATGGGCGTCCATAGTAAACAAGCTGGCTAAGTGCGTCAGCGCACTGAGACTATCATGGACATTTGCAGAGCTTTTTTCAGATGTTATAGTAATAAAATAATGACTTGGATCGCATTATTGAGGAGTTTGGTGATAAAACGAGTGATCTGGAGATGATCGATCGGTATGTACGACTATTATTATTATTATTTATTTCTTACATAGCTGAACGCTATAGCAAACAAAAGGGTGGGGCAGGGCTGGAGATGCCTAGTGTGTGCTTTGTTGATATGCAGGGCCATTTAAACCCGTTTGACTGAAAAAAAATACTTTTAAACAGTGCGTATAAAATTAACTGCGCGTGTGAAAATTAATTAGACCTGGCGTGCCTGACGCGCGATTAATAAATGGACCGCAAAGGGTTAAGGCAAATCTGGCATATGAAAAGATAACCAGTGACACCTTAAAAAAACACACACACACACACACACACACACACACAGAGAGCTGCTGGCTTTAGACATTAAGCAGGACAGTTGAGGGCACAGCATTACTTCACTCAGGAAGACTGCGGCAGCTACACTGCAAAGACACACAGTTTGAAATTCAGCTGTTCACTTATTGACACTCTTTTCTCCCTACTCCTTATTCACATCTTTCACAGGTCTCCATCAAACTGATGTTCTGTGATCGAACGCGGATGTTTAAACACACCATCAACACCAAATATTCTAAAGGGGCAAGGTGACTGGGAAGCATTACCGTCAGTTACACACGCATATAGAAGATAATGCGTAACAAAAGTCTCACCTCTCTGAGATGACAGAAGGCGGCGATTGCTATTGATACTGAATCCAACGTCGAAGAACTCATGCCCCACATCACCTCATGCAGACGACAAACTGTCAATGAAATCTATATGTCTCGCAGGCAAGCTGCTGTTTGCCTGCCCGACACTCAATACTTGATGCAGTGCTTACCTGGATATAATGGGTCATCCGGTCAGCCGAATGTACTCAGGAAAATTACATTACCAATTCTGTTATACTGACAGAATGAAAGGATTCTGATTTAGAATAATGCACTCTTTCAGGCACCACTACAGCTGATCAGACATGTGGCGAAACTCAAATAACTGTCGTCAGCATCTCTCAAATATGCACAACTACAACAACTGTGCATAGATCAGACTAGGAGCCGTTCCTATTACACATTACAACAAACTTTTTTTCATAAAAATCAATGAATTTGCTATGTGGCCAAAATGCCGTTAAGGGACACCTTATTCAAAATGGCTAACCTACTGAAGTTTGGTCAGAAAGTAGTATTTTAGACAGTTACTAATGGCAAGAATGCAGTTACTTAACAGTAACATAAATTAGTCCTGAAGTACAAAACCAATAGATATTCACGTACCAAAACAAAAAAAATTGAACATTGAGACCTTAACATTCCCTCAATTCACATCAATGGCATTTCACTTGTAAAAGGCAAAGTGATAACAATTTATAAAATGAGGCTTGACGTGCATGAGATGTTCCAACTCCAAGACACATAAAAATCTCCAGAACCACTATATAGAAATCTCTAGACAAAGTATGTTTTTGATCACAAGAAACCACGGTGCCTTAAACCAAATTTACATTTTGCTTACATACATTAAATATAGTTTTTGTTTAAATACATTCATTTATATTTGCTGCTGAATTCCAGAAATACAGTCTGAGACACAGGACAGTTTCTGTCTGCTCACTGCCTGTTCCAGCAGTTTTACCTACAAACTGGAGGACAGAGATTCATCCTGGGTAATTGAAAAGAAAATTCAAACATAGATATAATCTAAAATCTAAGACTCTGCACCTCAGATGTTATCAGTTGGTCACTCTCACCATTTTCTCTCCAATACATCAACTACTGTTTCAGCCATCGTTAACAGTGATTAAATCAAGATGGATACACAGAAAATCCCATTGGAAATGACCCCCCTTTCCAAGTAGTTACAGATGTACAGTTAAAAAAAAAAAGTGCAAGACAAATCTGGGTGGTGCTTCGGCAGTTTTTTCACAGTTACAGTCAACCAGGCAGCAGCATAAACTGTATTGAAAAACAGATGCTTTAAATCAGCCATCTAGTTACACATTTCAACAGTAGCCTTGGCTTTACAATCACATTTGTAAATAAACAGAATAAGTTACATGCCTGCGATTCACTGGCTGGGGCAATGTGTAATTATGTAATTTGAGTATCCGATCACTTCAAATTGATTAGTGGTGTGTCAGATCGGAGCAGATCCTCTTTCACTATGCCAGTGTATTTATATCCAAGTCAACTGGCATCTTCAGTCTGGCTGATGACCATCTAAACCAGTTTGCTATATGCATGTATTTCTGGACCAGAGCTCTTTACAGCAAGAACATATGCAATTTAAAAAAATAAAAAATAAATCCAAGGGACAAAATGCTAGAAAAATCTACTTGTCTTCCTGCCCCCTTCTCGTCCCACAAAACACACACACACAAATAAAACATAACTTAGGATTTTGCTTTTATTAAAAGAATAAACACAATCAATCGGTGATTAATAAGAATTTTTGCTTGGAACGGAAGGGTTAAAGGATTGGTTTCTAAACTACATTACCCAGAACAGCGGCGCTGACGCTTGGTTAATAAGTTTTGGTTTCCTATATGGCCATTGGATAAAGAGAAATCAATCTGTTTTGAAGGCGTTTCAGTGGGAGACTGAGGGTACTCAGCAGAAGAATTCAGAGTGTAGCAGTTTAGTATGAGTGCAATGTTATGCAGTAATTTCAAAGTTGCATTAAAAATAATTAAGTCAACCTATAGCTTTACAAACCTATTGCAACCACCCGATTGAAGTAGCTAAATCGTTACATATAAAATAGGTTTAAAGGTTTTTGAAATTTTTATTATGTTAAATATTCTTCCTAGAGCTGGCGATCAAACTTTACTGCAGAAAAAGGCAATTTAATAGTATTGTTGCATTAAATACATGTGTTACTGTGTGTGACAGGGTTTGTGAATTAAAAGGATATGTGTATTTGTATACTCTATATATATTTTTGCTTTGAGGTTGTTACACATTATTTATTTATTTTTAAACTTTCATTTGTCCCTCACACACATCTTGTTGTCCCAGGCCATCGGGCAATGTGAATTGCACACCCCTGGCTTATTATGAAAAATCCCTGCCACCTAAAATACACTCATCCCGAGGCTATTTATATAAATTCTAATGAAAACCAGGACATGGGAAGATCCATAGTTAATTACCAATTAGAGAAGTGTTAATTAAACAAACTTCCCCCCTCGGCATGTAGCCTATTTTAACCACTGATCCTCAGTAATCTGTTTATGTTTAGGGTTAATTTACATGTGAATCACTATGGATTTTTTTTTGCTGTTTTTGCAGAAGATTCAATATATATATGCAACTGGTAAGATACACATTATGTGGTTTACTATGTTTATGTATCCAGCTAATACCAAGACAGAATCATGTCAATAAAAGTAAAAAGGCTACAGAAGTGATTTTTACACAGCCGTAATCACAGGAGCGTACAGTAATACAAACAGGTTAAAAATAGGGCTGGGGTCAATTCCTGGTTTTCAATTCCAAGTCCTTTTTAAAATCAATTCGCAATTCTGATTCTCTTTTAATCAATTCCAACACATCGTTGCAATTAGCAGTATTCTGTTCAAACGAGCTTCTCTCGGTGGCAATAAATTCATTTAAAATTGAAGTCACTGTTAGTCAATAAATGAGCTACAAATTCTCAAACAAATTCCTTCAAATGAATTTTAAGAAGCACATCCACCACATATAAAAACTAAAGATGTGAAACACATTCAGTGCTGAAACGCAATGCTGTTACATCCTGCCCTTGAAAACCCTTTCAAAGAATATTGAAGTAAATCTGCCACAATCAGTTTTAGCATTATGCTGCATATTGAAGGGGACAAAAACATTGAGCTATCAACTTAAGGGACACATGTACATCAAAACCCAAGAATTCACTGCTGCATATGACTATTCTGTATGTCGGTGTCTTTTGAAAATCATACTCCATCTGTGCACACACATTATATTCATTTGCTCATTAGTTGCAAAGTCCATTTCAGGACTTACAAGTTGTTTAGAATAGCAATAAAGATCAAAGGGCAGTGCAGAGTTGTCTGACAAAAACTACAGGGGCATTAATTCAGTCATAAAAATGGACTTAATGCATAGTACAAAGGACATGAAGTAGATCTGAATTGACTAATGTGTTAATGAAAAGGGTGTGTAGGGCATTAATGAGGTTTCTGAAATGAGATCAGGGTGCTGATTAATCTTTAATAGGTGATGGGATCATTTTTACACGACAAGGTAAAAAAAACACACACTTTCATTTGGATTTATTGTGGATAATTATATGTAGGAACAGAAAGAAAAGAATACACATAAATCAATATTAAGCTGCAAAATGCAACTGTTATTCACATTGAATTGCAATGCAACAACCAAAATCAACAAATATATTTTGATCTCCATCAAGATCACTCTACTTCTTAGTTCCTTGGCTATAAATGCAAGACTGGCTCCAAAGCCATCTGAAGGCTGAGACTATCCTAGAATAATCGGCCTGTGTCATTCAGTCAGACACACTGTGCAACAGACAAAAGGGTAAAATGGAGCCACTGTATCCTTAAACGTCACACAAAAAATTCCCCCTTTATAGCAGAAGAAAGCTTCCTCTCTTATGAGCCAAAACGAATCAGCTTTCAGAACATTGCCTATTCAGCCCAGACATCTGAAAAATGTATAGAGGTGCAACGTGTTACAGGAGTGTGCCAACTCATGCACACATCTGACCAATACAATCCTCAAATGCAAAATTTTTCTGCAGCAAGTAATCTTATCTTCTGTAAACTGCCAACGGTCATTAAGACAATGAAGGGGCTCATTTAAATCTACCTTAATGACTTAAACGGTTTAATTACTGAATTGGCTTCCTAATTTTTCAGAGGGAGGAATTCTGCTTGTAGAAAGGAAGGCAAGGCAAGGCAAGGACGTTTTTGGTTGTTTTGTGAAATGAATGGTGTTAGAGAATTTAGTTGGGTTGGGTTTAACATATGGATGGTGACATTGCCTCCCTTCGGGTGAATTTCATGTAATCAGTGGTGTAACCCCAAAGGAACAGGGATTTAAAAACTAAAATGATTACACACCAGTATCTGTTTGGATCCTTTGGCAATGCCTTTTGGGAAGGGAGAATAAAAGGGAGCCCAGAGAGATAAAGCAGCCCCAAAATATCATTTAAAAATACAATTTAAACCAAAAAAAAAAAAAAGAATATCTGAGTGATAAGGCATAGATTGGTAGCAGCTAGATCACAGGCTACTCTGGTCGATAACAGAACAGAAGGGGTTCATTACTAGATACAAACAGGAGGAACAGACTTGGTAACAGACTTCCCTACAGCGAGAAGCAGTATTCTTATCAAGAAAGCCATAGGACAGAGCCTGAAATTCAACTTGAACTTGCCTGAGGCAAGTGAACATCAGGATTCGAAAGCGACAGCTGGCAGCTAGAGTGGGGATTGTGGGGGTGGGGGGGAATTTGTGTCAAGCTGGTTTTTACTCCATTTCAAAATACAGTACCTTTACAGTTAAAACCTACAAAATCACCTGTGTACAAGTTATTATTGATTCGAGCCCCAGGGGTCAATCTCTACCCGGCCCTTATCCATTTTCTGGTGTGCGAGATATGAATTTCTCTTTAATGCAAAATAAGTCTATCAGACTATGCATTTGATTGTAACAATTACAACTAAATTTTTAGGCAGAATTAAATATGAAAAGGAGGAGTTATGACCAACAGTTACCTGTCTGAATGCTACACTTGAATCCTGAGTGTTTGATCATTTTCACATTTGCATTTCAGATTTCTAATTATACACCACTAGTAAGATGTTGCAGTAAAGGTCATTTTAAAAATCTATACACATGGTCGCTACATGCAGACAGGCCCATTGTATTCCTTCCTTTAAACAGATTCTACTGCAGTTCATTCTGAATGACATTTCACAGACCCTTGCCAGAAAACCAAGATAATAAAAGAGAGGTAAAAGTGCAAAAGCAACTTACAGTTCATCTCGTTGTCTTTGTGACAGCACCATGGTGGCTGTGATGTCAAGTCAAGGCTCTATAGAGGCTGCTGTCTCCCTCGCAGGAGATCAGAGAGAAATCCAACACAAACTCTGGCTCACAGAGCGATCCTCCGCACAGTGGCTCGAGGAAAACACTAAATGCTTCTCCACAATCCGAACACCAGGTACAAGATTCATAGACAGCCTGCAGACATTCACCAAGCGATGTTCATCTCATCTGAAAAGAAAGAAAGGGGGGCATTCAGGTATAAGGACGTGGCAATGAAGATCAGTGAAAATACATCCTTCATACAAGGCAGCTAGAAAGTATTCTGACTCTGCAGTCTAGAGTAATCTAAACACACTAGGAATGTGCCCCCTTTCTGGCCCTGGCACCAGAGCTGGATCATTTTAGACTGTGGAACACACTATGCACATTTCCTTTTCAGAAACCTTACCCATTTCTAATGCTTTTGATTTATAGTCACCAACAACCGTTTCAACATACAAACAATACAAAATACTGACGCTACTACATTTTCTAAAATGTTACCAAGACCCTAGTAAGGGCTTATATTTACCCAGTTTGAAACACTGAAGACATCAGTTTAAAATGGGACAGACAGAAACTCATTCTTTCTTCTGTTCCTCATTTGTTCCATTTTGCTTTCATGCACTTTACAAACCAGCTGTCACTTGAAAGGAATGCCTATCACAATAGAAATGCTACAGTGTTTGATTAGAAGTGTCTGGTGAAAAATTATGAATGCAAAAAACATCAAAAATTATTTATTTTTATATATATATATATATATATATATATATATATATATATATATATATATATATATATATATATATATATATACACACACATACATATACATACACCATATACATACACTATATATATATATATATATATATATATATATATATATATATATATATATATATATATATACACACACACACACACACACACACACAGTGTTAGCCAACTCTGATGTTGAACACATTCATTTTTCATGAAAAGTTGCTTAGGTTCTTGGAAATTAATTTAGCAGCGCCCATTTGCCAATCAAACTGTTGTCTCTATCTACACAACTAAGTGCAATCAGCCAATTTAAGAATGAACAAAAGGTATTCTGGCATTAGGACCACTTTTGTCAGTGCACTACAATTCATGATGTGTTAAAGCAGGTCGATGGGACACCTGCATGGCAGCAAGTGTGTTGTCTAGCAAAGAGTCTGTACCAATTCTTCACCACAGCAGTTTTGTCCACTTGGTGTTGTAAACAGTGATCTGTCTATCCCCAAGAAACTGCTTTACCAAATCTTTACAGTTGATGTTTGAGGGGAAAATAAATCCCAAGTAAAATTAGAATTCCACTTCCAGTATCAGAAGTGGACTAAACACCTTCAACTAGGCATTTATCAGTATCGGTATCAGATCAACATGCAACGAATCGACCTTTGAACACTGACATCACTGCAATATAAAACACTAAAATGCACTACTTAAAGGTTTTATTTACTTTTGTATTTATCCAAAAGCAGACAACTGATAGTGTGTAATGGCAGGCAGTAAACAGAGTTAGTGTCTAAATAATTCTAGCGTATCTACACAGTAATTTGCTGCTTCAATTCATTATTACACATTACAGCAACAAAAGTCGATCTTCAGTAGCTGACAATTCCACTGTCTGGCATACCAACCCAGTTTAACTGGGTTGAACTTTGTGTCATGGAAACTGTGTTTGCAAATGGTAAATAAGTGTCACTTACAATGGCATTTTTTGAACAGGCTAACTAAGGCCATGCCAATGACAGAATGTGTGTCAAGCCTACTGCAGTAAAGTAGGATATGTTTTCTGGCCATTGCCAAGGTGTGTGACTGACCAAAGAAACACTCGCTTTCTGTCTCGTATCCTAAATGTTGAGACCAGCTCTTTTTTCACATTTACACCAGGCAAACGTACATCACAGTCACAACACAAACAGACCTTCCTCTCATAAAGCTCAATGACTCAAGCTAATTCAAGCCACAGCAATATGCAGACAATTACACATGGCTTATTTATCATAATAAACATAATCAAGACAATCCGCTAGTAGAATCAAAAACAAAAGGAAGCAACATGAAATACAGCATGTTCCTTTCCAGCTGCAACCAAATGCTCTTTTACTTAGCTGATGGGTTCTCAATTACTTTCTTGTACCATCACTGTATAACGCTTTCCAAACCTTATCTATAGCACCTAGTTATACAGCAGTTTATTTAAAATGAGGGTGAACTGTGTTTACAAAAATAAACCGTTTTAGACCGTTCAGCAGCGATTTCCACTTTCAACTGTGAAGCAGTGACACACTGTGAACTGACACACTTCTGGAAGAAAAACTGAAATGGACATTCAGAAAAATCTATTTGACAGCAAGGGCTTTAGAAAGTGCAAAAACCTAGAATTAGATGGTTCAACCACACTTTGACATCTCTTTATATCCTATGAGCAATAAACAGATTTGGAAACAAACTAATGGATAAACACACCACCACGTGTTCAATTGCTACGAGAATTTACTCTTACTATGATGATCTTAATAATCATGGCTAGATCAGTTATGCTTACATTTTGAATTATAAGGGAATAAACAGTACAGGTAAACTAAATATATTTGCAACTTGCAATCAAAATGACTACAAACCAATTACAAACAGTCTCAGTTCAATTGGGCAAGGTAGCCAGTAATCGTGCATTCAAGCAGTGAAATTCCACCTGCTGTCTAATTATGAACGCAATAGATTGTCAAAATTGAGTTCACATAATAATCACATTAATCAATCAATTTATTAACATACAATACCTACTCAGTACTGCAAAAATTACATTGATTATAATAGTGATTTACCTTCTTGTTTCATTTTCTATTGTTTAAAATTCTAATATTGTAATTCTGTAGTTTGATTATGTACAGCGCTTATGAAGACCCACTGTTAACACCACCATAGAATCGAAACCTGTCTTTATAACCAGAAATTTGATAAACAGACCCAAGGTCTTAATGACTAGGACACACATCTTGCTAATCATAAAGGATAGAATCAGTTACTGGAAGATTAGGGATTGGTCTCTTGTTGTCTAAAGCTCATACAAGGTGGTGTAATAAATAAGATGGCGGGGCAATAAATATTTCATTAGAGCAGGGTCTGGAGCTCATTTCAGTTTGGATTCGGCAATGGATAACCAATCCTTCTTGTGTTCTACAGTACAGCAGAAGCCAAGCCCTTACTAACACTTTCAATAACACTCTCCACAGACAGTCCGTCCCTTTGGAGAATGCCAAAAATACCAGACTATCGTCAGCAGGCTAAGCAAACTGTTAACAGCCACATGCACTGCTAGACTGAAAGAGACATGGCTCCGTTGGAGGAGAGGGATTAGGCAGCAACTTGTACGGAAACACTTAGAGATTTTGTCATGGCATTACATCATTATATTTGGCTACTTGCAAGTTAAAAAGTTCAATTATTTTTCCAAAGGATAATTTAAGTTTTTAGGAATTCTTCCCAGACCAAACAATAAAACATGGAATGAATGGACAATACATTGCCTGTTTACAGTATATATCCTTTTATAAAACACTGTATTGTATTGCACAGGCATCGCTAATTAGTTTACCTAGTCACGAGTGTAGGACAGGGACGCAAATACATCTCAATAGTAGGCAAAGTTAGAAACTCAACACCCAATCCAGGGTTTCAGAACTACCCTCACAAGGAGCAATCAGACCTCAAATACTTTCTATTCTTTTGAAGCTTATTCATGAAGTGGTAAGTGTGGTCAGTTGAGAGCCGATTTAGAGGGGACTCCATTGCTCAAATTAACTAATTTGCTTCAATAATACAGCACAGAAATACTGTTTCATTCCTTATGGTTCTGTAAAAATGTTATGTAAAATACACGATGCAAAGTACATGTGAAAGATTATGCCAAGAATGGGAAAAACTAAGTGTCACAACAAAAATTTGAACAGCAGCCTTCCGGATAACAGTCCACTTCAGAGAAGTGTGAAATATGTACCAAGCAGCCAATGGAATGGCTAAGTGACCTACCAACCACAAATAGTCAGATGTCGGATTCACTTTCAAGAGGTTAAGTGAAATTAGACAGATGGCATATGAAAGAGTTCTATAAAAAATATTATACTTCCAATTCCTAAATTCATGTCTTCGCAGTTTCTGCCATTAAACCAATTCATTTTGGTTTATTCCAAAAGGCCTAATTATGAGAAAACTAATGGGAGGGGAGCAAAGTGATAAATGGTGCTGCATTTCATCTGGGATATACATTGTTGCAGGATTATAAATTATTTCCACTAGTGAGCTTTCTTGAATATATAAACATTTCCCACAGTGATCTCAGTAGACAGTTGTACCATTTTACATGCACAAATAAACTGATAAAAACATAATTAAGATGAGCTACGAAAAAAACAAGTAGGCTTAAATAATCCTTATGTCATTGAAACAACTTCATTAGCAGCAATATTATCAACTCGGTGGATAAAGTGATCAGGATATATCTGGTAATACAAAAGATCAGAATCATCACTCATGGTCAAGAACCATTTATATTTTATTTAGCCTTTTGTTCACTGGAAGGCATATGTTTTTTTTACATGACTATTTTAACAAAATGAAATTTACTGCAGGGGCACAAGCTTCTTGCCAACAACTGTTTTGCTAGGAAGCAGTGATAAAACACTTGCGGTTTCAAAAACAGAAAATATTAACAAAATCCGACCACAAATATATCTACAATATTTAAGTAACAATACTCTAAATCTAGTGAACAACCCGACTCCTTTCTGTTGCATCAGCTGCTGACTGGATCACACCTAACACTAAAGGATAAGGGAGCAAGCACATCGTCGCAAAATAACAAACCAATCCCAATGATCTCATAGTACTTCCAGCTACTGTTTACCAGTGATTCTGGATGCGTGTTTACAAAAATTAACCTGAACTGTAACACAATGCGGCGTGTCACTTTCAGAGCAAGGCGTTTCAACGTGGAGATCCACCCTGCGGTAAAAACAAGGGAACATTCTGCCTGCCTGCCCCCCCCCCCTTCTATTCTGTACCTCCTTGCTCCACCCAGATCTGACAGAAGACATCATGAGGGCCGCTCTGTGAGATCATGCCGATTTCAATCCAGCAAATCGCAATTGAAAAATAGACTGACCGAACAAAACGGGCGTTTTTTTCCCCCGCTCACTCATTCGGCTTCTTGCTTTATGTCTGCTGCTTACCCCACCCTGTCCCTGCACAGCAGCGACAGCCCCTCTGAGCAGCATACACCACTAAAAAATACATCTTGAAGACACCGCTACACTAATGTTACAAATCAGCGTTTTTATCTTTAACTGCGACTATCTGCAATACAATCTGTGAAATCTTCGAGTATTTCAAAAAGAAAAATCAGTTCAGTTTCTTATCTAAGCAAATATATGAAGCAAATCAAATCCATAGAAATTGTAAATATCACATTGCAAGCATCTATTCACGAGAATTAAAATAAGATTGCGTAATTAGATATGTTAGATAACCAAAAAGGTGCATGCATATTCAGCAGCAGGTATAACGCGCAGACAAAAATACAAAGTAATCAATACCGATAGAAAACGAGATCTACAAATCCTTGTCGACATTCAGAAAACTCCACCCTTAAAACACATACATTATTAACACTGTAGGAAAATTCATCCAAGCAATGTCAAACACAACAATGAAAGAATATTTTTAAAAACGAGAAGATCATTTCAAGGTCGGAAACCTATAGCAAAACCCACTATTCTAAACCAAAGTCCAGTTTTAACCTGATCTGCAAGTCATTCACTTTGCTGTGTAACAGGTTTACCATGAATCATTTGCAAATTAATTGTGTTACATTGAAAATCAGGAATGCATTAGATTATTGGAAGGTTTATATGTTGGCTTACTAATAATGGTTAATCATGCTGGCTGTTTTCTCACACAGTCGACCTATAACAGACGAACCTTTAGTGTTTTACTGGATTTGCAAAATACAGACACTTAATACAGGATGATGTTTTAGTGATAAACCTTACAAATATGTTTGTCTGCTTTAGAGCATTTGATTTATGTCTTTCCATATACATACATGCTAAACCAAAAATGACAACAGTCAGTTACAACAGCTATACATTCAATTTGATACAGCTATACATTCAATTTGCACTGCGTTTACCAAAGAAATATAACACAATTAACCTTCTAAATGAACTTAAAATTACAACTTCAGCTTAATGCATCCAAAACAAATGACCTGCTGTATGTTAAAAATATCACCACTCAATATTGAAGTGCACTGTAGAAACATATTTCTAAGACTGAATCTAACTTCAGATGGTAATAGTTATGAACGACAAAAATAGAAAAAAAAATACTTCAGCTGTCATAAAAATAACGCATTTCACCCCATACCTACTTAGCTGCCGTACCGGCTTGGACATCAGTATTATAATCCCAGGTCTAAATAAAACAATACCACTCCCAAAACGAGTTACATGCTTAACACGTTTGATCACGGCTGCTGTAAATTGTTAATCTCTTGTTTTAAGTGACTATTTTTCTTTTTTTTTTTTGCCTTTGGTGCTGCTCCAACGGCCTGGCCGCCATTTTGAGACACAGACGGAAAGGAGGCGCAAAAAATAATTACAGCCACATCGTCATTTTTTCAAACTCGTTTTCTTCAAAACAAAACCGTCAGTGTGCCCCGAACTGGGGCACTCTTACCCTAAAGAATCTCCTCTGCCTCCTTAGATGGGTCTGGTTCTCATACAGTGCAGGTTTGTGTGTAATTTGTCGGTTTAAGTTAAGGGACTTTGGGTCTCGCTAGCTCTGTCTATCTCCTTGTCTCTCCTCCGATCCTTGTTTTCTATACCGCATTCGCCTTCAGAACCTAAGCACGCGCACGGGCTCGGGCTCGGGCTCGGGCTCGCGCTCGCCAACAGCCTGTCCGTCGGACGCGCGCACGCCTCAAACAGCCGCTAATCTTCCATCCAGTGTATATATATTTTTTTTATCGAGAACGCCCATTCGCGGGCACACGCATCCATCTCTTGTTCACGCCCGAGCGCGGCCCCGTTTTCAAGACGTCATCCAAACTGCTTTGCTGTGGGAGCTGACGCCGTTTGCGCATGAGTAGTAATTATGGGTGGGGAAGCGCGGTTTGACACGGTAATTAAAGGCGAATAGCACAGAAAGGTGCAGGTATTGAGGTCAAACGCACCGTTTGTCTTGTGTATAGTAATATTTTTGTGTGTATAACAACACAGTATAACTACGCGAAGAGACAGCGCACACCCACATTGTCAGTAGTCATTTGTTGATTTGAAAATATACAGACTCGAGAAAAAGCTTGTTTTGAAAAATGACCTCCATGACAGCTGGAGTATAATGCCAGAAAACGTTTTGTTATCTATTTGCCAGCCTAATTTACCCACAGTCTTTACCCAAAGGGTTGCAAGGGCGTGAACAACTCTTTCAGCTCCACCTGCTCTGTGCCTTTTTAGAAGTTGAAAAATCGCATCAGATTTCTCACACGACGTGCATCACGAGTTGCACACCGGCCCCTCAAAAAAAAAAAAAAAAAAAAAAAAAACGGTAACAACTTTGAATAAGCAACACCAAACCTCAGGGGGAAAAGTGATGCAATGATATTTTAAGATGTGTGACATGGGAAGTATGTCAACAATGGTTGGTAGATTAGGTTAATCCGTGGCCTTGAGGTTTGCTTCTGTTGCGCAGACAAAAAGAGATTAGCCGTTTCTTCCCTGACCTCTCCCCACCTCTAAAGTAGATCTCTGGGCTCTGAAAGCTGACCAGCCCTGTAAAGAGATACCTTCAATGAGAGCTCGCCACCCTTAGTGTAATGCAGTTGCTGTAGGAGCAGGTATGAACTGCACACTTGGACTCATGATCAGAATGCAAGCGAGTTGAGAAAGCCTTTGTGAATGAACAACAAAATTTGTTTCTTACCTGGATCCAAAATAATATTTTACATTAAAGAACGTAAACTATTTTATAAATCATCAACACTCAAGCTTGTGGTTGTGTCAATTGCTGTAGATGGCTTTGGATCACTAAATTAGATATTTTTTACTGACAAATAGACACGCCTTGCATGTACCGTTAGAGATGTTGTTTTTCATAACGTACACAAAGGGCCCTTTTTATTGATCTGTTCAGATCCGCCTCTCTAGGTCAATTGAATAGACTCCTTTATATCTGGTAGCACGCTGCCATTGGCTATAAGCTATGTTAGTGTTCAATTGTATATTTAGGTTTAGTTTTTTTTTTTTTTTTAATTATTATTTGTATTCTAGAATGGCACTGAAACTCCCATTGCATAGCAGTTTGATCCCTTCCTGGTTTTACTATGAGTTTAATAAGACACACCTGAGCTTGTTACCTATAAACTGTGTTTAATCAAGCTTGTATTAAAATCTGGACTGGGCGAAACTGCTATACAACAGGAGTCTTATTTCCATCCCTGATATTTTAGATTTTAAATGATGTACCTAATGGTAAATGTTATGTATATTACCACCATATGTTATATTTAAAATAACAAGATGTTTTATTTTGTTAACTATTGGGTCCACACAGCCACAGCTACCTCCTGTACCTGCAGCATGGCTAAAGGTTTGTAATAGCTTGCTGGCTCTTGTAGATGCATAGATAAATCTGTGTTGAGTCATTCAGCTCTCTGTAGTCAGACCTCTGCAGTTATTCACGCATGCACTGAAAATAACCTGACAGATACACTTGCCAGGTTATACAGATGTGCTCAAATTTGTTGGTACCCCTCCACAAAAAATGAAGAATGCACAATTTTCTCTGAAATAACTTGAAACTGACAAAAGTAATTGGCATCCACCATTGTTTATTCCATATTTAATAGAAATCAGACTTTGCTTTTGATTTTTTATTCAACATAATATTGTAAATAAGAAAACAAATGAAAATGGCATGGACAAAAATAATGGGACCGCTAACCTAATATTTTGTTGCACAACCTTTAGAGGCAATCACTGCAATCAAAAGTTTTCTGTAGCTCTCAATGAGACTTCTGCACCTGTTAACAGGTAGTTTGGCCCACTCTTCCTGAGCAAACTGCTCCAGCTCCATGTTTCACTGTAGGTATGGTGTTCTTTTCTTTGAAAGCTTCATTTTTTCGTCTGTGAACATAGAGCTGATGTGACTTGCCAAAAAGCTCCAGTTTTGACTCATCTGTCCAAAGGACATTCTCCCAGAAGGATTGTGGCTTGTCAATATGCATTTTAGCAAATTCCAGTCTGGCTTTTTTATGTTTTTCTTTCAAAAGTGGAGTCCTCCTGGGTCTTCTTCCATGGAGCCCACTTTCACTCAAAAAGCGACGGATGGTGCGATCAGAAACTGACGTACCTTCACCTTGGAGTTCAGCTTGTATCTCTTCGGCAGTTATCCTTGGTTCTTTTTCTACCATTAGCACTATCCTTCTGTTCACACTGGGGTCGATTTTCCTCTTGCGGCCGCGCCCAGGGAGGTTGGCTACAGTTCCATGGACCTTAAACTTCTTAATAATATTTGCAACTGTTGTCACAGGAACATCAAGCTGCTTGGAGATGGTCTTGTAGCCTTTACCTTTACCATGCTTGTCTATTATTTTCTTTCTGATCTCCTCAGACAACTCTCTCCTTTGCTTTCTCTGGTCCATGTTCAGTGTGGTGCACACAATGATACCAAACAGCACAGTGACTACTTTTCTCGATTTAAATAGGCTGAATGACTGATTACAAGACTGGAGACATGTGTGATACTAATTAAAGAAATGAATTAGTTTGAAATATCACTATAATCCAATTATTTATTATCTTTTCTAAGGGGTACCAACAAATGTGTACAGGCCATTTTAGAATATCTTTGTAAAAAAAGCAATAATTCATCTCTTTACACAGCTTCTTTGCTTTATTCTATGACATACCAAAGGCATGCAAGTATACAAGATAAAATAGCTTTTAATTTCATCACTTTTCAGGAGGAATGAAGCATTATTTCAATGAGCTGTAAGGGTACCAACAAATTTGAGCACGTCTGTATGTTGTGATTTATTGTCCTTGATTTGTGGGGTTCTGTACTGAATTTCAGTTTCTGTAAATGGATGGAAGCTCACAGCCACATAAAGGAAGATTTGGGGAAAACCATAAGAACTCCATATTGGAGCAACAGAGCCCAGAACCACTCAGAATGATCCCAAACACCTTAAGATACATTCAAACGAAAAACATGAGAAGCATCTTCCTCTTTGAGTATTGCCTTTAAACACGATTTCCCCCTCTCCTTCCCCTCCTCCAATCCTCCAACACTGCATTGTACAGCACAGCAGGTCTTCCTTAGTGGACATCCATCCAAAACCATGACCAACTCCACTCAGCTTCTGATGGGATCTGATGAGTGGAGAACACAGGGTGGTGTAGCTTCAGGCTGCAGAATATATTTCATTCACAGATGTATCATTGATCATTGTACAATACCTACTTGAAACCTGTTAAATATTAATGAATGCTGAATGTATTTTTTAATTATTTAAATGTTTATTAGTCTTTAGAAACCATTAGCCCCCAGTGAGGCTGCCTAGAACACTGTTCACAATTCAATAGCTTGCTTGTTGTAAAGATGGAGGCCAGCTCAGCAACTGTGATTGGATTTTGCAGCCTGTAATAAAGTTTATAATGAGGCATGAGGGACCTTCATGAAGCAAATCTCTGGGAATAGAAAGAGCCTTTAATAAGCAGCTAAGCCTTGCCAGCTTCATAAGTACCACAGAAAGCAGGAGATCTGATATTATTAGCTATGAGCTTGGGCTGGCATTGATTTAGAACCCAGAGATGCATTCAAAATTCAGCTATCGATCTGTGACACTGCAGGACAATCACGTGTCCCAGTGAAAGCATTCCCAAATAGAAGGGTACAGAAGGGGGTGATGTGGAAAATCACTAAATGTGGGTTTCTCTCCTGTTTGATCTGCAGTATCTCTGCTTTATCCCAGCATCTCCTAGCTCTTAGTGCTTTAACCATTTGATTGAACCATTTCCTTGAACCATTTCCTTTAGAACCTAATCTTTAATATGTACATATACACCAACGCCACCTGCTGGAAATGTAATGAATACCAGCATTCTGGAATTACTGCTAAATGCCTGCCAATAGCGCCTTCTGATCCAAAAAAAAAAAAAAATAATTATCTGGGTACCTGAAATGAGGTTAATTTGTTATTACCCACTCCTACATCAGATGTACAATATTCCTTGCCTATCCACTTCACTTTATACATGTAAGTGTAACAGTCTGGCTCTAGTTTGCATTGTTAGCATGCATGTGTTTAATTATTTTAATGTAATTATTCTTGTGCTCTGCTTTGAAACCGGTGTAAAAAATATTAACATGTTGATAATAAAGGGAAATCTTGAATCTAAAATGATAACTAGTCACATTCCCAGGGTAGCTTGGAGACACAGTTTTAATTGTACAATTGTAATTATTTATATGCAGCTCTGTCTTTGTTTTTGCCGCAAGGAGATTTCCCATCCTGCTCTACTGATAACTATTACAAACCACATATGGAACAAAATATGTTCATCAAATCAACTCCCTTTCCCTACAAACTACATGGGGAGCGCCGTCTCTTTAAATTCAAGATGTGCGAAACCCTTGCATAATTCATCCGACACATTCCACATTAGCACTTGCAGAATACTCGTTTTTCAACATGCTTTAATTAAGAAGCGTCTGCAAATAGACCACAGAAAGAAAGAGCAGGTCTGGAGTGTTAATTAAAAGTCGTGTAATTAGAAGCAGTCGTCCTTAAGTTTGATGACACGTTTAAATTGAAGAACAAAGGGCCTATAGATACATATTACATCCATGCATTGGTGATACAGTATACTGGGCTATTGTATTAATCCAGGCCACCCATATACTATAGCATCACAATGCAAAAACACTATAGTTTCCTATAATACATTACACTATGTCCTTCAGTATACTGGGACAGTCTAGTGGTTTTGGAGGGTACTATAGTATTTTTTTTTAAGGCATGTTGTTTAGATGGGCATGGTTTTACACATATTATAGTTTTCCATATTAGACTACAGTAAATGTTGTACTGTACAATTTTTACTATACGGTTATTGCCATTGTTGATTCATTTTAATCACATTTTGTTTTAATTTATTATTATTATTTATTTCTTAGGAGACACCCTTATCCAGGGCGACTTACAATTGTTATAAGATATCACATTATTTTTTACATACAATTACCCATTTATACAGTTTTTACTAGAGCAATCTAGGTAAAGTACCTTGCTCAAGGGTACAACAGCAGTGTCCCCTACCAGGGATTGAACCCACGACCCTCCGGTCAAGAGCCCTAACCACTACACTTTTAGCACGTATTGTTTTTTACTATCAGGCGCCTGCTCACTGTAAATAAACCACGCACTTCTTAGTAAGGGAGATATTCTTTGTAGAAATATGTTTATAATTGGGTTATGTATTTGATTATTGTCCTGAAGCCCGGGAAAAAAACAAGATGAGGGTCTTGCTGTGCTATCCTGACGACTGAGAAAAATAAACCGTATGGTGTTAATTTAATCAGAAGTAACATGATCTACATTTACATCATATCTGCAGTCACGGCTTGGCATCTTATTCAATGATTTATGAAATATGAAATAATGTCCCGCTGCTACCTTTTCGTTCATGATGACAGAAAATAAATGTGTATAAGTCCCGCCTCTCCTTGCCGTTCCGTACAATGTGGTCGTGTTCCAGGCGCATGCGCAAACAGCTTCTGTCGTGCCGTACTGTCATGAGTGGAGCTGCTGCAATTTGAAACGCAGGTCCGACGTGAGCTGACTGGAATGGGGTTTACGTCTCTCTAGATAGAAAAGGCTCTGGAATTGTTATGATTTTGGGACGTTTGGTAAAAATCAGTTACAGCAAAAAACACATCGCAGGTGCGCTTCTCCTTTCATTTATTTATGTTTTCTAACAAATTACTTGCGCAATGTAAAATGATTAAGAAGCGAGCACGCTTTTGGTAAACACTCGTAGGTAGGCCTGGCTTCGTGCATGGCATGCTAGTAACACAAACAGGAGAAATGAAGTGCTTGCAATCAGGGGTATTTAATATTTCTGTTTAAACAAAAAGCCGCGCGGTACTTCTAGTGAAGCAGTGAATTAATAAAGTTATTAACACCTTGGCTTCAAACAAGTTTAGGCACGTCCATTAACAAATGCACGGTCACGTTTATTCGAAATAAAGCAGCGTGGATTTAGTTAACGCGCCTGCAGCACAAGTTTCGTCCGTGAAGTATTACACAAATGAATTGCATTAAGAAGACGTAACAAGACGTTTGTGTTACTGTTGTATGGTTAGTATGAGAATGAAAGGGAAAAAGCAACTGATGGCAGATCACGTGCATCACCTCCCTCTGTTGCAGGTTGTAGAATTAGGATATCTGTGTAGCTTGTTCTCCTAAAAAATATATTTTTTTTAAAACTTGTACAAATTGAACCTTAATAGTTATGAATGCATTTTCTATGGTCAACAACACCATCAAGAATTCCCTAATTCTCAATAATAGATCCCCATTACTTTTTATTTTAAACAAAACATATATTTGTTTTATATTATGTATGTTTTACTGCTTCTGCTTTTAAACGATGTATTGTACCGAGTCCAGATATATTGTATAATACAGACTGCAGGGATGGAAATAAGACTCCTATTGCACAGCAGTGTCACCCAGTCTGGATTTTAACAGGAGCTTCATTAGACACAGTGTATAGGTAATAATCTCAGTTGTGATTCTGTGCTGTTTACATTTCCAATAGTCTTCAGCTTCAAACTATTAAGACTGCTTGCATTTGTATTAACTTGTTATGCTTTATATTTGTGTTGATTGCTTATCCTCTCCCCTGCAGAATGGCCCTGAATAAATCAATGCACCCGAGAAACCGATACAAAGACAAAGCCCCAGATTTTGCGTATCTGGCTTCCAAGTACCCTGAGTTCAAGCAGCATGTTCACACCAACTTGACAGGCCGAGTCGGGTGAGTGAGTGCGAGAGAGAGAGATGAAGGGGGGGCTCGGGCTCTTCTGCCATGCTGTCTGTTTTTGTTACCCTTATCCTTCTGTATAAAGAATGCTGATGAAAGAATTGCAATCTGGCAAATACGATTCTCTGTGTAATGGATGATCACACCTTCAAATTCATAGCTGAAATGGAGTTTTCAGAAAAAAAAGATGAATTTTAGTTAGACATAACAAACCAGTGCATTAGGGAGTCTTTTACTCCGAACCTTGGACATTAAACCTGCATCTTATGCATCAGATCGTTTTTAGGAGGGAAGTAGTGAAACACAGCATGTGCTGTCAAATCAGTAATTACATGGAGCTGCTTCGCTACACAAACATCAGGTGTTATTTGCTGACTGATATTCCACCCTGCAGTACACAGCTGGGGCGGGTTATCTAATGGCATTGGTATTGAAATGATTTCCTGTCATTGGAATATGCTTCATCTCACCCGGGTTCCTGCCAGATCAATAGTCTGTACAGCGAATCCATCGACACTGTGGTGTGCTGCACTGACACGCCCCTGGAACCAAAAAATAAATAATTCTGTTGAGCGCGATTACGAGTAAGAGCAGTTCAACTGAAATATTTGGTTATTTGTTTATTTAGCAGACACCTTATGCAAGCCGACTTTAAAGGAATTGCAAAAAGTGTTAATACGGTTCCCTTTAAGAGAAATCAAGACACAGCAAGTAGAATTATGATTGAGAGCAGTAGTAGAATACAGCAAAGTGTGGATCAGCTCAGTGCAAGTACAAGACCACTCCAGCACATGGCTACATACTGAATGAGAAAAGAAAATGTGTGAACGTCTTGAGTTGTATTTAACACACAGGACGTCCTGCAAGTCCAGTACTGTAAGCAAAATAACAAATACCATTGACTGTCAGCAATGCAAATGAGAATGATCTGAATTTATTCCTCTTTCTGTAAAGAAGTGTCCCACCTTAAAGAATAGAGACACAACCACTGTTACAGTCACGGCAATGATGCCTGCTT
Organism: Acipenser ruthenus; assembly: GCF_902713425.1. NCBI lineage: Eukaryota > Metazoa > Chordata > Actinopteri > Acipenseriformes > Acipenseridae > Acipenser > Acipenser ruthenus. The sequence continues at coordinate 3,758,828 of NC_081214.1, forward strand.
TATGTGTAACACACGTACTGTCACTGAGACTGAGCAGCTGCACGGGATGTTTCTAAATCTGTACCGTTGTTTTAGAAAATCTGCTGCTCTCTGCTTTTAAGAACTAACCAAAGAACAAGAAGATCTTCTGCACAAGACTGACCAGTGATAATACTGCTATACATGCCAACAATCACCCTTTTTAACTATCCTTTTAAGCTTAAGGATATTATATTATATACAGCTCACAAGTTTGAAAGGAGATATTGTTGTTTCTGTGCTCCAGATGGGTCTTGAGCACCAAGCAATGTTCTGTTTTTGTTGTGTGTTGTTTAGTTACCCTCAAAAAAAAAAAAAAATTGCACATTCAAAGATAGCAACTCTTGCAAGGGATGGGGGCTGTTTATGATTATAACAGAACATGCTGGGTGTGGGGGGGTCTGGAAACTGAACAAATTATCAAGGGGGGGGGGTTTGTGAGATTTAATGCAGGCATTTGAAATGTCTTCGGGGTGTGTGGTGACCCCTGCTTCACTCCTGGGCAGGCTCTGCTTTACCCAACACAGCCACTCTTGCATAAGGACTGCACCAGACTGCTCTCTGCATGAGGATTGCTAGTTAGTTCTTTATCTGGCTTGTCTGTCTTGGCCCATGAAGAAATACTGTAGTTCCGTAGTCCCTGTATTGTTATACAAACGAGCTTCTGTTTTCATGTACAATACCATGCAACGTGTAGCGTACAAACATCTCTGATTCAGGGAACTAAACCAGTAGGTTGCACTTTAGGCTCGGAAGTAAAGGTATTTTCTCAGAAAGAGGCATGGTGCGTGTTACTGGTGTTTTCTGCTGCAGTTTATTCTGTGTTCAAAGGGCAAGGATCTATCAGAGAGGAATTTTGTCTAAACCTGAATGTTGCTTCACTTTTCCTGCTTCCATTTGTTAATGCCAGCACCATCCTTGTCATTCATCTTTTAATTTGTATTGCATCTCATAACCCTGAACAGCATACTGAAGACTGATGCAGTATGAAGATGATGCTCACATTAGACAACGGATGCAAAGCTGGAAAAACTAAAGTCATCAATCCACAATGAATTAATAAAAGGGTGGCAATGGAGAAGCCCATGCCTGTGATTATACCCGGATTGTAATCCCAGTGAATCTGAAAAATCTCCCATGGGAAATATTTCATTTTTGGCCGCCGACTCTCTTATCGAGCATTGTCCTTCGCTGCTTCTATGAAAACATCATGAGTGATCCATTCGACCTGTTACATTGTGAGCTGCTGGAGAATGGTCCTCTACTCAGCTGTAAGATTTCATTTCTTATAAAAACTAATAACCCAGTCTTTACCATTTAAAGGGGCAACATAAGCAACGGTTTGCATAATGATAAGGAACAAAGGCTAATGAAACAATAAGAGCTTGTACAATTTAACTGGATCACCCACACGTGTGTAGTGTGTTATTAGGCGTTGCGTGACACTTAAGGTTATAACATACCACTTAACAAAATTAAATAGTTTTAAAACCAGTTTTTAATTGGTTTGATTATGGTTTGCACATAGGCTCTAAACAGCTTATTAAGCAGAAACAAAGGTTTTATCATTCCTCCTAGGTCACAGCTGCACCAGGCCAGGACAATACATTGGCAAGCCTTTCAAAATCCTTATACAGCACAGGTTCCTCTAGATTAACATGCCATTCAGCAAGAATCTGCAAGGCAAAAGATAAGGAGGAGGATGCTTAGAAGTGATGCACGACTTGTCTGTTGGGTAAGACTTTGCGCAGCTGGGAGTTTTCAATTGGATAAGGGGACTCTGAAAATAATTGAAAACTTCAGTGTGTTAATGTATTATTCATTGGGTTTGTTTTTCATCACCCGAAACTTAGTAGCTGGGATGAAAAAGTGTGGGGGAAAAATCCTGAAATGAATAACAGGTTCTGGGGAGTAATATAATTTACCGACCACCCCACCTACTTTGCATTAATATAGATGGAGTAGGTGGGTCTGGCAGAGTCACATGGTCACATCATGTGAATGGAACGAGGAAGGAGATTTGGTCCTGGCGTGTAGGGTTCTCTCGACAAGCTCTGAGCAACTCAGTATTGGTGCAACTTTTTAAACAGAACTCTGCCCTACTGCATAACATCAGGCAGACATATAGGGATTGAGGTGGATGAGCATGTGAGATTAACAGTGCAGTGCAGGTGCCAGGTACAGTACAGTGCTGTGTATGCAGGCAATTTGCTAATAAAGCCTCCTGTCTCTCTGAGCTGCCAGGGCTTCACGGCACAGCGCTGATCGATGGTGACCTTGGGGAATGAGCCGCTCCTCCTGTGCTGAATCAAACACATGCTGACCTAGCAAGGAGCCCCTCTCCGCTGGGTGCTGGAGTCTCCAAAATACTGCTGCTAATTAAAGTGAAAAAGCTCCTCTGTTTCTGTGTCGCGGCTTGCAGGAACGTGGACACTCACGGTTGTTATAATGAATGGGGTTTGAACTGGAAACCTGTAGGGAGAAGCATTGGGTTGTTTAATACGGTGGGAGACAGGTTCTCTTATGTTGTTTGATCTCTGATCTGCAGTAAACTGGGTTCCTGTTTCAGGCCTTGCATGTGACAGTCTAGCAACACAGTCTTAGTTTGAAGGGGGAGAAGTGCTGTGAGCACAAAGGACATAAGAAGCTTGGGTAGTGCAGGGGGATTTTTTTTTTAAATCGAGAGGTTCTATGTGCACCAATGTGCTTTTGCACATCTGGCTACTCCTTTCCTGAACCGTGCTTTCAAACATGAAGATCACATGTCGTGTGAATGCATATCTTAAACCTGGTTTTACTGCAAATACTGGTCATTGATTACAAAACAAGGTCAAGCATCCAAGCTAATGGGGGTAAGCAGTCTGCTTAGCTGATTTTCTGGATAATTGAGCCACACCTTTTAAAGCTACACAGGCACAATGCAAGACTGCAAACTACTGCAAGCACCTAGCTGTGATCTCTAAAAGCACAATGCTGCCAGGAATGAACCTTTTGCCGGCTGCAAAACCCAAATGATCTTCAAACACAAGGGGCAGAGGGGAGCGATTAATATTGAATGTTTCCTGCCTCGTTCAGATTTTGTTTGATCGTGAGGTTTCATAACAGGAACTATAGTTACAGCTCACTAGTCTGCTCCTCCCCATAGCTACCAATTACAGTTGTAGAAGGGATTCTATTTTAGGAAGCTGGCATCAGCAAGACTTTATTTTTTTTTTTTCTCTTCCGAGTCCTTGGAGCTGAAAGTTGATCATTAGTTCCAGTGAGCTTCTTTCTGCATCGTTTGAGACAGAATTACTGCCGGAGCCCGAAGGCGAGCCTGTGTCCTGGGCCCACTGCTGCAGGGATGGCTGGGTCTACCCTCCTGTCCACACAACACACTGTGTTTCATCAATACAGACAAAGAGTAAAAACGCTGTCAGAAAACATACCTGGATCCTTCATTTGTCTTGTTTTCTGCTTGTGATTAAGAACTGTATTCTCTCATTTTGGGTAACTGTAACTCTCTAGTGTCTTCTAGTTGTTGCTGAGTTCTTGTAGATTAAGACTATACAATTTACAGATGACTGTAGGCTGTTCTGCCCATCTAAGCGCGGTTCCTAGTAGCCAGTTGATCTCAGGCATTGAGAAAGGCTTTTGTCATAGAACTTACAAAGTTACTTCCAGCATTTTGTAGGTATAATGAAAGTGCACGTGACTTGGGTGATCTAAGAACTGCACTTTACATTCATGTTGATGCAGATCTTGATCGGTGTATTTCTCCTATGTATTTGATCAATGTAGAAGTGCTTATCACTTAGGTAAAGTGATCTAGTTTGAACGTCGTACCTGGAAGAAGCCCTGCCTGATTAGAGGTGTAACATTACAGTGTTTAATATGGCATAGCTTTATACACCTCATCCCGTCTGTCACCTGGACACTACAGAAGTGCTAAAATTAAAACAGAAATATGAAACACTGCAGGGAAACCGTTCGCATGTGGTTTGTGAACTGTGATGTTACGCATGTGTGTCTCAATTCAAAACGCATTAGGAACCCAGTGGGACGTGTAATCACATTCTGGGGTTTGGGAATGTGTCAAAGTGTGTGTGTGTGTGTGTAGGGGGGGTGTTTAATCCAGCAGCAGGTGTGAGTTACAACACACAATTAACATCCGTCAGACTACATTTCCAAAACAATCTCCATCACTTGGAACCACAGATGGGTCTGATTTGGCGTCCCTGGGGATTAACCCCTTCACGGCTGCAGTCTCAATTGCATATCACTGTCCTTCACTTTCATCCACCGAACGCAACCCCATCTCTAAGTGACGGGAGCGCAAAATAAAAAAAAAAGGTAAATCATCGTGCATTCATGAATCGCTTTTTGACTTTGCAGGATTCATAATTCAGAAAGTTCTGACGGGTCGCTGTGTGCGTGATTTAAAGAATGTTTTTTTTTACATGGTGGTGTGACTGCTAAAGTGACATCTCTGCTTTTACTGTCAGCCTTGCTTGTTACAATTTCATTTGAATTCAGCAGAACCCCAACCCTGCATCAACTTCAAAATGAATGCATAAAATTAGATGAGAGACGGAAGAGAAGTGAACCATACTAATACTAACGGGACAGGGAGTTCAGATCACAAGCCAGTCAGTTTGGAAGTCTTAACCCGAAGTGAGTGGACAGTAATCCAAATCACACAGTGATGTCAGGATTGCTGCATAGGGCTGCCATGTCTTTGAGTGCATGAAGGAGTGGTTTGGCAGAGCTTTGTGTGTGTAGACTGCCTGCCCATTGCACTAGGTGGTGTCCTCTCACACTGACACAGGGTCAGTGGTTTCAACTGCGGGAATTGCAGTAGCGGCAGACAGTAAATATCTATTACTGTATGTATGTGGTGTGCTCAGAGGGTCCTGCCCTTACATTCGTGTCCCTGCAGGCACTGTCCAGCCCAAAGCCTACCAAGATAAGTTGCTTTTTATGGCTTTTTGAATATGTGCAGAATTTGAAATCCTGAAAGGTTTGGGGGTTCTTTAATTCTGGATCTGGTTGATTATTTTTATCTTCATACTGCTATAACAGGTCATCGTGATATTATCAATAATTTGTTTAGTCTTGTACTGAAAAAAAAAAAAAGTATCATCCTACCATACTGCTCCAAGCAAGAAACACGTCCTAATGCTATGACAGCACTGTGTTATATACATCAGTGTAGCCTTTTATTACAAGGACCTGAAATTACCCTTTTTAAACACATTGTGGATTTGAAGCCACACTGAACACAGGCTAGAATTCTGTATTGATTTGCTCTAAAATAAAGCAGTGTCGTATGAGGTGAACCCCTGGTAGAGAAATCTGAGTCCTATTGAAAAGAATAATTAATGAGACCTGTTAGATTTTACAGCACAAAAACAACTGTGGGGGGAGCAGCAAGTCAACGTTCAATAAGGAATGTTCTCTTCTGCTCCTCCAAGTTACCCCATGCCATGCTGTAATCAATAGCGCATGGGGTAACACTTCAGCTCTTCCTTGATGGAGGGTCACCCATCCAACCACTGATCACTCCTGCTTGACTTCTGAGGTTTCATCGGACCGCAGCCCACAGCGGGGTGTTTACAGGTACTGTCTTTTCTGTGTTGTGGCCTGCACAGGGAGGAAAGAAATGAGGGCCGCATATAAAAACATGATCCTGACGCCTCTCAGTGCTGACGCTCAGGGCAGACGTGAGCCAAGCAGCGCTGCAGGGAGACTGACGGCGTCCGAGCCTTGAGTTACTCTTGTTCTCGAGCAGCGTCTGAAAGCTGCATTGTCGTATCTGTAGATTTGAAACTGGTTTCCATGGAAACCGTGCATAGTGCCCTTGTCTGAGCTTCCGTTGCAGTGGAAGGCAGGCATGATGTAAGCCTGTGTGTGTGGGGAGGGCGGGAGGGAGGGTAGCAAGGTTCTTTACAAAAGGTGGTGTCAACCGTACAGTACCAGTTGAGTCTAAAAAGAGGGTATGTCATGTCTCATTCAGCCTTGTCGATTTAATTCATGAAGTGAGCTGGCTGTCTTCCATTCCCCAGTTTGAATTTCAAGGACCCAGAGGCAGTGAGGGCCCTGACCTGCACTCTTCTCAAGGAGGATTTCGGGCTGACCATTGAGATCCCCCTGGAGAGGCTGATCCCCACCGTCCCGCTGCGGCTCAACTACATCCACTGGGTAGAGGACCTGATCGAGGGGGGCGGCCAGCGGTGGGGCATCGATATCGGTGAGACCTGCAGCTCCATCGGACCCTCCAGCAACAAACAGCATTTATGTGACGTACAAATCCCAATAGAAACAAAGCACAACATATTATGCAAAAGTATTTGTTAAATCACATAATCCTGGTGGGAGTACTGTATACATTAACACGTGATGCAGACACCTTGTCAAAACTTTTTTTTTTTTCCATTGAATATGTTTCTTTTTTAGTAGCGTTAGCTCCATCCTGTCTGCTGCCAGCCCCTTTTAGTCAAAAATAAATTAAGAATTAAATTAAACACCACAAAAGTAATAGGAAATCCTGTTGTAAATTCCTTTGTATTGTGTCATTATTTATTTATTTTTTTTATAGATTTTATTTTTTTAAACCCGTATGTTGCACCCTGGAGTAAACCCCTTTTGATAAATATGTTTGGTCCAGACATCAGGTCATAAAACCCGAGTTAAATTACAGCCTAGTTTATTCTCATTATCCCTGTCTGGATTTCTGGGCTACAACCTACCATGCGCTCATTGTATGCGTTTAACCTGGTCGAATATTCTTCTCGATTTCCTGTAACGCGCTGCATGAATTACAGATAAAATGTATTTTATTGTATTGTAAATTTAACAAGAGAAATCTCATCAACCAGGCATTGTATCTCTGGGATCTGTTTCAAGCGCAGTGTAAAGCAAAGTGGCAGTGCGGATAGCTCAGCTGTGTGCTCCCAATTATCAGGTCAGCCACCGTTGGGAATAACGCACTTGGTAAACTGGGGGAGTGCAAAGGGACCAGGCCCTGGCCTCTGCCGGCTCTTGTCAGGCTGTTATTGATGGCTGGCCCTGGACCATTGTTGGAGCTGTCAGACCCACGTACGCAAGGATTGATGGATGTCTGATGGACAGCCTTGCTGTTGAACCCTGTTGACCCACAGGGGGGTTCTGTAACCCTCCCAGCATGGCAGCCACCAAAACCGATCCTAATCTACTGTGTGACTTTAAAAGAGACTATCCTGTTCGTTATATATTCTGGTTAAATATGAAGAGATAGAGGAAGCTGGGTTTTAAAATATATATTGACCTCATCTGAAAAAAAAACACATACATGTATGTATGTATGTATGTATGTATGTATGACATGATTCAATCCCAAAAAGAGACTGCTAATACAAAGGTGTGGCTGTTGTTTCAGGTAGTTTTGTAATGCCAACTAATGTCCGTTGAGGAAGCTGAGACCTATTCATTTGTGAACAAGCCAGATTCGAACCCAAGCCACTGCCTTAAGCCCGTATGTAAACACCATGTGTTGGGTGCCCCCAGTTCCCACTTGTCTGTGTGTTTACAGGGACCGGCGCTTCTTGTATCTACCCCTTGCTTGGAGCCTCCATGAACGGCTGGTTCTTCCTGGCTACCGAGGTGGATGACATGTGTTACAACTACGCCAAGAAGAACGTGGAGCAGAACAACCTCTCTGAGCTCATCAAGGGTGAGGAAAGAAGGGACCCCGAGGCTTTGCTGCTGACCAGCCCCTGCCTGGCTGTCTCTTTTAGTCTTGGTTTTTGTTTCTGGTCTTGTCATGCTACAAACACAAAGGAAATGAGCATGCTGTGAAGTTTGCTTAATAACCCTGACCGACCCCTAAATTGTTTCAGTGTCTCCGTCTGGCCCCTAAAATGTTTAAAGCAGTTTGAGAATGTGATCCCAGCGCCAGCCGTTAAGTCTGCCATTGACAAGGACAGTAAATGCATTGGATACTGTGGTCGTGGCTGTGGTGTTTTTGTAGCCTCATGGTAAAATATGTATTGTATAAAATAGTCCTGACTGCTGGAGTAATGGCAGTGTTGCCTGCGTGACGGCTCGCCTCCCTCTCTATCAGTGGTGAAGGTCCCACAGAAGACTCTCCTGATGGATGCCTTGAAAGAGGAGTCAGGGATCGTCTACGACTTCTGTATGTGCAACCCTCCCTTCTTCGCTAACCAGCTGGAGGCTAAGGTACAGTGTTTCATGCCTGCTGTATGTATGTGTATATGTATAAAGCTCCAGAGCCCTCTTGTGATCAGTTGTGTATTGCCAAATAAACTAATGTTATTGAGTCATTTAGCAGACGCTTTTATCTAAAGCGACTTACAGAGTCTAGGGGGTGAACTATGCATCACAACTGCTGCTGCAGAGACACTTACATTAAGACGTTGTTTGTTTTACATCTCATCCGAAGGACAGAGCACAAGGAGGTTAAGTGACTTGCTCAGGGTAACACACACAGTGAGTCAGTGGCTGAGCCGGGTTTAAACCAGGAACCTCTTTAACCATTGGTCCACCGAAAAGTGTCAGATCACCCCTGACTAACTACTATAAAAACATGTTGTCTGATCTAGTCTGTCTTCCATATATCTAACCGGAAGCTGGAACCTGCAGCAGCACTTCTGTGATAAAGGGATAATCTGGATACACTGCAACTCCCACAGGACCTCTTTGTCCTTGCCAAAAAAAAAAAAAAAAAAAGGTTCACCTTCGCTACGTTTGAGCGGCAGTGAAATGATTATTGCGTGTGCTGCACTGCTGTATTAATTTGACGTGAGATGGACAGCTCCAGGTCATGCACCCTGTGCCGTCACATTACTCCCCCACCAAAGCGCAAAACTTGCCTGTGGTGAGCTCTCTATGCCGTCCTAGTTCTTTCTATTGAAGATACAGGCTTGACCTAGCTGATGAAATATGGGATAGATATGTAAATGTGACTGATTATTTGAATTTGGGATTTTCCGAAGCTCAAAGTAGAATGATCCCTAGGTCTAAGGCTCTCCCTCCCTCTCTCCCTCTCCTCTGCAGGGTGTGAACTCCCGGAGCGCGCGGCGCCCCCCTCCCAGCTCCGTGAACACTGGGGGTGTGACGGAGATCATGGCCGAGGGGGGGGAGCTGGAGTTTGTGAAGAGGATCATCCACGACAGCCTACAGCTCCAGAGGAGGCTACGGTGAGAGGGGAGGAGGGCTGAGGGTGGGGATTGATGATTCGGGAGGATAATCCATTACCGTCTGCCACAGCACAGGAGGCTTTGGTAAAATGGGGAGGGGTACGTATTTACTTGTCTGTTCATTTGTTCAGAAAAGAACATGTTAAGGTTGGAATATTTTTTACACAGTGCAGCCTGGAAGCTTGCACAGAGTAAAAAAAAAATAGACTGGAAGAAACTAAAGTGTTGGTGAGCGATGGATGACCCTGTGCACTCTTTAAAAAAATCATTCACACCTCTAGGAATCTGGGTTGGGACTCATGTGTCTAATGGGCTTGGTGGAACCTTAGTTCACAAAACCAGCATGACTGAAATCCCCCAGGGCTGAGTAGCATGGAGGAGGAGGAGGAGGAGGAGGGGGTAACAGACCTCTATGTCATGTAACCAAGAACCTGTCTACTTGAGGACATTGTTACAAAGAGGCAGCGGAACCAGAACTCCTCCGGAATTCGGGTTAAATTCCAATATAGTTTAAAAAAAAAAAAAAAAAAAAAAAATCTCCAACCCTTTTTTTTTAATTGTATTTATTTTTTTATTCCAGGTGAGGCTAACTAAAAAGCATTAAATATAATAAAAAATGGACAAATATATTAATAAATAACAATCATCTTCCAGTCACTGGTGCAGATGGTTGTCTTTTTTGTCTCTTCGTACCCCCTCCCGATCCATCGTTCCAAGTTTGTTTAATTAATTGACAGACAGGCTAAACAATTGCCATTCCCAGATCCGGAGCACCCCGACGGGAGCAGATGCAAGTTGACTGCTGTGTGCCCCCCTCTGCCAAGAGCTGACAGGGGCTCAATGGAGTGAGACCGAGACGCTGTAGTTAGCATGACAGGGGGGTGGGCTGTGTGATTAGAGATGATTGCCATCGACACACCTGGGCTTCCTGCAGTGGGGAGGGTGGGGGTCTGGCTTGGCTGTCTCCTCCTCACTGCCCACTTGTATTATAGAGACACCTGCTGTTTAAAAATGCTTTCCAGACAGATCTACAGACGGGAAGCAGCCGCTGTACCCTATTTAATTAAAGAAATGCATAAATAAATACGCCGTCTTCAGTGTGCGTGTGCACAAGTATCCCAGGCCCGCGTAGATTGACAGATCCCCAGAGAGCCTCAATTGTTTCCACTCTTTAATTATAGGTAATTCATTTTGGAAGGGAGGAGGGAGGGGGGAGTGAAGCTGTAATGTATGATCTTGTATTTTGCCAAAACGTGCGAGAGAACGCCAGTTGCAAATCAAAGCTCTGCTCGACTCGAACTCAAAAGACTGCACGTCAGGGTTGTTACCAATGCTAGCCTCTGGAGAAATCTTCTTTTTAATATGCTGTTTCCCTATTGCTGCAAAAAATTAGCTAACAGCATATTCCTGCCCAGAGGGTTTCAGAGTTGACTTGTCCTTCTTGCGTGTACGATTGGGCTTGTTTCTGTTTGTTGTTGCCAGCGCTGGTTGATCTCTGTCCCCCGGTATCATGTAGCTCCCTACCTCGCCACGGACACGCTTCGGAGAAAACACATTTGATACCACAGTAGTTGGGGCAGATGTGAGGACTAATTCAGTTCAACAGTATATTGTTGCATTGTCCAGCATATCCATTTGCATTTGTTGGAACTTTCATTTGAAATCATAAACTGTTTTTCATTACTAAAAATGGATTCAGGGACTGAGGACTGTGTCACTTTCTACCCATGTGTCATACGTTCAGAGAGGACCTGAATCCCCAGCCCTGTCTGTCCTTCTCTCCCTAGAAAGAACAGCTTGCTGAATCTAATTCCATCGCAGAGCTGGGAGATCAGATTCCTGGGAACAGTGCAGTTGCAATCTGCCATTGTTTGGGGAGAGCTCTGTGTTTCTGTTGTGTGGGGGAGTACAGCCTACCCTTTTATAACTGTGTTTAGTGAAGCGCGTTTTCTTAGTGATAAGATCTCAGAACAGTAAGTTACATTATAGAGGACCTTAATATGCTCAACAACACATAGTTAACTCCCCATACATAAAAAAATAAAGAAATATGGATCATGTCAAGAGAATAGCTTTGCTGCTGTTTATCCAATCATATACAAACACTAGCTTTCAAGACCTCAAAAGTCTTCAGGTGTAAGTGGAATAAGAAACAGGCGCTTTACATACATGCAATAACACCTGCCTCTTTACATTTTATTATTAGTATTATTTGTTTATTTAGCAGGCGTCTTTATCCAAGGCAACTTAGAGAGACTAGGGTGTGTGAACTATGCATCAGCTGCAGAGTCACGTTGTCTCACCCGAAAGACGGAGCACAAGGAGGTTAAGTAACTTGCTCAGGGTCACTCAGTGAGTCAGCTGGGGATTTGAACCCAGGACCTCCTGGTTACAAGCCCTTTGCTTTAACCACCGGACCACACAGCCACTTGCACTGGAAAAATAAGACTTTTGAAAGCTAGTGTTTGTACATTGCACTTAATCTAATAAACACATTACAGCCCTCCCCCTTTTTTATAACGCAATCATCAGGAGCCATTGTTACAAGACCCTGCTGTTTGTGTTCTGCTTTATAATAAGAACACAAGGGCTAGTGGAATGGGAGCAAGACCATGACGCTTTCTAAGTGGTTCTGCGGTCTGGCTTCTTCATGATGCTCTTTTGGTTTTGATTTACAGGTGGTATAGTTGCATGCTGGGAAAGAAGTGCAGCTTGGCACCCCTGAAGGAGGAACTGCGTAAACACGGGGTAAGCGTATGAATTCAGGTGTTGATCATGAGACAACGGCAGCCGCAGAAAGAATTCAAACATGTACAGAATCATTTTGTTTTTCACAGTAGTAAATGCACACGCCCACACACACTTTGCTCATACCAGTCTATCTATCTTTTTTTTTTTTTTTTTATGGCTGTCAGGTTTGTGATCTGTGATTTGCCGGAGTTTGTAACGCATATAATTATCCAGGGAATGCTCTTTTTCATCAATCAGTCCCCCTCACAGAAGCCCATCATGTCACGCGTGGCACTCTTAATTCCCATTAGAGATGGTGGATATCTTTGTCACTTCTAATCAACATGATCCAAGCGCTGGCAAAGTTCCTACCTCATTTTTAATGTGTGTGTGTTATATGGAAATACAATTAAAATGCTAATAGTACAACTGCCTGTGATATTAATTGTTCGAGCTGTTTAATACCTTCGGTAAGGGCAGGCCAACACGGTTTCTCAAGAGCCAACAACAGGAAAAGAAAGACTCTGTTGTGTTTGTACACAGAACAGTACCCATCTGTGTGGCTGTCAATGCCCTGGCGCAGTACACGTTTCAAAATGTATAAAGGACTTGGTTAGTGTTGAGCCAGGACTGTGTAACCCTGCTCTTTGTTCATAAGTAACCACTGCTGATTCTGCTTACAGGTTCCCAAAGTTACCCACACAGAGTTCTGCCAGGGCCGCACCATGCGCTGGGCTCTGGCCTGGAGCTTCTATGAGGATGTCACTGTCCCGGTAAGTTACCTTCTAAGGGAATGAGTAATGGAAAAGACCTTGAACCACTGCCTCCCAGTCCCTCTGCTCTAACCGCTAGGCTACACAGCTTCCAAGTCTCCCTGGTCTAACCACTAGACACAGCCTCCCAGTCCTTCTGCTCTAACCGCTAGGCCGCACTGCCACCCAGTCCCTATGCTGTAACCACTAGGCTGCATTGCCTCCTGTACTCCCCACGCGAATGGAAGGAGGTCACGCAGTGTGGAATACAGTGAAACGAGGGCACTGCAGAGCAGCCTGGGAAATCAAATAAGGGCACTCGCTGGTGCCACGTGGGCTTTTTCGGCAGAAAGGAGTTTGCAGATATAATTACTGTTCTAAATGGAAACGATGCGAGGGACTTGTTAAATACTAAATTACGAATTTGGCTGAAGTAACACCATCTGTTTGCATGACACAGCGAGTCAGCGAGGGAGGGAGAAAAATGAAATTAGAATAGCAGAACGTGTTCTGGATAAGCAAATGAAATAACTTTGAATTAGTCTGGCGTGCGCAGAACACAGACCACGTGCGCACTGGAAAGCAATGCAGACTGAGAATGTACAGTATACTGGAATTCGGATCTGGGTGGAGCGTTCGCCTAACCCAGCCCCTCAGATCTGCTAACGGATGCATGGCAGTGCAGTGCAGACTGAAGCCGTATTGGCAGGTTTGTAGCTTAATGGAGACGGTAAGAGATTCAGATGCAGTTTGATTCGGACGCAGTGCCTTGTCATTAGAGAGAAGTAGCTCCATGACTGGCGAGTACAAAGAAATGTGTTGGGAAGCAAAAGACTGAGTAAGAGTTTCAAGAAGAGGGTGCAAAAAAGGTGATGTTTTTGATCTGCTTGTGTGGAACAAGTGTCTGTTTCAATTGCTTTTAATAATTAACTTGGTACAATACTAGCACTTTTGTTTTGCCAATATGAACCCTGTAATTTGTTTAACGCATGTGATTCAAGACGCTCTGTAGAAAACGGTTTACAAGCCAGCATTCTCACACAGAATACATTGTGGTGCTGTCTTGTTTGGTACAAAGACGTCTAGTTACATAAATACCAGCAACAGCTTTTGGATACAAAAATACATGTGCATCGGGGTCATATTTGCCCAAATGTAATTTAAATTTATTTTGGCTCATTTTGTCTCTCTTTACAGACGCCCAACCGATGGTGCCATTATTTTGTGGTTTTTAGCGTGTATTTGTAACATTTATTAATGTACTTTTATAGGGGGGTGGGATTTGACATGACGCTGTCTCTCATAGATCTTTCTATTGTAGTTAATGATAGTGCTGCTAATGCTGATTCTATATAAATGTATGATGGGCGCTGTATCTTGATCTATCAGATCTACTTCCTCATCCAAGTTGGATAACACACCCCCATGGGCTTTGATTAGGGCACCCGGCTGCGATACATCATTTTTTTCCTTGATGGGGATAAAGGCCTTGGATTAAAGCGTCTGCCAAATATAATAATAATAATAATAATAATAATAATAATAATAATAATAATAATGTATGTTGCTAACCTAGCTTGCTTCTAAATTAGATTTACACAGAACTTGCGTATGCCAAAAACCTGAAAACGAGCGCAGGGACAAAAGACACATGAAATACAACATCGACCGAACAACAGTACCGTATAGCATTGTCTTAAACTAAAATGAATCGTCAGTCTTCTGCATCTCTGACATGCTGTTAATAATGCATCCCTAGCCGTTCCGTTAGACTCACTTAACCTGGTTCAGGGGAACTGGTGCGCTTCCTGATTCGCGGTATCCTGGCAACAGTTGCCGAGGCGCTGTGGTGTGCAGATGAGCCGTCCCCCGGGGGGGGTAGCTGTGCTCACCTCACACATACCCCCCCTTCCTCCTTCCCTGCTCAATCAACTGCTGGAGAGAATACAAGGAGGAAAGCCACTTGGGCAGAAAGATTGCCCTACATTTGTTTGCCTTCGTTTCTGAGACCTTGAAGAAAGTCCTGAGCCTGGCTGCTCTGTGCTGTACTGCAAGTCCTGAGGCAGAGAGCTGCTGCATGATTCGTTTGTTTCAAGGTTAACCCCTTCAGGAAAGGGTTCAGCCACAGAGGAACCATAACGTATTCATGGAGCTCCTGGACATGCATTATGACATAGAATGCAATGGCCAGCAGGGATCCGCAAACACACATAGACTTTCTTCTCGGCTAATAATATCATGATACTGGCTTGAAGAGATCTGAGCTTGAATTGAAACAGACAGTGGTTTTATGTTATGAGCAAAAGATGTCTTGAGAGTTGCACCGTTCTCTTTTATTGTAATGGGATTTTATAACATAGTACTCGGGCTGTTTTTTAATTTTTTTATTATTATAAATTATATGTGAAATCAACTCACCAAGGATCTGTCAAAATTCCAGTACATGTTATCTGTTAGATGTTATCCTGTACATAAAACATACAGCATAGTTATAAAGTAACAAAGTTTGTTTTATGTTTGACTGTAGTTAATGGTACAATCTTAATAAGGTCCCTCCCTGTACACAACATGTAAACTAATACGGCTAATTTCACAGCCCCCAATTAGAACTAATCTCAGACTACTCAGCGTTAATTTAGGTAGGGTAATCCAACATTGGCACTAATCCGGGTCTGTGAAACTAGCCGTAGCGTCCTGGGTTATTCTGATTTCCAGAGTGATCTCAGTGTTTCTGCACAGTTCTGATGAGCCCAGTTTTCCAGCCTGTTCCTCCCAGTGGCAGTGTGCAGCCGGGCTGGCCTGTATGGATCTCTGCTCAGCAGCAGGGCGCTAAACCGGCTCCTAATCAGGTTAAGCAGATCACGCTCTCCGAGGCAGATCCCTGCTTGAGGAACGCTTGACACCGCCTGGGCCCCCAGACACAAAGAGCTCCCATGATTAGCATGTGAGGAAATCAAATCCAGCGTTGTCTTCAATGCAGTGAGAGAGAGGAAACAAGAAGCTGGGAGTTTGTACCAGCACCAAGGGGTACAGGCAGACAGGTTAGCCCAGCGGTTACAGTGCTGGGCTGCAGTGTAGGTAGATGTTTAAATTTTGCATTGGGATGTTGGTTGGTTTGAATGGTGAACTGGGCAGTTGAAGTGTGTGGTTTCATGCACCCCGCCTGTCTGGATCTCTCCCTACAAACCATCAAAGATACAGATAGGGCTTGAGGGTAATGGGGGATGCGACGCAGGATCTAATAAAATAAATGTTTACTTCTAAAGGAGCTCTGCTTGTAGGCACTGAGGTAAAGAAGCAAGGTGCAGTGGGCAATGACACAGGAAGCTGCAGACAAAAAGCAGGCTGGCTAGTCTTCTAAAAGCACGATGGCACTGAGTGTGAGATCATTGCAGAGAGCCTCAGTGCTGCCGGTGTAAAAGCAAAGGAAAGGGGGCCATCTTGTGGTCGCTTGAAGGAAAAGCATCACATATCTCCATTTTTAACAGTTGTCATAAATTTCAGAATCATTTTAGCAACTGAATACACCTTTCAGTTTCATTTTCAAGTGGCATTTACATTTTTTCATAGAAGGTCCACCTGACCTTCGTAAACTGCAGTCCCTGTGTAGGTAAGCTACAGCCTTGGTAGCCTTAATTGCTTCTATTTGTAAACATGTAAGTAGTGCCTCTGTCGGCAGACAGGCATAATGCCACCATATACCCCTGGATTCTGCAACTATAGATAACTTGTACTAAAGAACATTGTTAGCAAGTCTCATCACCATTGTACAGGCGCTAACCCTATAAATCTGTGAAGTTTGACTGGGCTGGATGGATGGATGGCTGGCCAGGACAGAGTAGATGCCTAGCCTCCGTGGCTGTGCTGCTTTGGTATATTAACCGTCACCCCTCCCCCTCTCTGCGTTTCAGTCTCCCCCCTCTAAGAAGCGCAAGCTGGAGAAGGCTCGCAAGCCCATCACTTTCACTGTCCTGAACCCCACCGTGAGGGAGCTGACCGGCAAGGTGGCGTCCATCGGCTCGAGCGCCACGAGCAGCACCGACGTGGTCACCGCCTGGATAGAGAAGACGCTCTCCGACCTCCGGGTGAGTGCCTGCGGCTTCCTGGATTGCAGATCACTGTGCCGTGCATGGCTCACTGAAATCCACAATACAGTTGCACATTAGTCAGCATTTTTTTAGTAGTGATATTTTTTTGTATGGCTCTAGAACTCCTTTGTAATCAGTGTGACTGTTTTAACCAAAAAGTTTGGACGGCGTTGCTATATAGCACTGAGAGGGTGGTGTGCAAGAGCTACGGTGTATTGAATGGATGTTGCTGCCTTGAAATTGGGACCGTGGTAAAGCAAATCGCCCTCTCCCTTCTCTCCTCTCTCCTCAGGTCCTGCACAAGCGTGTGCCCTGTGGGAAGTCTGAGGTTAGTCTTTTCCTGACGGTCATCGAGAATTCCTGGATCCACATCCGGAACAAACGGAGGGACCGCGGCCGGCAGCTGCGAGAGGTCCCCAGAGCGCCACCAAGTGGTGGCAACAGCACACTGCAGAGCAGCGAAACCAAGCAGCCAGAAACGCCCACACCAGCACAGACCACAGAAACCGACAGCAAAACCGACACAGAGGAGTCAGAGGTTATAGTGACACTGGAGCCAGAGAGCAGCAGCAGCACCATTGGTGGAGCTCAGGCCTCGACCAATGGGAACAGCCCTATCCAGGAGAGTGGCACTAAGGAGGTAGACCAGGCAGTAGATACCGCTGCCTGCCTAGAACAGGGACCGGAAAACAAAGTGGACAGTACTGCCATTGTTCCTCTATCTGCAGAGCCAGACAGACAGGAAACAGCAGCAGCAGTGGCGTCTGCCACCAGTGGGGAAGGAAGCAGTGACGTCCAGCACTTCCTGTTTAAGTGTCTGATGAACATGAAGGATGAAGGAAGTGATGTCGTTGTGGAGATGCACTGGGTGGAAGGGCAGAACCGGGACCTGATGAATCAGCTTTGTACCTACCTGAAAAACCAGCTGTTCAGACTCATGGTGAACCCTTTGTAACCTCTGTCCTCACCCTTTTTGTAAGAAAAATCGGTTCTTTGTTCTGACAGTGGAAGAAGTTATCGTTCATGTACAAAGCTTCTATTTTTTTCCTTGAGTTGATTTTTAAAAGTTTTTTTTTTAATAAATCCTTTACTAAAGGTAATATGTGAGACTCTCTTAATTCCCTGTGTCATGCTTGATTGTGTTTCTTTTTTTACACCCAGGGTTGTGGGTCAATTTCTTTTTAAAATCATTTTAACAGAATGCTGCTGATTTCAGTTTTGATCAGTAATGTGTTGGAATTGAATTGAGCCCACCCCTGCCCTGCACCTGTTTTTACAGCTGGGGAGGGAGCCTGCTGCTGATGTTTTCACCAGGTTACTGAAATCCTGACGATAGACCAGCCAACGATAAATAACTGCTCCTCAGTTGTGGCTCTTTCAATCCATTCCAACCGTGTTCTTAATTACTGGATTGAGCAGGAGAGTCGTCTTCCAACACAGTCTTTGATTGTTTCGTTCATGTGTTGGATTTGAAATGATGAAGGACCTGGTTGCAACAAGGTCCTGATTTGTAATGGACTGTAAAGGGCGCAAGAGAACCTGCTTACAGGGGTTCATTTGTGCCGGATCGTAATGTACAATAAAAAAAACACATAGGTCAATGCATTAGGTCTAAAAACAAAAATGCTATCCCTCTAACTGAATGAGAAGATGCGATACCTTTTTATTTACCCCTGCCTACTTACCAGGCATGAACGCCAATAGAAGTTTTGCAAATGAATAATTACCAGAAATGTCCACACGATGGAGCCCTGCTACATGATTTTCCTGCTGGAGCGTTCAATGGAATATTTTTTATATTGTATGTAATAAGAATTAATCTAGGCCTGACAATCCTGCATTCCATTGAAGAGCTGCTTCTTTGAAAAGCTGGCATTTTGGTTAAGATTCCTACAGTGGTTATTGAAAACCTGCCATGCGATCTAATCTAAGCACTCGTTTTCATTGCAATGTGTCCAGGGTTCATTCCCCAGTTAGATCATAAGGCTGCTCTTCCTGGACTGGACTATTAGACCCAATAACAGGAAGCCTAGTGATAGTCAGCGAGTTCTGAAGTAGCTTCCTCTAGCGTGCTGCCTTTGCTTTCTCCATGAACCTTTGTACTGTGGAACGACAGTACTGGAAGTCGAAGCCTTTTGTGAATTAGGAATGTGGTTTACAGAGCCAAGCAAGCTGTCTGCTTTACTGGTTGAATCTGAAATGCTGTGTGCTGTCAACAGCATGTGTATTATTGTCTTGAGTACTTCTTTCCACAACAGCAGAATCCTCTCCCAGGCCATATAAGCTGTACCAAGGGTCCAAAAGTAAACCATTAAACATGAGATTGAGACTAATTAACTTCATCCTCATAAAGGTGCTACGTTGACAGCACTGAAAGCCACAGTCCTCTGCGTATTTCAGGCAGTATATGATTGGGTGGAGCTTCTAGCAGACAGACTGGAATTTTACAACATTCTGGGGTAGAATCAATCAATAAGAACCTGTAACACCTATATTATGGCAGAATTAAGTCAGTCCTGGGAAGACACGCCCCAAACTTGCCACTGCTTCAGCAAACACTTGTCTTCAAATTCTAGAAGCCTTGAATTGCAAAAAAACCCAAAACACATACTGTGCATCTTGAAATGGAGATTGAATACCACCATCGAACAGTGTACTGTAGGGGTCCTGAATATTCTAGTGCTATTAAACTGCTGTCTAACTACACTACACGTCTGCTGTTTGTATCTTTACAGCACTCCTCCCATACAGTTTAACACTGCCAGCGTTATTCCTAAATACAGTTACAAACTGCACTTTAGTTCCCACTTGCTTTTATTTTCTCTTGCATATTTGGGGGATTTTAAAAGTCCCAGCTTTGCATGTTAAACGATATGTGATGTAAATTTTTATCTTGCTGCGTTCCTTCTGTTCCTTCTGGACTTCATTGGATATTCTTGTCCGATCAGTTTGTGATTATTAAACCTGACTGTTGTTTGTTTTAATATTGGTTCTTCTTTTCCGAGGCAGTGCTGGGGAGATTTTATTCGCTACATGTGCCGTGTCGAGTGTGGGTGTGTGAGTGAGTATTTTACTGGAGCTTTCCGAGGCTCAGAGCCAAAATAAATAGTTCTCACAGCGCTCCTTTCTGTGTGGTGTCAATAGAACACCCTGACCGCTGATTACAATCCCATGCTTCTTAGAACAGAGAAGCGCCACTCTGTGCCAGAGTCCTTCATTAGCATTGGGTGGGAGGAGGACAGATACGTCTTGCACTGGAATCTAAACTGGATCCAGCTGCACCACTTAGTCAGGAGTTGTATTATAGAAAGATGGGAGGTTAACATGACAGAAACGCAGTGTTCTGATATCACACTTAAGATTTACACAGCTTTTTCTCCTGCAGAAAACCAAACTACTACAGGCATACTGTATTAGATGCATGTTCCTAAAGGAAAAATGAATTGCAGCACAAGCTTGCTGTATCTAACCCTTTGTGTATACCCACACATGCATAACATTATCGTTATAGCGTCTTCTGCTGTCTCATTTGTCAGCTGCTTTCTCTTCCTAACACTTATTTTGGCATGCAATAACTCCTGAGTGCCCTTTCTCATGGTCATAAAGTGGAGATGAGCGAGTAATGATGAGTATGAACAACACAAAAAAAAGTCACCATTAGGTGGCACTGTGGTACAGCATGCAGCAGATACAGGTCATAGATATTAGTGAGATCCGTTCTAATCTACATGGATCTCAGCAGTTCACGTAAAACAAGTTTTAGCTTCTTGAATCCAAACCTAAACTGCTGAGAGGCTGTGCATGTGAGTGGGTGTGCGCTCCCTGTTTGAACTTTCCGATTTTGTCTGAGTGCCCGTGGGCATGCACTGTTCTATCAGTCACATTACTGCTCTCTTCCATTTTCATGAACTGCGCACTCGGATGTTGACAGACAGCGCTACAGGGAGACTGCACAGTGAAATGCAGTTTATTAAATTAGTGAACCAGACGGGAGGGGGAAAGGCAGGGAAGATAGCAACAATTTCTTGGAAACTGTATAAGGCGATGCGCCTTTCAACAAAGAGAAGGATAGAGGAATCTATTTGAATGAGCTCTGAATGTGAGCCCCCGGCACTCTGCTGGGTTAATACAGCCCTGCCAGACCCTCTCCTGGTCACAGGGTGAATAAATATTTAAACAACACTCAGCCTTTTAGTCTGAAGACATTCTCAGCCAGATTTGATAGGCTGCTGCTCCAGCTGGCCTCGTGGTACGTACTGTATTGAGTTACGCCGTTGTTCTATGAACTGTTTTTTTTATTATTTTTTATTTAAATGCATTATTACTTGTGCAGAGGCTGGAGACATGTTATTCAGTTTACACTAAACAGGCTAGTCCACTTGTCCTATCGCAGCTTGTTGCTAGGCAGATGTGTGAGCTCTATCTTTCTCGCAGGCAGTTTATTCCCACGTGCCCTGTGGAACACCGACTCCATGTGTTACTATGGAAACCGTCATGTGACTCGCCTATTAATAAAGCCTGCCAGTGCATCACAGCAGCCCAAGCAGGAGTCTCCACCAGGATATTCCACCAGCATTCAAGGAGCCAATAGCTGTCTGGGTTTATCTTTTACATTTTAAAGGGGTATGGTCCTGGTACAATCTCAGCTTGAAAAGGGTTTCCACTCAAATGTAAGAGATGTCCTTTCTGGCTTTCCCTGAGTTACACATGACAGCTATAACCTCCTGCTGCTGCATGTGGTGGCAGGAGCAGGCCTGACAGCCATCAGGGTCTGGTTTCTGATAGAGACAGAGTTCACAAAAGGGGACTGTCCTTCTGGTCAATTTCCTCAAAGATAGTCAATAGATCAATCAGATCTATGGAATCCGATTTCAAGAATGAAATAAAGGGCTAGATTGAAACAACTCTATTGAAAGATAATATGTTGACAGCTGTCTGCAGTGCACTTATTACCTGTTTCGAAGTGTGTGTTACGCCGAGCATCCACAGCGATACATTGAAATCCAGGGCTTGGATAAGTGGAGGGAGCGGGTGAGCTGTTGAAAAGTGTTTCAGCTGGAGCGAGAGAGTGGTGCAATTATACCAAGAGTGGTTTCAGTTCTCTCCTGCAGAAACACAGGAAGAATTAGTCACGATTACGCTGCAAATCTGTAGTATTACTTAGCTCGATACCGGGTCTTAAAACTGACCTTTAGTATTCTTTCATTGCGCAATCTCAAAGCCGAAAACCTTTGTGTGTGTGTTTTTGTGTGCATGCATGCATGCAAGTGAAAAAGTGCAGGTGTGTGGCTAAGTATGTGAACTTGCCTCGCGCACTGAATGCATGCCTGCCATAGGCTCCCCTGGGTCCTAAACCCCTATGTAAGAATGTTGCAGTAACCACACACTGGTCATGACTTTTGCAGACATTAAAGGTTTGCTGACATAAGGGGGGTTAACAGTAGAGTTTAAAGCAAAATAAAGGAGGAAATCTGTCCCGTAGAAGGGTTCAAAATACGGGAAAGTCCCGGTGAAAACGGGAGAGGTGACAGTTCTGCTGCAACTATCTCCGGTATGAAACAAAAAGAGAATCGGCGTGGAAAGTGAACATGAGCGGCCGTGACTGTGGCTCCGCCCGCCTCGACGTTGTTTGTGATTTATTGTAAACCGTAAAGGCGATCCCATCTTCAAGCGGCTGCTCACCGCACCCCGCATTCTGCAACTATACGCCTGTAGTATTCTTCCGCCTTTTTAAAAATTTACAACAAACGAAACGCCAGCAGTATAGCATCAGATATTAAAAACCACAGGCTTCCCCCGACACAAAAAAAACAATGTCGCAGCTGCCTGTTGTCAGCAACATTGCAACACTGTAATGTATAGCAAAGGTGTGTACAATGCAAAGCAACACACTGCCATTTGTAATGGGAGTTCGTGTCTGTGAGTACAGCGAGAGGAAACACTTGTATGACAATGCGAAATTAGACCGCATGATCTTGCTGTGCAGGCTAACCCATCATTGCATTGCTATCGTTGCAATGCAGCTAGTCGACCCCAGCAGAGTTTGCCGGTTCTCAGTGGAAATTGCTGCATTTGGGCTAGTAGTCGGATCCGGGTTTAATACGGGTTCTACCCGCCACCACCACTACAACCTCCACCCTTGTGTTCTGTGCAGGAATCATCCACATTTTAGATATGCTGCAGGCCGTTTAACGCGGGTGATTCACGTTCATGAATCTACTTTACAATTGCGAGCCCCGAGCTGCGCTTTAAATGCAAATGAGCCGTTTGCAGGAGAAGCAGGGTGCCCATGTGGACAGGCACCATGCCTTGTTGTTCTGCACGCTGATTGGCTGCAGGGAGCGACATATTTTAATCAAATGCAAATGTACTGCAGGGGAGGGATGTCTGCAAAACACGGCTTCGGTTTCGCATCACGTAGCAAAGACCTGCAATTCAGCCTTGAGATTTGAAAAAAAAAAATACTTGGAATGGCATTTAATGCAGTTTGGGCTAGTTTGTTTTTGATGCACACATTTTAATTACACATATGTAGTCACGTGTCTTCCTGGCGTTATTTTGATGAACCAGTGTAATTGCCTTCCAACCCCCCCGTCCAGTATTCCAGAGAACTCCGGCGCTGCTTTTGTCCCGGGTTTGTCGTATCGGGGGGAGGGACGCTGCGCGGTGGGCGGGCTGGATGGGGGTGCTTTTCATCTTGTTGTGTTTTCTGTTACTCGCATCGCCATCTTGTTGCAACCCCTCGCCTTGGCTGGAGCGGTTCTTACGAGGGGGGATCCGGATTGCGTTTGCCGTTGAGTGAAATCCGAGGAGCCCGAGAGTAAAGAAAAAAGCGCAGATCTGCAAGACTCCACTTGAAAGCAAGCCGACCCCGAAAGCAGGCGAGAGATGAGCATCGAGACGCTTTTAGAAGCAGCCAGGTTTCTGGAATGGGAAGCACAGCAACAACAGAAAACACGTGGTAAGAGGGGGCAGCAGGGTAAATGGACTTAAACCTTTAAAGAAACAGCGGCACGCCTCTGTCTTTGTCGGGGTCTGGTTTCGCTGTCCAATAGAACCTGGTTTATATTATAACGTCTTTAGCGATCTGTTTTTATTAAACAAAAAATAATTAAAAAATAAAAGCATGATATATTGTTTCATAATTCTTTGAATGGTTTCATATTTTGGGGTTTACAGAACACCACCTCCTTTTTTTTTTTTTTTTTGGCTGACGTGTGGGATTCCGTTGCACCGATGTAATGTAATATGCACGAGATCTGCAGAGATGAAGGATGGTTCGATTTGGCGTATTTTTTTTAAATTGACATGCATTGAGAGCGTGTCGTAATTTGCTTGGTTGTGTTTTATTGTAGTAGAATAAACTGCGATGCTCAGTGTAGTTAATTTTCTCATGCATGTATTCTCTGTGCAGTCCCATTGTTCGAGGTCTTGCACCACTTTAGTATGCAATAAGACGCATCCGTATCGGAAAGGAGACTGCAGTATTTAAGTATATATATATATATATATATATATATATATATATATATATATATATATAATCATAATTATTTGCTCTCCTTGTATGGGTGTGGAGATTTTGTGAAAACCAGTAAATAAAATGAACAGGTTTTGGGGGTTTATATGTGAAGAATGGATCTGAGCGTTGCTCCTTTATTAAGCTGTGGTCCTAGTATTTCACGAAACGTAGCAAAGCTCTCGACACTGCAGTACGCATTTCCCTTTTCTGCGATTAATATTTTGACCCCAACTAAAGTTGCTCCGTCTAAAAATATTGCCATTTTATACCTTGTTGGATAAATTTATTAAATTATAAATTAAGAAAAAAAACAGCTTTTATTTCGTTTTAAAAGGGCGGTGGCAAACTACGAGAGCAATGCCGAGCCTTTTTCTTCCACTCCCACATAAAATGACCTGACATAGTTTGGTGTCATATGACATTCGGGGCCCGCCTACTTCCCTTTTATATTTTTACTATCCCCAGTCGAATTCTACAGCGCTTTGCATATCTAATTAAAACAGCACGACTACAGTGAGGAAAGGGTGACCATTGCTGAAAGTAAAAAGCGTTTCAAAGAGTAATATCTTCCGCCTGGTTGCACGCCAAGAGTGCGTTATCTTGCGCCTCACCCTCCCCGCCGCGCACATTTCAGTGCTGCAAGGTTCCGAAGATTTTGTCACGCTAGGTTGGTGACGTGTCGGATAAGGACACGCCTCCCCTCAGGGACCGCGTGTCGGGACCCCGCCCCGCTCGACCACGTGCGCGGCTGGCAATCCTTCCAGACACTGAAGGTTTTTTTTTGTGTGTTTTTTTCTTCAGCTCTGGCGCATGTCACAGCGGGGAAGGGAAACAGGGCATGGTTCTCTCTGGCTCGCTCGATTCCTCCCTCCCTCTGCACAGGCGTTGTACAATCGCGTGTATTTAAACTATGCGAACAGAACCACCCCCTTCTTCATTCACCAGAGGAAAAAAAAAAAAAAATCACGAGGTGTCGTCAGTTAAGCCAACAGACAAGCCTATACGAGAACAAGATAATATTTTTTAAATGCCACAAGGGTGACGTAATTGTTATTTCCCTTTTAAAGTCTATATTACTGCTAATTTTTTTTTACCTTGATATTTATTGTACCATTTTTTATTTATTATAATAAAGTAGCACGGAGCTGGGGTTAAAAGACTATACTTTTATTGACAATTACCCACAATGGGAAAATTAAAAGGCTTGTGACTGGACTTGACAGGTTAGGCAATGGATAAGCAGTGCGTTTGGAACCCCAGGTGCTGTAAAGCAGTTTAATTGTGTTTGGGACTGAGCAACTGAATACCACAAGCTGAAGGCTGTGGCTGGCCAGTTGAAGTCATTGTATCTGGAAAGGTCCGGTTTGTCTGTTGGCTCTTGCAGAAGTTGACTGATGTACTCGCACTGGAAAGCCGCATTTAAAAAGACTCAGGCAAGCGGTTGTTGAACCAGTTTTAGCAGAGCCCTCGAGCCTTGTTTTGAATTCTGATTAACCCTTGGCTCCTGTATAATTTCAGACCTTTGGGGCTCCCGAGTGGCGCATCCAGTAAAAGCACTCGCTAGAGTGCAGGATGCGCTCTATAGCCTGGACGTCGCGAGTTCGAGTCCAGGCTATTCCACAGCCGACCGTGGACGGGAGCTCACAGGGGGCGGCGCTCAATTGGCCGAGCGTCGCCCGGGGGGGGGGGAGGGTTAGGTCGGCCAGGGTGTCCTCGGCTCACCGCGCACCAACGACCCCTGTAGTCTGGCCGGGCGCCTGCGGGCTTGCCTGTAAGCTGTCCAGAGCTGCGTTGTCCTCCGACGCTGTAGCTCTGAGGCGGCTGCACGGTGAGTTCGCAGTGTGTAAAGAAGCGGGCGGCTGATGGCACACGCTTCGGAGGACAGCGTGTGTTCATCTTCGCACCTCCCGAGTCAGCGCAGGCGTGGTAGCGGTGAGCTGAGCATAATAATGGGCATTTCAAATTGGGGAGAAAATAATAAAAACTAATTGGCAACGACTAAATTTATAAAGAAAAACAAAAAAAATAATTTTAGACCTTTGGCCCCGACAGTCCATGGTCTAATCATTACAGTTTCACAACGGGTATAGTTTTGCATGAAGATTTTGTTTGTATGGCTTATGCGAATGTTGGCACTGTGTCATTTACAGGAATCGACAGTGAGACGAAGTGCATGTGATTTTTCTTTGTATTTTGCCTTCACTTCCCTAATGGTATTCTGCCAGCTTGCAAAGCAGAAGTTACCTTTCTGGGAGCCGTAGTAGCGTAGCTGTGCGATTGCATGTTCCCTGTCACTGACTAAATATAGCCGGAGACAAACTTGGCCGGTTAGTTCATACTGCTGCTCAGAGAAAGGGGGGATTTTCCATTGTGGGTTCCGTGCTGCTGCTTGATGTGTGGAGAGGCACGGCCCACACTGTGAGATTCCAGCCTCGTCATGTCTCCCAGTGCTGCTTCCCAGTCCTGATCGTCACAGAATTCCTATTGAACGACCCGCGTGTTGTATTTGAACAGGTTCAGCAGTCAAGCAATTGAGAGGACCACAGACTGGGGAGCTATGAAAGAGCCTGTCTGTCTGTCCGTCCAGCTGTGTGTCTGTCCCCGCGCTCGTTTTGATCTGCTTTTTCGTGATGCTAATCTTGGCACTAGTTTTGTATTTACAGCTGTGCATTAGGGATGGGAATTTGAAACGTTTAAACGTATAAACTCTAAAGAAGTGGTTAAACGTTTAATAATATGCTAGACGGTTAACCGGTCACGTGACAAACGCATAATTTTTTATGCATTAATTTTAGTAATTTATCATCAGTAGTCTGTTGCGTATGAGACTGCTGTAGTTCCACAGTAAGGATATTATAAAAAGGAAGGGGTTTGGCAATTGCCTCCAAGTAGCGTTTTCTAATTGGTGCAACAGAAAGATTGACACTGGGGCGGGTTTTATTCTCGGTGGATCTGGCGCTTCATTGGTGCTCTGTGTGTGTTCATGCCTGTAGGAGGCGTGGCATGGGATCAGTTCCACAGCGGTGTAATAACGTTAATGACAAGTGTTTTTTCTGAGTTTGTTCTACATTTAAAATGGCATCTCTTATCAAAGGAAGCCACGTTTGGGAGTATTTTCAGGAACCGGACGAGAAAACCGTGGTGTGTAAATAATTATGCCAAACAAGGCTTTTTTCACTTGAAATTGTTCTGTAAGTTTTTGGCTTGAACGGCCGTTTGTGTTTAGTACAGTTTATTTGTATGTTGGAACTACTGCACTAAAGTAAAGGACCTCTGAGACACGGGTTCAAACAAGTAGGCCAGGAATGTCTTTTTACAATTTAATGTAAAGTTGACCATGTACAATTAACTGCACAAGAAGACACACATTATATAAATTACTTAATATATTATTTGATTGTGTGATAATTTGGCATTTAAAATAGGACTTGTGTCAATGTTTGGGAGGTTTATGTACACTAGTACAGTATGTAGAGGAGAGTGGGGTTTGATTTGAGTACTTGGAAACTGTAATTATTATTATTATTATTATTATTTATTTCTTAGCAGACGCCCTTATCCAGGGCGACTTACAATTGTTACAAGTTAACACATTATTTTTACATACAATTACATTATTTTTTACACAATTACCCATTCATACAGTTGGGTTTTTACTGGAGCAATCTAAGTAAAGTACCTTGCTCAAGGATACAGCAGCAGTGTTCCCCTCCTGGGATTGAACCCACAACCCTCCGGTCAAGAGTCCAGAGCCCTAACCACTACTCCACACTGCTGCACTGGTGGTTTGTAATGCTCAAGTACTCGTCTCGAGCAACAGTAGATCTCAAAAATCCCACCGCTACTATCAAAGACCACAAACTTTTAAATCTCTGAGGCAGGCTTTTTAATATCAGTCACAATGCTCTTTACAATTCCAAAATATTATGCTGTTTTATCCCTGTTAAAATGACCTTTTCCAGAAGTGAAAGTATTTCTTTTTTTTCAATTGTAAGCACAACTCGCTTTCGCTTTAAAACCATATACATTTTGGGCAAAGTTATTTATTAAAAAAAAAAAAAAAAAAACACACACTACAACAAAAAAAACTAATAGGTTCCTTTTTTTGTTGTTGTTAAATGAACATTTAAGAAAGCCACTATTCTAAAAACATCATACTATCCGAAAATGTGTTCAATATGTATATAGTTATATCTTCACTAGCAGCTTTAATCACAACCATAAATATAAACAATTCAATATATACTTTCATGTGTATGTGTGTTTTTATATATTGTTTTACTTTGTAGTTAAGTCTTTGCGATGTTAAAACAGTATTTGCTTATTTGGGGTTTATTTGCTTAGAAAATACTGACCAGGGCTTCAGAATGTAATATAAAGAGTGTGTGTGCGTGTGTGTGTGTGTGTGTGTGTGTGTGTGTGCGTGCGTGTGTAGATATGGTTTAAACACTGACATTGCAAAGCATTTAAACGTTCATAAAAATGTACCAACAGCACAACCCTACTGTGTATGTGATTAACCCACAGACTACTTTTAAAATAAAATGTGCACAGCGATTTCCAACCCATGCAAATGAGTTTGATAAATATGCACCAAGGAGCCAGATAAACCTGTTAAATCCATGCATTACTTCATATTTAATTCCATGCTTCTATTGTGATGCGATATATCATGTAAAGACAGTATCACGATTCATCGATACTCCATGAAGCCTTGAACCCCTGTTCATAGTTACGGTTGTGAGATTGCATTTTATTTTCAGACCATACTACCCTGACTGTAGATTACCCTTCGGGCTACGATGTGTTCCACTGTGCAATATTTGGACAGGTTCATTTATTAATGAACAAAATAGGAGCACAGACTCCCATGCAGTAGGTCACTGGTAGTTTGCAATAATAGACTTTTGTATCAAGCTGGTGAACAGAGCAACATATTAACAACCTGTTTGTACTGTGAGACCAGGAAGCACTAAATATCAGCATGGCTCACTGACGGTCAGTTTGTACATTCCTCTGATTACAGCCCTGCTTCCTCTGGTTTTGAGTCAGAAATTCGTCTGTGGTTCTTTAAACAGACCGCATGTGTTTGTGTGTTTGTGGGAATGGGGCTGTAGTGTTTGTCTTTTCTCTAGTGCTAAAACACTGCCTGCTATTCAAAATACACGACAACTTCCAGTCACATTAAATCCTAGTGTAGTTGCCCTGAGTTTAACAGTGGACTCTTTTTATAATAGAAATGCTTTCTGCCGGCCTGTCTTGTCTGGCTGCATGTTGGCATTGTATTTGGAGAGTCTATGCTCTTCTCTGTCTGTAAGTCGGTGCAGTATCAGTGGTAATCTAAATCTCCTTTCTATCATCCTGTTTCTCTTACTCTCTCCAGTATAAACATACTGATATTAAAAGTGTCCAGTTGAAATTGCCCAACACGACAAGCCATCCAGGATGCATCACAGCTGTTGTCAGGGCTCTTACATCAACATCCTTGTTTCCATGGCAACCCAGTGGCCTGCCCTTTTCTTGCGGCAGGAAGCCTTCAGCCCTGACTGGTGATTGGAGCCTCAGGATGTTGGAATTCCATGGTGAAGGCAGCAGCCCCCTTTCCTCCACCTTGAGTCCCATCAATACCTGTTACCTGGCTGTTTGCCCATTTACCTTCCGTTATGTGCTCTATGAGTTACTTTGTCTATATATTAGAGCTTCACAAACCCATTATTTGGATCAAGCTGTCCTCAGATGAGGGTCATTGATGTTGACCAGGCTAATTTACCATTCCAAGTGAAGAAACAGCTGCATGGATTTGTGTGGATTGCTGTTCTCCACAGTCTTAAGAGAAGTAGCAAGCCACACCAACCCAAGCAGCAGTTTCTTCACTTGTTTCATTTCGAATGGTAAATCAACAGTAATCTGTGTATTTCATAGAGCTTCTAATGCGCGTATCCCTTGCCTTGACTCAGCGGTTTTTATTTTAACGGCTAACAGTACCCCAGACTGTGCTCTCAACGTGAGGACAGCTAACCCTTTGTTACCCAATTTCCCTGACAGTAATATGTTTACATCAGTGTCCATGTGGTTTTTTTTTATTTTTTTATTTCTACATTAGAGCCTTTAATTATAATTAATAATCTCGCTCCTGTCAGCTGTTTTGAACTGGTTTGATCTGCTGTATTCACTTGTAGTTATGGTTGAGCAGCTTTGGTCTCAAGGGCCACTGCCCTCCGGGTTAAACGGATATTAGTCATTAACTACGGGGCTCAAATTGGAGATTTTTAGGGTCAGAGAAATAATCTGTTTTTTTGCAGTTGTAACACGTCTTTTACGTTGTTATACTAGGCGTTTACCATGGTTTGCCCTGTTTGTTATTATAATAGATCTTTGTTTCCCTTTCCTCCGCAGATGAGGGTGAGAAGCGCGAGAAGTTGCGGCTGGATTGGGAGGAGCAAGAGGACCGGAAGCCCGTGGTGGTCGCACTTCCTGCGCAGACGCGGGTGAATCATGTGACCCGCGGCGAGGAGGCGTGTCCAGAGCATCGGCCCACCCCAGTCCCGCCCCCTCCCCCGCCCCCTCCTGTCCAGGTGGCACTCATTCCTGTGGTAACCAGCCCCACTGCCCTGGCCCTGTCCTCCGTCGTCACTCTCTCCTCCCCAGGGATAGAGTCTCCACAGCGCCTCCCGCTGGGCCCCACGGTGAAGGTCGAGCCAGTCACGCCTCCCCACTCCTGCAGCCCCAAGCAGCAGCAGCAGCAGCATCAGCTGGTACAGACCTACCAGAGTCCCATCATCACAGCCTCTCCGCACCACCTAATCCATCAGCCAGTCCCAACCCAGACGCAGGCTTCGCATCAGCTGCAGTCCAACGCCGGGGGCAAACTGAGCAGCCTTGAGGAGGCCAGACACCTGGAGCAGAAGAGACGGCCTGGAGGGTGAGTTTCAGGAGTGGAATACCTCCCCCCGGAAACACCCAGCCAGGGTCGGGGTCTAGTCCTGTCTCTCAATTCCAGTTTAAAATCAATTCCCATTCCCTTTTCATCAAATCCAGTGTCTTGTTTGACAATATTCTCTTCAAAAATTGTTTGTGTTGCATAGTTTTTTTTTTTTATATAAACAGTCCACATGTTTTTTTTAAATAAATAAATACATTGAAAATCATTTAACAATGTTGGGTGTGCACACCCGGCACGGTCTACGCGTTGTCAAGGGTGTGCTGGCTTGAGTCTTGTGACTCGTTGTCTTGCTGTGCTCTGGAGAGTTTTTAAATGAATTGCTTTGTGTGCTGTGTGTCTGTCGGGACGTTTTAATTGGCTTGCTGTGATGTCACTTGATGTTGTCTTGTTTGGAATCCCTTGAAAGTGATTCAGAATGCAGCTTCGTTATGTTAAATGGTTAGGGGTATGGACCTCAATCCCCGGCTGCACACGGGACCAGCTCACTAATCCCCTGCTCTTGAACTAGGCTAGGGGGAGCTGAGGAGCCTCTCCTTGTGTTTCTGTTCTTCACAAACATCAGGCAGTGTTAGCGACTTTTCGGGGTTCCCTTGCGACTAAATGTTGTCAAAGTGACTAGCGACAAATCAAACGACTTTTAGTCTGATGAGTATTGTCAAGTTGAGGCTACGTAACCATGTGGGTATCGGCACACTGCTGCGTCGTCTCCACTGCCTTTCCCAAGGCATGGCTGAGCCGGACGATCTGGGCGTGGTGGAGTGGCTGTCTGCGTTCCAGTTTCATTGTGTCAGCTGACCGAGGAAGCAGCGCCATGTAAAGGTCATAGCGCGGGCAGTTTAAGGTCACGTTTCATAATATTTGTGTGTTTCCACTTCTGTTGCTGTTCTCTTTAATCTTCTTGTATTCATTTTTAATTTGATCTCAACACCGATTGGCCGGGCGATCGATGAGCCGTCGTGGTTAAAACAGTTTGTCTCTTCAGCACTTTTTACTTCTGCACACAGTCAGGCCTCGTTGGATACAGTCTGAAGTGTAGCTGAGGTATAGCTGAGCGTCCGTGGAAACACCCTCCAGCTACACCTTGCCCAGACCGGCCAGAGCAGCTATACCTGGGGAGAGGCAGTGGAAACCAGGCATGAATGCTATACTGAGTGTGAGAACTGAGCTGAGTGCTACACTTACAACCTGCATGACACTGTTATAAAATTGATTCGCACAACCGCAGGCTACTCTTTTAAAAGCAACAAAGCCATCTACCAGCAGCCCACAGCCTGAGCCATGTACCAGTGCTCAAGAGCCATCTACACCCCAAAGAAGGACAGTGGGGTTAGGAGGTAGAGCCAGGTCCAGATCATACGCATTAGAGATCCTGTTTTAGTTTATTAGGTGTAATACGAGTTTGCGAAGTCTACCTAGCTACATCTAGTGACTTTCTGAGGTCCGTCTGGCGACACTGTCGTCAGGATGTAGGTAGTAAAGGCATTTCAAAAAAAGTCCTATAAAATAAATATCTCTTTTTGATCTGTGTTTTCAGGGCAGGGACAAGAGAAGTACACAACAAGCTTGAAAAAAACAGGTGGGTGCATCTCTCTCCCTGCTAGAACTCTGTAATACTTACAGTCTCTTCCTGAAAATCTCTTCACCTGGTCTCTCGAGCTGCATTTCCACTGCCCATGAGAACGCAGTCCCTCTGCACGCAGGTTCAATGAGATCTTAGCGAACAGCAAAGCATTCTCGATGCATGTGCGTCCGAGAGGTCTTCAACGTCTGGCCCATGACTGTCTCATAATTATAAAAAGGTAGTTGCCTTACGGTTGATGGTACGCTGTAGGAGTGACAAGCTGAACGTGATTGCATCTATGCATGGCAGCATTGAGCAGTGGGGAAAGTAGTTTGTAGTTCTCCAGGCCTTTATTTTGTTAAATATTCTTTTTTACAAACCTTGTTACGATAAAGTGTCTGGGCCTGTTTGTGTGGCGGTGCGGTTTTCAAATAAGCGCTGGCTGAAAAGGCAAGGTACCTTAAAGCAGCCCTGAACACAGCAGTTACCCGTGTGACATGTTTTGGGGAGCTTTGGTTTTGGCGATTGCTCATTTGGTTTACGGCTCCACAACAGAACATCGTTATATTGAAAGGTGTGGTGGTCCAGGCTTGGTTTGTTGAGTTAATGGCAGGTTCTGCTGTGTCCCCCCCTCCCTTCTTTTCCCCCCACCCAGGCGAGCGCACTTGAAGGAATGTTTCGAGACTCTGAAGAGGAACATCCCAAACGTGGATGACAAGAAGACGTCTAACCTCAGTGTGCTGCGGAGTGCCTTGAGATATATCCAGGTAGGTGCTCGCCTCTTCCACTGCGCTGAGAAGCCATGGCTACAAACCTGCTGCATTCGCAGTAAATTGCAATTCCAATGCCATTGTAATCTTAGCTGAACCCGGGCTCAGCTGTGTAATTAGAATTGCAATTCGACCATATCGTGGATCACTTCAGTCCAGCATTAATTTGTGATTCTATCATTATTCTTGTGTTTTCAACCTCTTAGTTGACCTCATGTGTTTGTTTGTACAGTGTGTTTCTGTATTTGTACCTGTGATTGCTTGGTTATTTAGAATACATAGAGTGAACATGTTAATGTGTGTAGCTTTATTTAGCTTTTAAGTATAATTGTAAATATATTTGTAATTGCTGCAGCATAATTGTAACTAATTGTAATTCAACACAATCGCATTGGAATGGGAATTCTGCAGTAATTCTAATTCTAATTGAGTCCAGGTCTGCTTCCTGGTACCTCTCCGGGTTCTGATTCAGGGATGGGAATCAGACTCCTATTGCATAGCAGTTGCACCCATTCCAGGTTTTACTATGAGCTTGATCACTTGACAAGCTTGGGTATGTCTTATAAAACTCCTAGTAAGTAAAACCAGGAATGGATCAAGCTGCGCTGCACTGAGAGTCTTATTTCCGTCCCTGTGATTGCAGTTTGACCTACAGAACAGTAAGCGATTGGCTACAAGACAGTGGTAGTTGAAACTGTTGAAATATATTTATATTGGTGTGTTTGTGTGTATTGGAAAAGAATGCATGGGCAGTGTTCCAACGTAATGAGATAGTCCTGAATCAAAATACTCAAAAGCAGGCCAGCCTTCTATGTGTGGAAAGGCATTTAGTTAATATTAACGTGGCGAGGACGAGGGGGGGATTTTAAAATCTACCAGTTGGCTTCCCTGCCTGCTGCTTGTTGTCCATTTCTGGGACACTGTTAATGAAAAGCACACGCTGTACAGACAGCTAAAAGCCATGGAATTGAAGACTGAGCTATAAGAAAAGCAAAACGAGAACAGAGATGAATACAGAAGAAGAAGAAAAAAAACTAAACCTGAGTTTGTTTGATTTAGACGAGATAAAACGAATTAGTCATGGCATACAAAACAGGAAGGGGAAATAGATGTCTTCAAATACTGCCAGCCCTGATTATACATTCTGTAAGTGCATAGAAAAAGCAACATCAAACAGATTGTCTGGTGGCATTAGTAAAAGGGGGAGGGGGGGAGGGAATCCGCTTTCATAAGATGAAGTGGTTGATTATCCTGCTGGACCTAGAAAGTAGGGCATGGTGGGGTTTGTGAGCTAAGCTGCCATCGCTTGCTCTCAGCCCCTCCCTCCTTTCTGATTTAACGGTGCTGTGTTAGCGTGCCTCGCTCGCCTGCCAGACTGTCCTGGGTGCTGAGCAGCAGTGCCTGCCTCTGCCTGTGCCTGAGCCGGCTGATTAGGGCTTAAGGTGAATTTAAATCATGACCGGAAATCAAGGTGAAAGGCTGCTAGAGTAAATTGGAAGAGCTGCTAATTGTCTTGGACGGTTTGAGTTGTAGAGATGAGAGGTCTGGAAAGCTGGGAGCTGGGATGTGTCCGGGTGCGTCTGGGAGACACACTAGTGTTACTGGAATAGTCGTTCACGTATTCAGCTATTTATAACAGTACATTATTGAGGATTACTAACTTTATTTAGCCACAGACCTTAGGCAGCGTCTGCCTTCAGCCGTCTGTGTTTATTTTAAATGATTAGTCAAAAAGGTAAACCAGACCTTCAGTTTATCCATGAAGTGTTGTTGGTTTTGCTGTGGAACCGATTTTCTTTTAAAACTGTGAATTTGTACGCATCCATACTCCTACTGGAACTGTTAGATTTGGAATAGTAATTACAGGAAAGGGAATCCTGGGTGTTTGCTGAAATCTTCTTGGGGGTTGCAAAGGAAATCATGCACACAAATACTCGCATTAAAATTGAATATTGTATTCATCAGCATGTAGTATGTTTAATATTATTCTGTCTGGACTGCTCGTGGTCTGAGTAAACTGAAGAAAGCATTAGGAACTCCAAACCGCAGCACGGCTCCCACCGGCATACTGGTTACAAATCAAACTCGGGCATACAGACAGACAGGAAATCGATGAGTGTGTGTGTGTGTGTGTGTGTGTGCGTGCTAAATCTCAGCGGGATGTGTTAGCCTGTATCAAAATTAACAATAAAAAAGGGGAAATAATCGTATTAATAAATAAACATATTAATAAACGTATTAATAAATAATACGCCAGGCGTTGATTCGCAATAGAAACATACACTGTACACAAGCAAACATCCGTGAAATAATAGTGATGGATGTTAGTCCCCGATGCATGCGTGCTGACTTCATGCATTTCATTCACCGACCGAGTAATTAAAATACATACTGCAGATGCCAAATATTAAAGCTGTAAATTCTGCCTTTCTATGTGTTTTGGGTTGCTGAGATGCTGAAATTCCTGTGCCCATTGTGTCTAGTCTTGTATTAACTTCAAGCCGTAGATAACATTTGAAACCGCCGTCCTTGGCTTCCACGCAGACTCACGAGTAGACTGCTCTGATAAACTACAGAATTAAAGAAAGGTTTTTGCTTTTGTTGTTGCCCATTTTGGGTACAGTTACTGTATTTCGATTTTATATTGTGTGCTGTTATTCGAGCTTCAGCCTGTATTTTTCTTCCGTTTTTGTCCCCGTATCAGATTTTATTTTATTTTTTAAGTTGGTTTGTGTGCACAGTACGGTTCCTGCTGTGTGAATCTCCGGCTTCTATTTTTATATTACATTCTCTAGAACTAGACTTGTATCGCAAAAAAAAAAAAAAAAACATTTTTTTTTTTAAATCTCTTGTCCTTTTTTTATATTATTTTTCATTAGTTTCACACATTAAAATATTAGCGTTGCTTTCTCAACTCGGGTCTTTTTCCACGTGACCGCGCCGAGCACATGGCTAACCCGAACCGCGTGACGTCACCCCGTGTGCGAGACCCTGCCTCGACAGACACGTGACACCCGGCTCCAGCTGGCTTTCGACCTGCAGTTGGTCGCTGCGGCAATGGAGGAGCTGTTTCCTCCCTTTCTCTGTAAACAGATCGAGGATTTACAAAACAAAAATATATGTGCAAAATGTTACAGCTTTGGGGATTTCAAGTTTAAATTGCTCTATGCTGCCAGTGTACCGTAGTGGACAGATATAGGCACTACATTCTCGTTTAACCCCTTTTAAATATTCTTTCCATCACGTAATGGAAATGTGTTTTCGTAGTAGCCTGCTTTTTGAAGCCGTGAAAACCATTTCTATTCTTAGTTTTATTTTATCTGCTGTTTTTTTATAACCAACTACAGTTCCAAGTAGTAGCAATTCTCTGAAATTTCAATCTTGGCTGCATTCAACCATGGTGTTGCAGTTCTGTTGGAGGTGTTCCAGCTGCTAAAAGTGAATCTGCACAGCTCTGTGAAAGGTCTGTTTCAATGCTCTCTTTCTGCATGGTAAGGTTAGGGTGTTAACACACACATCCACTTGCTCTTATGTAGTGGGTCACCCTCACAATAGCTGGAATGGATTTTAAATCAGGGGTCATTTTGAAAGTAGCAGTGAAAAGGATATTGCGTGTTGACCACCCCCGCCTCTTGCAGCTTACTGGAAAAGAGCGAGAGGCTTTCTTGGCTCTTGTGAAAGAGGCTAAACAGTGCAGCTCCTCCCCTCGGGGACAGTGCTGGGTTTTGTAATTAAAAACGGAAGGTTACATTTCTTCAATGTGCTCTAATAATAATAACCAAGTGACTAATCTCTTGAAAGCTCAGTGAGTAATTCAGATAGCCCAGATAGAAGTATATTTTCATTAATACCCATTTTTGAGGGCATTGGTGCTCTCTCTAAACATGCAAGCATAAAAATATACTTTTTTTTATTTATTTTTTTATACAGAAGTACCACCTTGCTCATGCTTTGTTCTATACAACACCCGCAGTGTGAACAATAAGCAGAAGAGGCAAGTAAGCCAGGGTAGCGCTGAGTTTTACAATGCATGACAATTCCTTTGAAAGCGCTTTGCTTAAAGGCTGCTACCTCGTTATTCCTGCTGCTACACTTACTATAACAGGCCCTGCAAATGCATTGAAATGCACCAGCAGATGATGGAAGCCAAATACTCCTTTTCTTTCACACAGTGAAGTGTCATTGTGGGTGCGTAAAAGAAAAGAAAAAAAAGCCTTTTGAAAGTTATTTTTGTTAGATCTCCTTTAACAAGGCTTTGGACGTCTCTGTGTGCTGATGTAGAGGGGAGCTCTCCTACACACAAGTGAGTTTTAAAAGTGCATTGAGATTGATCACTGGGGTTAATCTGGGGGAAGGTGAGGGTAGGGGTTTAGTAATAATAATAATAATAATAATAATAATAATAATAATAATAATAATTATTATTGGAAGTAGTTTTGGTTGTTAGTGTGTGTGCATTTTTATTAAAATCAATTTTGAAATGTGTTAAATCTTGACCCTTTTCTCATAATGCAATCTAAACTATGATTCAGAGAAAAGGATCCAAATCTGCAGTACTGAAACGCCTGCTTGTACAAACGCACTGTGAGTGACTGGTCTGTTGACCTTAATAATTCTCCACTCTGTAAAGCTGCACATGTGTTGAGTCACTGTGGTGCTCAGCGCCTTCATTTCAGGGACTGCCATGTGCTGTGTGTCACGTGCTGCTCTCTGTTCATCTTCACAGAGCTGCTCCTTTCATCTTGCCTGATTAGCCCGGATTGTCTTCCTAATCCAAGCAAGGGACTTTTAGGAAAGGGAAAGGCGAATTTTTAAACAAAAAAAAGCATGCTGGGGATTGTAAAAAAACTACCCTCCCCGTATCCAGGCATAGCTTTGTTGAGATTCTGTATACGCGATCCACAGACAGCGAGGTGCTGCTAGAACACAGAGGCTATATCATTGGTACTGAAGGCTACTGCATTGAAGCAAAGAGTTCTCTTTTTAGCTTGTCTGTTCTAGGGGTGAACGCTGATGTTGTTTTTAGTGTTTTTTTCAGTTGTCCTCTCTCAAGCTTTTTAATCAAATAGCCAAATAAACTAACCAAAAATAGCTTTGAGGGGGCTTGTATCGGTTGACTGCGGAGGAAGACTGCACAATAAACAAAACACTCTGCCCACCCCGCTATCCTCCACGTCACACCAGCGCAACCTGGCCTAATCAATTCCGTCGGCATGGAAACCGTGTAGGTTTTCTGTTGTTGCTGTGGCAACAGCTGGGGGACACTAGCATCTCGTTTGCTGAAACAAAAGCCTTGTTACTTTTTTGCCACTGCCAGCTTGGTGTGTATCTGGGGAGAATAATACAGACGCATCGTTCTCATAGAGTAACGGCTGGAGCATCGCCTCTTCGGCTTACTGATGAATAGAAATGAGATTGAAGGGCTGTGTTTCTGCACAGAGCAGGGAGAGCGACAGTGCCGAGTTCTTCCACGGCTGTCTCTGGATATGCATATCGTATCGTAACCCACATGTCGTGATTTAAATCGTATCGTGACATCAGGGCATCGTTACACTCTTAATTCAGAGTGCTCAGGAGGACTTGATATATTTAACTCATTCTAGTTTTGTAAATTTAAATAATAATAAAAAAAAAGTTACCTCTTTCAAAAAGCTGGAGTGAACCCATTGAAAATATGGCCCAGTATGTCTTATTGCCACAGTAATATAAAGCTCAGAGTAAAACCTGGAAAGTGCGATGCAGTGGGGCCCTCTTCAGAGTCAGTGTTTGTGTTGCACTGTAAGCAGTACGGTTCTTAGTGGGAGTGGGTCTAAATTTCAGTGCTTGTGCACAATCGGGTTGTCTCTAAGCTGAGAGAAGAGCTGCTCTGAAGGACCTTCTCTTCATTCCTGCTCCTGACACATTGGTAAGCATCTGGCAGCCCACGCTGCACGGCTGGAAGCCATGATGAGTCATCAGCAAACAAGTTGGCTTGAAGCCTTTGAAAACGCCCCGTTGCCACTAAACTTCTGAACGATATCAGTAAAGGCGAATGCCCTTTGGGCGAATCAGCCCTTTAGTGTACTAGAATTTCTTAACGAGCTAAAATCTCTCACATCCCCTCTCCATTCTCAAGCAGGTTGCATGCTTTTCTGTAAGCGACCTGTGTAGAGTGTCTGGTGAAACTCGCAGGATTGAGCTTACAGTAGAGCCTGTTTATTCCTGTCTCTCCATCTTTTCATCTGGTTCTCCCTTTCCTCTCTGTCCTGTGGCATACCTCTTGGCAGACGGTATGATCCTTATCCCCTGTGCTGACCTCTTGAAACGTCTTGGAGCTCCTGTTCTTGGGAGTTCCGGGCTGCTCTGTTCCCAGGTCAGGTGACACACTTTTGCTCCGGCACTTTTGCATTGGCAGGGGTTTGGTGTTCTGCACTAATCCAGAATTGCCCTCCCCTTCCTCGACCGCAATTCAAACAGCAAAGACATTTCATAGCTAATGCATAAACTATAAGTTAATTCTTTATTATTTTATTATTAGCTTCAGGGAAGTTTTTCGCTGATGTGTCTCTTAAAATCAATACCAAAAAAACCACCGGTTATACAGTTCCATTAACAACTGCCTTATGTGTGCGTGCGTGTGTGTGTGTGTGTGTGTGCGTGCACTGTGAATAGCAGACACACGCATAGCTGATAGAGCAGGGCTAGGACAGCCTGTAGTACTACATTATTGCAGGGAGTTGTTTACAGCATAGAATTGGCGCCTGAGCCAGCAAGAGATTTCTTGGCAGAGGGAGGAGCCAGCCTCTGACACGTGGGGGGTGAGTGAGTGCACAAACAGGCGGGGCAGCACAGAGAGCAGGGGCCCATGTGAGGCAGCAGGAAACCGGATCCACGCTGTAAGCTTACTGGCTGTATGAAACCTTTGTGTTTAGTTGGCTTGCTTCCCAATCAGGTCCTTCTACTTTATTATTAAAGACATTTGATTCAAACTAAGTGTCACAGTAATTATTGAGCCTCGACATCACAGGGAGGATAAAACAGTCCAGAAGAGTGAGAGTGTTTCATGAGTTAGTTGCTTCAGATGGCATTGTGTTGCTTTCTTACAATCCCCTGACTGTATGCATTTATTTGTTAATTATTCTTGTAATTTCAACCACTTTTGGTCACCTGATTTATACAAAAAGAAATGAAAGTTCTATAGTATGTTTGTTTGTGTATTTATTTATTGCATTTATATAGCGCTTTTTATACAAAACTATTGCAAAGCACTGTGCAGTACATAGCAGAAAAAAGAACAAACCACAATACATTTGTATAGCATGTCACACATACAACTGCCACAGTCAGTTAAATAACAGTATACACAATAATACAAAAGCAGCAATTTTAAAGTGACATTAAAACCCACTAAGATAAGAAAGCCATTTTATAAAAGTGCGTTTTTAGTCTTGACTAAACTGTAACGGTCCCAGCTTCCCTGACAACCGGAGGCAGAGCATTCCTTAATTTAGGAGCGCTACAAGAAAAAGCCCTACCTCCTGTGTTGCTTTTGTTAACCCTAGGAATAACCAGCAGCCCCGCATCCTGTGATCTCAGAGTGCGGGGTCAGTAACTCCTGCAAATAACTAGGTGCTAATCCATTAACAGCAAAATCTTAAAATCAATTCTATACCGCACAGGGAGCCAGTGTAGAGAGGCCAAAACGGGTAACATGTTCACTTTTCCTGCTTTTAGTCCGAATTCTAGCGGCGGTATTCTGAACAAGCTGTGATTATTACTTGGCTGTTTTGAATAAACAGAGTAAACCTGTTCATGTGTGGAGCTGTTTGTTACTTTTTAGTATAATTGGAATTACTGCAGCATCATTGTAATTGAACACAATACCATTGTCTCTCCCCCCCTCCCTCTCTCTCTCTCATCTCATCTCTAACTCTCTCGCTCTCTCTCGCTCTCTCTCTCTCTCTCCAGACCCTGAAGAGGAAGGAGAAGGAGTACGAGCATGAGATGGAGCGGCTGGCCCGTGAGAAGATCTCCACGCAGCAGCGACTGGCCGAGCTGAAGAACGAGCTGACCCAGTGGATGGACGTGCTGGAGATCGAGCGCGTGCTGCGCCAGACCGTGCAGCCTGAGGACGACCAGGTGTCCACCTCGACCGCCTCCGGTACGACGCGGGGGGGCTACCAGCGCCGGACAAGGGCTTGAGGGGGAAGAGACTCCCTGCATGCTCCGTAGCTGAACTTGTGACCTCTGTAGCTTGTCTGGTTAAACTCGGGACTGAGCTTATAGTGGAGCCTCAAACTGCTAGTCCAGGGATTGAAAATAACTCCCATTGCACATTTTTTTCTAAAAGGAAAAGTGTTAATGTTACAAATGTTAATGTTCATGTTTTTTAATCCTCCAGAGGGTGAAGACAACTTCGACCAGGACATCGATGATGAGAGGCCGGCCCTGCCGCACAGCTCCCTGCCCAAAGCGCCTCCACGCCTGCAGCCTGAGCTCCTGAAGGCTCTCCCGCCGTCCTCCATCCTGCCTCCGCACATCTCCATCCAGCAGCACAGGCCCCAGCAGCCCTCCGCCATGGTGGCAGCTCCACTCCAGGCCCAGGCTTTGGTGGCCCAGAAGGCCATGATGCCCACCCACACCCACATAGTCCAACCCACTGTCATCGCCCACGCGGCCGCCACAGCCTCCCACGCCTCCGTCATCCAAGCGGTGAACCACGTGATCCAGGCTGGCTCGAAACACATCGCCCACATTGCCCCTTCCACGTCGAACTCTATGCAGCTCACCACCGCGGCCCAGCCCATCGGCCACATCACGGTCCACCCTGCCACCCTGAACCACGTCACCCATCTCAGCCACCACCTGCCCACCATTTACCCCCAGCCCATGGCAGTCCCCCAGCCCACAGTCATGAGCCACATTGCCCACACGCTCTCCCACGCCCAGGTGAATGGCAAGGCCCCAAGCCAGCAAGCAGCCAGCATGGTGGGCAAGCAGGCAGCAGTGGGGGCCCAGGTGGTAACCCACCACCCACAGCTGGTAGGCCAGACAGTCCTGAACCCAGTAACTATGGTAACCATGCCTTCCTTTCCTGTGAGCACACTCAAGCTGGCCTGAGAGACAAAAAAAAAAGAAATAAAGAAAAGGTATTTGGGTTCATTGTAACTCTGGACAACTTTAAAAATAAATACAAACAATCCTAAAATAAATATATATATTAGAATTTAAATAAAAAAACAAAAAACTAATGAAACAAAAGAACTGTAAACTCAGTACATTCCTGATTTTAGACAAGAAACATTATCATTTTTGTTGCTCATGGAGGATTGTGACAAATGGGGTAAGATCATGCTTGAGGCCTGTAATGTCTTTGAACCCCTTTAATGAGATGGGATTCTTTGGGGGAGGGGAGGGGGGGGGGTGTCTGTGAAATGCACTGTTCCGCTATGAATAAAAAAAAACAAAAAAAAAAACAAAACAAAAAAAAAAAAAACGGTTTCTTAAAAATAATAATTATAATAATAATAATAATAAAAAAAAAACTGTTTTGTTCCGTGTTGTAGGCAAATTGACGTAAGGGTGTGGTGCTTTTAACATCAATGTAC
Source organism: Acipenser ruthenus (assembly GCF_902713425.1). Classification (NCBI taxonomy): domain Eukaryota; kingdom Metazoa; phylum Chordata; class Actinopteri; order Acipenseriformes; family Acipenseridae; genus Acipenser; species Acipenser ruthenus. The sequence goes on from NC_081214.1 coordinate 3,801,975, forward strand.
AGCGAGCCAGCGGGGTCAGTAACTAAACTTTCTCCCCCAATATAATTGCAAACGCTTTCAAACAAGTGCCTTTGGGCTAGAGATGTGCAGAGAATTGACTTTCCCTCTGAAGAGAAACACAATAAAGCAGAAAAAAATAAATCCAGTCACAATGAAGGTTAAAGAATATTTTTAGACACCCGATCTTAATTCTTTGCAAATCTCTACTCTGATGTCAAGTCACTGTGTCAACAATCGGAGATGGAAATAAGACTCCCATTGCAGAACGGTTTGATCCGTTCCTGGTGTTACTATGGGTTTAATAAGACACACCAGAGCTTCTCACAGTGTACAGAGAACTAATCAAGCTTGTATTAAAACCTGGCATAGGTGAACTGCTATGCAATAGGAGTCTTATTACTATCCTGGTCCAATAAGCATGAAATACAAATCCAGCTCCCAACGCATATCTGATGGATTTTTATTACAACTTTATATAATCAGTTTGGCCAAGTGGTCTACGAGGTAGGAGAGCCTCCACGGACCACGTAGCTGCTGTCTGTAACAATTCTTGCATTGGTCATTGTTGTTGAGAAGTGAGTTCAGAAATCACCTCTTTCTACAGGATCTCTCGTTGAGGTTCAGGTCACTATGAATTATTTTGCTATATTCCTCCGCAGCGTTTTGCAATGGTCGTCTTTATAACCGTGTATGTGGTGTTCTGCATTAAATCCAGATGTGAAGCCGGTGGGAGTCAGCCTTGATCTGTGGGGGCTGCCAGGTGTTTGTTTCAACCAGTTGTCTTCTTTAACAGAGCCAGGAAACAGCTGTTTGACATACTCAGAAAAAAACAGAAATGGACACATGCAATCCCAGTCCATAAGGGGGATCAAAATCTGTACTGTAACCCGAGGTACACACAACACCACCCTGGACTGCAGTGTCGGAGCAAGAATTGTAAAAAGTCTGTTCTGTTACTATCGTCTTGAGAGGCTGTGCTAGAGGACAGTCGTGCGGATTTGGTTGAAACAAAAAACCTGGACTTTTTCATTGTGACGTTTTGGTGGTCGTGAATTGGCTTTGAGCCAGTAATCTGCTCCTGTAGAACTTCTCCCCCGTCTTGGTTCTTGCACTCTGCTGCCCCCTGCTGCTCAGAAACGGTTATTGCTGCATCTCTCAGTTGTGAAACTGAAGCACTATCGAGAGACAATGGTGTGCTGTGCATTACAGTGGGGTAAGAATGAGGACAGATGGAAGAGCATGGAATCTCAGATTCTATATATATTACACACAGTATATATTTTTTTAAACCAGCGCTTGGGCATGCCAGAGCTTTGTGAAGAGCAGAGTTTGGTCAGTCTTATCCTGTATTTATTGTAAAGGCTCATTTTATACTCTATATTCTGTGTAAAATATACTAGACAAAAGCATAGTGGAATTGCAAGTGCAGTCAACTTAGACAGAAGGATTGACAGCAGTTCAACGCCATGGACTCCTTTGAGTTTTGATAACGTATTGTTAGTCTTGGTAACTTCAGATTGTGATTTCACAGTAATAGCACATGAATCACGGCATTGCACATTTTATATATCTACCGGTGTGTATATATATATATATATTTAATTTCAGGCCACCCAGAACTCCCAATCCATGCAATTGTAGCAGTCCAGGGGAGCACACAGGTGATAATTTGCATTTATGCATCCCACAATGTGACACCTTTCCCTGTGTGGGGAAGCCACCCTCCACTGCAACATTAGTGGTGCTGTTTGGAACAGTGGGGCAGTTTAAGAACACTGATAGAAAGGGTTGTGAAGCAGTTTCTTTCAATTTGCACATCTTCAAAAGAGACTATATGATGTGAAGCCTCTGCTGTATGCTTATACTTTGTGTGTGTATATTGTATATGTTGTATACATGGGGGAAGGACATACAGAATAAATTCATGTTTTATTGTGAAAGGCTAGACTTGAGTTTAGTGAGTGTTGCAAGTGGGATGTAATAGTGTGCTTGTGCCAGGGAGAAAAAAATAAATAAATAGATTGTAAAAAAGCTGATCTTCCTGCACAGAGCTTGTATCCCGCTAGGCGACGTGTTTTAAATTGATACGAGTCCTATTTCATAATTGAAGATTGCACCACCATTGACTGCCAGTGTGAAGGAGGCTCTACACACCTATAGTAGATTTGTTCCTGTGTCCCTTGTTGGTTGGGGGGGGGGGGGGGGGGCAGTCAAATCCAGATGATACGCTACGCAAGCAAAGGAAGTGCGTTCTGCATGAACCAAACGTGAGCCTCAACATACAGGAGCTTCAGTTCCTGCTCCGCCTGTGAGAATTCCCTGTGAATGTAGAACAGGGATCGTTTCTTTCACATTTGTGTGGTTTTATCAGCGTTTAAGTGGTGATGTCTTGTTGCCTGGAGTGTGTAATTGTAGACGGCAGCCCCTGTTTTATTTTTACCCCCATGAAGCCTCTTCTATGGACTGTTTGAAGCTCCCGTAGTGCATAGGTGTGGATGAAGCCCTGCTCCGTGACAAGTGCATGTCTGTTAGTTAGCTTGTAGCTTGTAGCCCCGCCTTTTAAACAAGAAAGGACTGATCAGACCAGCTGCTGAGCGAAATCACAAAATGCTGCCTCGTTTTTACTGGAGACGACCTCTGCTCAGCCCCTCCTGTACAGCAAAGACAGGATAGTAAAGGCAAGCGGCTTTGTAGCTACTGTTCATACGAAAAGGAACGGTTCCCTAAACGAGCTGCGGCTCCAGCAATAGCACTGTGCTTGCTGCTCACTAACCCCACCCTTGCAAAGCAGTGTGACATCTGTGTGTAGCACTGACTGCAAAGTGCAAGGAGCTGAGTTCCTGTGTCTTGTGTGTGTGATCGGGGGGGGGGAGGGGGTTATTTATGTGTTTTTCTAATATGCTTTTTTTTTTTTTTAATTTTTGATGTCAGAACTTTTTTCTATAAATGTTTTAGATTTAATTGCTGCCTTTTTCAGTTTGCATGTAGAGATTGCTGTTTAAATGTTGAATGCTTTGTTTTTTTTTCTGGGACCATGTACAGTACTGTATACCATGGGGGTGACTTTACAGACCCCTTCCCTCATTGATTATATAGATATATATATATAGAGAGAGAGAGATATATATATAAATAATTGTGTGTTTTCCCTATGGAGAAAGTTTAAGTTATATATCGCCTGTAAATTTTGGGCTGCATTTAGGTCTAATTGTCCAGTATGTTTAATATATATATATATATATATATATATATATATATATATATATATATATATATATCTATATATATATATATATATATATATATATATATATCTGAAGATTCTTAATAAATCTTATTACATTTACAACATGTCTGTGTTTTTATTTTTTATTATTATTATTATTATTATTATTATTATTTGACATTCCTGGATTCACTTTAGAATACAAATATATTTATTTAGCTGGAATCGTTCATTTTCCGCATTCATGTTTTCAACAGCTACTTCACATTTGCATGTCTCATTCCCTGACATCTATTTGCATTCAAAAAAAGAATCATTTGGCTATCCGAATTGGAAATACTGTTGGAATACAAAAAGGAATCTTGAATGAACGCATTGCGACCTCGGCTCAAAGCACTCGGCCACTGTGTTGCTGCCCAATATCATGACGTCTACATGGACCATAACATTTCCATGTGCCTGCTGCACAGACTGAGCCTTGAAAATAAGTTAAATGTCTCCCTCTAGTGGTTACGCGTGACAACTGCTAAATATTTCTACAGCGGCTTGGAACTACACGTGCTGTTGGCTGCTGTTGGTTACAGTGAATGATAGAGCTACTGTAATGCATTACACTATACCTTACAAAAAAACCCAACCTTTACAAAGCCTATATGTTGGATTTAAACTCCTTATGTAAAATGAGTAGTGGTTGTAGGATTCCTACCGGAAACATGGTCCCCCTCTAACGTGAGAATATTAGGCTATGACAATTACATATGTATGACATTACTTAATTGACACAAATTAAGCATGTCTGAGAACCACTGGCACTGTATGGTAGTGGCACCCATATATTATTTTTTTATTATTTGTTTATAGTAGGCTGTGTGGTCCAGTGGTTAAAGAAAAGGGCTTGTAGCGAGGAGGTCTCTGGTTCAAATCCCACCTCAGCCACTGACTCATTGTGTGACCCTGAGCAAGTCACTTAACCTCCTTGTGCTCCGTCTTTCGGGTGAGATGTAATTGTAAGTGACTCTGCAGCTGATGCATAGTTCACACACCCTAGTTTCTGTAAGTCGCCTTGGATAAAGGCGTCTGCATTTATAAAGCATATATAAAACGTAGCAGTCCTTTCTTCCTTTGCTACCATTATGATGTGTCCTGTTCTGAAACAATGGACCTGTTTGTGTTGTGGCTTCATTGCAGGTGATTGTAATGCAGACACAAGCCGCCTTGAACCAAATTCTGATATATCCAATTTTATTTTATACAATGTTTTATTGCAAGTAGAAATATTTGTATTTATTTATTTTTATTTCTATATGAACTTAAAGTTATCATGTTACATGGAAATATTTAATGCAATGCATTTGACAAACATGAAAAGGGAGAGGGGGAGGGGGACTGTAACAAAATAAGACAATCTTTTTAGAGTGAACAAAACACACGGACACCCTTCCCTCTCTACCTCCCCCCCCCCTCTTCGCAGTCTCGTTTGTACAGGTGTATGCAAGATGCTACGTTCCCTTTGAACACACACACACTGAAAACAGTCCAGACCGCGTCTTGGCCGTCATGTTTCCTCTGTATTAACATGTGCAGAAGTGGAACACTCTTGCTGTCTCTTTCTAATTTGGTCCCATTCATGCTGGTTTCTTTCTTGCTCTAATGGATGATAATAATACTGACTGTCCATCTGCCTTCCCAGTAGATGATCAATCTTGAACAAACTGTGTTGTCTTGCTGAAGCATATTTAACCAAGCCAAACTCTAAAAGTGTAGTACTACACATCCACTGCCTGTAGGCCTACACCTAGTTAAATAACACTGCACTGTTTTGTTTTGTTTTCCTTTTATGAATCGCGCTGTTATGTTATTCAATCAGAACACTACAAAATACTGAAATGAGATATTTCTAATATCTTACACACTGCAGACCAGAGCAGCCAGCCTCTTACACACTGCAGACCAGAGCAGCCAGCCTCTTACACACTGCAAACCAGAGCAGCCAGCCTCTTACACACTGCAGAGCAGCCAGCCTCTTACACACTGCAGACCAGAGCAGCCAGCCTCTTACACACTGCAGAGCAGCCAGCCTCTTACACACTGCAGAGCAGAGCAGCCAGCCTCTTACACACTGCAGAGCAGCCAGCCTCTTACACACTGCAGACCAGAGCAGCCAGCCTCTTACACACTGCAGACCAGAGCAGCCAACCTCTTACACACTGCAGAACAGCCAGCCTCTTACACACTGCAGACCAGAGCAGCCAGCCTCTTACACACTGCAGACCAGAGCAGCCAACCTCTTACACACTGCAGACCAGAGCAGCCAGCCTCTTACACACTGCAGACCAGAGCAGCCAGCCTCTTACACACTGCAGAGCAGCCAGCCTCTTACACACTGCAGACCAGAGCAGCCAGCCTCTTACACACTGCAGAGCAGCCAGCCTCTTACACACTGCAGACCAGAGCAGCCAGCCTCTTACACACTGCAGACCAGAGCAGCCAACCTCTTACACACTGCAGACCAGAGCAGCCAGCCTCTTACACACTGCAGAGCAGCCAGCCTCTTACACACTGCAGACCAGAGCAGCCAGCCTCTTACACACTGCAGAGCAGCCAGCCTCTTACACACTGCAAACCAGAGCAGCCAGCCTCTTACACACTGCAGACCAGAGCAGCCAGCCTCTTACACACTGCAGACCAGAGCAGCCAACCTCTTACACACTGCAGACCAGAGCAGCCAGCCTCTTACACACTGCAGACCAGAGCAGCCAGCCTCTTACACACTGCAGACCAGAGCAGCCAGCCTCTTACACACTGCAGACCAGAGCAGCCAGCCTCTTACACACTGCAGACCAGAGCAGCCAGCCTCTTACACGCTGCAGACCAGAGCAGCCAGTCTCTTACACGCTGCAGACCAGAGCAGCCAGCCTCTTACACACTGCAGACCAGAGCAGCCAGCCTCTTATACACTGCAGACCAGAGCAGCCAGCCTCTTACACACTGCAGAGCAGAGCAGCCAGCCTCTTACACACTGCAGAGCAGCCAGCCTCTTACACACTGCAGAGCAGAGCAGCCAGCCTCTTACACACTGCAGAGCAGCCAGCCTCTTACACACTGCAGACCAGAGCAGCCAGCCTCTTACACACTGCAGACCAGAGCAGCCAGCCTCTTTACACACTGTAGACCAAACCTATATACTGCTGTTGAGGTTTAAGCAGCTGCACTAAGACACCGCTTCAGTATGTGTGTACTCATTACACATGTGCTGCATTCAAACACAACATCGCTTTATTTGCATTTTGACTGTACTTTGCTCTTGTATCCTTTCCAACCATTTAAGAGTTTCTAACAAAATTAAACATATGGCTGGAAATAAGACTCCTGTTGCACAGCAGTTACACTCACTCCAGGTTTTAAAACAAGCTTGTAACCAGTGTGTGTGTGTAACAAGCTCGGGCGTGTCTTATTAAACTCCTAGTAAAACCAGGAATGGATCTAATTGCTATGCAATGAGTCTTATTTCCATCCCTGAAAAGAGCCACGCAGCAGAGCTCTGTGAGCCTCACATGACTCGAGAGTCATCTGTTAGCCCTGCAGTCGACCACGTTCACATTTCCTTTCGAGTTTGCTGTGGCCTTGCTGAGAATGAGAATGTGAGAGGATCACTGTTTGTTTATTTGTTTTTTCTCTTTTAAGGTGCATTGTTAGTAAATGCAGGGTCCGTTCAGGACAGGAGAGCAAGAGAAACACAGTGAATCCCTGAGAGAGAGGGCGGGTCGGGATGGGGTGCAGGGTGTTAATATCCATCCTGCTGCCCGTGCATCTGTTCCTGGATCTTCTGTAACATTTCCTGCATCCGCCGCAGCTGGAAAAACAAATAAATAAAAATGAGAAGCACCCAGGGTAACTGATAAGACACTGATACAGATATGAGATATGAGAATAAACACTGGAAATGTAATCAGTGGCAAAAACAACCCTGCTGGTGTAGCGGTCTTATAGCTGTGAAAACCAACGCGTTAATGACACCTACAAAAAAATTAATAAATAAATACCACCCAATTTACTGTACAGAAGTGTGCTTCTCTCCTTCCTCGAAGAGGTTGATGGATTTGCAGGTTGGTACAGATTCTACTTTTGCTTTCCAAAGAATATCGTTTCATTTTGATTCAAACACTAAAACCCTCGTGTTCGTCCCAGCAATATAATAACCCATTCTTGTACTGTAGATTGCATCGGTTATTTTGACAGCTTTAGAAGGTAGGAATGTAATGCTGTGACTTGCAGATGAGGAATGTTGATAAGCTTGGGGTGAAATGTTTGCGAGTGAAGGGTTTGGAGTCTGGAGGTCAAGGATACATATTCATAAAGCACAGTTCATTAAAATTAATACCCCCGGCACAGCTGCAGTCGATGAAAGAGCCGGCAACAGCCTGAATATTCATGCTTTTGTAAGTATTACTGAATGGTGGACTGGCAGTTGAGAAAATAGTGGCTAAATATTATACAATACTGAAGATGTGTTTATCGAACGTCACTATTGAATTGTCATTGCTGCTCAAAGATATGGGTATGCCTATGTGAGCTACACTGCCTTGATCTGAAATCTGGGTATTTGAACACAGTAGAGGACAGGATGTGGTGTACTTTCCCATAGTAAAAGCATAGCAAAGTGTGATGAAGCACAGTGTGTATGCTGTGGCTTTTCAGTTCATGCGCGCCCTTAAAATCGAACTTTACTGGTGCCAAGAAAACTGCTGCATGAACCGACAGGAGATTCTTTCTCTGGTTTCTAGGAGTGCATGGTGGTGTTGCTAGGGACTGATGCAAGGGGAATTTTAAAGTGCGTTTTCCTGCAGTCAGTTTATTGATGTGTGCTAACAGTAGGGAACAGTATATGTGGATCTTTCTGGAAACAAATGAACACCCAATAGAAGCCATGCATGCAAAAAACCCAACTGAAGCTAGCAGAGTGACTGAAAGACATTGATGGAAATGACCCAGGGGGGTGTGTTTGAGTGGAGGCTGTTTGTTTGTAGTGGAGCATTTGGCTGCAGCCACTGGTAGATTACTACAGTGGGAGGCAATATTAGTACCAGATCTTTTTCTAGTATATATCTGCTTATGCTTATTGGGTTTCTTCAGTTTAATTCAATAGTATTCTGATGGTTGGATCTTTGTGCATCACCAATAATAGCATGATTCAATAATGAAGGAATATAATGTGTATGGATTTGAGTATCTGTAGACTTTGATGCTAAACACCTGGTCGTCCCACATTCTTACAAATACTGGGGAGAGTGGAATAGAATGATGTCACTGAGTTTCCATGGTTACAGACAACACAATGAGGCGGTGCATTCTGGCAAAATTCAGAAGTTTACTGGTAAGGTTGGGCAAAAGAAACGCACAGTTCAATTTTCTTCACATCCTGCAAGAAAACAAAATGCAATAAAGCCATTTGCATGAGAAAAGCAGTTGTGAGAATCTCTTCATTAAAGTGCTGTCATTTTGGACCATTCCAGCCACTCCTCTCCAACTTCTTCAGGTTTTATTACATGTTTGAATAACGCAGCAAGGAAATATTGAAATGCAATCCATTAGGAATGAGGTAGGAGTTAGTGGTTTAGTTAGTAGTAGAACAAATTCTCCATGCAAAAACGGGTGCCATTTTTCCACTGAAACCTAAACCGGGATTCCATCCATTACGGATGCCAGGGTGCTTCTGGGTAGTCCGGGTCAAGCCCTACTCCCCCACCTAACACCCCAACACCAGGAACCTGTGTGAGAGCCCAGGCTGCCCTGTTAGTGAGAGACTCATGAGCCCACGCTCTCCCGTACCTCCTCGTCCTTCTCCCGGATCAGTTTCTCCGTCTCGCTGTCTGACCCCGCTGGCACCACAGGGATGGGGAAGTCTGTGCCGCTCTCTCTCGTTAGTTTGCTGCGCACACAAAAGCATCGCCGGAGAATTATTCAATCAAGTACTTTGCTTGTTTGTGAGCTTGCCTGAAACCGTCTACGACTCAACAGACCTCTTCATTCTAGACAGAAATCACGTGACAAATGGCCTTTTCAGCTAGGCCGGTCCCACCTCCTCACCCGCTTTCTGTATATGTACCGGGGGCTGGGCCAGCAGAGTTGAAAGGTCACACTGGCACATGATTTTGAAAGAGATGAGGAAGTCAGTTCAGTGCTTGGCAATTCTCCAGACAAACTCCAAGCAAGTTCAAAGTGGGCAGAGCTATAGAGAAATAACTATTGGAGCATCAAAACCAAGAACCACTCTCAGTGATCACAAAGAGACAAGGGGAAGGTAGAGCAAACACACACAATAACATATGAAGCTACTTGATCCTTTACAGTAGCGGCTCTCAATACAGACACTTTACTCCACACCTGTCCAAGCTTAATCATTCACAGCGCCGTGTTGTGCTTTATTACACTGAGCGAATGTTGTTCTTGTATTTTCAACCACTTTTTTAGTGACCCCATTTGTATGGGGTCACTAAAAAAGTCAAATCTAGTACTTATATTTGTGTCTGTGATTACTGCATGGTAGAATACACAAGTTAATGTGTGTAGCTGTTTGTTACTTTTTCATTGTACTTGTAATCATTGCAATTACAGCAGCATAATTGTAATTGAACACAATATCTTTGTAACTGTAATTTCAGCAAACAATGCTACTGTAATTCTAAATAGAACTGCTCCCAGGCCTGCCCCAGGCCTCCTTTGAGAAGGAGGTGTCTTACTTCCTGTTCCTCTCCTTGACCACCATCCTGGTCATGCTCTGGATGCAGTGGGCTCTGTAGTTCTCGTAGTGGGTCTCTCGGGTCACGTCCTTCAGGTCCTGCATGTGTGTGCGGACCAGCATGTTCCTCAGTTTCACAAAGTCACAGTGAGCCGTGTTCTCAACTGCAAATCGACAAGCAACAAAGCCCTCAGCTCGCAGGCCCATCGCTAACCAGGAAACACTTCGAAACAGCTACTGCCAGCACAGACTAAAACAGTGGAGACCATGCTGACAAGCTGGGCGCTTGGGCCTGCTTAAACGAAAGACTTTCTGTTGTCTGATTAAGAAGTTTAAAGTGTTGTACCGGTGTAATATGGTAGATTTGAAAGTCTTTTTGTACATTTGTATATCTATGTATTTGTGTGATGGCACATGGCTAGACACACACACACACATGCAAGTGTTGTAAGTCCAAGGTACCTTCCACAATGCCCCAGGGGTACAGCCGCCCTCGAACCCTCTTCCCCTTGGCTTCCACAACAGTGTTGCTGCCGATCACAGCAAAGGGGATGCTTTCCTGGAAGAAACACAAAGCAAAGCCATGAAGATCAAGACCTGAAATGCAACTCTGCACTCTGAAATGGTGCAATGCAGTTGTTTTTGTAATATTCTGTGTTAATTACCTTGTGCAGAGGATAGATGGGGTTCGTACCTCACTAGCTCGTGCATCACATTCTTTTATTTAATTTAATTTCTCGTATGTACAATACCTTTCTCCAGGTTCACCTCCAGAATGCTGAAGAGAACACACAGATCTATACACACCACTGACTGCTGAAGTCTTCAATGCAAATTCATGTCAAGTATGATTTTTTTTATTTTTTACTATTCTAGTCCTTTCCTGCGCTGCTTTGTAAACATCAAACTCCTTGCCATTTCTGGACAGCGCACAGACCGATCTCATCGCGTTTTCTAACGGAGGGCATCAATGTTAAATAGAAGGCTTGACACGATTCACAAAGTAATCATTTATTTTTCCTCCCTTCTCGTCTCTATCTATATTCTGCTCAAACTTACCAGCAGGCTGTATTTAAGTGTCTGTGGCTCCCTTTCCCCTTTCGTTTCTGGTCGGCTGGCACTCTTGCATTCTGAAGACTTCTTGATCCCTCCAATCTGGAGCGAGTCCAAAGCTATTGTCTCTATCTACTCTGCTTATACACTATCCATTCAATCCATCTCTACTGCCCTGTCTATTCTATCTGGACTTTTTAAATGTGTTTGGCTTAATGTGAAAGTGTAATAAATAAATGGTGTAAACGTTCTTGTCGTGTGGTTATTGCAACGGCAGCCGAACACACCTTCAGTTCATGGTCTTGTTGTTTGAAATCTTCATCCTCATCTGAGTCGCAGTCAGGGAACTGGTAGACTTTTATACAGTACTGGTCAATCTCTTCTCGAATCTGCAGGGAAGAGCAATGAAAACACAGTGCTAATTGATTCACCGCCCTGGTGTCCAAGTTGGAGCCTCTCGTAACCAGCTTCCAGGAGCAGATGCGAGACAAGAAGCTCTGTTTGTTTGGCAATGAGAAATGGCAGAATGTTGTCTTGCTTTTAATAAAGTTCTTAGTGCACACAGTATATTACTATGTGTAGTAAGATGTGCAAATGCACAGGTTTAGAGTGTGTATTTTAAACAACATTGTTATCTTCCCCTATATATGTTTTTAATATAATTAAAACCGGTACGTTGTGTGAATCGCTCACTTATTTTTATATACTGTGTTTGGTGCTAGTCCAACGTGTTGCCTCCACTGGGCTCTCAATTGACTGACCCCCCCTGCGTGTCTGTATATCAGTATATCTCAGTAAGACTCTTTGTTTTCATGCAGGTGTGGTGTGACCCCCGCCACCCCTTCAACCTTCATTTTCTTCTTCTTGACCTCAGCAGGGGTGAGTGTATCCGCCTTGGCGAGGATGGGCACAATGTTCACCTTCTCATGCAGTGCCTTCATGAACTCCACGTCCAGCGGCCTCAATCTGAAACACAGCGATGCTTCATACATCTCTCAGTGACCGATACTGTGCTACCAACCAACGCAGCAGACAGCTGCTAATGTGGGTGTTCCTGATGTCTCCAGTAGATGGTGCAAGTGTACAGCTTTTCCTTTTTTTACACTATAATGATGCCAAATAATGATAACCCGCTGCTACTGACTTTTAAATGTATTTTATATTCAGTATCTGATAGTATAGGACTATATGAACTTGGTGAACTGATTGTGTAAATTGCATTTAGACTAAATTTAATCTTGTAATAGGGCAAGGCAAATTTATACCCCATCTTTTTGTTTTAACAAAATTATCAAATGTGCAGAGATGGGAGCTATGAATGAAAATAAACGCATGCAAAGGATCATTAATTTAAAGATTTGTAATTGAATTCATCAAGTTTATTTTAGTATTTCTACACTTCGCATTAGGAGTGTTATAGTTCTGGATCAAAATGCCATTCAGCTCCATTAATGAGGGATTATCAGGGGCGCTGCCGGGTCTGTCTCCGGAGCCCGCGGGCGCTCACTCCCCTTACCCGTGCCCGAAGGGGGAGATGAAGTACAGGCAGCAGTGCACCCGGTTGTCCTGGATGTTCTTCCGGTTCAGACCGCTCTCGTCCCGGAAGTACTGTTCAAACTGCTGGTCAATGTAGTCTGCCACAGACTTCCAGCTGAGTGAGACAGGAGAGCAAACAGAGGCCCTGTGCGTTACACAACTTCAGCAGTGACAGCGAAAAGTTAGTGGAGTGTGGAGGGGGAGTGGGGACGGTTTGGGTTCTAGAATCTTGAAGTTATTAAGGGTGTGCAGGATTCTCATTCAGAAATTCTATTTTCTTAGAAGACTGATGGTTGTCGCTTTAGAAAAGGTTTGTAAGGAATACATCTTAATAATTTAATACAAATAAGTCATTAATAGACTTCCAGTGAATATAACTTGTGTGTGTGTGTGTGTATGTGTGTGTGTGTGTGTGTGTGTGTGTGTGTTTTAATACATTTAATTTTATTAAAAGTTTTTACTATTGTGTTCGTCCACTTCTTGCTTTAGGTTTTTATTTTACGATTGAAAGTGATGGGGACACTTTTTTTATAAGGGACTTACCACTCTGTGTTGTTGACCGCGTCTCCGAAGCCGGGCGTGTCCACTACGGTGAGTCTGAGTTTGACCCCCTTCTCCTCAATGTCCACGGAGTGTTTGGTGATCTCCACGGTCTGTGTGATCCGTTCTGGACAGAAACAGGCAGGTCAGTATTGAGAGAGAGAGAGAGAGAGAGGAGCGGGTGGAAGTCAGAGCCGCGGTACCATACCTTCAGCATTGAGCAGCTTCCTGTCCTTGTAAAGGTCTGTCAGAAAGAGGCTGTTTACCAGAGTGGATTTCCCCAGACCAGATTCGCCTGGAAACAAACGGGAGGTATTTTAAACATTCGTCTTCGAGAAATCATTGATCAGTCAGTAGCTGGAAAATAAACCCACACGTAAAAGATCACATTGTGAAGGTATGATTGGCTGGTTTCACAGATCCAGATTCTCACTAATCTTACCAAAGGCAACATTGGGTAGAAGGCTAGAGTCTGTAACCCAACCACAAGTAAAATAATGTATTCTTCACCTCTGAACCAGCGTTTTCAATGTTACAGACTGATCCTTCCTACCTGCCACCATAAGTGTGAAGTCGAATCCTTTCTTGACCGACTTCCGATGCACCTGGTTGGGTAGAGTAGCGAAGCCCACATACTCCTTCTCTTGGTCCTGTAGGGATAGAAAGACGAAGCCAATATATAAAAGCACTGATCAGGGAACAGGACGGCCGTCTGCTAAAGACTGCTCCAAAGGGATTCAAAGTAACGCGAATGAAGGAGAGGGCTGATTTCAAAGGGATCTGAGCGAGGCGTCATTCTGTCTGGACCAGTGATGGAGTCCACAATCTCAAAAGGTGCCTCTCTTTCCACTGGTTGGTATGCTGCTGTCCGTTAAAACGGGATGTGACTGAAACCACAAGAAGAAACCACCTCACTACTTGGGTTTGAATCAAATTCCAGACAAGCACGCTACCTCCTTTATTGCAACAGGATACCGCTAAGAGTGACGGATGTCCCAGCAACTCCACTACACCCCCTACCCCAGAGGAGATGGCAAAGCATCAAACTGGTTTTGTACATTAACCTACATAGAATACCTCTCAATAACTATGGAAGGCAAGAGTATTCGTCACCCAAATGAACTTCACACTGCGTAGCACAAAAGGAATCGTAGAATACAGATACACATCCGCTAGCATCTGAAACAGCTGATCTCTTATCTGGAAACCCGAGAGTCACCATGATTGCAATATGGCCACCATATTCTTTCACAGGTCAAGGCCAACTTGAAGTTTCTATCTACAAACCCATATAGATTTGCAAATCTATTCGAAGCAGCCTGCAAACACTTCTGTTCTCACTGTATCTCAGTATCTCACTGAGATTTAGGCGGCTTCACTTCCAATCTCAGAAAGGCTAGACTACACCAGGTTGTATGATCTATCTAGTGCTATCTGCTACCCTACATTACCTCTGCTGAATAGTAGGGGTCATATCTCCCCCAGGGGCTCTTTGGCCGGGACAGACTGGGAGATTGAGGTGGGTTACCATCCTGTGCGACGCTTGGCAGCAGCAGCTTTTCGGTCTGCTCTGTTTCTGTCCCTGAGGGACACACGCTGCTTGTCGTGGGGGGCCGCAAGAAAGAGGGAATCCCCAGCCAGTCGGGGCTGGTGGCCCTCCCCTCTCCGTATGACTGCTCCCAGGTGGCCGTGCTGGGCAATTCGTTCATGATCCGCTCTAACTTGTCCTCAGAGTCGTCCTTGAAGAAGCACGGTAGCTACCGAGAGAGACCGGGGATGAGCGAGGGGGTAGAGTATGGGGCGGGTGGGGAGGGTAGAGTATGGGGCGGGTGGGGAGGGTAGAGTATGGGGCGGGTGGGGAGGGGAGAAATAAGGTAAAAGGAACGAAAGACAGAAAAACAGGAGTGTTAAAAGAAAGGGTTTTTAGTAACAGAAATGAGCGCATTAGTACTGTGAGTGCTACAGTTAAGAAGCATTCATTAAAGCTGTTGCATGCGTCTCCGCAGAATGACCCTATTCCCTAATAACACTATGCAGCATGCAGCAATGGCTTTTACTCAGGTTTTATCTCTTAGAACCTGCCTACAAAAAGAGACCAGTATGATCTCTCTCTCTCTCTCTCTCTCTCTCTCTCTCTCTCTCTCTCTCTCTCTCTCTCTCTCTCTCTCTCTCTCTCTCTCTCTCTCTCTCTCTCTCTCTCTCTCTCTCTCTCTCTCTCTCTCTCTCTCTCTCTCTCTCTCTCTCTCTCTCTCTCTCTCTCTCTCTCTCTCTCTAATTACCAATGCCAATGGACCCAGCTGCTTTTTGGGGACTGTCTGTTGCCTTCAAATCACACTAAAATTACAATTGTTAATCTATATAGATTCCAATGAAATGGCTGCTGTCCCTGTGACCTTTTTATTTGACATTTTTAAGATCTAAACGAACAAGCGGCAACAATTTTAAAGATATTCAGATGTAGTGCCTACATTAGCTGGTATTTCTGGTTGTACGCACGGCGCAGTGTGTGTTGGCGGGTGCGTTGATGTGTGGTCAGTGTTTTTGAGGATGGTGGGAGGCAGGGCGTGGTGGGCACTGGCGTGGGGTACCTGTTTCGGCCGGGCACAGCGCTGCATTACCCCCTCGGGCTGAGGGCTCTCCTCGGGACTGTCGTGGTCATCGGAGTGCAACTCAGCCTCGCGATCGCAGTCTTCAAGGCCGTCTGGAGCCACGTTGATTTCTGCCGTCTCAAGCCAGAAAGGGAACGAGTGTTGTGGAGGGGCAGGGGGCAGGACGGGGAATTGAATTGAGTCGGGTGTGGATTTGTATGGTGTTTTTGTTTAGGTTAATGGAAAGCAGGTAAGGGTGGGTAAAAAGTAAAACAAAACAAAACAAAAAAAAATATGAAATGATTTAAAAAGAACCAGAAAGATAACCCTTTTACATCTGGGTTGACCTGGATTTACAATTCATGGAAACACGAGCGTATATATTGAAATAACATGATTAAATGGGTACTCTTTTTACAGGTTTGTTTATTACCTACACAATGGTACAGTATTTTCAAAAGTATTTTCTATTCAGAGATAGGATGGCCCCAGTAAGAGACAGGCATACAGGGCTAGCTGGTTAACTATTCTTGGACCAGACAGTAGCTAAAGCTGCTATCCTCCCCACCGCTGCACTAGAAAAGACAGAGATTCAGTAATTGGTTCCAGCAATTCCTGTGTGCCAGGTTGGCAATGACAAGAGCGCAGCAAATGAATTCCACAATTAAGCACTACAGCTGGGTACAGACGACAACAGCTGCAACCGTACTAATACTAAGCCAGTGGCTTTGTCTGATTATAACCTCCCTTAAACTCAATTTAAAATGATTAAATATCTTGGTTGCTAATTAAATGGCACAGTCTAATCCTGAATAATATATTTCAGTGAATCGCCTATTATGGTTAAATGGGGGAACCTTCTCGAATGGATCAACAGTAATTAGGTACGCTGTAGACTCTCTCTCCTGCTGTGAGTGTTATGTCCTCACAGCAGAAGCTGCTACACTTCTCTCCTCGACAGGATTAAAAAGGTACACCGGGGGATCAACCTGATGTTTCAATTCCATTGACTGACTTGAAGAAAGACTAACTTAATTATCGTCAAATTTGCCTGCTAAACACCCACCCCCAGAGTTCTGTTAAGGGATCCGGTGATGCTGCATCAAGCTCATTATACTGCACCTATACTCTCTGTTTAGGTTTAGAGCCAGAAAAAAATGGGTTGGATGGTATTAAATAAACCTCAACAATAAAGACTCTAATAGTACGATGGTCTTGTTAAGGCTGAGCTGATGTTTGATGGCAAGTGCAGTGCTTTCCACAGTGCAGAACACCCTAAACACTGAGCTGCACCTTCCTTCTCGAGCCTCACTTACATTCACAATACTCACAGGCTCTCGTAGAGACGCAACATCCATCAACCAAAGAAAACGTATAAACAGTCTGTGCGTCGCAAGCTCGTGTATATGTGATGATCATGCGGCTGCTGTGGACCGACTCCACACACAGGAACAAAACACACAAATCATCCAAGTGGCGCTGCAGAAGTAAAAGCCTCATCTAATTTAAAGAGTCTCACCTCCAGACTGCGGCATCCTGATCATTTGGAGGATAGACTTCTTCTTCCTCACTTTTGCCCACTGATCCATTGGACTTCACAAAGAGACAGAGAGCTCTCGGAGGTCCCTTTATATACCCAGTGGCAGGACACTGTGTCCTTCGCCCCTATCGAACGCTGTCAAGCCTGCAGGCCACCATTAACCCACTGTAGCGTGTTGCTTGTGCTTCTGTTTTACCATGCTGTAAAGTTTTTTATTGTCAGCCCTGGTTTTTTTCCAGTTATATTTTTCCTTATGCCAGCTCTTGAGGTTTGTATGAAGTGGTTTGTTGAGAGCAATGAAACTGGTCTGCAGGTAGATAGCATCTTGGTACAATATCAACCTGGCAACGGTTTCTACAATCCGTTCTGCAACAAATCTTTAGCAATAAAGAGGATTAACACCGAAGTTGTCATCGGCTGGCTATTGTTAAACGGCTTGCTTTCTCAACATCTGCTTTGGGTTTGCCTATGCGCATCATTTGCACATTCACAGGTCAGTACTTCCATCAAAGGGATTTGGGGAGACCAGTGCCTGCTTTCCACAATCTATACGGGGGCTGCATGTATTAATGAGGGGGGCAGCAGCATTGATTTTCACATTCAAATGATCACAGATGGTGGATGAAAACGTAACACACTACTTTCAAATGCAACATGTGAAAGATTAGGGAATCTTCCAGCAGTGATTTGCACAGCACCAATAGCATCCAGCTGGATTAACTGATGAACAAACATCCTCCTGCACATGCTGAAGCCATGTTGTTTTTTATTTGTTTTGTTTTCTTCATGTTGTGTTTTATAGAAAACCCTCCCTGACATCCTATGCTAATGGGCTGCTACAAGGGTCTAACACTTGTAAAGGTCACTCATTTTCTGATGACTTCTACGCCAAGGATCAAACACAGATGTGTAACTGAAGGAGGCAGGTTTATCAATACCAGTACAATTCATTTGGCAGCTTAAAAGCATTGGACTGGCCACAAGCACTGTGCCTAGATCCATCATGCCATACAGATTTACTGCCACAAGCTGCATCCTCGATCTACATCAGACTGTGGCAAAATTGCAGTAGAATCTCCTCATTAGAGAAAGCGGGTGGGATTCATTTATCTTGCCTGACAAACCGCAGCAGCACAGCACCATGCACCCCATGCTGGTGTGATCAAACTCTTCAAAACTGGAAAGGATACAACCTGCACCTTTCCCTGTGCAGTATATAGTGCATTAACAAATATCATCCCTGTGTGACGAGTGAGTCAAGGATTAGCTGAAGCACCAAGTATGATGTATGTCAGTACACCCCTGTGGCCTGCTATATTAGTTATCCCATAGGAGATGGCAAATCTTCAGGACTGGGTTTCTGTAAGATTCCCTCATACCAGCAATCTACCACATGCAATCACGATCTGTCATTCATACTGGCCTGGACTCTGACATGAGGATCATTCCACCTACTCACTACTGCAGGCAGCTCTTGATCTGTCCTGATGCCAGTTGCTGATGCATGCTGGGCATCCTGGCACATGAATTGCTTTTTACATTTTCTTATGACAGACGGATGGCTTCAGTTCCTAGTGCAACTCTTACTACTTTAACATAAAGAAAATACATAAATAAAATACTGAAATGAGCTCCTGGCGACCATTCATTTCAGTCCTAATATTCTGTAGAAAGTTGCATAAACACATGCATCTTCTATTGCAGTTTCAGGAAAGTGGTCGTCTTGTTTTTAATGTTTTCATTAAATATCTGTATTGCTCTGTTCTTAATTGACTCGTTTACTATTTACCTATAAAGATCCTGTTCGCATTCACTTTTGAACATGGCCATTTGCTACCCCAGTAATAGTTTTGTTTCGACCGTAGCAACACCCTATCTGCAGAAGGGAGTAAGTCAATGCATTCAAAGCTAGTAGAGATAATCCTCCTGACGGCTCAAATGGACTATGCCCGAAGCAATGTTCTGTCAATAGGGTTGATTAATCAGGACTTCAGCAAGGACACCTAACTCCCTAACAGTGAGTAACATTTTAATGCCAAAACCTTTCCCTTGTGTACTAACTAAATGCTTAATGTCTATTAAAATAGATCAGCCTCTGTTTGTCAAACTCGACCTACCTGATGAATGCTTTTTGCAGTTAGGTGAGGTCATTGAGTGTTTTAAATATTAATGTGCATTTAATATTTAATTTTTAATCTACCTGTTATGATGCAAGAAATATTGCAAAACGTGAGTAGTATTAAAATCAGAAAAGTAATCCAAGTGTAACCAATATACAATACTCCGGGTAAGGACACTGTCTCCCTCAATCAGTAATAAACACCACTCCGATATGTAACAGGCAGAGGCTGGGCAGGAACCAGCGACCCTGTGCCCCACATGCAAGCGTCTAAACCACAATGCAAGAGAGGCGGGCTTGTCTGCTTTCATAGTTTTAGAGCTTTTGACCTCCCCTCACCGACAGGGGACAGAACAGAATCCATAACTGCAGTGTAGAGTCATCTAAATTCAAAATGTTTTACTAGCGTTTCAGTGCTAAGTAAATGAACGGCTGCAGGTTCAGAACGAGGGTTCAATCAAAGCTCCGAAGCTCTGTTCTAAATGCTGACTACAGGTCTGATGTTTTGAAAATGAAAACCATCAAAAGGATAAGGAACTGAAGCAAACGCAGACAAAGAATCAGCCAAGAATGCACTTCTCACAAAAGAGTCTAAACTTTCATTCAAACGCACAAAAGAACTAGACAGCTAGCCCCATTCATGACTCGAATATTAGAAAAAGGAATTCTGTTTTATGATGCCTCACCCCTTGGCTAGCTTACTGATTTGTAAATAATAATACCTTGTGACCCGACAGAGAATCCCTCCAGCACTTTGATTCCAGCGATTCCTATTCACAGTGGACTAAAATAAAGTTCAAAGTAAACCCCATTGACTGCACTACAATTGTTTGACGTCAAAACGCAATGATGAGCAGAGCTTCATCTGATTTGAAAACTGAAACCGAACCGTGACTGCTTAGTTATACTTTCCTTTAACTAGGCCTTTCTGTAGTGCTGAACAATCAAGCTGGCTTGGCACACAAACCAAACTGAGAAAGTGTGTGTGTGTTAGTTAAGGGCTGGATGCTTCCTTGTGACATTCAGACACATGCTTCTCATAACTAAAACATCTCACTGCTGCAAGTTCATTGCAACCTCAGTGCACCATATGGCTCAAAGTGAAAACTGCCTTTTTTTTTTGCACATATTTTAAGGAGGTTGTAACCTCACATTCCCATGTTTAGTTAAAGCGTACAAGATTTATACCCGCCTGCCGCTGCAAGTATAGTAGAAATATGACTTAAGTTCACATTAGTGACCAGAAAGTGTTAAGTAAGCTTGTCTTCTACCTTAACTAACATAAACCAACTGGTTAGCCAACAAAATCTAGTTCCTGAGTGCACAGAAGGCTGAATAATGTACCAATGTAGTAAATATTCACCTGCGAATCCTGGAACAGTCACAAGTTAACCAAATTCTGAAGTTCCTATTGCTTAATGAAACATCCCAAGACTGAAGTAAACCATAAACCACTTCTCCTACAAACGCAAGTCAAGAGAAGTGAGCACTATTGCTGTTCACTTCGTTGGGGTCTGTTACGTTTTGACTTCATCTAGACTGCACACCTGGGAGCGTTGAATCACCTGTTGCAGTCTGATGGTTAATTCAAAAGAGGTGGAACAAAACACCTTTCAAGGGTGAAGGCTGGGGATTACTTTCAAGAAAATCCAGTTTATGCAATTTAACACCCAGCTTCACCAGAAACTCATGATGTACAGTCAAACCTGCTATTAACAACTCCGTTAGCTTGATGCACAAACTAGCTGGTTTTAACATTGGAACACACACAGAGTGGTCCACACAGACTGGTGCTTTTTAGACGGGTGTCTGTGTATGTTTAAAACAGTGGTTAAGAGACATCTGGATTGTCATTCTAGCATTGTTTTATTCATTATGATGCTCTTTTGCATTGACTTTACATTGAACTGTGACCATGCATTCTGTAAAAAGGCATAGGTGCTGGAAACCTCCATCATACAAATAGACAGATTTTATTATGGCAACTGTGGAAGCATATTTTCTTTTAAGAAAAGCAGGTGCAGCTAAGATCAGGTAACTACTACGCTCTGCTAAGACTAAAAGCAACGAGGGAGCCAGTCCTTGGAAATCTACCCGCAGTAGAATACGGACCTGTAATGGTAAATGGTACTGAGTTGCAGTAAGTTAGTCACATACCTCGAAGTCGCTGTTTATTTCTGTGTTTGCAGCCATTATCCTCTCTGTTGTAAACCATAAATAAATCAACCCGGGAGGCAAACTAACAGACCTCTGTCCTGCACTGCTCTCCCATCTCGTCAGGCTGCTCAGATTTGCATAACCCCGCCCCCTCAGCATGAGCCCGCCCTTTTGCGTTGCCTTGCAGTCTACAACAGCGGTGCTGTTACTGTATCCTATTCAGTCTTCTTAACCCCTTATTATATAAATTTGTGTTTTTACAACTGCCTCATCTTTAAAGATACGTAGTGAAGGATAACTTGAATATCTTATTATTGACACTAAAGATCCTTTAGCATTTTGACTAACCTCTGATCCCTGTTCAAATACCCCTTTGTATGCCAAGCTTGAATTGGTATATTATAAAAAAAATCAGGGAAGGAAATGACTCCAATTGCGTAGCAGTTTTACCCATTCCAGGTTTTAATACAAACTTGATGAGCCATAGTCTATAGGTAACAAGCTCAGGTGTGTCTTATTGAACTCATAGTGAAAACTGGGATATGGATCAAACTGCTATGCAATAGGAGTCTTATTTGCATACCTGTAACTAAAATTTACAAAGGTCCTCCATTTGCTGGCTTTCTAATAATGCTTAAACTGCCTGACGCAGGCTAGTGTAATATGAATGAAACACTTTCAACGTGTCTTATCTGATCAGGACATCCTTCACTGTGCTAAACCATTAAGAGTCCCCATCACAGCCTCTGCACTTCACAGCCTCTGCCCACTCCAGACCAGCCTGTCTGGCACCAACACTGTCGCCCACTCAAGCTGAAACAGCAATAACATAAAACAGAGGAAACCATGGGTGGGGGGCACACTTGCTCAGTGTATTTCTACCAAGTTTCCTCTAAACAAACAGAGTCTGCAGTTGAAGTTTTGCTTTTTCAAACCATGTTGTCCTCGGCACAGTGTAAAGCAAGACGCATGTGCCTTTTAACAGGTCCTTTGTCAGTATCATGGCATCGCTGGTACCACACTGTGTCTCTGAATAATCCAGTCACTGTAAAGAGGGCACATCTGGCAGTGCAAGGACAAAGGGCCCATGCATCCAACCCTCTTCATGACTTTTTTTTTTTTTTGTATTCATTTAACAGCATTTAGCTTGGTCTCAGTTCACGTTCCCTGTCGTCTCAATGAGAAATGATTACAACAAAAGACGAGGCTTAAAATGTTCATTGCAATGGCAGTGTAACAAATCACACCTGCAGCAAGAAACTTCAAAAATAATCTACAATTGCTATCTGTTTTCCAATCCCCAGCTGTTTGCTATTTCAGTAATAATTAAATCATGGTTTTCTTTGGTAATATTGGTAACACCATCAAACAATACTATGTTTATTAAAATGCTCCTTAAACCTAAAGGCTATGTAGGTTCAACTGTCATGTTGTTTTTATCCCAGTGGTTCTGGGTTCTGTAGCTCCACTATGAAGTTATCATTATTCTCTGTTTCTGTCTTTACCTTGCTTGGAGAATCCTAGCTGCCTTGCACTGAACACTCATTCCATTCAAACTGTAATACAATGTGACCTTTCAACTCTGCGCTACAGATACACAGAGAGGGCGAGGAGGTGGGGTCGGCCACGTTGGAAGATGTGAAAGGAATGAGGAAGTCTATTCAGTCCTGGGCAGTTAGGATTCTCCAGACAAGCTGAAAGCACGCTCAAAGCAAGGGAAAGACAGCAAGAGAGAAAAATGATCATATTAGAGCACCATAAAAAGTCAAGTGGAAGGATAAAAGCATGACATTTGAATATACTCCACGGAACAGTTTCATAAACCTAGTATTGTTTGATGATCTAACTAAAGAAAACCATGATTCATTATTAGACTGCAATAGCAAGGCGCAGTTAGGAACTGGGAGAAACACATTCACTGGTTGGAATCTCAGCTAGGAATTGTACATTTTTATGAAAAGGGTTTCATTTTGAGCTCTGGCCTCCATACCATTTTTTTTGTTCTGAAAAAAAAAAATGCCATGCCATCTAATAGGAATCTGTTTTCAGAATGCAATCCGCAGTAGCTTACTGTCTGGGACCTTAACGTAATCCGCATGATAGAAATATGCAACAGTATTTGATTAAGAAACAAATGTTGCACCTATTGACTTGACCAGGGACGGATTACGATTGAGGGAAGTACTGTAATGCTGCTTCTTCATTCAATGGCATACTGGACTACATTTTTAGTCAAATCTTTTAAAGAAAGGCACTAAAGCATCCATGCACTCCCTACACACCACGCAGAGTGTGACTGACACACCGGCAGCTGTAGGATAAGCACATCCTCTTAGAACATGTTGAGGTGCTCCTAGATGCTCAACACTGGTTTCTAATTTTCATTTGCATCCTTATACAGCTGAGGGAAGTAGTTTTAGTAATTGCACTGCACTCGTGCCGGTTCAGAGAGGGACAGCTATTTGCTAAAACCTTTAAGATAACCTTTTTAATTGCTTGCAAGGGCAGCCGAGGTCTGTTGTACAGTCTATTCAAATTACAGGCCCTTTATCATGCAGTACAATTGTATTGAGCTTTAGTGTCCACTAAAAAGTGGACCCAACCCGACCCAGAAATACATTCATAAATAAACGTAAGCAGTTCAATTAACCTGGATTCCCAGAAGAGGAAAGCTAGTTTTCCAATGTGTTCCCTAATCTTCATTCCCCTTACAAAATGGACGAGTTCCTTCCCCCTGAAGGACTTACATAGAAAGGGTGTCCCAGACAGACCCCTGCAATAACACACTGTCCATTTCCAGGGCTCTGAGCGTCATACTTCCAAACATAATTAAAATGCCTTATCAGTATTTATATAGAGGTTTCTGGGCTCGAGGCCAGAAAGTCACTGATAACGAAACATGCTGACAGAGTTAGGAGCGGAAAAGTCCCAGACTGCTTCCATCTGCAGTGTGTAGCAAGGATCTCAAATGCTGCTGGATATACAGGTGCTGTTAAAACAACTCTCGCAGGAACAAAAGGCATCGCGGAGGATGGACACTGCAGTCAAATCAAGCTGTTACACTAGAACCGAGGTACTGGGTCGTAATGGACATCTTTCTGCTCCAGTTTAAAGATTTCTATTAATAAAAATGTCAAGAATTAAATGTAATGTGCTCATGCAAGTTGTTTCTTTTGTGGTTTTGTATGTATCGGAACAGGTTAGGAACCTCAGGCCAGTTAGAGCAGATCTGGCGCCCTCTGGTGCTTGCAAGCGGTAATTTGAGTCTGTGCTGGAATGAAAGAGCACAGTGTTCCACGAACGGTGACACGCATCTGAATGAACACAGTAGGCCTCAGCTTGGGGCGCCTTTTCAAAGCAATCAAGATGTAATTTAAAATGCTTCATAGTGATTTTGTTAATGAGAGTTGATCACAGGAAAAGAGGCTTACCAAAACTCAAAAATATGACATGTCATAGAGACAGGGAAAGGTGACATTTGAAGACATTCTGAAGCTACTTGCTCTCTTAAAGTGTGACTGCGGGGATGGCAGTAAGGCTCCCATTGCATAGCAGTTTGATCCATTCCTGGTTTTACTATGAGTTTAATCAGACACACCTGAGCTTGTTACCTATTCATTGGGGCTAATGAAGCTCCTAGTAAAATCTGAAGTAGATTAAACTGCTATGCAACAGGAGTCTTGCTTTCATCCTGTTGTGCTCTGGGTTTCAAATGATTTGCATCACTATAAGTCACTCCAACCACCAAGCAGTAAAAACAAACCTGGGTTTTTTTTCCATGCATATCACTGCTGCCCTCCAAGCCTGTTGAAATGGTTTTAT
Organism: Acipenser ruthenus; assembly: GCF_902713425.1. Lineage (NCBI taxonomy): Eukaryota > Metazoa > Chordata > Actinopteri > Acipenseriformes > Acipenseridae > Acipenser > Acipenser ruthenus. Next base: position 3,827,295 of record NC_081214.1, read on the forward strand.
ATTTATTTTTATTTTTTTTGCCAGGCTTGATCATACTTCTCTGTTCATTTTGATGTGCTTTTAAAATGCTATTCTATATCTGGCTTCTGTAACCCTATTGTTCTGAACTGAATTGATGATCTCCAGCCACACTTACAGTAGAAACCGGTAGCTGTGTGTCCCCAAGCTGCTTTTTTGTTTGTGCTTATCTCTCTTATGTGGTTTACAGAATCATCGCTAACACATTAAACCCATTTCATTTCTCTTCTATTTAATCTCTGCTGTCATCTCGGGTTTAAAGGGTGAAAGCTGCACCCATGCCTGAGCCGAGCCAACTTTGTGAGACCACACAGGTTTAAAGCTCCAGGTGTAATCTTGATGGGCTTGGGTTTGAATTAATGACAGGCTGAGATACTCAATACCCTGCTTGTTAGCGTTCCTGATTGAGGACTTGACAGAGTTTGGTGTGCGTCCCGTGCCAGCAATGCGCTGTGAGTTATGATTTATGGAGAAGCTGTCCATTACTAAGTCTGTCTCCTCACCTCCAGGGTGCTTTGGAGAATTTGCCAGGACTGAAGGCTTGGCTTTTTCTTTTATTCTCTCCACATTAGCTCTTTTACTCACAAATTTACATTCAGGTGGCAGAAGCCCCTGAAGAGTTTTAAATCTCGTACTGTAGAAGGCATGAGTTCAAACATGATAAAAGAGTGATTTAAAGAGAGACCCAGCTATAAATTCAAGCAACTGTTTTAATAACCCTGCTGGCTTATAAAAGCAAACTACAGAAAAGCCACTGCTGCAAATTATTTCAAATAGGGGTATTGCTTTAATGCCATGTGAATACAGTGATGCAGCTAGTTATGGCCTTGGATGCAGCAGTAAGTAATTGGGTAAAATATATGACTAGTGTAGCACCTACTGCAAGATGTCAAAGGGAGGGTGTTTGACTGTTAACAATGTTACAATTGCAAATTCTTTGCGACTTTTAAAGGATGCTATATGATGTAACTCCTACTTGACTAAGCAGCTACTGCAAAAGTGCAGTTATCAGCTACTACAGTGGTGGCGGTCCAAGAATCTTTCTGTATTGTTTGTTTGACTCAGTATTGGAATAGATAAGGAAGGGTTAATGTAATTTTGAAAGAGGACACCTTATTTAATGAGTGTCCTCGGGGGCAAATCCAGTGTTGGAGAATTTAGTCTAAACACATTTCAGTAATTGGAAAAACGAAATATATTACTCTGCATATAAATCAAAGCGGTCTTGGAGTTGCTTAAAAGTTTAGACGTACTCTCTGAAAGTCTTCCAGCTGGTGGACAATTTTCAAATCGTGTGCTATTTTTAACCCAGCTTCAGACCATACAAAAAAAACAAGGTATGCAAACATCACATGGATCCCTCATGAAGGGTTTAAGGAACACATTACAGGTAGAAACCAGGTCAACCATGACCTACCCCCACAGCATATGCAATAGAAAAACCTATTCCATCAGCCATGCCTTCAGTAGCCAATCAATAATACATGCATTTCCAAACTGGAAATATTTACCCAAGTTAACCATTCTACCACCACACAGTACATGTGGATAAAAGGGTGCCAATGCATTTGTCACCTGATCATTCCAGGTGGGAATAACCTAAAACCCACTTATTTTATTAAACTGATTTACAGTAGCAAGTAACTATTTGCAAACCTGGAATGTAATTCAAAATCACCTACTAAAGATGCTCCACTAATTGGGGAGCTGGTGGCCTGGGAACCTATTTTAAACTACCCCCCCTCCCCCCCCACCCCATGTCTTTAATTGTAAACAAGGCCAGTCCATTAAAAACACGCTCAGCCAGCTAGTCTGAGGGCTGCCAGTCATACACTGACTGACGGCTTTAATCCCAGTCAGGAATCAACAGGGGTAAAAAACAAACTGAGCCCTGATGAAAGAGAGAGTTCCCATCCCCAAGCACCACAGCATGCTCCCGGGTTAATGAGACCCTTTCAGGGACAGCTGGAATCAGCCTGCATGGCTTTTTCCAGATCTAATAATAATCAATGCCAAATCTGCTGTGTGTGTGGAACTCCTGGTGAGGTGTTACTCACTGGGATAGGGTTAATGCCATTAAAATAATAACTGGGACACCAATCTCCTGCTCGTCTAATGCTCTACAGGAGTTTGTTACTGAATACTGCAGTGCTTATCCACTACAGTACTGCTGCATTGTGTGTGTTGTATTTGATCCATTACTAACTGGTTAATGTGCCTTTAAGTGGCGTTCATAGTATCTAATGTGTAATGGGTGTGTTCTAGAATGAAGCTCTGTGCCGGTACCCGCAATCCATGTCTAACATCAGCAGACATACCGTATCTCATCTGTGCTGTTGCAGACAGAACGAGCAATTGTTCCAAGCTGTCCCCACAGACTTTCATTACTGATCTGACAGAACGATTTCAAAACATCTTGTACGTGATATGGGGAATCTCTCTTTGTAAGCCAACAACATTCCTTCCCAGTGTACAGTATTCATCAGTTATAAAACTTGTCCAAACCGTTCCTCCAGGGAGGTCAAAAGCAAGCTAAATCAGCCTGGAATGGATTTGAAATTGTTGTTGTGTGGTTTTTAAATTAATTAATTATTTTATTTATTTATTTTTATTGCTTCCTGTTTGTGCTGTGACACACCCTTCTGTCTATCCTCTCAATTATTATCTGATTTAGAAACCACAGCCTTGGAGAAAAATCCCCCAGACTAAACACGAGGTTCAAACTGCAGCGGTACATGAGAAACCTCTCTGAGGCCAGCACTGAGGGTTTGTGTAAACCTGGAGGTTTAACTGGTGATCTATGATTGTAATGTCTGTTCAAATACAGTATAGTAAACTTGTAAATCAGGAACCGGGAAACAAAACTGACCTAACATCCAAACTGCAATAAAATACATACTGATAGAACATGCTCTGTAATAAGTATGCAAAGCATAAACAGCTGTCTCTGGCTAGTATGTATTTTTTATTAAAGACCGGAGAAGGCTTTATTTTTGTATGGTACAGATTACAATCAGGTCTCATTGTAATTTTGTGGCTATAGGAAATCAAAAACCTGAATAATACTCATTCTACCAGCTCCTCAAAGAAAATGGTTGCTTAAGATTCTGCTCCATTTTTCCTCCACAAGTCTCATCTGCAAAAACTCAATACAGACTCGTCTGCTTCCAAAAGCAGCTGTGAATTCAGATGACTGGCCTGGCCTGACACCCTCGCCCTCAGAGAGATACGGCTCTGAATAATTTCATGAGACGGCACATTCTTACTCACATTGTGGGTCATTCTTATTTGTCAGCAGGAATTTTAATTCACACGAGGGCAGAGCATCTTTTCAATAAACGCATACTGGGTATAATGGCTGTCTCTCTCCACTTCCCTATCTCCAACATGACATTCTTATATACATCATGTATCTATGCACCCTTTACCATTTTGTGGTAAATCGAGACTCTAATGTGACTCCAGTCTCCAGTATATTGGACTGCTTAGTTTTCCACTGTTTAGGTAAATGTCGACCGTTATTAAACTTCTGGGGTCTGAAATTAGATGACAACACATCATGGCCTGTCAATGTAAATGAAAAGGGAGAACTGTTGATGGAGAATGGAGATAACGTATCCACGCTACTTTACACACACATGATTCATGAGATTCCTTATGAAATGAGGTCCGTACTGATAAGATCATTTTTAAAGTTCCCTTGGGAAACTTAATAATTGTGAAAGTACAGTAACTCTTAAAGAGGGTTCTGCAACTAGCTTCTTCTTATTCTTTTCTCCAGAGAAGTGATTTATCAGCACGTCTCCACGCTTTTTGTGTTCCATGTTTTACTAAAGGATCCCCTCACCCCAACCTTAAGACTATCCAAGAGGATGCTGCGCTCCTTCCACAATATTGGCACAACAAATAACAGTAGACTCTTCGTTAACATGTACTCTTATCTTTCTGCAATGCAAACTGATGATGCATGGAAAGCTGTGTTGTAACAAACCACAGTCATGGTACAAATGTTTGGAGTACAGTATCCATTTTTCGTGAATGTTTGTTGTCCAGATTCAAGGCTCAGTGCTTCTGTTTAGATTCCTCTCTCTATGCTGGTGTGCATGCGGCAGCCAACACACAACACATGCTGGAGGCAACTTGCACATTGCTCCCTTTCAGTTGGCACTAAAGCTTACAGCTCCTCTTTCCAAGACTGCAAGCAAGTGTTTGGAGAAACAAGCTCCTGAAGTGATGGTTGAGATAAGCGCTGATGAAGGAGATGAAATAAACTACTTCAGTTTAGCCTTTTAAAATCACCAAATTGTAAACGTGGTTTTCATGCACTTAGTGCCACGCTCCACTATACACCTCAGTTATTTGGCCACTAATGCTATGGACAGCCCAAACAATGAATTAATAGAAGATTCCATTGGGGGTGTTTTACTTTTTGAGTTTCCCCCGATGACAATGCTGCATTGTGCTGTTTTTTAAGGTTTCACAAACAATTTCCTCGATGAATGATTTCCATATCAAGTGTTCACAGCAGAGGTTCCCAATTTGTTGTCCTTGAGTAATTCCCAAGTACCCATTTACACACTGCCATGTGCTTCTTGAACCTTCCAACAATGTTTATCCATCTATTCTGTATTTTGTGCAGAATGAATCACTGGCTGCTGAAATGTAGCCAAGTCATATTAGCCTAAAGGATGCTGGTTGGAAAACCCCTAACCACCGAAGTGGGCGCCTCCACCTCTGACAGTGTTAGGAACTCATGGTTTACAGTGAGGCATCAACGCCTACAGGCATCTACTGCAGCCCAAGCTTTGGTGCCTCCGCTCTGTGTTCTCCCCCTGACAACAGAAGCATGAAGCTTCCTCACTAGTGACCTCGAATTTGGTCTTGTTTCTAATTTTAAATGTTTGTTGTATTCAGATGTAACCTTTATCAGGCTGGTTACACCTTGTGGAAATGGAAACTTGGCTGAAGACCCCAGACAAGGTGGGTGTGTTTATCTAATCTGAAATACAACTCACCAGTGAACTTGAACTTAAACTAAACTATAACATTTTGAGAACTGGAAGAAATATTTGATCTAAAGTCCAGCTAATGACTTCCTCCAGGGCTTAAATTAGGCTGAAAGAAGAAGTGCAGGAATCCTGACAGGAAACAATCTGACTATCCCAGGCCACAAGAGTTTACATGACAAAATAGCTGCCAAAGCTATGCTTATTGCTGTCCCAGAGCACCTACTTTTTTAAATGGCCTAGTAACGGAGGGGAAGTGTAGTATAGCTTAGACACAGCTCCCAAAAGAGCATTACTGCTGAGACACGGCTGGTGGAAGTGCGGAGAAATAGGACAAGTGCGGAAAAATGGTGGACAAGTAACGAAGTGCAGTAAGGAAGGACAAAAGCATGGTAAATGCTAGGAATGGCTGCCAAAAGCATGGTAAATCCTAGAAACTGCAGGCAAACGTGTGATAAATCCTAGAAACTGCGGGCAAACGTGCGATAAATCCTAGAAACTGCGGGCAAACGTGTGATAAATCTTAGAAACTGCGGGCAAACATGTGATAAATCCTAGAAATGGTGGCTAAGAGTGCAGTAAGATAGCAAAAAGCATAGTAAGTCAGAGAACACAGCCAAAAGTGCAGTAAATCCTAGAAATGGCAGCACAGTACAGTGTAGTAACAGAGGGCAGAAATGTATAAATGCCAGTAACAGAGGGCAAAAGCACAACAACCTTTTATTATTACAACAATACTATTTAAATGTTTGAATAGAACAAAATCATCAAGATTTAGGGCTAAATGTCCATCACTATTCTGCTAATTTTACCACACAACCTTTAGAGACCTGCTTTTTACTGCGTGTGAACTGAGATAATTGCACATTTCCTTTCCCTCGCCAATCAATTCTCCTGTCTCTTGCCTCAGCCAAGCCGCCTCATATAAATACTAGAATCTAAACAAGTAGTTGGCTTCATAATTTCTTGAAAAATGGTTTTCTTCAGACAGCACAAGGAAGCCCTGTCAAACTTGTGTTCATTGAAACCAGACGCGTTTGGATCGCGCCCCCAGATTTCACGGTTCCATGAAAATGGCCATTGTTTTGGAGCTTAATATTACTATTCCCCATAAAGCAAGCCACTTTCGTTTATCCTATTTTTGGTCCATTTTTTGAAAAATGAAAAATAATATTGCTTCCTTTTCTCCTCCTTTTTATTACTCCCCAGCAGCATGGTGTCAGAGCTGAAGCTCCTGCCCTGTCCTCTCCTTTCAGCCCCTTCCAGCCTCGGTGGTCTCGCCACCAGTCCGGCTCGCTGGGGTTACATTCATAGAGTGATATTTGGAACTGGGGGCAGGTTGCTGTGTTACTGACCTTTTTCAATGCATTTGCAATCCCATCATTCCCACAAGTTCCTCAGAAGGAGGTCCTTGTACTGTCCTGTCTGGCTGCCCTTGTGGAAAGCCAGCCTACACTCACTATAGCGCCCCTGTGTAATACAGAAGGACTGGCAGTGAATGTTCGTTTTACTCTTGGATACAGTATTCCACAACCTGTCTTGCTTTCGTTTCCAGTCAAGACATTGCAGATTTGTTTATGGTTATCTACTGTTTCAGTGTTCTTTACTGGTGTTTTCTATGACGAGAGATCTGTATCTGTGGTAATACAGTACAGTATTTCTGATTCGTAGTAAATGGCGGTAAGATTGCAGTTTCGCATGAGCTTTTTAATTGTAGGAAATCCGTTCTTTGCCAGCAGTGGCAGAGGAATGCATGGCAAAAGAACGAGAGCCAACTGTGTTGTGTGTGTGTGTGTGTGTGTGTATAAACCACCCTCGGAGATACACTACAGCTGCACACACAGATATACAGTACACTATCCATCCTGATGCCTATATCAAGCAGTTCATGCATTCAAACTGTCTGGAGCTTGCTACATAGAATCTTGTTGCTCAGTATAGAGATCTCTACCTGTGCTCCCTCCATACACTGTATAGCCACTGCAGTATACGACATGCATCACTTAGCACTGCCTCGCGTCTGTTATATTTCATCAGTAGCGCAGCTTGCCGGTAGGCCATGCATGCAGTTACAAAATCAAAGCATGCACAAACTTTGTTTATTGAACAGCCCCACAAGATAAACAAGGTATCTCCCACCTTTATCTGTTTCTGAATGGTAATCATGCAGCCCCCTTTATACAGCAATCGCAGCTTCATACCTGCTGAACCACTAGAATAAATTACAGTATCACTTACAAAAACAAAATGAGACGCTACTGAATGATACTGTAGTATTCTCCAGACATCTGCTACGACTTTTATCACTGTACTGAAAAAAAAAACAGACTGTAAGCTTGACTTACCATGCTGCAGGCTCTGACAGAGAAAAACTCGATTCCAGGTTCAATGTTTTCTTTCTGCGGAGGTGAGCCACTGTGTGTCTGGGCAACGTGCTGCGTGCTTCACACAACAAACTGTGGTGGAAATGTGAAGTGCTGAGCTGATGCAGACAGCAGGGAGAGGGAGACGGAGATGGAGTGAGAGAGAGGGACAGGGAGATAGAATGAGACTCTGCTTGCTGTAATACACTGCAGGAAATACCAGAAGAAACAACGATTGGAAAACGTGGATAGATAACAGGGCCACAGATAACGTGCCGTTTGCCCGAAAGGGGGAGAAGAAGATTGTTTCGATGCTGACAGTGTTTTGCCCGGTTAAAAAGCGAGTGTCAGTAATTAAAGTTATTCTTTTTTTCTGTCGTTCGAACGAGCAGGGTTGTTAACAGAGTATGCAGTTTGTGGAATGTGGTCCTGAAGAACTCTATTGTCTGTGCTCGTGTGCTGTTTTTTGGGTTTTTAATTTGAACTTGTCTAATGGAGCAAAGTGATAAACATTTTCCAGAGGTGAAAGGGTTATAAGTGGATCATTCAACTATCAAACCAAGTGCCCACATTGATCATTCTGATGGCTTTATACAACAACAGGGGATTAGCAAGAAATATTTACGAGAGACCTAGCGAGTTTGTGTTTGGAAGCATTAAATGAGGACTAACCATCATTTTTTCAGCCATGCAAATACTTAACTAGGCAGGCTAAACCCCCAGGCCACACTGTAATGCCTCTGACACTGGTTTGCACAGTCACAATTATTAAGCAATGGCTGGTACATGACCCGAACTAAACCCAGCCAGCCATTGAGAGACGTTTACTGTTGCATAATCTACTTTTATTGACAAGCGGGCTTCTCTTCATAAAGGATTAGAAACTATAGTACCATATTATTTGTGTTACAGTACATAGAGGAGGATTGCCTGTGGTATTTTTAAGGCCACTCATCTGCTATATGTGATAACAATCATTCCTGCAGTTTGCTTTCAGTTAAGAGATGCAACAACAAAACAATGTCATGTATCATTGGTTTTCTCTTGAAGTTAAAGGGTACATAAGGGCCTTTTTTATTTTAGGCCTCTCAGAACTACATTTCCCTTCATCCTCCTGCTCACATATGTAACTGAGATGGATTTACCAGTGAGCAGGAGGATGATGGGAAATGTAGTTCTGAGAGGTCCATGCGGGTACATGTGAAGCCATCTTGAGGCAGGGAATGCAATTTAAAAGTTTAAAAAAGTGGTCAAAATGTAAAAAAAAAAAAAAAAAGAAAAAAGATTAAAACAATACACACACCTTACTTAAACAGTTGTAGCAACACATGGGAACATAAAACACAGTCAAATAAAAAGGTCCTTATGTACCCTTTAAGTCCCTCTGAAGGCTGCTGCAGCAGGGGGCGCTATTAGTCCCACAACTAAGGAGGGAATAAAACAGAGAATCCTGCCTAGAACTGCATTTTTTTTTTTAGTTTAGTTTTTTTTTTTGCCAGAAATTGTAGAACCACATACTTTGGCGTTTTACCACGGCTATAAAGGCCACCTGTCGAGTATTTTAGGTTCTCTGACACCTAAAGATAATCCACTTGTACACCCAGATATCAAGCAGTGCAGACTTGCACAGCTGCCATTGAAGAGCAGGAAGGGTGGCAGTTCATAGATGTTTTACAAGCTAACATTCAGCTGCAGGCATGGGAGCATCCTGAATAAACACACACACACACACACAAACTAATTAATCTAAGCTGAAAGACGACTGAATTGCACTTTACATTAGTGCTTGCAAACCTGCCCTTCTCCAAACGGCAGTCTCTGCAGAGCTTTGGCTGCTAAACACTGCCAGAGCCTGCATCCCCCTTGATATGAGTCTGGATCCCAGCGCTAGCAGCTTGGGAGAGATCGCCACTCCGCATTTTCATCGCCAATTCCTGATTTTCAGTTCCAATTCCTTTTTAAAATCAATTCCCCATTCCAATTCCTTTTGAAGGAATTGGAATTGATGTTTTAAAGACATTTAATAATTTTTTCAACTGCTTTTTATTTGATATATTAACAAAAACGGAAAAGCAGCCAAGACGGGAAATATTGGCCCAAACGAACCTTAGTAAATATTGGACCAAAGAGTGGAGTAAAACCCCAAGGATAACAGAAGTCCAAGTCGATCATTCTAACTAGAATCTAACAGAACTATTGCCAAGTCCACCAGTGCTGCCATGGTAACACTGATGATGTAATAAAAAGTACAGTATCTTGGTCTAAGTACTGAACCCTCTCTTTTAAGTGCAGTTTTAATATATACCGCACAGATTTTACAGCAGTCCTCTCGGACTGAGCCCGTCTACAGCTGCTTCAGCTTTGGTTTACACAGGGGTGTTTCTTGGCCAACATTTTCAAACACATATAAAACTCCCTACTTTAGGCTGCCTTGCACTGGACACTTCATTTATAGATGGACTTATCAAGTTTATACGATTGCCCCATCTAGAGCAATCGAACGACAAACCAGAAAAGCAGGCGATCTCTGTACCTATATTTGCAGCAGGTGTTTCCATTTCTTAGTCATGTTGACGGTGCCCTCTTGTGAGAACTCTGATGAACGAAGGACAACGATATCATTATAAATCCTATTCAACAACTTTTTTTTCAATAGGGCCTCCTTTCCAAACCTCAAGGTGCTTAACAAAACAAATACAAATATTCAATTCTGTAGCCTACAGTAACGTATTTAACTATAAAAAGACAAAGCTCGTACTGTAGTATAATATGGGGATTTGTGAATATCATCTTATTTCTGTAGTGATCTTGGTTGCTTTATAAATGGAAACCTTAGTTTCGATAAACCTGAATTTGTTAAAGCAACACAAGGCACAACAACCCTTTGGCTAAATCTGCTCAGAACTGTTACCAGTCTGTACTGTAATTTTGTTTGATCTAAGCCTGTAAGTCCACAGTTCATTAAGATCCAGGCAACCACTATGGAGGGATGTAGTTTACCAGTTCAGATCAGATTTATACCTGGATTCCTGGAGCCTTGGTCAATACCACATGATTCAGGGATGGGAATAAGACTCCCATTGCATAGCAGTTTGATCCATTCCTGGTTTTACAATGAGTTTAATAAGACACACCTGAGCTTGTTACCTATACACACTGTGGCTAATCAAGCTCCTAGTAAAACCTGGAATGGATGACACTGCAACAGGAGTCTTATTTCTATCCCTGTGATCATTTGGGTTCAAGACAAGTATTATTTTCTTCCGATGTTCTTTTGAGAAATGAAAATCTTTATTCTGGGCTCCCTGGCCTTTTCTTTGTCATCTGCAACTTCTCAAAACGCACATAGAAATCTTCAGATTGTTCGCTCGTACTCCTTTTAAAAAAGAACATTTCTTACCTGGAGCATCACACACAAATATCTGATGGACGAAATTTAGAGGCCAAAAACACGAGACAGAAAAATAAAAAATAATAAAGTCCCAAACTGGATGTAAACTTTTTGTAACTTGACAGAGGATATAAAAATAGCAACAGCAGGTCAAGCTTTTTTTGTTTTGGTTTTTTTTCTTGGTTTTGTCGGAATGAGGGAAGGAATCTCATTCCTGACCTCGGCTCGTTTTCTCAGGGCTGCCTCTATTTATAGATGAGACGCGGGGAGAAATCTCCCAAGCAGCACTTGGCACACAAACCCCAGAGTTGTGAGCATTGAGAAAAACAATATTGCAAACTCAAATCTACTCCAGATGCTGCTTCGGGACCGGGGCTGCCACCGAGAACCCGAATTAAACCAGATTAAAGACAGTGCTCCCTTTTCACCTTGGCTAATTACTGCAGGCCACTGAACTACGCTTTATTTTCCAATCCAAGTCCTTTATCCTTTCCAGGCTGCTTTGAAAACCACCACAATCCACTAGTGTTGAAAGCCTGTAGCACATGGCAGAATATACCTTGCTACTAATGTATAGAAAGTGCTCCCTTTGGACTTCTGAAGAAATTGCTGGAGCACACTTTTGCACTCAGAAAGCCAACACATCTACAATAGAAATCACCCCACTGATTGCAAATGATTGGGTCAGGTAATGATAGAAACTGGGTTAGAAATCAGAACGTAAACTGAATTGAATCAAAGCCACAGGGATGGAAATAAGGCTCCCACTGCATAGCAGTGCGATCCATTCCTGGTTTTACTATGATTTAATAAGACATCAGAGCTAATAACCTACTGAGGCTAATCAAGCTCGTAATAAAACCTGGAATGAGTGAAACTGCTTTGAATAGGAGTCTTGTTTACATTCCCAAAGCCATATTTAACTGATGAATTTACCAGTGAGCAGGAGGATGATGGGAAATGTAGTTCTGATAGGTCCATGCAGGTACATGGGAAGCCATCTTGAGGCAGGGAATGCATTTTAAAAGTTTAAAAAAAGTGGTCAAAATGTAAAAATAAATAATTTAAACAATACACACACCTTATATAAACAGTTGTAGCAACACATGGGAACATGTAACACAATAAAATAAAAAGGTCCTTATGTACCCTTTAAGCCCTATTAAGTCACGATCCTACTGGAACCTGTTAGCAATAACTACACTTCTGATTTCACTCAGTGTGGACCTTGCCACACTTATTTTTCATGCACTCTTTGTTTCTGCACATTACAGTAACATAAAATGTGTTCTGGTTTTGTAGTTTGTTACAAAACATACCTATGCTTTACCATGCTTTCAATGTTTTATTACAGTTTGCTATGCTTTTGCTAAGGTAAACTTCTATATGGAGATGAACCTGGCAATAAAGCCTGTAAAACGGTATCCGTGTTACTGAAATGTTCATGTGCCAGTTCTATCTGATCCATGCTGAACTCAGATCTGAACTGCATAATGAAAGCTGATTTCACTCCATGGTTGGCTGGAGCTGTTCCAGCAGGTAACAAAGATCTACAGACTCTACCTAGACTAGTAATAGCTCCATTTAGAGTTGATTTTATATAAAACCCGATCACTTACATTTCTGGATCATTTTAGGGGTAATCTAAACAAGACGGTTATACAATTTCCACCCCATATTTCTTTATTCCCTAGTATTCAGAAAGTATATTTATTTAGTTGCTCTTTTGTTTTGTTGCTCTGTTCTAAATCCAGAAGCGCACACCCAGAGATCACAGAGCTGACAAAATAAATAAAATTGATCTTTGTTGGAAATGCGGCAATTTCCTTGACCTGTACTGAAGCGTACGCCCTTTTTATATTGCAAACTTCAAAAATGTAATCTGATTTAATATTGTAAACCAGCTCTGTGCTGCTTTTGCAGTATCTTTTCAAAACGGTACTGAAATGAGTTTACAAGACAATCCGAGACACGGCTATCACCGGACACTGCTAAGACTTGCATTAGAAAGATTAGCCCAGCCGAGATCCATAGTAAGCCATTCAGACAAAGCAGGATCTATCTGAATAAGGAGTTTTGAGCGATTTGCTAAATGAAAAGCTTTGTAAAGATGTTTTACAAAACATTTACTGGCTGTTCACTCAGGGGACCCCTCTACTGAGCCTGTAGTGCTAGATGGACCTCTTGATAAGAAGCATGATGTCTTAGGGTTTGTATATAAGAACACGTTTTGTACAGGTATTAGGTACAGTGTGTACAGGATTCAGTTTCAGATGTGTGATACCAGAGAACCTGCAGGTCAAAGGGAAACTGAATATTTTTATTCGCTATGGCACTACTAATAACTACCAACACTATTGGATTTTAAAACAGATGTCATCAATCAAATTATACAATGTTCATCGTTAACTGGTTGATTTTAAAGTAGTATAAAAAATGATGTACAAGGATTCTATCTCTTTGTATAATACGGTAGCATGTTTAGTGGCATTCAAAGCATCCTCATAGGCCCTGTGTTATAAAACAGAACAATATACTCAAGTTACCTACTTGCTCCTAAGCGTGTTAGGGGAGGGGGGGTGGGGTGGAATTCATTCACAGGGCTCGAGGAATTAGTCCCTTGACTAAGGATTTTAGAGGCTTATTGGCAATAAGGGATATTAAAGCTTTCTTGCTGATTAACAATACAGACCCCTTTTCCATTGGGAGATAATCTACCGTCCTTATCGCCATGCTTCTCGAGTCAGTAGTAACTTTGCTAACCACAACAACAAACAAAGGCGTAACTCTTTCTGAAGGAGACACAGTAGGGCTTACTGCATCGCTAACCTGCAACACCAATCCCATGCAATTCAATCCAACGTTAAACATGTACAGGTTGTACAGTATATGAGTCTTGAAGATTATAATGGCAGAGGCCAATCTTAGGAGCGTCTGTTCTCAAAAAAACTTGAATCATTCAATTCAATTAGTTCACATCCTCCGATAACTGTACTTCCTGGTCCATGCTTGTTTTGTGAAATCACATTATCTGAGAACGAAAGCCTTCAAATCACTTTTAGGATTGCAGTTTTAAATGGTGTGTGGTTTTTTCAGACTCAAAAGTTCTGCTATACATTTTCCAAGACCAGTAGTGGTTCAATACTGTAGTTGTGGGAGAGCTGTGTGCTGCACCCGGTTTCATGGTGCTGCACATAATCCATCCCTGCAGTAATGTGTTTCCCATGTGGAAAGAAACTGATACAGTAAAAGTTCAAAAAGGATTTGAAGTGCACATGGGAACCGAGGCTGGGGGTGGGGGGTGAAATGAAACCAGGTGCCTCTCCACTGATCTCACAAAGAAAAACAAGTCTAGCCGTAACGCCACACTAGCACTTGACAGAAAAGGTGTCATTTTACAACTGTTTAAAAGGGAAACCTTTGTCTGTTTCTAATAAACCAAGACATTGATTGAAACGGTAGAACATGCACACACGGTGGTCAGTGAATGAAGCCTGTCATTCAATACAGGCGACTTCAAAGAGCAACACAATGGATATGGCACAGAGTATTCTTAACACTGCCTCAAGTCTTTATAATAAGAGGAGGACACCTCGGGCCAAAGCCATCGTCAACAATAAAAACAAAACAAAAAGACATGAAAGATAAATGAGATTCCCATTTAAAATGCAGACGCATCCATGAAGTATTGATTCTGTCATTAAACACACACAGTCTGCAGCTGGAATGTTAATAAAACAGAAATAAAAAGCTAAGATTAAAAGGCCAGTTTGTAAAAATAACAGTCTATCAATAAAACTTTTTTTTTTTTTAATAAATCTATAAAAAAAGGTGTGTTCCTTTTGTGCACATGACCTTGTCCATATTAAGCACAGTGCACTGCAGAAGCAATGCCCAACAGAAGGGAGTTTGCCTAACATGTGGTTATACTCATAAATCTATTATTAGCCAAACAAACCTCTAAACAAGAAAACATATATAAACAGTGTGCAGTTCCAAGGCATTACAGTTCAGCCTCGCATAAAGGAATAGAATGACTTGGGTTTTCACTGTGTGAGTGTGTGTGTGTGTGTGTGTGTGTGTGTGTGAGAGTGTGTGTGTGTGTGTGTGTGTGTGTGTGTGTGAGAGGGTGTGTGTGTGTGTGTGTGTGTGTGTGTGTATACTGTAACCACACATCTGAATTCAGGCACCACAGCATCCATTAAAGACGCTAATCATTTTGCATGACTGGTGCACCCCCACTCCCCATAGTCCAACCGCACGGGTCTTGCTTTCTTTTTACATGACCAGAGGCACTGGCATTAACCGCTGGCCATTAGAGTAACAGTAACATGATTAAACTCTGGTAGGCTTTCATCTTTTCAAAACAATCGGTGGTTGTGTTTTTTTTTCCCCTGAAAGGGGGAGACTGAACCTGCAGACCATCTGGACAGATCTTCCTGACTTCATTGGATGGAAATGAAGACCAGGTTTAAGATATGGAACCGAGAGTGTGTGTGTGTGCGTGCGTGTGTAAAAGCTGATTGATTTAGCACAATTGTTTTGGCTAAGCTGCTTCAGCTGTGGGTTTCTGTGAGGGCAGTGGCTGGACGGCCAAGGCCAGAGTTTCTAAAGAAAGAACAAAATCAAATAGCTTGTGGGGTATCCAGCTTCTTTTCTCCTTTAAAGAGCTTATAACTTTTCAAAACACAATGAGAGTGCTTAAGAGAACTTGAAATATATAACGTAGTTGTTTTGTAAAATGAAAATTTAATATATTTTTTACCGCGTTCAAAAAATAGGGAATTAATTAAAGACTGGAGTAAACCCTTTTGAAAATCTGACCCTTCATGTTTGAGACCTCACTGTCCTGATCACAGGAAGGCTCCCTGTTTTTCCTGGCTGGTCCTTGCCCCAGTCATTTCTGGCGGTGTTGTGTCTGTGATATTCTCCTGGAGACGAGGGACAGCCACTCGCTCCCTGCCTGTGTAGAGACCTGCAGTAGCCTGGCTATGCGCCAGTCCGCCTGGTATTTCCTCCTCTGACCACTGCACATCTGGAACAGCTCCACTCACAGCTGGGATATTGTTGGAACTCACAGCTGCAGAAATACACAGCGTCTTCACAGCCACCTTTCCCCAAGATTGCCACTGAACGCTACAGACGGCCAAGCAGCAAGAAAGTGACTGAAATCAAGATGCTGTGTTACGTAAGCTGCTTCGAGACAATAGACCCTTACAAATCAAAAAGTTAAGCCAAGTCAGATTTAATCTTATAAAATATACCTTGAAAAGTTACAGTAGGTTTACTCAAGTCTGTGTAAAAAGACCCTGCGTACCTGTCTAAATAAACACTAGAAACTTGGTGATTTTACTACTGTTCTTTCCACTGATACTTTACAATGTTCTATTACTTTTCCATGGTTTATGTGTACCATAAACTGTAAAAATAGCCCAGTAGTTTGTTTTCACAATGAAGCAGACTGTGGTTTGGGTGCATAATAGATTACCCAGACATTCAATCAACCACAGTGAGCTGAACATGGTTTGGCTGTGGTTCCATTTACCAAGCATGGCCTGGCAATGACTAACCTGTGTTTAATACCCAAATCAGGCTTTCGGTTTTATAGCCTCCTTATTAATCCCTAGAAGGAAAGAGGCGTGTGGAAGAATTTTCACGCATACTAGGGAGGGCTCTGGACTCAACAACAAAGAAACGTCTGACTCCGGAGTTAAATTTTTAGGATTTCATTGCCACACATGAAACAAACCAAAGCCCAAGAGCACTCTTTCATGCTGTGCCACCGATGCCCCTGGGGCCATAAGAACGAGAGACTGGGATATTCATAGAGTTTACAGGCTCTCCAGTGTGCGGCTAACAGACACCTGGCAACGCTGCTTCATCAGAGGGCAAAAGGTGGTATGTAGTTCAATATGTTGACGTAACGTTATTTAGCAGATTTCATTTGACGTTATGAAGCAAAATTAGTTCACGTTTGGCCATAGCTGTACATTTCTTCAGCCCTGACCAAACCCTATTCTGGGCTTGTAGTACAGTAATTCCTTACAGACCACTATAATCCCCGATCATCCTTCATTAATCACTGCTGACAATCAGGAAAGGGTTAAATCCGAGTGGCTGTGTACAACGTGAGGTGCTCATTAGTGTCACATCCTATTACAATCAATACCTGGAGACTATTTATAGACCTGGTTAATCCTCTTCCAATTCTGCTGCAGGTAGGGCAAGCTGTAACACTCAGTTACACTTCGGCGGCAGCTTCAACAACAATACTAAATGCCACCTTGTGACAAGATGACAGAGGTTTGAGACTCAGAGACAGTTTTTAAAGTTCAAAATAAAGTTTTTTAATAAACAAAAATAATCAAATAAATAGGCACAAGGGCCAAACAAAAAGGTTTTAAACATAAAATAAACACAAAACAAAAAGCAAAACTTACAAAAATAAATATTTCCAGGCTGGGCATTGCCTTCACTGGATTCAAACACAAACCAACTGAAAAACAGCACACACAAAACACTGGCTCCTTCTCCTTCCAAAACTCTCTCCTCCTAGCCAGGACCTCTCCCCTGGCTTTTATCCCCTGTGGCTGGAGCCCAATTAATCAATACTTGCTGATTATTCAATTAGGGCTCCAGCCACATTCTCACATGTTTTCCTGGCTCCCTGCCAGTCCCAACCACGTTCATAAAGACGGGGCAGTCCCCCGTCACACACCTCTTTTGCCCTTTCAATTTAAAATACAGAACCTCTGTAAACACAGTGATGTCATAGTGGGGGCAAACAGAATGGGAATTTTATTTTCCAGTTCTGAAAGACGTCTCCATTGAAGAAGCCTGCCAATGGAAAAACCATGGTAACAAAGTGCATACTGTACATTCCAAGAAGCTATGGCCAATCTGACTCAACACTTGAATGTGTGCATTGGCTGGCATGTTTCATGAACTAAAGGAAGAAACTAAGGCATGCAAGCATTTAAAAATAGTGTCAATGTGTACGATTCTTTTAACTTGGGAATCACAGTGGGAGCTTTTACACTCTTAGAGGGTAGTTCAGTCTACTGTCTCTCTGCAAAGCTGACAGTTTTTATGAGGTGGATCACCTGTTAAACAGGGAGGCCACCCAAAAGCTACGACACTGTTAACTTGGAAAGTCTTTGCATCCCATTGACAATCCATTCTGCCACCCAGCCTCCAAGCCTCAACCATTTCTAACCCAGTCTTGACAGAGAAAACAAATCAGACTATTGTCATGCTAACAGCTGCATTAAGCCATTATGTAGAGTAAATCACCAGTCTAATTTGAGGTTCCAATGGTTCTGTAGTAGCAAACTTGTGTAATGGCTGCTAGAGGAGCCACACCTGACTTGCTGGCTTTGAGACAATAACAGCATTACATTATCGTTGCACCTTTTCAGGTCTGGGACAAAGCTCTAGAGAAATCCCTTTTATTCATGTTACAAGGTTGTATCTGCCATTGACACGCAGGCCTTTTTTTTTTGCTACAATAGTAAAGTTTGGAAGTAAAGCCTTGAATTTAAACCCAGCTGGTGTCCTGTTTTAGTTTAGAACAAACACAAACGCAGACATGTGGGTTTTGCACAAAGGTGAGAACACAACGCCTTGGCAAGTCAAGGACGGCTTTTACAGCAGCCAGATGTTTTTGACTTTGGGTGTCTAATTGTCCATTTATATTACACACACTTGTGCAATCAAAAAATACATGAAAAATACCTACCCATAGTGACGCATTCTACAATAAATAATGTTAACATTTGTAAGAGACAAATCATTTTTGGTGATCCCTGTTGTTTTGGATTGAACACTTAATACAGTAAGCTTGTATTTGGTAAAACCTTGCATGTAGAATGCTGTTGTCTATACCTAAACAGAATGCATACCCCAGCGCTTACCATTAGAGTACACACTGAAACAAAGAAGGGGTGAGAAGGCTGTGTACTGACAGCAGGATAATGTTGGATAATAGTGGATCAGGATCAAATAACCATATCCCTTTTATTACCATCGCAGAAAAAAAACAAAAACATTTTCCAACAGCATGTGTCTCTACCCCATTGTTTTGCTTGTTCCCAATTGTGAGCAACACCTGTGATCACAAGGCTCCGCTCTGAAAGCCTGAAGGGAGATCCATCACAGTTCTGTCCTTATGATGTGACAGACGGCAATGAAGCCAATCAACAACCCCACTGGAGCTGCAGTTAGTCTTCATATAAAACATTTTACTGTACAATTTGATTTCTCATTTATCAAAATGCTCCGTGCACTATGCCATTCAACATGACAAAGACCTGTTCATACACCACCAAGCAAATGTGTACCAGGCATTGTACAGCCTTTTATTTGTACACTTCAGAACACTGTGTCAAAGAACTGCAATGACAGTACAGATAGCAAGCATTCGAAACCAGACTACCGGGGCAATTGCAAGCACTTGTAAGCTGTAAGTGCGCGCAATAAGCAATTCTGTAGCGCAAATCCTGTGAAATTTAAATACTGGTTATATCTGTTTGGAATATCATGGAGTTTTACACAGAAAAAAAATATTTCTCTGATGCTGTCTGCAGTTTTCCAAACATTGCAGGGTGGTGAGGCATAACTCATAGGTGCTCCTCCAAGCAGTAGCACCTGGAATTTCATCTACGCACGCATCTTAATAAAAACTGTGAGCCATAAAGTATAAATCCCCAGCTTCCTACCTCAGTATCTGGGGGAGTGGAGATTCCACAGGCAGTCAGACAGGTAGAAGAAGAGTGGAGCATCCCAAAACCCAGCAGAGAGAAGAAGGTTATTGAAGAGTCGTGTTACAAAAATCAGGGGGAAAAAAAAAATAAGAACATGATAAATATAAGAAACAAAAAGCACTTCTGCTGTGACGTGTGCGTTTCATACCGTCACATTTATCTCTGTGCTTTTCCTATTATCAAAATAACACTACCATAGGACACTTAACCCAACCAAGTACTTAATTACAGGAATGAAAAGCAATGCTTTAAAATGTATTCTTTGTATTTAGCATTAGCAGTACTGTCAATTATCCTGTTATAGCTGCG
This sequence comes from Acipenser ruthenus, assembly GCF_902713425.1. NCBI lineage: Eukaryota > Metazoa > Chordata > Actinopteri > Acipenseriformes > Acipenseridae > Acipenser > Acipenser ruthenus. Next base: position 3,847,144 of record NC_081214.1, read on the forward strand.
TTGAAGAGCTTTTAGTTTGTGTTGTTTATATGTACTGCAGATTACAGATATTTCAAATACAACAAATGGATTTAAACCACGTTCCCTGGAACCTAATCTCTTCCAGAATTACTTGCATACTGCAGTGTGGCCGATGGTCACAATGACAGGAATTAAATATGCAATCCAGATCAAGGCTGCTGACTTCCTAAACCCCAATTTCAGTATACCAGGTTTATTTGTACAGTACGTGTCAGGGAGTTCAGCATAGTTTGGCATTCATGCATGTGCTGAGCCACTTACACAGAATATAAAAAAAAAAAAAAAAAAAACGACAACTAACAGTAATCTCTTCAAAAATTCTTAGTGACTTAGAAAGCACAGCCAATTCGATGCTTTTAAAATGAAGGTTTTTACTGCGACAGGTTATTCAAAACTTCCTATTGTGTTTATTTATGTGTGTATTTTTTTTTCAAACAATTGCTAATATACACAAAAGCATGTATGCAGGAGCGTGTTTTACTTTTGCATGCAAACAGTGGATCTACAAGCACAAATCCAGCAGTGTTCCTGTTTAAAGCTGGCAGCGTGGGCTACGCCAGAAGTTTTCCAAGCACACTAACTTGCAAACACTACACTTCTCTTTGTTTAGTTCTCAATACACTTGTCACCTACCTGCAATTGTTATTACAGCTGTCCCTTGGCAGAAACTTAGTAAAATGTCTTAATTGTAATACAGTATACCTTTTGTCACATTGCATTTTTTACAAGCACCTTTCCTAAGCTACTGCAAGCTACCCTTCCTCCTGTAAATCTGTCCGCAAGGGATCTATTTCTTTAATTAGGAGACCTAGATTTCAAATGGTGTGAACCAAATGGAACTGCTAAACCCAGAGAAAAACATTACTCATTTCTACTGCACAATTTGCTAACAATATTTTGCTATGTCATACATGTTTCTATTTCAATTTGTTTTATACAGGCTTATAAACTGCAGGTCACCTTTCTTATTCGTCTGTCTAGATAGTTCAAACTTACCCATGTACAGAGTCCTTAATCTGCCACTGGCCGTTATGCTATTCATGCTGCGGTTCTCAGTCTGATTTCACAGTTTTTGCTTTTATGTTGAGATCTATCGATTGCCCGGATTGTATTTCCCTGCTGTCTGCAGTGTGCTTTGATTTCCCCTCTGCTCTGTGCTTTGCTGGGTGGAGTAAGAGCAGCAGATGGGAGCTCAGTCCTGTTTGCTGCCTCAAGCTGGACTATCTGAGCTCCAGCCTGCACCACACAGAAGCACAGCCAGAGGCTGCTGATGTCACCCAGCGATGACATCACCTGCCCACTGCTGGATATAAACAAACGCACATGGGGATGGGACTCCAGCATGTCTATGTGTACTTGCATGTCTAAATATTCTGGTCAGCAATTAAGTTCAATCCCTTATTCCTGCACAGTTTTATTTTAAAACAAATTAAGGGAATTTAATAAATGTGTTTTAACTTCAAATGGGTGCGGATTTCGAATGGAAGGTATTGTATTTTAAGGATGGATGGCAGCTCAACATTTTCTCAGTTTTAATCTTCACAGTAATAATCAGATCAATTCAAGCTTATTGAAATATGTTGAAAAATGTAGCTGCAAGCTAGTCATTACGCCCAAGCAAAACATTGCATTATTTTTCCAAATAGTTATGAATGCATTAGAGATTAAATTCAACACAGTATGTTGGTACGGTACAGCTACAAGTCTACGTAATAACAATTAGAATTCATCCCTGATCTCCTTGCAGATCACTCAATTAGCAAGACACTCAAAACAGGCAGAGCTTGTATTTATTATTATGGAAACGTTCCCATCTGTGTCAATGACGCCAAGATGGCAGGTTTGCAAAAAGCCAATTCCTCTACACACAAGAATGGAGCTGACGTACTGCTAGGGCATCTGTGCATATCCTCCTACTGACAGTCCAAATGTCAGCGGATTACTGTATCTCGAGGGCTGTAAATCCAATGGACTGATCCCACTCTGTACCCACAGAGAGAGGGTGTGATGAATCTCCTCCCAGCAGCTGATGAGTTAACAATGCTGACATTATTAGACCCGTACTTGCCTCTCAGCTACAGAGCTTGCTCTTCAGTTGAAGGGTAAGATGTGTGTCCAAGCCCTTGCCTTTCTATTCAATTCAATGGGCTGAGATGTCAATTCATTATAAGGGGTAATCTCATAGCATGCTTCTCTGTTTCTATCCCTACAACCCAAGCCAAGGACATGATCTGTTAAGTACAGTTTTAACCATTAGAAACCTAAAGCTTGAATGATTCAGTGGTCAGCCCTGAAGGTCATACACAGGCTGGGTTTAATTTAAACTGAAAATTGTAGATTTTACAATTCAATTGAACATGGCACGCAGTGTATATCAGATTAGTGGCAAGCCTAAGCTTTTATGGAATCTTCTCTTGGTATCATTAAAGTCTATTATGTGAAAACAAAAAATCAATTTCATACTCGGCCTTACAGAAAAAAAACCAAACACAGGCCTCAAGGTGGAGTTAATAGGCTCCTCCCCTTTACTGGATAATGAGCCAGATGTGTAAGACAGTGTCTGTGTCATTCTTTGACATTTTTACTTGGGGATATAAAACTATAAACTGTCCGGCTAACAATCCAATTGGTATAAATCAGTCGTTGCCTCCGGGACTTTATTCAGTCTGGAATGTACAGCAGCAGCTGATCGTATTTAATCATCGACTAGCGTCAGATCATTTCAACCTTTGCAAATTCAATTTGAGATTCCCAGAAAAAGAGACAGCCATCAATTGCAATTAGTTTAATGCTGCCCAGTTATAATCTAACAGTGATTGTGGACAATTCTCCCATAAAATAGAATAACGAGTTTCCCTTAAACCTTTGCTTCCTAAACTACGAGGTGATGGTGTGGCTTTGCAACGAAACAGAAATGCATAAAACTAATTTATATATATATATATATAAAATAATGCTCTGTTTGGGAACAACGCTGGAACAAAACAAATATTTATTATAATTACATATTTTGTTCAGTAACAATGCTGTGAATCAAAAGGTAAAAGACAAGATTTGACAGCTCCCTCACCAAGAAATCCCCCTATATCCAACAACCCCACAAATTCTCCAGATCTGATCGGATAATTCCTGCATGTACAGGATTTAAAAGCACCACATGTTCTGACTGGCTGATCTGATGTAGTAAACCGTAATATGCAACCTACACACGATACTCTCCGCACTAAACTCAGCCTGGACCATTATGTCTAATGTACTGGAAACGAACTGCAACAGAAGTAAACGATTGCAAAACGCCACCGTAGAAAACACAGCGCTCCTTATCGTCCATAGAGTTGGTGTCTGTAGAACTGGAATAACTTCACAGAGCTGTACAGAGCACTCGCACACCTCCTGGAATCTGCTGATATTACGATAGAGGCTCACACCATTCTGAGCATCTGGATACACTTTACCAGATTCCATTATAAGATTAAGGGCTGTGTGGAAGGAGAACAGTTACACCGCTCAAAACGTCAGCAGAGGTGAAAAAAACAAAACAAAACAAAAAAAACGGAGGTAAATGGGTCATTTTTTTCCCCACTTACACTCTGAATTAAACTTTAATAAGAAAATCTGTTTAACGTATTTCTTAACCCAGCTACGTGATATATTGCTTTTTATTTAATTTATTTAAATGTATTTAAAGACCAATTATGTTCGCTCACCACAGCACTCCCCCACTGGAGAGATGAAGGTCACTCAGGGGGTATCCTTCAATCCCATTACCAGGCTGCATTTTGACACCCAAGCGTCTAACCAATAGGGGCTGCTGTTGCGACTTGGGAGACGCCTTAATGGGGATTTTAAATTATCATCAAGACAAAACGACTCAGTTAACTGAACTGTACTGCAATACTGAATACTGTACAGGAAATGCAATAATCTACTACCTACCGCACTATTTTAGGTGGGATATTACGCACATACATACAGGCAAGGGAAGTGAAGCTGACTTTGAAAAGTGCCCTTTTTAATTGTCACGTGTCAACCAAAAAACTATTTACAGCGGCATCCAGCTGGTGAAGCCAAACACACACTAGTTTCACAGGAATGGTATCTTCATGGTTCAAACTCATGTCTGTGGCGCTCAGTCACACTGCACACAAACACAATCTCTGTGAAACAGTACACTTCAAAGACAGCAGAGATTCAATCCAACTGACCATCTCAAAAACTCAACCAGACACAAACCTAATGTATTTCCTTTCTTTAGCGTGAAACAAGGTCTGCTCAGTTCAAAAGTCCAGCTCGGTCCATTCTGCGGGCTGTGGGTAATTACAATAAGCCAACATACAGGGAAAACGCGCTGCAGATGCTGCTGTTTGCAATAAAGCGAGCACGCAAACATCTGGGCAGAAAGATCATATAAAAAAGAGTGCTGGGAACGGATGTTGGGTAGCAACTATGGGAACATAACTCCTGAAAATCCTGAAAAGATTCAGGCAGCTACTGTAATTAAAGGGGCCACCGCGACCTCATTGGAGGGCTGGTGTTTGGCTCCGTGTTGGTGAAGCTTGGTCAGTACCAATCAAATATATATTAAAAATAGTTTGCAGACTTACCGCTGAACATCTGTGCCAGCTTGGGTTCTGAAGACTTTCTTTGCGTTTCGGATCTCTCTCTCTCTCTCTCTCTCTCTCTCTCTCTCTCTCTCTCTCTCTCTCTCTCTCATTTAAACCCAGCTGCAGTCCACCGCATTAGCACCTCTGCATGGTTATTATATGCAGGGTTATACAGCGCTACTCTGGTGATGTCACAAAGACGTGACTTCACCAGCAGCAGAATCAAAGCAATAGCACATGGACACTTCACAATGGCCATGGGGTTGCTGTGTGCAGGTAATACTTAGCAACGTTGTCTGAAGTACGTATAGATTGTAATATACTACCTATTGGTATTTGTTTAATAACAGTATATATTAATTTAGTGTTATATATGCTGCATTGTGCCGTTTTGTGTTATTACTGTGCTATTTTGTGCAGCCGCTCAGATTTGGGAGCGTAACAGTAAATCTACTATTTATGTTCGGCATCTGTGTGCAACATAAGTATAAATTTAAACTAATAATAATGTCCAATTAATATAAACAAACACCTAGTGGTCGTTTCCCAGCTTGTTTACATGCGGTTTTTTGTAACGGTAAATACACCCTTTCCTGTATATTCCCAACTGCATATCTTTCTAGCAAATAAGCAAATAAATAGAAAACACATTGGAACGCTGCACATACACAAATGACGTAATACCAAGGTTTGAGGTTGACTATTGCAGCACGCAAAACTGTCACAAGGCAACGAAAAGTCTTGGGAAAAATATAAAATCACAATTAAATAATGATTGAGCACCATTGTGCCATGACAAAGCAGTACAGACATTGCATTTGAGCTGCTCCATCTGAGTTTAGTAAACCAGCTCCTAAGATATTGAGACTTGATACAGCAAAGTTGCCTCAAACTTGGTCTCCTGGAACCAGGTTTCAAGCCGCTGTTCCTGAAAAAGTGGCTCACCTCCAGGAACTGGATTTGAACTGCTGTCTTCAGAAAGAGGCAGCCATAGGATTGACCCACTGCGCCACCAGCTCCCACAGGAAAACTGTTTCACATTAACCAATTATTTGAAAATAAAGGAAAACGTTGGATTGGAAGCCAGGAACAGCTCAGCATTACAGGGAATTAGCTCACTGCGTCATCTCACTTCAAGTGAAGAGCTTGCTTTTCATTGACTATAAAGGTCAATTAACCAGGTCTTTGAAAATAAAAGGAAGTAACTCCCTGGATTCAAACCCAGTCCCACAAGAAGGACCAGCATGGCATGCTAGTGAAGTAGCCGGCTGCTCCATCTGACACCTTGTGACATTCTAATAGCCTAACCTTGTCTATGAGACTAACTTCCCTTTTCAGAGATTGCACACACCTGGAGTTGAGAATCGTGGATCTTATTGCACAATTGCAGAGTTTCATGTCATTGAAGAGAGGAGGGATTATCAAACCTAAACCTGTTACACAGTAGACCTATTAAGTAAATACCAGGGATACCAGGGTACATGCTATGACTGCTACTACTCTAGTGAATTTCTCTATATAAATAAATAATCACAGTGCTGGCTTCCATAGGAAAATCTGTTTTTTATATTGGGTCCCAGGTCAAGCTGTGGAATCTGAAGCTGCATGCCAGAAATAATTCCACTTCTAGCAGGGTTGACTTTTTTGCAGTTTGTTGAAACAGTACAAGTTGGATGTTTTTCTTGCCATTCCATTATGAAGTAAACTTTCATCCCCCTACTACTGTACTAGTAGTTTATTGCACAGCTGACAGGAAACAGAGGGAGAATCAAAGCCTGACAGCAATCTTTGAAGAATGAAAGGTGGAAGAGTGGCCTCCCTTTTTTGAAGCCATTGGCAAAATGGTAGATGTTCTATGAGGAGTATGAATCTAAAAAGCAGCAAGCAGTTGTGTTATGTGTTTCATGCTAGGTTTATACCATTCAGTTTGTATCATGTACAGCCCTGTCTGTCTAAACATCATACGAGTACCCTAGATAGCCCCCATGTGTCTGGTCTGCTGAAAAGACATTAAACCAAGTGCCTGTGTAGATACAGAATCTCATTGCACTTTTCAAAGCAGTGAGAACTGCCAAAGTTTGAGGACTCGCACACATAGATTTTCACTTGCAGAAGATGCTGCATCCTTTTGGGGAGTGAACTCCAACACAGCGCAGTAAACAAACACAACCTCTGAAAGAAACACGCGTACACAAAAAGGACTTTGCGGGATCGCCCATTTTATTCCAATTACAGTGAAATACCAGGGGTAGAAATAAGACTCCTATTGCATAGCAGTTTACTCATTCCAGGTTTTTCTACAAGCTTGATTCGCCACAGTGCATAGGTAACAAGCTCAAGTGTGTGCTGGTAAACTCATAGCAAAACCAGGAATGGATCAAACTGCTATGCAATGGGAGTTTTATTTCCCATCCTGGACCTCCCCATCTTCACTTCCCGGATTAAAGTGCGCACATTACTATTTTTTTTTCACAGCTTGTGTAAAACAAACAAACCAACAAACAATAAAATAAAATACAAACAATAAAAAACAGACGATGGAGATATGACAAATATAAAAAAAAACACAAGTTACAGTACAGAAGATATTAAAACATAATTATTAGCAATGGTACAAAATCTATACAGGTGGCCATTTTATTATAAAAAATAACTAACAAAACTAGCTACAAGTAGTTGGTAAGGCTAGCTTGAACAGAAAGGCACAGCTATGTTCAGAGGTAATGGTCCCTTATGAAGTGGTGTCATGTTTCAGCCTTGTAAAATGATGCTTTACTTAGCCAGTGTTTCACAGTATTCTTTACTGTCAGCCCCCTGGCTATGGGCAAACTATAATCTCTTGTGGTAAAGATTTGGTACACCGAGTGGTTCTGATATCAAGCATGATGTACATACCGATGGATGTGTCGACCTTAACTTTCTTTAATGAATATGCAACATTTCTAATGTATATATCTAGAGTGCTATTTCTTGTAATGTTATAGATTATTATTTTAGTATTTCAAGGGGGGCATGTGCTTCAATGTATGTTTGAAGTGCTTCAATAACAGGGAGGTCTGTTCCTGAGGAAAGGTCCTAACAGTGCGGATTATTAAACAGTGCTATAGCGAATGCGGTCTTACCATGGCACAGCTTTCATAGGGGACCCGTCCACAGGTGTTAGGAAGTACAGGAGAGTTTCCCAGTTTGTAGCAAAGACGTACAACCATACTAATAGCTGGCAAACTACGCTGTGTAGCGTATTCACATTGGCTGTAAAGGCAACTTTCCTGCTAAATCAGGAAGAGCTGTATTTATCGTCTTGCCCGGGCCAGCAGAAATGATGGATGCCAATGCAATTCATCACAGTAACATTTCAGGAGGCACTGACATGACGACTAAGTGAAAGGACAGCTACACTACTGTGCCTTGCATCAACAAGTGACCCAGTTGTATTTCTCTAGTGAGTGTGTAAAGACAATGTTCAGCTCTACAGCTCTGCTCTGTAAGCAAATGCAACACATGGCTTGCAGGTTGCAATGTGCTGCTTTCCCCTGAGCCCTCATCTCAGGCAAATGTAGCTCTAACATAGAAAACTCCTCCTGTCCCCCTTCATTGAAAGGCTCAAACAGTGACTTGCATTCATTAAATAATCATATAATAATAAAGCAATGCTGTGTTTGACTTTTTTTTTTTTTTAGCTGATCTCCGCTTTCTGTACACACCTTTTTAAATTCGTTCCTTCTTTTTTAGTTTATAAGCAGCTAAAGATTACAATAACAGCTTGAAGTTTGAAGCATTGGGAGTACTAACACTAAGCCAACATGCCATGCAGCTAATCCAGAGCTAGGACGTGTTGTGTGTGTGTGTGTGTGTGTGTGTATCTGTAAATACACCCAAACACAGACATTTACATTAGTATTTACAGTCAGCGGGCTTTTTAAACAGGGCATTGTCTATTGAAAGGTGTCGCAGTGAGCTATGGTACAGTTGAAAAATCGGTGCTGTGTTGCTATTTTCAACAGCTATGATTCCCATCCTTGCACCAGGCAGTGTGGCTTTGAATAATCCATGATTAGATCTCAAAACAGTTTTATTTCTGTGAGAATGGATACAACAACTGTTCAAAACTACAGAAATAAAACCTAAAACCAGAAATGTGGGGACGTGACATGATTTTGCTTCGATTCAGATGTACTGAAACGCAACTCTGCTATACAATTAGATTTAGGATGTTTCACTGAGAAATGGGTCAAACACCAAAGACTTCTTAGCACTACTGAAAATCTTACGAGTGTTTAAAATTAGGTATTGTGTGTAGTGATTAATGAAAAAGCCATGTTAGTGTGTTATTGAGCTCCTAACACAGCTGCTGCACTGCGCAGTGGTAATTCTGCACGTTCCAGGAGGATTCATTCACGTTTTCAGTTCTGACTTTTGCATAGCCCTCGCCACTGTAGATAAGAATCACAGGTTTAAACGGAGCATCTCATAAACCAGATATTATTTTGCAGAAGCCTTCACACACATGAAGGGTCCATATACAGTCAAATACAGTACTTGTACAATTCACTGTCTTAACCGTGAATGAACCAGATTTGTGAATTAATTGTATTGCATTTTACACTGTAAAAAGAACCTCAGTAAAATCAGGGCTGAAAAAAAGAACAGCCAATGATCGAACAAGGTTTCTGATTTGGATACAGTATCTTTGGCCTTACTCATGAAAACATTTGGTATCATGGTGCCATCTATACACTAGAAACGTAACCATTTCAATAGGTAACCCCCCAAAAGAGACAGTAGTTGGGTTTGGATATACAGACATATAGGTGACACATTATTTCTGGTCATTTCCCTGTTTTGTTTTTACAGTGAAATGTCTAAGCTTGACAAAGCAGTGCAGACTCCATTGCCAGGCAAGGGGATTTAAAAGTATAGCCAGGTTATTCATGTAAAGCAATGAATAGTTTAATAAAAATATGGATATGCAGCCTTAATATATAAAATATTTCTGTACAGTTATAATCTTTTAAACATTTACATTATGGCGGCAACTATTTACAGTCAATCCGGATATCAGAATCAGCAATGATCGGGATACACAAAAACAACCATGCTTTGCTGTGCATGATGACCTATTAGACACAATTATGTGGGACCAAGAAGCTGTGGAATTCTATTTGAGGTTATGATGCTATAGCGCCCTCTACTGTACACTTCAGAAGCTACCAAACCATCTTGCTTTCTACCAGTTAGGGCTATTTAAAGTCAATGCACCCTTTCTTTTTTTTTCTCCCCCCTTTAAGTATTTATAATTTTACAATTCTATTTAAAACGTAATAGAATGTCAAAATACAAAATACTTAAGCTCAACCTAAACCAACACTTTTAGTGTGTCACAGGTGCCATTCATATAAATAAACCCCACTGATTCCAGTAACAGGGAGCTTTTAAAAGACTTCTCTACTCCTGTACTATGATTAATAAGAGAACAACATTAAAACAAACATTCAATAGACTAGAGCCGTGATGCTGAAGTGACATTCTGTGTTCGATAACGAAAGTGCGTTTTGATTAGCTTTCGAATCCCCAGAATTGATAGCCAAGTCTGTCCCAGTGAAAACCAGTTCCAACTTCCATTATCTACACCTGGGTTCTCGCTGCCTGTGTGGTGGCAGACAGTTTGATGTGAGTGGACCCCCCTCCCCACCCCCCCTCCTACGTCCATTGCCAGTTACTCAGGCTGCTCGGGGTGTGTGTGCAGCCCGTTCTCGGAGCGCGTGTGGCTCTGCCAGAAGTCCTGCATGGTCCGGTCGAGTTCGGAGGTCAATGGACGCTGGTTCTCCATGTGCATTTTCAGGTTCTCCAGCCACTGCTCCAGCTTGGCAAACGAGGGTCTGGAAGAACAGTGAGAAAATCCATGAACTGAGAGTCGGAACTGCTTCACAATCAAACTGTGCAGACTTTGCACTGTATGTGTTTTGTGAACACAATTCTTTAAGGGGTTATAGTTACCGTTTCTCTGGGTCCAGGTCACAGCACAGGACTGCAATGGGGAAGAAGGACTGCGGGCAGTCAGGGGGGCAGAAGCGATCCAGGAAGCCCTTGACATTGAGACCGAAATCCATCGTCCTGGGCAGGTAGTCCGGGTCCGCATTGACCCTGCCGATGATCTGAAACATTCAGTTTGAACGTGTGTTTAATCACACTGCATCGCTGGAGCACATTCAGGAAGCCCACCCTACTGTAAAAGCAAGCTTCCACACAAATTTCTTTTAGGAATTCCGAATGCGCTCACCTCACACAGCATGATCCCAAAGGAAAAGACATCCACCTTCTCGTCGTAACTCTTTCCTACAGGGATGTGAAATGCAACACAGAGGTTAAAGCCGGTTCGTGTGCTTATTGGAAGACAGCGTGTGTTACTGAACTGCAGTGTAACTCAACCCTTCTTACCGTGGATCATTTCAGGAGCCATCCAGTAAGGGTTCCCCACCACCGTGTAGCGCTTCCGCCGGTCATGCTTCTTCAGCGTCGGCAGTTTGTTGGCGGAAAGCTTGTCTGTCTGGTGCTTGTCTTCCACCATCAGCCGGGACAGCCCGAAATCAGCCACAACCACGCTCTTGTTCTGCAATGGCAGGAGAAAGGACTACATAAGAATTAACAGGAGTCTGCTCTTGTGATCATTGATGTGTAAACATGTTCCCTCTTAAGACCCCTTCTAGACTTCTAGGACTGGTTTTACAGATCCTGACTGCTGGCAATCTTGGACAACCTCATGTTACCTTAGGTGAAGTAGTCCAAGATCCGTGCCAGTAAGGGTCTGTGAAACTAGACGCTAGTCTCTTGAATGGTTGTTAGGGGCAGGTTTGACTGCAAATGGAATACAGACAGACAGACAGATGAACTTGCCTCTTGAACAAGACAGTTGTATGAATTCAAGTCCCGGTGCAGAATGTTCATGGAATGCAGGTAGGTCTAAAAAACACACAAAAAAACCCAATATTAAATCAAAAGCACATTTGGTAAACAATTTAGTGCAGGTGCACATTCTTCAAACCGATATTTTCTTTCTTTAAAATCATGAAAAAAAGAAAAGCAGCTGCAGTACTGTGTAGAACCACACAGTGACAGGAGTGCATTTCCGACAGTCACAGCTGTGCCTCTATCTGTGTATGTGCGGGGGGGCCTAACACAAACCGAGAGGGGAAGCAGTTTGCATTTAGCAGCAACATATTTATTTGATTTGCATGAGGCATTTACAGTTCAGTAAGGCATATTACACAGAGACAGCCTTGTTACCACACCCCCACACCCCATTACACACAAACATACCATTCCAGCTGCAATATCCTTGGCAAAACTCACTCGCTGATTCCATGGATACCTGCTATCCTAAAAGGAGAAATAAAGACAATACTACAGTGAAGGAGATGGTGCAGTTATTTCTACTCATCTTTTTCACATGCTGTGCTTCAAACGTATGCATCAGCTCACCCCTTTGCTCTATATTCGTTATTTTCAGGTTAGCTGTTCAAGCACAAGTCGCGCATGCAGTGGTTTCAAAACTGGTAGCAGCTCCAAAATTAGTTAGCGGAATTTATCTATCAAAATGCAAAGGCTGCTCGCCTCTGCACTTTTTAAAATGGTTTCCTGTTCTATTAGTATGAGGCTACAGTACAGCGCAGTCCTAGCCCACAGCATCTCCGCCCTAGCTGCGTTGCCTTTGATTAAAATAGGTGCCCAGAATGAAAATGAAAGCGGGCTCAATGCCGCAGCTCACCATTTTTTTGATGATGTCCCTCAGGGTGCCTCCTTTGATGTACTCCGTGATGAAGTTGAGCCTCTTGTCCTTATAAAGAACCCCGATGAACTTCAGAACGTTGGGGTGGTCCAGGCAGCGCATCACCTTCACCTGGGGGAGAGGAGCACACGGTTTTATTGGGGTTAGATGTCACGTACGCAGGGGATCCGATCAGCTGCAGATACACTTCTGTTAAGAGCCTCGTCTTGTGCACAAGAACATCATTACGATTATTAACATCCAATTCCTTACTGTATTGACAACATAAATGCCAATGCAAACATCTATCTCTGTTAAAAAAATATATATATCTATTTATATTGACATTGCATGCATGCCCTGGCCTAGTACCTGAAACTAGCCATAATCCCAATGCCACAATGGAAGAACCCAGACGCACAGATCCACGCTCACTGTTGATTGATCTCCTTGTTCCCAGTCCAACCTGAGCTTCTGCTTTTTCCATATAAAAAGGACTTCATTTGCCTGCTACAGAGTGCCAGTGTCCTCTTAATTTTGTCTTGTAATTTAATGCTCTGCTATCTATAACTGCGTAACATGGTGATTAAAATAGTGCACAGGCAACACCCTGTAGTGTAAGGGCTCTAACATGTAATGTGATTTGGCAACTCTACAGTAAACTATTACCAGACTGACATATTTTAGTGACACCCAGAAATGATGTTGCATTCCAGATATAATAAACTACTGAATGGGCAAATTGCCCGAACATGATTGAGACAGCACTACTGCTGCGCTGGTATTCAAGGGTAACAATGGTGAAGACTCACCTCTTTTAGGAAGGTCCTCTGAGTATCGTCATCAAAACGAATCAGCTCCTTCATCACCATCACCTCCCCAGTATCCTTGTGCGTCACCTAGCAGCGGGAAGGAAGTGACATCAGCATGACATAGCAGCACAGATTCGCTGCACAGGAAAATACATGTTTACTGTTACTGCCTTTAAAGAAGAGGTCAACCAAATAGAAGCTCTATTTACAGATGTGCTCAGGGTATTGGCATTCATTAGGTAACTCTAGTAGGCACAATACCAGTGGTGATATGGTTTACTATCAGACAAAATAGGCATCCCTATTTGGTATCTGTTCTTATACATGTTAGAGTTTGGATCCTCCTACTAGAATTAGTAAAAAACAAAAACAAACAAACAAACAAACAAAAACGCTAAAAAAACAGGGACGACTGCATTGCCAACTTAAGTGGGAAAAAAAAGTTTTTTGTTAGGCAAAGTAAGTGGACTCTCCAATTAAGAATTTCGGTCTCATTATACTGTAGGTGTGCCAGTTACACCCAGCAAAGAATGCCCTAAAATAACACATTACAATAAACAAGCAGTTCAGAAGAAATGATTTTTGTACTCTAACTGAAAATACACATTTAAACCTTCTAGTTAACATTGGATGGGAGTCAATACAAGCCACCTCTCTGTCGCCACCTGCTGTTTATACTTATTCTACACCCACTACACAACTTAATCTTAAAATCATAAATTCTGATGTAAAATTTAGAAGAACGTAACCAAGCATTTTGGCTAATGCTTTAACCGCAACACACTGATGAAGACATGAGCTGAAACTTAGCACCACAACTGTAAATCACTTGTTTTATTACATTCATTTAAAAAGAACATCTACATTTAAGCTGCCAGCTAATTTCACGATTCATGAAAATGTATTACTGTTTGAGCAAGGCAAAACCACAAATGGATATCCTACACATTACCACCAACTATGACAGCAGCAACACCCCATCTAAAACTAGCCAACTAAGAAGCTCATTCTACACTTGTTATTTTACAGATAATTCACATGTTGACAGTAAATTGTACACGTGTACCAAGGACAGAAATAAGACTCCCATCGCATAGCACTTTGATCCATTCCTGGTTTTACTACGAGTTTAATAAGACACACCTGAGCTTGTTACCTAAGCGCTGTGGCTAATCAAGCTTGTATTAAAACCTGGAATGGGTGAAACTGCTTATTTTTAACTATACTTTACTGTACAAGGGCCCAGTTCTTTATTTCACAATTGCAGAACAGTGAGGGAGGCTGGTATTGGTTGTGTCCCCAGCCCAGTTGAAAGCAGGCAGATGCAGTACCTTGATGGCCTGTCCGAAGCAGCCTTTCCCCAGCACCTCCCCGTGGATGAGGTCCGAGGGGCGGAAGATGCGGTGAGTCTGGGTGGTGACGACGCGCAGGGACTCGGAGCGGCCGATATCCTTGTGATGGGAATGGGGGGAGGCTGTGTTGCTGGAGCAGGGAGACTTGTCAATACTGCAGCTCCTCCTGGAGAAGCAAAACACGGAGGAAAAGGAGGTCAGAAAACACAGGCAACAAGAGGGTCAGCATCACCCTCTGGGGTCCTTTGAAAACAAGAAAAGCTGTCCTCCCTCACGTTTACAATCGGGTGCCAATCAATGGCAATTAACTTCCGCATTCCGAGTGTTTTAAAAGCCGACTGGAAGATTACTTGCCTCTCAAGTAAGGACAGCTTTTCTTGTTTTAAAATCCACATGTTAATGACTAGGATTTATTGAACACCTGCTGATAAATACTACCCCCCATGTCACAGTGTTAATGTTGGCTGTCTCCCTGTATCTCTCCTTCCCGTATCACGCAGGGGTGCCCGTGGTGAAGCTGCCCTTACGTGATGACTCGAGAGCGGATGCCGCTGGTATCCGCGCAGGGGGTGCGAGGTAGGGGTCTGAGGGGGCTGCACAGGTCGGACAGCGGGCTCGCTCCGTCCACCTCCTCTTCTGACCCCGAGCCATGGGGGTCGTGCTCTATGGTAAGCTGCAGCAGCCGGCTCGTCTCCTGGATCAACAGGTCGATCTGAGGGGGAGCGGGGGGAAAAGGCAGGAGTTTGGATTAAAACACACATTCTCACTGCACCCAAGTCACCCATCTGTTCTCAAGAGCGACTATTCCTCCGAGGGCTGATCTGAGGTCCGAGCTTGTGAATGACACCCGTTTAGGGGTGTCAGGAGTTTCCACTCCCAATGACTGCACACTAAGGGCCTGCTAAGAAGAGTCTCACCTCATCAGGAGAAACGTTTCGGATGGGCGTGCCATTGATCTCTAGGATCCTGTCCCCGACATGGATCGAGTTCTTCACATCCGGGCTGATACACTCTGTGTCTAATCTGTAAAAAGGTAAAATACACGGGTAACGTTTACTACAAGCAGTCACAGTGCCTGCAGGATCTACAGGCCCTGTTGGGTTGGGCTGGCAAGAATCCATTGAAACCACCTCTTTCTATTTAGAAACGTAAAACTGCTTGTTTGTCGTACAGATTTGCAACCCATTCTTTTTAGTAGCTGTTTATATAAAATGCTAAAAGAAAGAAATGCTTTCTCATTTTAATGCAAGCATGTTGCACAACCCCGAGGACCAGGATCCCTGGCTGATGTACTCACTCCTTGACTCTGACTGTATGGGTGTGGTCAGCCCCACACCCATTGGAGCTGCAGCCCTCATCGATGGACACGGAGATGCCACGCTTGCCGTCGGAGGAGGCGGGGATGGACACCAGCGTGACAGTGTGCGGGATCCGGGAGCACGGGGAGTCCGGGAGGATCTGCTCAATGACCGGAGTCACAATCGTCTGGTAATAGCAGCGCCCACTAGAGGTAACACAGCAATGATCAGGACGTGGGACAGAAAACAAGGATTTCCCTGACCAACTTAATCTTCCATTACTGCCATAAACCTCATAAGCTTCATAAAGCTCATTAATGTATTACACAGCGTGTCTCTTTCTTTCAATGCTTCACGCGATGTATTGTTTGATTAGTAATAAAAACAATAAAACAGATAAAAAAAAGGAAACACGTCTTCTAATATTGCTTGTTTTCATGATGTTTTGTTTTCAGTAAAGATCATGCTTCCTCTTAATAATAAACCAGTAGGAACAGACACAATGGGGCTAAAGTTTGTTCTGTTAGCTTAAGTGCAAAACACGTTTGCGAAGTTACAGCACAGTGTTTCGGGCCAGCACACTCACCAGTACAGCTTGGAGCGCTCCACTAATGCATACGTGTCCCCATCCCCAATGAAGACCCTGCAGTTCAGACAGGTGAAGCATTCGGGGTGATACTTCTGTTCTCCAGCGACCTGGGAAACAAAAAGCACAGGAAACAATGAGGGAAGCGGATCAAACTCAGCAGTGCAGAACTACTCCACAGTGACCTCTACTGGTGGGGTGGACAGAGTTGAAACGCAGGAGTAGCCGTTGACATCACAACTAGCAAAGCTAACTGTTCAATTCCTTATAAAAAGTTTAGCATGGATGTTTTTGCACTTTTCACATGGTTATACTATGCATTTACTATAGTTTAGCTCGTTTTGCAAAAGTTTAATATACTGTACTCTCTGGGCTTTGCAATGTTTACCTATGCTGCACCATGCTTTTTTTGCAATGCTTTTACTATTGCACATTTCTCTAAGGGATACAGTAGGGTAGTGTGGAGTTAGTAGTGGGATATCTACAATACTGTCCTTCAGAGTGCTGTAGCATACTGCAGAGGCTACTGCAAAGTTTAATCATTGAAAATAGCAAGTTTATATATATATATCTTTAAGCTAGTCACGTTTTGATTTGTTGGTTAAAGCTGATCACTAGGTTGCTCCTCAACTCTAACTCTTTCACTGGCTCTCGCGGTACATTTTTGATCAGCCTGGCTCAGATACAATCTTATGTATTTTCTTTTCTTCCTGGAGTACAGCTCATTGATCTGGTAGAGGGTCACGAGAAAACAGCAGTTACAAAATACAATAATATCGATTAAAAAGATTAACAGAGGAGACAGCGGTTTTGAAATGTAAAACGTACACAAATTAACCTGCAACAGAAAAACACAGGCTCAGAAAAAAAAAAAAAAAAAAAACTTGTGATGAAGCTTAAATCTCAAACAAGAAAGAATTATAGAATTTATAAAAGACTTTCAAAAAGTTAAGAAAACAATATATAAATTACGTCTGAAATGAATAACACGCATTAATTCTACTGTACAGAAGAGCGTTGTTCTCCTTTATTGAAAAACCCATATTCGTCCCTATTTCTGTCCTATTTCGTATGCTTACCCCTGCTGATGGGGACACAGTGTTTGCTGTATTTCTATACATGCATCTCGAATAAAAAATAAAAAAGGGAAATAAATAAATTTCAACAAAAAGTACTCAGAAATAACATTTTAAAATAGTGTTTTTTTTCTACTTGTCCTCAAAGTCTAAGAGGATTACAAAACAGACAGGTTAACTTGTCCTTGGGTGCGTCTAGAAAGGTTTCCATGGAAACGAGGTGGGAGGGTTAAAAGTAACACCCTTCCTTCCTTGGGAGGTCGTTTTGAAAATGTAATTTACTTTGGCAGACTGCTCTGAGGTGTGAACTCTTAAAAGCCCATTTAATGTGGCAATGGGAATGCGAGACACCTTTTTAAAAAGGGAGGCATCGCTAGATGCACATAAATTAAAATTAATGTTTAAAAAATGCAGTCTTTTCTATAATGATTCTCTCGTGCATCACGCTCAGCGGCAGTAAGAAAGAAACCCATCCTTGCAGTTTACCGCAACTGTACTTCGAAAGAATTTCGTGTTCCCGTCAAATGATAAATTACAGTCCGCAGCTCTGTGACAACTGTAACAAACGTATCAAATGTCATTTCATGCATATTCTCTGAGTGATTCAGAGTTCTGTTGCTTGAAATTGAATTCAAATCATTTGTCTCCGATTCAGAATCCATCTTGCATTACCTGTATGTGTAGAATCCGAGTTCCCAGCTCCTTTTGGAGTACTAAGAAATAAATAATAATAATAATAAATAATAATACTACCTGATGAAACAGGCACTTTATTTCTTTGGAAATCAGGAAGAACTCAAAAGCAGCCAGCAACTAGGATTCTACAGGCTCAGACAATTCAATATTGGAGCGAGAGAGAACCCTGAACCACTCAGAACGACTGACAACTGAAGCGTTTAACCCTTACAGATATAGCCTTCATAAGCCCAACCAATCACAGACGGGAACGACAATCTAGATGCTTATACCCCAAGAACAGATGCTCTAAGGAATTCCCGTGCTCATTTTCATCCCTACTGGAAGAGCGGTCCTAAAATGTCAGTGTAGAAGTACACGTGTACTAAAAGCACCTCCACTATCATAAGAACTGTAGAACTGTAGAACCGGCATGGTTGTGTCTCCTGACTATAGCCTTATAAAAGTGGGGCGCACTGTAAGTTAGCAATACAGGACCACGTGTAGAGTACACTTCTCTGAAGGCGGGTAACCTTTGCTGTGCAGTCTCTTGGTAAATGTAGCAAAGCTGGGTGGGAGCATGCAAGCGTGCCTGAAAAACACGGGGTCTTGGTCAGCCCCCAGACAAGGGACTTCCCCTGTGAGCAATACTTCCCCGATCCACCTTCCATCCTATTCAATAACACACCTTCCTCATTTACATTTCCCCTTTAGGTAAATTTGGCGACAGCTTTAAAACAGTGTAAAAAGTACAGTGCATGTGTAAATAGCAAAGGTCTGGTGTCTGATCTGTAGAGTGTATACTCTTAGTATAAAACTAAACTGGACTACGAAACACTTCAGCGTTAGAATACCAGCATACTGTATATACAGCAGAGGAGGACAAACTGTGATAAGATCCCAACTTTAAGAATTAAAAATGCAAAAGAAACGCTATATAAAATAATTTAAACATTTGCCAAAGGCAGCCTTACCTTTTTATTGGGTCTCAGCCATTTCCAACAGCAGAACAACGCTTCTAAATCCCCAAACACAACTCCTCCCAACATCGCACAAATCACTCGGCACTCTCGTTCATTCTATGAGCTGCTCTCAAAACACAACACAGAGAAGCAGCCAACAGATGGAAACACTGCCAGCCCTCCTGCGGTGATGTCATCACCGTCATCATGGTATCTCCACCCATCCTCCCTCTCACACGCTCAGAGTACTGCTGCAATGATGAAGCCCTGCCCACGTCCTGCCTCACTGGCTGTGCTTCAGAGATTTGTATAGAATTCCCCTTTTAGAGCAACATTAACACACAGCAAAACAGGAATCCACAATCACAGGCAAACTTTTACTTCTCCTAGTATCTGATATTAGTAACACTGGCACAGCCCTGACTATGATGGTTCGCCATGCCTTGAGGTTTAGGGTTAATTCCCTTCAACATGAGAGCAGGTTGCGAGTGTTGAAAACGAAAGCAGTTGAACTGTGGCAGGTCTTCTTCATTGCAAATAATAATAATACAAAAAAATAGCCAAGTCAAACTCAGAAGGAACACTCGATTTGGAAATGTGTAAAAAGTCCCATGAACTGAGACTGCAAAAAAACAAAAAAAAAACAAAGCCATCTATTCTTAACAAATTCATGTATGGTTTGTGGTTTAATATAAATATGCAATGTTTAACTCCATCATAACCATTTAATTACATGGTTATTAACACTGCATTTATTGAAACTGTTTCCCATTTAAAACCCTGACCCCATGAAACGGAGTCTGTAATTAAAGGGATTGGGGATGTGTGTTATCATGGGTTTAAAGCAAAAACAGGGGCAACGTGCAACACCTGGATGCTTGTGTATTACATTATGTCACTTTAAAATACATAAGCTTTTACAAGGACATTTCTTTCGATTCAAAATGGAATTCCCTCTAGTCTGTAATACTGTACGTATTGTATTTTAAATTGCTTTGTTTATCCCTGAACTGAGCTCCAGAATAAATACTCAGTGAATGTGGAGCACAGCACTCTGACAACCTATTTCAGGACAGGTTGAAACCCAGACCTTTGTTGTTCATTGTACAATCCCAAGGCCACGATCCCATCTGCAGCCAATTTATTTAAAAATATTATAGGGAGGACATCTTTTTTTTTAACACTTTTTAAAAGCTGTTATTATAAAAGTGCTTTTCTTTTTCGTTTTGTTTTTTTTTAAAGCTAGCATACAACCTATATTTTGGTCAGTCTCCACTGAACCACAAACACCATACATTTGAGTTGAGAATACAGAGACGAGCTCTGAAACAATGTCTACATAGAAGCAACTCCATGTACAACACATATTAGAAGCAGAAGGTACATCTAAATGCATTTCAATTGTTCCTCTTTTCAATTCAGGTTTTTTCTTCCCCCAATGGGAGGGGGATCTACAGAATGTGTTCACCAAGGTTCCACAAACGTTGTTCCAAATTCTGAAATAACCTCCTTCTATTTAAAAAGAAAGAAGCGTCTGGCTGCTGGGAAACACAAGAAAGTAAAAGTGAAAGTTTCAGCACAGCTTTGTGATTTGGATGCATGTGAACAATGCAGGAGGAAGTGAGGCCGCTGTTACTGTCTGTCAAATAATAATGCTTCTGTGTGAAGCTGCACAGACAGTGCCTTATTAGTAGAAAACAAGCTCTGTGGAGGTGGTAGGCTTTAGATACTGAACACTATGTATGTTTTAGTTAAGCATTAGTGCCCGTCACAGTGGTCACTACCTGCTTGATAAATCGCCGTGACGACAGATAGAGGTCACCTAATGAAGCACTTGGTCTTATCTACCAGTAATGACTATGATATCAAATGTTAACCAAACTAATGTTTTTGTCGCAGTTTTAAGTCGTGGTTTAAAACTAAGTTTCAGGATTTTAAAAGGCATGTTGAGAAAAAAACAATTAAACAGGAGAATCTCGGCACATTACTGAGCAAACTTCAATTCAGTGACAAACGTGCCTGACTAGAAGTCTTCCTCAATGTCTTCAAAAAGGCTTTTAGTCGAAACGTCTGTCATTCAAATGCTTACATTTATTTTACTATTTCTAAAATGTAGCACTATTGTGGGTTTAACAGGTAAGCTGAGGGAACACAAAGGCGTTTTTTCAGGAACAGTGGCTTGCCATTTAGTTCCAGGAGACCTAGTTTGAGGCAACTTTGCTGCATCAAACCCCAAGTCTCCCTTGGTGTGCCATGCAGTGGCATGAAACCAAGCCACAAAATGGCTTCATGTTCCCTCAGCTTTATAGTTGACAGTTCAATTGAAAACAACTACAGACCAGAAAGTAAGAGCAGTTAGCACAAAGTTCATAAAAGAAGGTGTTCAGTACCAAATTATAAGGCATGTTACACGGTTTAAGAAAAGTTAAGAAAAGGAAATGTAAGTATTTGAGACTCGACACAAGATTTCTCATATTTTACAGGAAAAACAATTCCTGCATGGCTCCTAAATGAACTGTCCTCTGTGGGAGTTGAGTCGTGTTTCACACGGCAGTCACAGTGACAGGGCAGAGGAGGAGGAGGAGGAGGGCTGAGCTGGTATGTGTCAAGAGACTGAGCCCACAGGAACTAGGCTGGGTCAGCGTACTGCCTGCAAACCCACACACCACAGGGCCTGTATCTGCAAGGACAAGATACAGCAAAACTAACACACAGGAAACAAACAAGCACTTCTGGGTAGGAGGGAAGATGAAGTCATAATGGAATTCTGACTTCGTCACGCGTGGAATGACGTGTCAGAACCCGTGGCTGACTGAAGAAAAAAAAAACTTGTGTTATTAATGTGTTAGGGGTCTTAGCAAAGATTATACAAAGCCATAGTGAGTTTAGGCAAGTCATACTTTGTGATGCAGAGTTATTATTATACTACACAAGGGGGTATAGGATTTGGTGTGAAAATGTTCAGTTTGAAGTTCTGTGGGCGTCTTGTTATAATTAGACCAGAGCCGCAGGAATTAAAATGATTAAATGCAATGAAAAGCAAAATAATCCAACTAAAATGGGAGATAAGGGTTCCTTGCTTGTCTAGAAGTGAGTGTGCTTAAGTTGAACTATAAGGGTCATTAATTGTTCCCAGTCCTAGTACTTCCTCTTTGGGCAAGGACTTGGTTTACATGGAAACCAAGAACACAGCGAGGTCAGAGGCTGGGGAACAATCCTTCCTACTGTCCATGTCAACTTCCTGCATCTTCAAATACACATCCGGGCTTTTCCATGGGCTAATGTACAGTGACGGGTCTGCATGGTCAAGGCAACTGCCTACATTGTAAACAATTAAGCCGGTGTTGATTTTTTAAAACGGTAGATTATGGAAACTTTAAACTTGGTTATAGCCAAACAATTTACCCATAAATGAACTGCTAGAAACACCATTACATTTAAAACGCTTGTATGAATGGTTCTTGTGATACAGCTAAAAATCTACAACATACATACTTAAGCATGCACAGACTATTACATTAATTTATCGCCAATGCTTTTATTTTGTATGCCTCAATTAAATATTTATTAAAAATCAGACAAACCTTTGGAGCCTCAAGTTTATAATATATTACTGACGCCGGCGAGTTTTCAGTTGTGTCTGTACATTGCTTTTGAATAATAGAGTTCTCAATGCATCGATTATTGTTCATTATTTTCTGTCTGATATTCAATCAGGAACTTGGCTGCTGATTTAGTGTTGCTGCCTCCACCGCCTCCCAGCCGTCCGAGAGGGGATGATAAATATTTTGAGACCTTCTTTTACAGCCTGAGAATAATGAAATAGGTGGAGTCCTGAGAGGCCTTGATAAGTGGAGCTGGTTGTGGCCATAACTCAAGTCCGCACTAGACAGAATCTTGGAATACAGCAGCCTGTAAACAGGTCTTTCCGTCCAAAGTCATTTCAAGCATCTGCGTTAGAATCTGCGAAGGTGAACCCTTTAGAGTTAATTAAAAGCTTTGAAGAAGTACCTTGCATTGATGAGGTGTTCAAAGCCATCTTAAATTATTTTACACAGGAAAAGACCTGCTGAAAAAGCAGCTATTACGCTTACAGCAGAGACAACAGATTCAAAGCTCCACTCCAACTTATCAAAGATAAAAACAGTCAGAAACAAGAGCAATGTGGTTTAAAAAAGAGGAAGAAAATAGGGATTCTTAAAACTTGATCCAGTTGAGACCCTCTGTTCCACATAACTGGATTTTGAACCGTTACTTTGTAAACCAGTGCCAGTGCAAGCTTTTGTGCGAGAGTGCAATTAAGGCAACGCCAGCATAAGCCTATTATATACTGTGAACAAGGACCAGTGTTACTGAAAGTAGGACTGAGGGTCCAAGCCAAGGAGTGAAGTATAACTAGAACACCACTACTGTCAGGACAGCAGCAGAATTGAGAGAGGCCACCCTCCTGCTAGCATAGAGATACAGCAGTATCTTAACTTATTCAATGCATTTTACCAGCTTAAATTAGCACTAGCTGTTCAGGAGGAGCAGTAATACAACATGTAGAGGAAGGCTGCACTAGAGGTAATTGCTCCTGTTTAAAATGGTGCATACTATTTTAGTTCATCTTTTTATAGTGTCACTATACAATATGGTTTATTCAAATATTGGCCCATTGTTAATATGTTTTAAATAGGGGTAAATACCCTTAACTCTGTCAGCACCAAGTAGCTTTGCAAAACGACAACCCTATTATAAACCTACAGAATCTTATTTTGAAATAAAAGCATAGAAAAATATATGGGGGCAAAGACTGGGGCGGGTTGACTGATCTGTTGTATAGAGTAGTTTCAAGACTGCACAAGCGGTTTGCAGTTTTGAGTCTCTAAGAGCTCTGCAAAGATAATAACCAATGCACATGACACAATGCACATGACAGCCTGGGGAGTCAGTGGACACGAGAGCCTTAATCAAAAGTAAACAGGTTTGGGACCAGCAGGATGTGGGGTGGACACACAGGTGCAGTGTTATCCCAGCTGTAACACTGACAACACCCTGGACAGAGGGAGTAATAAAAAGATTTTAAAACCTTGGATGCCTTTTAAAGGGTTAAAAATGATTGTGTCACAGATGGAGAACCAGCAGGAGGTTTGGCGTCTAACAAGGGAAGGTTACGAGACAAGGTCGTGTGGAAGACTCTGTGTCTTGGAGTGGCAGTATTGACAGAGACAGGGATGTAGTGTAGAAAGTACCACACTGTGTTTAATCAGGGAAAGCTGTTTTGAAGGTGAAAGGCAAACAAAAAGAAGTGCTTAGAGAGCAGAGATAGCACAGAGGGGTGGGGGGTGGAATCGAATTACCACCTCCTGTGGGACTCTGATTCTAGCTGGTTCTTACAAACGCAGAAAAGGGAAGATGGTGTACAATCCGTTACACAATTATTTTGGTCCGGTAATTAAATCAAGAGAAGAAGTAAAACCTTGATAACAAAAAAAAACCAAAAACTGTTTCTGTCTTTAGTTTCTTTAGCATCAATAACCATGGCTGTCCAAATGAAACCTGTACTAATGATTAATTAACATTAAAAGGATCCAAAATTGTGTGGAATTGCTGAATCTCTCACCATGATGAGGCCGGTGGCGATGGGCTCCGAGCAGCCATGGCACAGCTCTCCAAACCTGGCCCAGTAGTCCTTCTTGCAGAACAGCCGCCCCTCCTTCTCATAGTACCAGTGGGAGAGAGAGGCGTTGCATTCACAGCACCTGCAAGCAGGCAACAATTCACTGAGAGGACATCTACAAGGGGCTAGGGGCCAGAGTTTCAAAGCATTTCATCAACTCCTATTTTTTTTTAAAGAGGGTAAAACACGTGTCAGTTTTGCAAAACTGGAACCAAACTACTAAGTTTACTTATTTCAAGCCCTCTTAAGCACTCACAAGGTGTTTTGTTTTTCATTTTGAAACTGTAACATGATTTTTTTCACAAAAAATAGGAGTTCAAGACTGGAGGAAACGCTTTGAAATGGCGGCCTAGATGGCAGCACAGTACATTTGCAAACAAACATTGCTTAAAATGACCACTAACTTCCTATTTTGGCAGAAGTAAATGTATCCACATAAGCACACAAAACAGATATCATATCAAAAAGTATCACTATTTCCATATTTAAGTGATGTTTCTTCATGAAGAACTATCTCCATATGGTTTAATTTGAACTGTGGTCTTACTACACAGGCAGCACAGTTTCAGCTGTCATATAAAATGTCACAGGTGGGTTCCTGTGGGCAAATTGCAGCGGTTATTACTGTAAATCTTACCAAGGCTACCATGTAAATGTGGCACAAGCTCATTTCAATCGTCAGCGTGGTAGTGAAATGTTCCTAAGCACTGCATTCTGGGTTTAATGAACTTCTGCAGCCCAGCACGGTCGGTGATAATTAAGAAAGGCTGCTGGTAAATACTGTAAACAGCTACAGTATATTCAGCTGATTGTTACACAAACTATGATATCGAAAAAAGGATCCGATGCATTACACCAGGGTCACTGGAGATTCACAAATAAATACAGCATAACTAGAACAGCCCTAATAACATCTCTGCAGTCTTATTTACTGGCAGGTGGCACTGTCCTATAATACTACAGAAACCAAACCCTACAAGTTCAAGAACTGCAGGCTGCTTTCATTTCCCAAAGCAACATCCCCTTCTAGAACCAAATGGACTCACTGCCTTACCACAACAAAGTATCATAAAGCCCAAAGCTAGATAAAGCAGAATTCTATTTTCTCCACTGCAGCTTAACTCTTCTCTGGCAAAAGAAGCAAAGAAAGCCTCCACCCAGCAGAGACACCAGGGTCTGAAAAACCATCAGCACATCACCTTGGAAAGGAGAGCTAAATGAATCGATTACCAGCTCTGTTGCATAATCGAATCCATTACATGTCCAATATTCGGATAATTACAACATCCAAGCTAACCGGCAGCTATTCTTTAAAGCTATCTGTTCAACCAAGGCTGGACCAATTCTACCAATTCATTTAATTGGCTCAGTTGGGGGGCAATGCAGTTCCAGTGGTATTGTGGAAATAATGGGGGTTAACGTGTCAAGGACACTGAATGACAGCGGGGGGGGGGGGGGGGGGGGGGTAACTGTGGCACGCTTTCCACATGCTTTGACCTGAGCACTTATTAGACCATAACTCCAAATGACACTGGGATCTGACACTTCTTGCAGTCATAAGAGAATTACACAAACAGTACAGTGAGCATGTGACACCTTGTCCTTTAGCATGTGAAGAGCTTTGGGAATACTGTACCACTTAGCAACACTATGCATGCACATAGAGGACACTGATCCTAATAATGATAAATATAAAGGGGAAGTAAGCCTAGATAACGTCCACCGCTAGCATATTGTAATGTATGAAGGATTATGTTGTTCTGCACATGAAGACTTGATGCAATCTGGATTTCATTATTAAACCAACACTCTATAACAATTACTACAACGAAACCATAGTTTGCACACATTTTGCAGTTACCTAACAGGAGATCTCGCTGTAGTTTTTTTTGGCTAAATACAAAATTCAGTTAGAACGTTTTATTTTAAAAGACAAGGTGGGCTTTTGCTCTTTTACCTCACACACACACACACACACACACACACAAAACAAAAGCAGACCCAGTTCAGCAGTGTTTCACGCAATGCAAACTGCGACGTGCCACACATGGGCTCCAATGATCTCATTTGAAGCACCCCGAGGAAGCGTCTGGCACAGCCACGATCTGCATCATTAAAAACCTCTGTGATTTGAGAACTGGGAGGTACCACCCCTATTGTTCTTTTCCTTGTGCGGCAATGATCATGGCTGGCCAACTATGAACATACCCTGCGAGCGCTCCGACACACTCTCAAACACAGCTGTGCAAAGCTGTGTGTAAGCTTTATATTCTACTGCAGATCTTGGGATTTCCCAGGAAAGCTACCCTGGACAGACTGCAGTTTCTGGTAATCACGGAAAACCCCAGAAAATCTTATACAAATGCCCATGGGATACCCCAAGAATAGCAGTACACGGTCTTGAAGAAAACCCACTTGGTTTTTAAACAAATAATGCACATGGTCATGACACATTGCAATTACTGTACCACAGTGATCAAGTACCACTGGTATTTCAATATACATACAGCATATATAAGTGTTGCAATGCAGTACCGCTCTATCAATGGTATTTCCATCTTCTCTTGTGCCACAGAAAATCATGTTGTAACTATTCTAGTGCAAGTCTTGGAAACGCTAATTCCTCCTCCTGCTTTGAATGTTTGCTGTAAACAACATCTGCAGTTTCGTCTAAACAAAAATTGCCTAAGGGACTGGACTAGGACAGCACACATCTGTATCGGGATGCAAATTTATTATGCTGATTCCCAAGTCTGGGATGAGACTGTAGAGGGAGAAAGGATCAGGATATGACGTCAGCTTCTCAAACAGTGAGGTGTCCACCATGAACACAAACATCCTCCGTTATCTAAACAACAGCATCTCTAACATCCCACTGCTCCCCCTCCCCACAACCACATAGATTAAAAACAGCTGCACAGGAACTAGAGAACCTGACCCACTTCTATCATATTAAAAACTCTGTATCTGTGTTTCCATCGACCGCTTTTTAAATCAGACCCACAAAATCCATTTTATTTTACGACGTTCTAAATGAACTATACTCTCAAAGCCGCTTACTCCAATTCTTCATTAGCATAATTGTTTTTCAGAAAGGAGAAACGCACCCAATAAAGTAACCAAACCGGAAACACTGTACGCTACTAAAGGCTTTTATTTCAGGGGCTTGAATGAAGTATTAAGTTGCTTCCTATTCATTTTAGACATTTAATTGGCGTTTCTTCCATTCGGAAAAAATGGCACTAATGACGATTTGGAGTAAATAGCTTTGAGAATCTAGCCTATAGGGTATGTACAGTAATGCCCCCTGAAAATATTGAGATGCTGCATTTGTTTAATGATAAACTTCATTTTTTGGAACAAGAGCGCAAAATATGCAATACTCGATTCGTGCAGCAAATGAAAAGATAGCTCAGAAGGTGCAAACTTCCTATTTGTTTTGTTCCAGCTTATTACTGTAGAATCCTAAAACAATGGCAACATTGGCTTCCTTTTGGTTAACACTGTATGCAGGTTACAACTTTTCAAATGTGTAAGCTCTCTCATCTCTCTCTCTCTCTCTCTCTCTGAGTTAATTTAAAACGACTGTCTACTCTGCTGAAGGGGGTGGGGTCTGAAGCACTGAACAATAACCCATTGTTTTCCTGTGGACTTGAGCTCAAAACATACAGTAAAATGTCTCGGGCAAAAGGTAGAGATGTTTGGGGTCCACCTTCTTAGTTTTCAATCAGCGTTGGAGTATAGGTATAAAAAGGGCAAGATAAGTGGAAGCAGATACCCCTACAAGGTCAGTCAGCTCCTACCCAGAGTCTCCCATTCACCCTGACCCCAACTCACCCAGACAGAGTGCACCAGACCAGATTCCTGTCTTCACGTGTCAACCCTCAATGCAGCAGTCCTTTAAAATGATCAGCTGTTAAGAGCAATCCGATCAGGTCTATAAGAACTAAACCCTTTTCATAATAAACCTGGTCCCTAGCAACACGATGGGTCAATCATTTCCAAGATATTAGTTATTAAATGGGTGCATTCAATTGGATAAAATAGGCTTCTCCCCGGCGCTACATAAAGACATGAATGCACTAAAGAGACTCACATGCACGGTTAGATGTCTGATTTTAATAACCTTGGCACATCTGAATGGGCAACAAAAACCATTTCAGGCAACATGAATGGCAGCCCTCTTGCTTGAAAATACTATAACATTAAGATTTCACTAAAGACCTATGGAGCCTGGAGGTCATGATTGAAATGCACATGAAGCAGAGTCTTAGAATCAAAACCAATAACATTCATTTCAGTTATTTTTTTTCGTTCCTTAACCAGGAAAATGTACAAGAATGTCCTAGCATGAAACGATACACAGCTGCTGAGGGTTGTCAAAATAACACTAATCGATCGCTATTGAGAAATGTGATACAATAACTTGGCTACTCTTATAAAATATAACAGTTTCTGCTGTAAACCTTCTGTAATTATTAAAA
This sequence comes from Acipenser ruthenus, assembly GCF_902713425.1. Lineage (NCBI taxonomy): Eukaryota > Metazoa > Chordata > Actinopteri > Acipenseriformes > Acipenseridae > Acipenser > Acipenser ruthenus. The sequence goes on from NC_081214.1 coordinate 3,876,441, forward strand.
GCCCTACATTTTTATTCTTTCTGAAAAAAAGAAACACGAATGATAAATGTCAGCAGCACTGATGGGTAAACCGGGATGGAGTATTGGCTTTGAACCTGGGAAACGTGGCAATATCTCTTTCCGTGGCTCCAGACATGACTGGGGATTGTACTTCCTGTGAACTCACAGCCGTGAACACGTGGCTTACATGTGACACCGTTTCCAACCTCTGTGACCGGATATTTAAACAGGGGAATTCATTTCCTTATCAGAAATAATTGGAGCTGCTGGTTACAAACAATAGCCTACCCTCTGGACAGTGAACAACACATCAGCAAAGGAACAAATGGTACTTTCCACACAAGGGGTAGGAATATTTCTTCATGTGTTTACATCCCTACAAGACTCCTTGTGAAACACAGGCACATGATCGCAAACCTCCAGGCCACAGTCCCCAAGACCAAACAGAAAAGTCCCTGCAATTATTTTTATTTAATTGTTTTAAAACAAAAGAAAAACAAACACAGGGGATCGACAACAAACCAGTAGAATTTTAGATTTCACACATAACCAAGGAATAAGCCTGTGCAACTATCAACGTGTCCTGGTAATCACTATGTAATTAAATCAGCTAAAAAAAATGTTGTTCACAAGGCCATTATCACAGAATTAATGGCTGGGAAGCCTTGTGCATTTTAAAACAGAGTGTGGCTTCCAGTCGGCAGGTGTTCACCTGCAATACAGTGACTTCTTTTAATTACAGCCCCAACGCTGTGTAAATGAAAACGCTCAGATGAGTTAATCTAGCAGTCATTGTACATTCACCTTAGCATGTAGCAATCTCACCTGGCTGCTGTTCTGTTCTATAGAAGTCTTTCCATTGCCTCACACATGTGCCAGCTCTCTGATGCTGTCACTGACTGCCTCACCACAGCTGAAGCGTGAAGGTCAGTGAAAAAGTTCTAGCAGGGAGTGCAGAGAGACCTGCAACTCCTGTGCTGACAAGACAGAGGGGTAAAGCAGTGCCTGAAGCACAGGGTATAGCTACTAAATAATAACAGGAAATAATAATACAAAACTGAACAGGGGTCTGGGAGTCCAGCTTATTCATTCAGTCATTTTTACGTCAAAATTAGCAGAACGCTGACAAGCGAATCCCCTCTACATAAATCACAGATGCGCTCCCTGAACCCTGCTCATTATCCCTGCTACTGCCCAGTCAACACAGACAGTGTCTCAGACTGCCATGGGACTTCATGTGGTCTGCTATGTAGCCACTGTATCAATGCCAAGCGCCATCTGCTGTGCACCTGCAGCATTTCCCAATGTATTTCAGCCATGTTACAATTAGCAAAGGGGGTGCTGGAACACAAGAAGAGAGTCGTGGTATAATAATCTCCGACTGCCTGAAACCACATCTGTAAAATCTACAGTACAGAATGAAATACGTGTACAGGAATCCTTTACAAAATCAATATTTTTTTTCACAGTTTTTATTATTATTATTATCTACCAGTTTTGTTTACTGCAATACTTTAATATGAGCATTCATATGTAAATGACATAGCATTCGAAATCTCTTTTGAAATCTCCTATATCCAGTAAAGCATCACTGGGGATTTCCTGTTAAATGTTACAGAAACTGCAGTACTGGACGCTGTACATGGTGGCAAATAAGTTTTGAACAGGCTCCTGGCTTATGAATGGCATCTCACAGGAAGCTGGCACAGCCCCCAGGGTTTCTAGTAGCACAGAATCCATTGTGTGTGTGCTCACTGTCTGCCAACACACTCAAATAAATCATCTGCCCCTCGAGCACGCAGTGAATTAAAATGAGGGGTGATGTCATTCCTTTGCAGAGAGAAACATTACTTCATTTTTTGCATGTCCCCTCCGATTGGTCCGTTTGAATCCACCCAGGGAACAGAAGCCCCAATCAGGGAGGAGCATCTGCAACAAATGCTGCTTCAGCAGATTTAAACCTTGAAAATGCCCTGCTGTGTGCACTGTGCAGTTTTCGAAACGGGCAGCTTTGAGCAAAACTGTTACGAGATGCATGCAGGAAGACAAAAATGTGTGCAATTGTGATTAAACTTTCTAAGCACCTTTATCAGACATTATTGAGTGTTTGTCGTTATGTCACACTTTTTCACAAGAGAACCGCTTACTCAACTTTGATTGGTCTGGACATCCTTTAGCACAATCTATTGAACGTATTAGAAGGGGGTGGAGGGCACCTGCCCATCTGTATGCCAACCTTACACTTTTACAGGAGCATAAACAGGATGGTAATGCTGCTCTAGGCTTTCATGTTATTGATGGCCCTGATTGTGAAATTTTGTGGCAGGGAGGCTCCTGAATAAAGCACACTTTCCAATACAAACCAAACACGATTGTGGTTTTCCACACCTATTGAAATGTAGGCTCTGTCCCTCACAATGCATATAAACACAGATATAGGAAATAAGAAATGCTGGGGTAATGCAGTGCCCTGAACATCAGCTACTTGAGAGATGAGACCTGCAAACTGAATCAGATTTACAAAGCACTTGTCTTTTTAGGTTTGTTGCACAGTTTGTATTTCATGGTACACAGAGAAAGAAGGGCTCTAAATTGCTATTGGAAGGCGGCGTTGTTGTTACTGTAGGATTTGAAATATATGTTCATGTTTAAGTGTATGATGGGTTGAAATAGCACAACACACACCAGGAATCTGGGGGAGGAGGGGTGTGTGTCTAAACAGACCCTAAAAAGCACAATTGCAGCATGCAGAAATGTTCCAGCACTCCCACATAGGCCAGGAACAGATGGGAAGTTAGCAGGGAGAGAATGCAAGCCAACAAAAGCCACTGCAGCCTATTCCATCCCCCCCCACCCCCCAAAATGAAAATGTTTGAGTGTTTGGTGACGCAGCACAATACAATGATGCTTGAATTAATGTTAAGGATTTGCGGGGTTTGGACTGGATTTCATTTGTGTTGAACAACAGCATTCATGAATTGAATTCTCTCCCCCAACAGGTAGGGACACTTCTTCCATGACAGCTACGAGCTGTATTACATATAAATTCGATTTCTCTAAACAGTTTGGGAAGCAAAACAAAGTTTTTTGTTAACTGGTGACTTTTTAATCGAACGCGGATCATATTTTCCATTTGCTTTTAAAAGGACCTTTTGTACACATGGACATGATTAAAAGCTTTGCAAGTCTGTATTTAGCACAGTGGAAAGGAAATAAAAGCAGTACATAAGCACGACACCCCTGAAGTGAAGTGGAGATGAAAGAGCTCGGGACTGAAAGCATTCGCATTCCTGTGCCTTCCTAGTCAGGCAATCCCATCACACTGGCAAGGGAGGGGGATGCTAATCCATTAAAAAAAAAAAAAAAAGAACTGTGCAGATTAACAGACCGGTCCCCATGGTTCTGGGCTGTGGTATAACAACATTATGGAAAAACTCACTTCAGGCCAAACCCCAATTCTTCAGTGGTCCACCCACAGCTTGTTTATTTTTCAGAAGGAGGCTACATATACAGGAGGGTCACAACCCCGGCTGTACAGATCATTCACGAATGCTATGTTAATTGCATCATCTCATGCACGCTAGTCAGGCTGCAATGCAACTGAAACGATGCAGGCAGAATTTTAAATCATTTTCAATCCCTCCCATGTGCTGCACATTAAGCTTCTAAAGCTTAAAGCTGCAGTGTCCAAGAATTAGGCTCAATTTCAAACCAAACTTCTATATAATTCATTGATGTCTGTTTGCTGTACATTGTTCTATGGATTAGTCACAATGCCTTAAACCAAATAAATGCAGTTCATTCGTTGATAGCTCTGCTGTATACTAATACAACTGCTCGACTGTCCTGCCTGTAGCACAAACATTTATGCTGAATTTTGGAAAGTGCTACAAAATATATAAAGGTTTTTTTACAGTAGTTCTCCTCGTCAATATTAAATTAATTACAAACCATTAAGAGGAGAACATTAGCGTCAGCATAACTGGAATATCATGAAATTCACATGTCTCTATGACAGCAGGGCTAAACGGTCCATTTACCAAAGACTGCAGTGTCTATTTGCAGAATCCTCCTTTAAAACCTGCCCAAAAGGCTAGAAGACAATCACTGAAACAGCTTAATAAAAAGCAGACTACTGGTAATTTCCTGTTTGAGTAAGGCAACATTAGTTTACAAGCCTCGAGTTATTTTTAATCCACAGAGATATAGCCACGGACAGCATGCTTATAGTCAGACCACAATCACCAGTGCATCTGTCATTCTCTCCCCTCCCCTCAGCAACTGATGTTTTAGAGAGCTCTGTACATCGGAAAATGAGCAAACTCAACAACATTTTTAACATCTTATGAGAAAACACTTTTTTTTTTCGAAAGCACAAATAATGTGAGTAATTGAAGTTCTGTTTTCTTCATGGAATGTGCTGTTGGTGGACAGGCAGCAGCATTGCTCCTGCAGCGTGGCTGCGCAAAACTAAAGCCCTAAATCAGAATTACAAACCCCGCCGTTCCTAATGCATCCACTGGTCCTGCTAGAACAGCATTGTGAGCGCATTTCTGCCACACTTCATTCAGCCCTAAGAGAGCTTGCTCTAGCTGTCTGGATTCCCTCCCAGATCTGCCTCTGCTTAATCACCTGAAAGCAAGGCCACTTAACCCAGCCTTTAATCAAACAGCCCTTGGAAAGACAGGCTGCTTAGCTATTCACAGAAAGCAGCCCTGGCTTTTGCCTTCATTTTCATGTTTTGTATATATTTTCAGACACCCTCCACCAGTATCTCTTCATCTAAAGCTTTTTTTTTCAGTCTGAATTGAACAAAATAAGCAGAGCTGAGGTATAATCGCATCAGTTAGCCCAGCGAATGGAAAGATTTTTTTGAATCCTTCTTTATTTAACATTGCTTCCGCTTATGGTTTTTTTTTTTGGTATAACCTGGTTTACCCAAACAATGTGCTATATTTTTCTTTCCTCCGGGCGTAGTTATTTTTATTGCTCAGTCTGATCACACTATGAAAACAACACTATACTTGTTGTTATAACTATAAAGAATGGTGTCTTTTACTGACACGCATTTAATTGCTTTATTGTAAACCACTTGCATTACAAAATATAGCAGACATAACATGCTCACTGCCTGACATGGTGCTAGCTTTATTGATTCAGTTCCTGCCAGGGTCACACTACAAGTCAATCTTTATCCCCTAATTAATCATTTTGCTTGGCCACATCTGTGCACCAGCTTCGTTTCTTATACTGATTAATTTGTTATGCAAATAGCATTCCTGACATTTCTCCATGCTGCATTAGATAAAAGCTGATGTTCCCGTGTTCCAATCACAGAAGGCAAGGCCAACAGACTTTGATGAAGGGCTGATAATAGGTGCTTGGTTGGTAGGTGCTTCTGTATCTGAGCATGTATAATATACAAATGTTTCATGAGGAAAAAGTGTTCAAATTGGTGGCTTGGGCCATTCTGAAGACCAGACCCCACTTCAACATTAATGTAGTCTGGGGAAAACGAATGTGGTCATGGTTGCGTTACACCCTAGTCACAGTGTTATGGGAGGTGGTTGTACTGTACCGCTTCCACAAATAACAATGTAACACACGCACATACGGAACACAACTTTAAACTGCAAATCGCTGTGGCTGCTAAACATTGTCTCAGCTTCAGTCTCTTCTCCTTCCTGAACAGACTACTGTTTCTCTTAATAGCAAAGAGACGCTAACTTTCAAACTTGGCAACCCCAGTATCGTCCTCTATCAACGAATGCTTTGCTGCATCTTAAAAAGCAGCATTTCAAAGCATACTGCATAAAAGTCAAAACACAACTTAAGTGTAATAACAGTCTAAGGTATTGTTAAAACCAAAATAACACTTTCAAGCTGACTGTGAAAAAAAATAAACCAACAACTTGCAACACAGTAGCCTATTTACAGATAATACTTTGCAGCGTGATTCCTCTCAATTAAATCAAAGGAAAACACATTTAGTTTTTTTTCTTTACTTTTGCATTTCGTTTTTGTTACAGTACTGTATGTTTAATTTTTTTTCCAGAACTGAAATATATTGCTTCAATTTTCTGCTTTACAGTAACTAGAAGCTCTCCAAAGAGACATTTACATACCGTACCGCATAATGTGTGATCCAGGTGTAAAGTTTGAATAAGCAAACAAGGAGTTATAAACACATGCAATAAGCAATTGTTGACTGAGCCTCAGCCAAGGCTAAAGTTGAATCATAAATATTACTATGCAGCCCCCCCCATCCCCCCCCTTTTCCTTCCTCGGTTGTTTTTGTTGTTTAGAACAAATACTACTTGCTTAACTTACGATTTCCCCTTTGTCTGATTTCTGTACCGCTGATCCCTTCTTGACATGTTTCTTTGTACAGCAGCATGCCACTTCAGGAAATGGATTTGTCTGCCAGTTCCGAAAACAGCAGAGACTTTTCTAAAACATCGCACAGTAAATGAAACTCGCAGGCTGTGTGCTGTATCTCCTCAGGTTTAACTTGTGACACACTATTGGGAAACTTTTTTTCGACACTATTTCCTGCGTTAGCCGCACAGCTTCCTTGGCTGGAAGAAATGGCTGTTTCAATTATTCCCCCCACCCCCACACCCTGGGGCTCAATCCTACTCCCATTTGAAAAAAAAAACATCATTTTAGGAAGCAAACAGGGAGGAAATTATTGCGTGCTGCTATTGTTGGAGTGTAGAAGATACTAACAACATACATGTGAAACCAACTACTTCAAATTGTAATACTTCACATTAAAAGGGTACATAAGGACATTCTGACCACTTTTTTAAACTTTTAAATTGCATTCCCTGCCTCAAGATGGCTTCACATGTACCCGCATGGACCTCAGAACTACATTTCCCATCATCCTCCTGCTCACATATGTAACCAAGATGAATTTACCAGTGAGCAGGAGGCTGATGGGAAATGTAGTTCTGAGAGGTCCATGCATGTACATGTGAAGCCATTTTGAGGCAGGGCATTTTAAAAAAGTCGTCAAATTAAAAAAACACACACACACACACACACACACACACACACCTTACGTAAACAGTTGTAGTAACACAATAAAATAAAGTCCTTATGTATCCTTTAATAGCAAAGCTGGTGTGAACCTCATTTTTATATTATATTATATATGTAATTTTATATTATTGGACAGTTATTTACATTAAATAACATAACCTCATTAACCCTTTGCTGCACTGTGTCCAATATATTTGAGATTGAGAAAACAGGCATTAAAACAGGTATGGGAACACACCCAGGACAGTAAAGAGTTCATTTCCAACAGCACTTTATTGGTCACTAAAATAAAGTGAAAATTAAAAACAAAATCCCAGATTGCAAGTTATTAAAAAAGTAACAAAATAGCAATTATCAAAAAATGCATTTAGGTAAAACTATTTGTCTTTAGGTACAACGGCCACAAATGCAACATAAAAGCACCTTCTGTCTACAATCCCAGGCAGCGAGAGCTCTGTGAGGAAACCCCCACTGTTGGTGACATTTGGATTATAGTACTGTATTTGTACCTGTATTTCAGAGGCAGCTTCTCCATTGTAATCCGTCTGTTTCCTTAAAATCCCGGTGTAAAGGTCTCTCCGAAGGCTATACAATTACTGAACTTCTTGATTGCAGAGGTTTTCAAAGAGCACTTGCAAGCCCCAGAACCTCAATGAGTACATTGCAGGAAGTGCATCCCTTTGAAAGGCTAGCCCTTTGAAATAAAGGAACCGATCCTGTTGCTACTAGTTTTGCTTTTTAATTTGAGGTTAGCGAAGGGTTATAATTGTCAGACAGACACTCTTTCTTTTTATCCTAGCTGGCTAGCTTTTGCTGAATTTGGGGACCACTGCTCAAAAGTGAGGCTCTATGACAAACAGGACTGGAGGCATGGCAGTGTATAGGAATATGTATTTTACAGATTCAGATGTTCTCATTAGAATACAGCACATGAATTTGTCCAAGTAGAGAAGTCATTTAAAACTACAGCAGAAACAACATCACTGCACATGTTAGACTATGCAGTGGTAGATGCCACTTCTGGATAACAGACTGCCTGAACCATCACATGCTGCGGAATGCAGTGATGCACTGTCTCCGTTTCCTGTTGCTCACACCTCATCACAGGGACACACGGCTCACTGAGTGGAAACACACATGTGGAAATTACTGAGACACAGTGTGGTGCCATGGTACTGCAATGGATTGCCATTCTAACCATGTGATTCAAAGGCTGCCTGTGGAACTTACTTCTACCTTCTAATCGCTGTGTCTCCCACAACTCACATGGTTATGCTTTACTGCTTGAAAAATATAAAATACATACCCTTTCCTTTTTATAAAACATAAAATTACAGCAAGACAAAGTTTTCATTGAATGTGTGTGTGTTTTTTTCCCAAAGTTACTGTATTAGGGTATTTGGTTTCGGTGCTTTGAACAACTGCTGAGAAGCCCATGCTGAATTCCCCCAAGTTCAGCCAAAGCCTGGAGCCATGAAGGGGCAAAGCTTAAAATAGAAACCTCTCAGCCTGCTTCCTTCCCACAGATCTGGTTGAAAATTCCCACACTTTGCAAACTCAGCTTGCATTTAATGCAACAAAGACACAGAAGACACTTTTAAAAGAACTGAAAGTGTAAGTTTAGGGAACAGTTAAAAACTCATTCAACTGTAGATCCCCCCCCCAACAGATCATTAGTTAAATAGGTCCGTTAGTTCCACATTATGTTGATCTTATTCGATGCAGTACATCTCTGCACGGAGAAAATATTGACTTTAAAAGAAAAATACATTTAGGTTAAATGAGACTATTAAGACTGCATTGAGTTAGCTGTCATTTTGGGGGAAAGGGTGTGATTAATGACAGAGGGTGTTTTCCCCATAGACAACACAGCGTCTGTCACCATCCTCCTACCTAAATCACTCCTAATACTCAAAGCAGCAAGGAATTATTGCACAAAGTGCAGTGGATAAGCTGTCTTAACCAAGTTTCAGATGCTGTAATTCAAGAATGTTAACAACCCTTTTATGCTGTATAAGTCACCAATATGCTGACAGCAAGAGGAAAGCTTGATACTGTACCTAACGGCATCAACAACTCTTTGATATTATACCACTGCACGGTCAGTGGCTCCCATTGAATTGCTCTCTAGACGCTGGTTTGAACCCCACTCAAATCAGTAGAGCAGTCTGCAACCACTATCCAGGGCTCCTGTAGAAAATAGAGATCAAGTCTCAAGAGCCATGGATAGCAGTAAAAGAATACTGTATTCGTGCAGACGATATAACAAGTCTGATTAAACACCAATATAAACATTTCTATTTCAGGGGGCCACTTGCCCACTTTAACAGGGACAGTTCATCACTATAGATGAGGCATGTTAGACAGGTGGTTTAATTCAGGTTTGACTAAATTACAGCTGCAGCACCGACAAGGACACAGTAAACTTCAAAGGAATCTCATTTCCAATGCACTCCGCCTCAACTGTCATGATTTCCATTACATGAGAGTAGATGTTAAAACGTCATGCTGATTTGAACTCGGCTCTCGCCAAGATAAGCACCAACTAAGACGTAGCTTTACAGTAAACTAATGTGATCCGTGGTCTCCATCCATTAAAAAAAAAATTCATCAAAAAAAAAAAAAAGAGAGATCGCAGTGTCATCATTATGTCTAATGACATACTGTACCATCATTTGCTTTCCTTCAAAATAACAGGCTGCCACATTAAGCTCTAAGCTCAAAGACAGACTGGCACCAGAGCACGGCTGCATGATCCCCCAGTACCACGGACTGCTCTGTATCAGCAGCATGGTGAAGACCCAATATATACAGGGGTCTATTCAACTGATAGAAACAGCAGTGGAGGATCTAAATGCCACCACTGTTCAGATTAATAAAATAAGGTTATGAACAGGGTTGGGGTCAATTTTTTTTGTAGTTGCAATTCAAGTTTTTTAAAATCAATTACCAATTCCGATAAAAGGAAATGGGAATTGGAAATTGATTTTAAAAAGGAATTAAAATTGAAAAACACAGAATTGACCCCTTTTTCCTGAATTTCCAATGTGATTGCAGCAAGGGTTTAGTTTCCTGGCTTGACCGCCAAGTCCTGATCCCTTGTAAATCTCCAATTTCAGTTTCCCTCTTGTGTATACTATGGACAGTGTACTGAGCACTCCAAGTCAAAGCATTTTTTCATTCCTTGAGCAAGCCGGTCACTTTGAAAGTACAATACATTCCTGGCAGCCATATGCAAATCTACAGGTACAGCACTATACTAAGAAAAGGCAACCACAGGTAGACATGAAGTTCTGCTTTTTACAGGTAACAGAGGCAAAAGGAACAATAGCCAGGTGAAATAAAGCACGTCTATCTGACTTGCTGGGAATTGAAATCCGTTTCCCTCTGTGCGTTGGTGACCACTGGAATAACGTCTCTCAATCTGGAGATTTGAGACTATCAGGAGGCTGAACTGTTGGAGAACATGGCAAAGTCAAAAGCAATTGTTCATCAGACAAGCTATGTACCGGGCATTAGGCAGCGATTCAGGGTTATACAGATCTTCCATGAAGACAGCCGCTTCAGCTTTAAAAAGGCACAACATGCTCCATTAAGCAAGGCAAAACAACTCAGGACACCAGTGTCAATGGTGTTTGCAGAGACTCTATGGAACCTCATTACATACAGTAACAGGTGGGCCACAAAGTAACTGCTTGCTCTTTTTATGTCTGGAGCCATCCACTCGAATGTTCAAGCTCTTAAAAGCTGACATGCTACAGAACTGCAGTACGTTGAGCCTTAACGTCATATGAAGCCTACTGAAATGACTGCATGTACTGAAATGACTGCATGTACTGAAATGACTACATGTACTGAAATGACTGCATGTACTGAAATGACTGCATGTACTGAAATGACTGCATGTACTGAAATGACTGCATGTACTGAAATGACTACATGTACTGAAATGACTGCATGCACTGAAATGACTGCATGCATACAGCATTTACGTGCACATGGAACAGACTTAATAAATATGAAATAGTAACAACTGGACTATAAATCACTAACAACTCTGGTTTCCATGTCATTTGTCATTGAGTGCATGGAATAGTTTACCAGGTGATGTTGTAACAGAGTTGGGCTTATGTTATGAAACAATTAGATACTGCCTTGAGGCCAACAGTGTGCTAGCAAGGCAAAGGTCTCCAAAGGCCAAACAGTCTGTTCTCGTTCCCAACATTTCAGTCATTTCTTCTGAAAGTCCACCTCCAGCCATTCACTTCTAATTGCAGGAGGGATTTCATTTCTCTGTACAGAGCTCTTGTCGTATTGGGGATGGCAATATACTTTCACAGACAGGTGTGTGTGGATAACAGTCACTGAATGAAGGGATTCATTTGTTTCACCTCCAAATCTGCTGCAGCCTGTCACAGACGATCTCCAGCCAGTTCCAAAGATAGCTCGCACATTTGACTGTAAAATGAGGCATGCCGTTTCAAAGCTGACCGACAGAGAGAAAGTTCTGATCTTCCGGCACCCTGCAAATGTGTAACCATGGGCGACTGTGTGGATTAAATGCAGTGAGATTTAGGAAAACATACACTGCTGGTTGAATGCAGTACAGCTATTAACCTTGCAGCTACAGTCACGACAAAAGAACATGTGCTAGGATGGGATGGAAAGATACATTTAGGGCCAGAAACACAGTGGGGTCTAGTGGAATGATCTGAACACAGATGTCAGGGATTCATGGTACCAACACCTGGTGCTGTACAGTTCATTAAAATACACCTCCTGGACTTGTTGGTGCAGCATTTTTTTTTTTTTCAGTTTTCTGCAACACAATGATGAATTGTCTATTTCATTTATGAATGAATGGACTGTCAAAAATACAAAGCTGTTTGCCCTTAGCCATGTTAACATCTGCTACAGCAGATCATTCCTGCTTTTTCAATTGCCTAAGAAAGAAGAGCATTGATTGCTTTAATAAAGGCTGAGGAAGCAAGCTGGAATTGATTCAGTGAAACCAGAGCAAATGAACAAGGGCCAGATGATTTCCATTGCCAGGATCAAGATTGTAATAACCCAGACCACATTTGACAGATACTGAACAAACACAGCATTAAATGAATACACCACCCAAAATGGAAAGGGTTTCTGTTGTCACATGGCTTTAGCAACACCTCTTCCACCACCTATACAATGCCCAGTTATCCTAATATCCAACAATAACTACAGTCATACAAAGCTGAATTCAACAACTCAATTCCAATTTTCCATTCCAGTGACACAAACCCATGCTATAAAACGTTTCACAAATGGAACAAGCAAAAAAGCAGAAACGGCAAATTACTGTACTGTATGCTAATCTGATCAATCTGAATTTAACACTGCTTCCTTGTTCACAAAATGAAACAATCAATCAGAACCAATATATCCCATCACCTTTCTTACCGCCCCACTGTGACAATTGTGTACAACAAGCGTCATTTTAGGAATAAGCTGCAGTAGCCCACACACAAGGTCCAACTGAGTGCTTGGCAGAGTATCAGACTGCCTCAAACTGTCGCTCAATTTCAGGCAATTTCATTGCAGAAATGATTCAGACAGAGTAGACAGAAATGTCAGTGTAGGGGAATGCCACCAAGTAATTCCATTAGGCTGCCTTTGCTACGGGTATGCAGAGGAGCATCACTATTAGAGGGACTGTGTTTTTACTGCACACATGAATGGGGTTAATAAAACAATTCCTCTATCAGCTGCTTGTGTAGGCAAGAGATTTAATTAGATTCAAGGGCTGGCTGGCTGTGACTCGCTATACATGCCAAAAAAAGCACAGATTTGACCATCATTCATTGCAACCAGTTTCCAACACTCACAGTATGTTATCGAAACAAACGCCCATGCAAAGTTTATTGATATTTTTAGAGACTTAATTGTTGTGGTTGTTCAGCAGCTTTCATTTGAAGCTAATTTAACTGACAAAGAGTGATTTCAATTGAAGTAATGTGTTGCCACTGTGAGAAGCTGGTTTTAACAGAATACTGCTCATTGCAGTTTTGATCAGCGATGTGTTGGAATGGATTAAATGGACTGGAATTGGAATTAGGAATTGATTGAAACAAGGAATTGGAATTGAAAAACAGGAATTGAGCGTCTGGCACACAGAGATACAAAGGAACAGTAATCGCATATACGAGGGCTTATTGTACAGCACCTTTGCTTATTTACATAGATTACGTGTGCAGGACTAGAACTCACTATGATTGACACCTTTCGGAATGAAAAGAAGTCGTACAAACTAAATAATTGTACAAGGCTGAGACATTGAAAAAGCAAGCACAAATGACCTTGTATGGTACTTTTAAACATCAATGAAAAATGCTATACACCTATTTTAAAATTACTTTCACAAATTTAAATTAAATCAAGACAAGACAAAAAGATAACACAAAGTATATTACATAGTCAGTCACGGGTTTAATAGAATCCATAATTAGCTCCAACCAGAGGACAGAACTCAAGCAAAGAAAGATAGGCCACACCTACCAAGGTGTTTCACAACTGGATCGGCAATAAATCATGACATAGCTTAAAATACTGAATTAAACCAGGCTAGCTGCATTAAATAAGCTACATATATTTTGCATTAGATACATTTGGTGTATTCAGTGTTATTATGCAGGAAGTTACAGTGCTTTCCTCTTTCTGGAAACGATTATAAACGATTAGGTAACTACAGATTTCCGTGTGCATGGCGTGACTTTAACCAATCCAGAATACTATTATATGCCCCCGGGTTTATACTTCCATTAACACTCGGTTCAAGTTCTAGGAAGTGCTTGAATTCAAGAGCAGGTTTAGGAGTTATATAGAACTGGACACTTCTTAGCATCCCATTATAACTGTTTAGTACTCAGCAATGCTTAACATGATAGGATTAGTGATGGAATGGTTAAACACACACCCTAAACTAAAAGACTACAAAGGCTGATTTCCACTTTAATGCAAAGACGTTAAAAGAGAAGCCCATCTTCTATGGTAATGGAAATCAAAACGTCTACTTGACCTTGCAAGAAACCTCTTTGCAGCTCCATGAAAAAGCGCCTTTTCTGACAACCTTCAAGGGACAGAAGCTGATAAACTGGCCCTTGAAGCACTTTCATTTCCTCAACATGCCCAGTGCAGCACTGGAAGAAAGTTCCCATGCTCCTACCTGAAGCAGACAGTGTGCCAGTCTGTGTTGAGTGCCTGGAGGTACTGGTCGTCATAAATGCTGTGCCTGCACCCCGCACACACGGGTAAACGTACTCCTGCTGAGGAAAGAAAGAAAGAAAGAAAGAAAGAAAGAAAGGAAGGGAGGGAGGGCTATTAAAATTGCATGTATATTTATTTACCCATTGAGACCAGGGCCTCATTTACAAGGGGGTCAAAACAATAAATAAGACAATTGCAATGTATGAAAACAAATGACAATGTACAAACAACTGAATAAAAATGTGTGTTTCAAATGTAATCCGCCGCATACAGAGATCGAAGAACAGAATAAATAAGTCATATCTATTCGTTTGTGTGGACAGAAGGAGAAGCATTGGCAGGAGGTAATCTAGGAATTCTCAAATACGATCTTTAAAAGCAGAGAAAGAAAGGCTATCAAATTCCATCTTGATACTACGATGGAAAGAGTACGACGTCTTCGGGGAGTTGACATAAAGAGGTAACAGGTATTCAACCTCTATTAAATATGAATTCAGATACTGTATCGTTTCCAGATACATTTAAGGGATATAATCAATTCATGAGAAATTACACGCCTCCTTAAACAAGCAGATACAGTCTCTCAAGTGTGGTCACATGTACCGCCCCATGGAAAAGCAGTCTGCCGGTACTGCACAGACACTAACTGACTGCCGATTATCCTTTGGGTAAGGAGCTACTCACCCAGAGAGGCTGCAGTGCCACAAACAGAACTTCTAAATTGTATATGGAGTCATATCTGAATTGGAAATAAGACTCCCACTGCATAGCCATTGATCCATTCCTGGTTTTACTATGAGTTCAACAGAACACACCAGAGCTTTTTACCTATGCACTGTGGCTAATCAAGCTCATAGTAAACCCTAGAGTGGGTGAAAGTGCTTTGCAATAGGAGTCATATTTCCATCCCTGCCATATTAATAAGTGGGTCAAAAAAACCACCCCTTGAGAGATAAACACCTGCAGGATCAATACAAAAAGATGAAATGTATACGTTTCCAGTCTCCTTTTGTAAAGCAATTCAGTATGAGATATCCAGTGTGCACTGGACTGTAGTGCAGAGAACAGAGCATATTGAACTGTAACAGTCGTAAAGTGTCAGACAGCAGTATACTAAACCTTGGTATCCCTCCCATCCTCAACTCTCCAGCCCTGTGTCCTGCATTTCAATCAGCACGAATCACAAAGCCTATTAAAACGATTTAACAGCGAGCCAACGCATCACCTAAACAGATGATCTGTTTCAGCCCGCCTACTGTCACAATGCCTTCAGTTCGGGCTTGCCATGTAGCAGCCATTCGCTGTGAAGTACATTTTGATGGCATCGCGCTCAACGACATCCCAGTAAAACGGAGATACTTTCACCCTGATCTCTGCTTCTACGTCTCAGCGCATTCAATCCAGGCAATGCTTTGTCACAGGCTGGCTGACATGAGAGTAGAACGAAGTAAAACCAGTTGTAACAGCTATTTAGATGTGTACAAATGCTCCACCTATCACATACATGCACAGTTCATACAGTGCGCCAGGGACCCATTTTGAAAACGAAAGAGAATCAAGTACAAATTCTCCAAAGGTTCTACAAAACAATCATTCCTATTGCCCTAGGTCTTGCTTAAAATTCTTCTTCCAGTACGTGTTGCTAATGAAACACTGCTTGCTTTGCTGCTTAACGCACACAAAACATGACATGCGAGTAAATAGCATTCAGCCTACATATCACAATAGGTATACCAAGCAGAGGCTTGTTTCAGGGGGGCTGTGCACCACAGAACTGATAGCTAAGTCGAGACACAAGCTTTATATCACTGTGGTTTACAAGCATAAAGAGCAACAGGAAACAGAATCAATTCAATAGACCCTGACGCATTCAATGGAAATGTGGATTTGTCTCCTTTTGCGTGCAAAACGATGTGCCCGCAGGGAAAGTTAAATAAGATGGCAGCTTTAAAGCTGTAGAACTGATTGGCTTTCTTGAGCTTCAGATTTACATCAGATGTTGTGAGTTTTCAGAAGTGCAGGAGAAAACAAGATTTCCGCACGGTTTAGCATTTCAAAAAGCAAATCAACAGGTCCATTGATGTTATTTAAATATTTCGACTTCTAACAGGGCTTTTTTTTCTCTACTCTTTACTTGCAGTAACGCCACGCAGCTTTGCAATCAAATCTACACCGTCTTCCATCGGTTGCACTAAAGAAACAACAGTGAAAGGTTTTGTATACTGTACTGTACCTTCCTTTGGATCTCATCAAGCAGCAGATTCAACAAGAGTTAGGTTGTTTGAATAACAAAGGGAATGCATTTGTATTACAAAGTGCTGTTGATTCAATTAACCAGTAGTTCTATAAAGGTGTTTCACTGTATATTACCCAGTAATAAGGTGCTGTGTCCCCACAGCACTCTCAGTTTTGTACTGATATTTTTGTTCTGGGTTACTGCTTGCTCTACTACAGCAGAATGCACCCCCAGCTGACTGTCCAGGTTTGTTTGTAGTCCATAAAGGTCGTTTCAGCTGACGGTACACAAACTTCCTCCGTCTTTCAAGTCTTCTGCTTACTACCTGCAGCTGGAGGAGGTTATAAGCATAAGAATATTTCCAACATTCATAATTGTGTGAGATTCCTCAGAAAAGAGCCCACACCTTCACAAGGCAGATCGGAATCCAGGAATAGATACTTGTGGGCAATGCAGGCCGTATTGGTCTATGTTTCAGCATGGTTTTTACTTTTGCATTTTCCCATCTTTGTTCTTATATACAAATAAAATAAACTGCATGGATGGAAATAAGACTCTCATTGCATAGCAGTTTGCTCCATTCCTGGTTTTGCTATGAGTTTAATAAGACACACCTGAGCTTGTTATAACCAGCACTTATAACATGTTTGTTTGCATAATGTTAAGATTATACTGGGAGGGTGTACTACATACAACACTGCTGGAGATCTCGAGAAACTGTTAATGCATCAGTCTAGGATATGATGCTGATTATTATTATTGAAGAAATGGATCAAACACCAAGCAATAGAGGGGGCTTTAAAACTAACAATATGTTTTGTTGTAAATGTAGAACAGCATTATCTACTGCTGCTTATTTAAAAAAACAAACAAAAAAAACGTATGAAGCTTGTATATGCAACAACATAAACAAAAGATTATACATTTTAAATATGGAGATGGTATCACGTCTGTGTTCTAAGTGTACCTAGTATGTGATTAAGACTGAAAGTGAATCGATTGTTTAAAACCCCACTGAAATAATTGGTCTGAGATGAGGACACACCATCCATCTTATAGAATCTAACTAACTTATTTCAGGAATAGCTGCTTCCTGCACCAGCACCTTGTTCAGACTGAACACGAGTCCAGAGCTCCCTAATGCATTGGTAATGAGGCTTAACAATGTCCGTGCCCACAGCGGAAACAGTGCGAGACACTCGATAGCGAATTCTCAAGCACCAGTCTGTCAGCACCCTGAAGCGGACCGAATACCTTACTGTAAAATAATAATGACCGGATGTTAAGCGCCCTCCATCATCCGCAAAAGAGCACAGGTCCAGCGTGCATGACAAGCTGTACCAGTCAAACTCGCCAATGTACGACACCGTGTACCCCGCAGTCCACAGCCAGTAATAATGTGTTACTTCAGTTATCTATAAAATGTAAGGAAACACGCAGCCAAACTCGTACTGTGCGCAATCACTACTTAAGAAAACCACCTTGAAGAATGATTGGTATGTCGAATGATTTTCAAGTACAGCAAGTTGTTTTTAGTATTTTTGAGAGGAGGGTATACCCGTTTTTCAGGGGTCGCATGGCTTTATATATTATATATTAATGTAATGTACACACCTCTATTGAAACACCAGTATATGCAACTTTTATTATTCATATATTATCCCAGTATCACTATCACAGGTGCGGTACCATGGCGTGGGGAAAAAACAGTATAAGCAGTCTGACGCATGTGTAGGCTGAACCCCAAAAATACAATAAATCAATTGCATATACAATACACGCAATGCAAGGAATTATTCTCATCGGTTTATTAAATAGCAATTAAGACGCATTTGATAAGTCGAGGGGTACCGGTGTGCCCGCTTTCAGAACAGCAGCGAACCTCGCATTGCAACCATCTATCCCGCACGCGCCACACGATTGACATTGATCTCGCCGCACTCAGATCTGCAAGAAGAAACCACGAGACGGCACGCTGATTTTGATAACAGTATCTTCCGATAAAAAACTCACCTTCTTCCTCTCCCATACGCTCGTCCTTCCAGGTGCAGCACAGCAGCATCAACCTCATTCACCGTCCAGACCCGGAGCTCAGAAAGAGCCTGAGACAGACAAAGTGATCTGACAAAACACCGACTGCGGTTTACAACGAAGAGCCAGCTTCCTCAGCGCGGAAGAACTGGAATCAGTCAGCAGTCAGATTCCCGTGGCATCCCATGAAAGGAGGCTGGTCCAAATCAAATAACATTAGCAAGCGCACAGCCAAGCAGAGAGGGAGCTGGCCAACTGAACATTATCCCTGGGATTTCAATCATGCATAGCGTACGACTGGTATAGTGTGCTGGGCGTGTCACATCATTTGAAATAATAATAATATGCTGTGCAACGTGCAGTTATTTTAATAAAACAAGTGGAAATGCATTTCAGTTATTAAACAAAAGACAATTTAATCTATTATTATTATTATTATTATTATTATTATTATTATTATTATTATTATTATTATTATTATTATTATTAGTGTAGTAGTATTTATATATAATATCTATCTATCTATATTAAATGCATGTATTGACCTTAGCCATTATGTTGCCAGGTTGTGACTGATCAAGTGATTATCATGACATTGAATCCATTTCAGAGACCTTAAGTACAGTACTAAGTCACCCTGTCAGTACTTAGTGTATAAACTGTGATATAATATCAACCCAAGCAAGACCAGTACCCTTTATGCTGCAGTGTAATTAATTTTCTTCTGTTTGTATTTCTCGGATTTGTTTTGCTTCGGAAGTATTTTTTCTCTGTTTATTGAATGGAAATGTAATTTGAATCTAACAGCGTGCATTTGTTTTATTGTGTTGAATTAAAACAGGTGTGGCTTTCATGATTTACATCACCATTGCAGGTTGCTTTAACCCAGTTCCTGACCTGTGAAATCGCGCCGCAATATAATGTGAAAACGTTTCTGATTTATGAAGTAGACGTTCAGTGTTATCAGTGTCATCTGACTTCTGGACTGATGGCATTTCTCAAAAATGTATTTTATGTTGTTAAGAATTAGCTGCAGTGTATAATTATCTGCAGGGGTTTATTAAATGCATGTGCAAGTTTACCACTGTAAATTTGCATGGTCATTTTGTAGTTTTCACATGTTTATAATTTGCATTTACCAAACCATGCATCTGTGGGATTTGCAATGCTTACCTATGCTTTACCATGCATCTACCATACTTTATTACACTTTGCTATGCTTTTACTGTGGGGAGCTTGTCTGAGGGTACTGCAGACATTTTTCCAAAAGCTTCTATCTCAAAAAGCACATGAGATTTCATATTTTCAGTGTTATTTTCACCATTATAAAAGAAAACTGTTCCTCAATTAATACGATCTAAGCCTTTTTAGAAACAACTTTTCTTGTAAAATATTCCATTTTGTATCAAACGCAGGTCATTCCCAGCAATATTTAAAGTGCAATATCCAGAATTACAAAAATCCACACAACATTGAAAGACAAAGAGAGTTTTTATTTCAGGGCTCAAAGTCAGTCCAAATACAGTACTGTTGGTATAAAATAACTAGAGCAGAAACAGGTATAGATACAGCAAATCAAACGGCTGGCATTCCCATGTATTGTGCCAGGCAAAAATAAGGGGTCTGTTTGTTCAAGTAGACCTTCTCTATCAAACATTTCTTTTTCAGAAGACTTGAGCTACACATGCCTTTAAGCATACCGTACTAGAACAAGTTATACTTCAGCCTGTAGTCCACATGGCACACTCATACATGGCAACACCATCACAAAAGGTCTCCTATTTCCTTTTCAGGGAATTAACTTAAGAAAATACACTAATAATCCACAGTAGCTAAGTAATTGCACAAGCAAAATAAAAACAAAACGTACTGCTTTCATTTTATAATTTACACATTTTTTAAAATGGAGGAGAAAGATATAAAAAGTCAAGTTAAAATGGTGCACAATTAGACAAATGACATTTCAAAAGCCTAGATTGACTGCCTGACTAACTGTTCAGCTCCACGACCCAAAGTTAAAAAAACACAAACATTGAGCACGATGCAAAATATAGTGTAAACTGTTTGTTAATTACTGGGAGTTCAAGATGAACTGAAGCACCTCTTTCCCCTTGTTTTGTGGGGAAAATTATTCAATAAAATTAAAACCTATAAACTGTAATTCACAATACTATACGGGACCGTTACTAATATTTGATTGCTTTCTTCCAAAACAAGCATTAGTTATGCGTCGTGTTGTTAAATCTCATTGAGCAGAAGCGACTGTGTTTCAAACGTGTTCAGCATTATGGCAATTCATTTGTGCTCAAATAATGGGGAAGTGCTCAAAAACGTGTGACTGGCTGACTTGAATTGTCCGAAACTATTTTCTTGTATTTTTTATTTTGGGGATTTGTGTTGAGGAGGCACAGCTTCAGGAGTCCACCTCAGTGTTGAAAGTTATGCTGATGCTATAATCTTCTTCAGAGCAGAAAGCTCATCATACAATTAACTATAAGACAAGGAAATAGATGAAAACGTGCTAATGAAGGATAGGGCTGGATGAACTACCTAGTGATATGCTGGAGGTGTTTTTGTATTTCTCATAGGACACCAATCCCCTCCACCTCCTATAACATGATGCTCCTGGCTATGTGTCTTTAAAAATGCCAAACAGATATCAGTTCCTTAATAAACGATTTGATGGATTACACTTGTACAAACCACTTTCTTTTCGTTGTTATCTAATAATTACTTTTAAAAGATGAAACTACACTGGATCAGAAAGGCATGGTATAAAAGTGCATTAGCTTTCAAAAACCAGCAGAATGTTTTTTTTTGTTAATGAGTGTAACCTGATAGCAACGTGCATTACTGCAATAAAACACAATGTTTTAAACTTCCATTGCATGCAAGCAGAATTTAGATGCATGCATACAGCAGAAGTGAAAAATGGGCAATGTATAAAGCTTAATTGATGCTGGGGCTTCCCTACACTGAGACAGCACAAGCGTGGGTTCCCACAGTATGTATAAAGGAGATATAGACACTTTCAAGCAGGTTCACTATAATACAGACGTTATCACACAAGGCTTATCCTTATGAGAAAGCAGTATACTACAGACACAGTACACTTATTATATCAAGTATATGCTGCCATTATGCATAAGTAGTATAACAATATTCACAAGGGTATGGCCTGGTGTATTGCATTTTAATGACCTTCCCTTCCAATTTAATATTTATCTGGTATAACCAAGCTTAAAAATCCTTTATCCAAGTGTCATTTTTTATTTTGTACATGAAAAAGGGGATTTTTTTTTTTAATGCAACACCATTTACATTTTAGATTATGCAGTAGCACCATAAATTCTTGAGGTCATTTCATTCCCAGGTCTTTTATTTTCTCCTTCGCCCGCAGTATTTGCCTTGCGCGCAGGGAACACCCCCTAAGATAACAAGAGTCAAGAAGAAACAAAAAAAGCAGATTAGAAAGTGCTTGGTTGAATTTCAACACAGCAGGGAGTTCCAGTGAAAGTGTGTGTATAGCTTCGCTTAGAGGTTTTCAGAGGGTGCATGTGTAAAATGATTTAATCTTACCTGTTCTGCACTTCCATAGGTCTCATATGGGCAGTTTTGAAAGAAACTTATGCAAACATGTATTTGTATTTAAAAACATGATTTCCGGTGCTACACTAACTTAAAGTAATTTCTTTTTGCAAACCATGCTTTTAGATAGCGACTGCCTAGGTCATTTCAGCTGGAGGAGGAAATTATCTCCCATCTATCCCAGTACAACATTGGCCCATGTATGTAAAAGATCTTGCTGTTTGGGCATCCAGCTACTGTACATGAGTTGCTTGCTTTTGAAAACGATCTCTTCGCTGTAATAACACATTTGTAGGTATGGCCTACCTCTGTATGGTCCCAGCAAGCCCATCGCTCCACCATACTGTTTGGAGGGTTTAGCTGAAACAGTTAGAAGAACAATCAGACACGACCTGCTGTAGGACTGGAGGACTTTGCTGCCTTAACTAACTCACCCCACAGAAGTTATTCAAATATTCCACTAGTCATAAATAGACCACTACACAGCAGGAGACTAGGTTTCAGGCCACTGCATGGCACACCAGGGGAGATCTGTGGTTTGATACTGCAAGGTTGCCTCAAAGTAGGTCTCCTGGAACCAGGTTTCAAGCCACTGTTCCTGAAGAAGTGGCTTCGTGTTCCCTCAGCTTAACACCTGTCTCACTCAGATACTAAACAGAAATGGTAATAAAACTAAGCTCTAGCTTTTGATTAAAAAGTACATCTGGCTTTGGTAATCCCCTGTCTAACTATCCTAAAGATGTGAGAATTTAAGGCTTAATGTTCAAACACATGATTGTTCAAACATAATGCATAATGCAGGCTCTGCAACTGCAGTGAGGAGATCTGCGTGGGACTTTGAAAGAAACCATCAAAAAAGTAATTATATGGAAGCTGCCGCATCAGTAATCCTGTATGCAGTTCAGCTTTCATTGGAAATGCCAGATTATATGTGATATTATATTTTAAAAAAATGTACTTACCTTGCTGCCCTAGCTGGCCAGGAACTTGCCCATATCCTATAAAAACAAAATGATTTCCAGTTTTAATTGAAAAGTAGAAAAAGTCATGGGAGACTGGGATGGAGGACTGAAGAGAATAAATATAAACAGCAACCTTTTAAAACATGCAGTCCATTACAGACAGTACACTACAGTCAAATGGTATGTGTCGATACGTACAGATGAAGACCAACAGAGAAACAAAATAGCACCACAGCACATATTAAAATGAGATTACATGAACGCAAATGCTTTTTAATGTGTGTATTTTTGAAAATACTTTAGCGCTAGACATACACTTGCTAAAATATAAATCAAGATATCAACTTCTTCTGAAAGCAAAGTAAAAGGTTGTAAGAACTGTAGGCCACATTGCAATGCTGCAAAACATTAGAAACAGAGAAGGGAAATACAGACACAATATATTTTAAGAAGAGTTCACTTGTTGAGATAAAAAAACAGCAGAAATGCAACATTTTCTTGACAAAGGCATCCCATAAAATCGGTATGGAAAATTTTATTCCACAGCATTCCAAGCGGCCTACTGACGTAAAACAGCAAACAAGCAAAAGTCAAGCCCTGTTTTAACTACATACTGTATATTTCAGGTGGCTCTGTGCATGAAATAGCTGATAGCAATATTTGCCACACAACTAGCTGTAACTTAATCCAATTTAATCACCACCCAGACATGTCTCGAGAGGCCTGCACCAGCAGGACAATTAAAGACCTTAAAATAGAGAGGCATTGCATTATCAGATTGACTCTAAACAGCACATCAGCTTTCTGAGTAGGAAGTGGCCAGCTCTCTCCAGCAGAGAGGGTAAATAACAATTGGCTGATGGTTACTGAAGCAATGCAAGGACTGTAATTTACATTTCAGAACAAGAGATTCTGAAACAACCCTGGTAAAGCCCAGGGTCTGGAAATCTTAGTTTAAAATCCTTGTTGGGCATCCTCAAATAAAATCCTTGGTGAAGCATTTGATCACTGTACCATTCCGAGCACGTTCTTTATCGTCTTCTACTGCGCCGAAACACTTGAAATGAGTCGCTATTTCTCAGTTGAGCTCTTGGGTAAATAATCGGAATTAGTCCAGCCTATTATTGACATTATGAATGAGCTGCCGTCACTCTTGGCAGGAGACCAATATGCTACTTTACAACTGAAATCCATATATATATACTGTACATGCTTTATAATGTCTCATTAGACTACAGTAGGTTTACAATCCAACTGGAAAAAAGCATTTTAGTAAAAAGTAATGCAAACACAGAGAACATGGACATTAAAAAAATCATCAAAAAAGCAGTGAATTAAAAAAATATATCTCCCCAGAATAACTTGCACCATAACTTGCACAAAGCATTTTGGTTGCAGATCTAGCAAGGACATTCCGTGAACTCAACAGCAATGTCCAGGACAGTTTGCTCTTCTTTGCCTGTCGGTTTCCATGACAACAGTCACGTTCTTTCAGATGCCAAACATCAGAGGAAGCAGTATGTTAATTAGTGGTTATCCCAGAACTCAAAAGTCTTGGCAGGGTCATTTCAACCACCCCCAGCAGTTAAAAGATAATAATACTGAACGATTGTAAATATATACAAGCAGATTGTTACCTATCTAGGGCACACTTACTGCATGTCAACAATGTTTCAGAACACATCGGTGCAGCTTTTTTGTAACTCATACATCAGACTGACAGTCAGCTATATTTCTTAAAACACGGATCTCAGTGTCTTCAATCAAGTAGAGTGCATAATCGCATGCCAGGACTTTCTTCAATAACTCACCCGTATTCAGCACTCTACCTGATGTATCAGATGACCACATAGTTATTGGTTATACACAGATGTTTTAGTTGCTGCCAACGTAAGCCTTTAGATTAAATTAGTTGTTAAAAATCACATTGCAGGAGCTGAACTTGGAATGAACTTCATTTTCATGAAGGTGAGATGTTACAGTGATGATTTACCTACATACGACTCCTCTGTGTATGTACAGTATAACATGGACTGGGTTAAACTCTGTTCATTAGGGTAAGTCAGTTATTGAAGCTTAGCAACAGTGCTGGACAACTCAACCCCATGTGAGCTTCAAGGCCAACATCCCACGGTTCAGAAGCAGGTCTATATTAACAAGAAACACCGCTAACAGTAGGGCACATGTGAATTTACTACAACGAATTGCAACTGCATGGAAAACAATGCTACAATGCCACATCTAGAGGTCTTTTTAAATTATTGGATCTAAATAGAGTAACTGAAATTTCTGGTATGTTCCCCTTATTGGTATCACTAAAGATAGGAGTGTTAAAATGGGAGGTATTGATATCTGTTTAGGTCATTCTAATAGATAATTGATTAGCTATGTCCCGTATTGTTTTAACAGTCTGGAATTCATATCTGCAGGGCGATACATAATCTATCTTTCAGTGTTTTAGCATATTGCAATAGTGTAACTGTAATAGTGTAAGAATAGCTAACACTGATACATTGATTGAAAAATGCAAAGAGTAATGTGTATGTATTATTCAAGGTATGCTATATCACATTTGTGAAAAATGGGTAATGTATGGGTAATGCATTATTCAACTACAGCACAGTAACATTGCAATATCATTACTGCTGCACATTTTGAAAAGATGCATGTTCTGCACACATCATAAGACATATACTGAGAAATCAAGCATGCTCTTTTGTGCAAACAGGTTGTTCAATAAGTTGTTCCATTACACCAGCTCCCTTGGCATATTTATGATACCTTGGGGGAGTCCTAGGAAGCACTCATCCAATGACAGTTTGAGTTTTTCTCAAATTGAGAAATAAATGTGAATCAGAGTGTCACAGATTTATAGATCTGGTCAGGCTCTCTGTGAGAATAAGAATTTGTGCTCAATATCTACGGCTGTTGTACATAAGGATTTGAATTGACGATGCCCCTGCAAATGCACTAATAATGTAATAGAATTTATTCTGTGTATCAT
The DNA here is from genome assembly GCF_902713425.1 of Acipenser ruthenus. Taxonomy (NCBI): domain Eukaryota; kingdom Metazoa; phylum Chordata; class Actinopteri; order Acipenseriformes; family Acipenseridae; genus Acipenser; species Acipenser ruthenus. Next base: position 3,902,551 of record NC_081214.1, read on the forward strand.
CTTATAATCCATTTAATCTCAGAGGAATCTCAGAGGCATCACGTAATGCAGCACTTACAAAAATACAGTGTATGATTTTCATTGAAAATCAAAACCAGTTAAAATTAATTCAGGGACTGACAGGGTACAGCTCTATCTATATGAAAACAAAACAGTTGCCTCTATAAGCTGCTGTATACATGTAAAGCAAGGAGAGATTCCAAATGGTTAAATGTAATAATGAATAAAGCAGGTCATCATTTCCTATGCAATCGCAACCAACTGCTTTAGTGAACAGTAGCAGACCCTGCCTCTCTCGTGCCCTACTGCAGGTATTCACAAATATGCAATTGCAGGATACCTGCAGAAGGTAATCACATTCCCTGAAATAAAGATGGCCTTTCAGCTCCTCTCTCCTTGAAGCTTGAGTCCCCCTTTCCTGATCAGGGTTTGTTAAACAGGGAGGTGACAGAGGCGTTGCCAGTGTGACCTGCATACCTGCCTGTCTGCATTTCTGCTGTGCTCCAGCTCCTAATCCAAAACACGAGTAAACAGAATCACCATTACAAGAGTCAAACCTACACAAGCATGTCTTTACATACTGCACGGATCATATGGGAAAGCACAGACTTTACACATGTTAATATAAGACTTGAATACTTTGAGCTCACTGCATATTTTGCATTGCAAAACCTAAAAATGCATTGCCTGTTATTTCAGACTTACCAAGTCACCGCACATTGGACAATACATTTCCATAAGGCAATGGGAAAGCCACACTAGCACTGCTATATACCATTATATAACATGCCTCAATAACTTGGCTGTGACCTTGCTACTGTATATGACATTCAAGCACATACCTGGGTAAGCCTGTGGATAGCCACCGTAACCTGGGACTCCACCTGGGCCAAAAATACACAGTATTAGTCGGCTAGTCCCCCTTCATTTAGAGGCAGCATGATACAGTGCTCCATAAGAAGGAACAGGGGGAGATCATTGAGTGTGGGAGGCTACATAGTCTCCAAAACATATGTAGTAGAAGATAATAAGGATTATGGTACAATCTGTATTTCTGGTAGAAAACTAGCCCTCCCACACAACATAATGCCAGCCCTTTAACTCGGTAACATGGATAATTTTATTTTAATGCTCAAAAAGCATTCTTACCTGCTTGTAAACCACCGCCGTAGCCACCATATCCTGAAATAAAAGTACATTTTGTAAACCCAAATAGATATCAAATTAAATATATTCTCATAGCTAGGCTCTAATTGTAAGTCTCAATTTTTCACAGTCTCAATACTACAGGACTTAAGATCATGGTACCTGATGGGGGGGGGGGCACTAAAACTATACTTCGGACACTTATGCCCCTTTTATTCCTGACTAAATCAAGTGAGTGAAAGTCAATAACACAGGCAGACAGTTAAAAAATGAACAGCCACTACCTGCCCTGCAAAATGATATTGAAAGAATGACTTCCTCAACCCATTGACGAGGCGAGGCAATTGTGTGTGCTGCTGTTTTGTTATGCTGTGACTGTTTATTTATGGTTAATATAAAGATGATATAAAGCATACCTGGTTTGGGCCCTTTACCTCCCAGTCCCACACCAGTTGGATACCTCACACCTGTCGAGCCAAAAATATGTTGCGATTAACAGTGAGCTTGCAGGACAGTAAGCAGCAGGGATGGTCACTCAAGCTAATCTAGCCGCCTGCTTGCCCTGTCCATATATCTCACAGGTCCGACACTCTTAAGGCCAGTTGGCAGTTGGTGGACGATGTTCCTGGCCTCAGCTTTATTAAAATAAAGTATGTCACCAACGAGGAAGCTATTACTGATAACGTTTCCGGCACAGCTTTCAGATAGTGCCCCGCTGGGAGAGGGAGTTACAGTACATTCCTTCTCTCTAACGATGTGAAATGAAAATCGGGCTGTGATAATGAGCAGCAAGTTCATTCTGTATTCAGTGTCTGAATCTCAGGGGCCTCTGTTTGTGGAACATGTGCTGGATGAGTAACTGTAACATTTACACACAAATAAACATGTTCAAACTCACCCAGATAATATATTTCCATCACTGCATTACCATGTAGTTTATTATTGTTTAATTTATATTACACTTGACCATACACCACTGTGCTTTACCGTGCTTGATGGTAAAATGCTTTAAGGGCACATACCCATGCAACACAAACAGACACCGAAGCTAGATAACACCAAGCAGGGCCACCTGACCATAAAAACTGCTTTAAGTGCTGCGCATACCTGTTCCGACGCCAGGCTGGTACAGTCCTGGCACATAGGGGTATCCACCTGAAACATAGCAGGAGAGAAACACTTCACTCACACTCGCATTTTTGTATGTAACTTGCTTCTTTTACAGTAATCTTGTTTGGCTTTCCAAAATGAAACTCTGCCTTTCATTTACTGGTTCTGAAATGCAGATCAACCTCTAGGTGTTATTGGAACACTCCCTCGAAGCAAAAGGCTTCTTTCGGTTGTATTACTTGTCTGACTGGATGCTAAACGTCAAAAGTATGATGCAGTATGGCTTCATTTATTTCCACCAGTTTGTGCAGAACAAAGTCAGAGTGTTTTATACTGTACTGTATACCGAGTCATCAGAAGATATTATCGGTCTATTCATACTTGCATGCAAAGTTATGATACCATGACCTTTATGTATGTATCTGCATATGCCTGCACCAGTATGTTTGTAAACTGTCATTCTTCAGTGCTGAGAAGGGATTTCTCAATCCCAGTATTGCACTGCCCTCTCATTCTGCATACCTGCTCCATACACCTGGCCATAAGGATATCCACCTGAATCATGATACAAAGGAAAGGGCTGCATTCATTGTTCTGGAGTTTGTCTCTGTATATCACAGACTCCTTTAGACAGATTAGAAAGACGATCCTCAACACTGAGGATGCTTGTCAGCTGTTTCACTCATCAATTTTACAGAAAGATTAACCTCCTAGGATCACTAATTAAATAGTTTCAGTGTCTTCTACTTAGAATGCATTTAAAAACGTCCATAAGTTAGTACATTACGTTTGTTTTCTGGTCTGCTGTTTTGAGTGATTGAAGGGAGTTTATCTTTCCTATACTACTAGAGCGCTGTACAGTTTTGAGTGGAGTTATTTTTCCTAGATAAGTATTGAACTACAGATCTGCAGAGTTGAAAGAGTTAAACAAAAAATCAGCCGCGGACAGATTTTTTTTTATTTGAATTGGTCTAGGCAGGTTTGCAACCTTGAATCTATATCTCAGTGGTATAACATTATTCAAAAAGGCTGTAAGAAGATACTATGCACAAATCCCATGACGTCTGCATTCAATGGAAATGATGAAAATGAGTTTTCATCAATATTCCTAATTAGGATCACATGCATTGGATGCAATACAGATTTCTTTATTTCTTTAACAGTATTTCTTTATTTAAAGACTGTTCTTCAGTGCATGCTCTGATTCATTAAATAAGGTTGGGTTTTCATAGAGAGTTGCAGTACATTACGCACATGACAATATATATAACAAATTGATAAGGAACTTGAAGACATACCTGCAGGTTTTGGAGGTTTAGCTCCTGCAAAAGATCAAAAAGCATTAGAAAAGTGATCTATGTACAGTACATAAAGCATACACTACTTCAGCAACACAAGTTTCAATCTAGCAATTTGGACCATGTTATAGAGTACGCTTTTGTAAATGTATTCACATGGATCAGTACTAGTATTATTTTTGTACGAGTATACTTAAAATTACATTACTCTTAGTCTGTTATAAACATGTTGGGGGAGATTGTGAAAAAGCTGAGCTGTCAGAGCTGATAAAGGATTTTGGCTCCTCCGTGTGGTGGAAATGATAAAATGCTCAAACAAAGGTCGAGATCATAGCTATAGGTATTTAGATTCAGGTCAAACTGGATATGCCTAACAAGAAATCACGGAAAAAACAAACAAACAAAAAAAAAAAACCTTACTTACCAGCACCTGGCTGAACAAGTCCTGTACCGACTAGAGAAAAAATAAACAAAAATACAGTATATTGAATGCAAATTTAATTATTTGTAAATTCCATCAAATTACATAATAATGAGAGTGGTGAATGTGCAGCTGGACTGTCCGTCAATACTAGCACTTTGCAGTAAAATGAGGGCAAAGGGTTACAGTCAGTAATACTAATTTGAAATCCCTGTTCCTATTCCTTGTCACGGCACATTATTGATTCCCAATACTGTGTCATTCCAAATCACACCAGTGGGACTGGGGAAAGCATCCCACCACATGATCCCAGACTCCTGAAATTCTGCCATGTATCATAAGCAACGCCAGCTCTTATTATGATGATGCTTATGGGGTACTTGTCTACATATAGTATATCAGTCATATAATACTTTTTAGTGACACCACAATATATATATATTTTTATCTCTTTGGTAAATCTGGGCAAACCCCACGTTTTAAATATTCAAAAGCACTTCTAAACACTGTATACATTTTGTTATTAACTTTTGCTTGAATGCAGAAAGATTGTTCTCAAAATGTAGATGGATCAGGTTGTATGCAATTTGAGACAAATTAAAGTAAGAGATTATTTTCAAGGATTGCAGCCATCTCAATGTAAAGCCCTTTTTTTCATTACTGTCAGTACAGGAGACCAATCAGAAATCCAGCCTTACTTGAAGAGTTTCAGCTCAGTCCTCAATGCATAGCATGCTATCTCAAAGTGAACACTGAAAACTGAAAATACTAGCAAGAAAAACTCACCACCTGGCTGAACCAGTCCCGCTGAAAAACAACAGGACACAAATTCCATTCATTATGTTGCTCTGTTTTATTTTAAATTGTGGATTGCTTTATCGAATTATCAGTCAAATTGACTACATTGAAATATTTGTTATATTGTCAATTACAAGCTAACTGACAGTGAGGTACAGTTATGTAAGATATAGACATAAGAAGGGTACAAAACTTGGTATACCGTATAAGAATGCCTGGTTTGTCTGTCCCTGCAATGCCAGTTTATGACTAATTCACTGTGCTGAAATGGGCATGAAATTGAGACATTTAAAAAGTAGCCACTTACTTCCTACCCCAGGCTGCAGAACACCTGCACCAATCAGAAAACAAAGTAGAATAGATTCATTTTAATGGGCATATTTGAGTTATGAAGGATTTGAGCATTTCAGAATGTGAACCATTTCTGTTGGTCAAAACACCTGCTACTGAAAATTGCTGTTATTTATTTTTATTCTCTACAGAGTAAAACCTTAGTGTTAAAATGCATGTTATATGACCTATGATTCACTACTATGACTACTACTGCTAATAATAATAATAATAATAATAATACTTACCAGTGCCAGGCTGAACACCTCCCGGACCAACTGGAAAACAAAATATAAATAATCACAGCTGAACTACTTTTGCTGTTTTGGTTTCACAGTTTTAAGACTTTGAATTCCCAAGGGATGAACAAATTGAATAGTTTATGACCGTCATTTAAAATAACCTTTTATTTTAGATTATAGAAAATAGGCAGGAAATTCGACTGAAACCAACAAAATAAATTGAGGTAAAGAAACCACTCACCTCCGTCACCAGGCAGGACCCCTGTACCTTTCAGAAAAACAATACAAATAAAATATTAATATTAAAATAAAGGCACAGGTCACTACCAGTAGGATTTTTAATATAACCACCCATTTCACTTTCTCTAAACTTAAAGTCAATACAATCTAAGTATTTCTCTTTTTTCAGCCCTGGTGTTATACTCCTGACAGCAGAGTTTTTAAGGGCTTCTTACTGGCAATAGAATGTGTACTGGTAATAGGAACCCCAAAAACACTCTGCCAGTAGATTTCAACTGGTTCGAATCACTCCGTAAAATAAAATTATTAATATTTAATACAAATATATATTTTTGCAATTGTGTAAGAATGCACATATAAAAAGTCTCACTGCATATAAAACAAATGTAAACTATATTAAAAAAATCTGATAAACAGGAATACAAAAATGATTTGACTTTATTTCTTATGTGCAAGAGAACTTCCTAACTGAGCTTAACTAAGTTTCATAACGTTTCAACTGTGTTTTCTTTAAGGAAAAAAGTGGTGTTATCTCTCAAGAACAAATGTTTGGTAAACCTGACCAACGTTTCAGCGGAATGGGACGTACTCTTCCTAATTTATAATACAAGAAGAATCAAGGCTGTGAACTCACCAGGACCTGGCTGGACAACCCCTGTACCAACTGAAAAAAAAACAAAACAACTAATATTTAAGAGGTTGTTTATCACTGAATAAACTGTAATATTAAATGGGATTGTATAAAGCACCATCTGCCCCCACTGGAAATTACACTGATGGTCTGAACAGGTAATGTATTATATACACACACGCACACACATGTAAACACATGCTATATAAATGTTTTCCCCTGAAGAAGCAGCAAAAATCAGTTTTAGTCAAGCTGACCCAATAGTTATCTTAGAAGATGAGGCAGGAAATTGCAAATTACATACAGTTTGTTATTGAAATAATTATCATCGATTTAAATGCAATGCATAACAGTTCTTACTGGGTTTAGGAGGCTTGCCCCCAGTGGTTACACCCGTCGGTCCGCCTGTCAAAATACAACATGGTTTCAAATCCGTTTCCTGGTTTGCGTGCTACACTGCTTCTGGGTTTGTTCCCCACGTGCCAAGGTCACCTTATAGGCTTTTCACTATGACCCCAACTATGGCTCTTTTACTTCTGTATGTTCTAGCTGTATAAAGATGCACACCAGCTGACCCTCCATTACATTGGGGGGTTTACCCAACCACTCCAAACTTAGGAGTGCCTGCATCTCTGCCATTTGTTAAAGTTTTTTTCATGCAACTTTCAACACAGTCATAAATCCTGAATTAACTGTTTTTGGATAGTGCTGACACCTTGTATGCTTGTCTTGTGTCTTGTAGGGTTGAACTATAAAGCTATATCAAGGTCAGACAATATCAATGTTACAATAACCACCTGACATTGAGCAATAAAGTGTAAAGCTTTACATGTGAATTATTCATGTACATGTGGGGGTGCTGCGGATAAATAGAAGGTCAAAGTTTATTTTGAGCGTGTTTTTTTTTAACTGTTAATAATTAGCTCACAAATGTGTTTCATAAGCTGGTAATGCAAATGCGACTTGTTTTGCATTTTTAAAGGATTTTTTTTTTTACTAAAGGTTACCAACCATTAACAAAAATTGTTGGTAAACCTATTTTTTAAGCTAGTTGGTAAATGTGCAAAAAAAAAAAAACAGCCCCAGATAATATTAAAATATAAATTGTGTGGATCTGCAAATGCACAATTTTCCTTTAAACTGAAGAGCGGCAGGAGAACCAGAATGCAGGCCTCTGCGGTGTCAGGGAGCAGAGAGAGGCAGAGCAAGCACTGGGAGGCAGCAGTGCCTGACTGGTCCAGGGGCAGCAATGTAGAGTGCAAGACGTTCCCTTAGAAAAGTTTACCACAGTAACAGCATAGCTAAGTGCCGTAAAGCACAGTGAAAGCATGGTAAAGCACAGGTAAGCATTGTAAAGAATAGTGAGGTACGGTAAACCAGGGTACATGATGGTAAATTCGTAGTATAACCATGGCAAACTGCAAAGATACCGTGCAAAAACACTGTGGTAAAGTTTTCTAAGGAGATGCAGAACACATAGAAGTAAGAGAAGCTGCAGCATAGGGAGCGTAGTGCAAGTGGGTCCCATGAATTTAGGTTGAAATAAACAGCATGAAGGTATTTATGGAGACGTATAGTTCTTGCAAGACTATTAATGCCCACTCTTCACGATGTAGGCCTTAATGGTTATTAATAAATAAATACATGACAGCCTTCTTCTATTCAACCCAACCCCCCTTTTAAATATTACCCATTGTGTTAATAGAGTATATTTAATAGATTATATATATATATATATATATATATATATATATATATATATATATATATATATATATATATATATATATATATATATAATTTTATAAAATATATTTTAGTGTATTATCCTAATAGAATTACACCAATGTTAGGGGGCATTAAATACAACCTTTTCTAGAAAAAAGTATTTATTTGTAGAACTTTAATCTAGGGAATTGGGGTCCAAATTACGTAGCGACTAATTTTCTAAATTCATAGAACAGTAAATCAAACCACTTATAAAAAAAAAAAAAACTTTCCATAGCAGAGTTACGTCATCAATTATTTTAATGTCATACTGCATTTAACTTGGCCCTTTAGAACCCTACAGAGGGCGTATTGTGATCTCACAAGGAACAGAGATGGTTTTTATACCTGGAATGTCAATTTCCCCAGGGGTTAGTGTTGGGCCACCAGCTGGAAAATACACAGTTTGAAAAGTTATAAAAGAGACCTATTTATCCTGCCGGATTTATACACGTTTTACAGAACATATTTACTGGTCACCCGAGCCCTGCTGGACTCCATGTAACCACAAACAGAGAAGGGAAATCAAAGAGTTCGATACTTTGGTGTATCGGGCAGGTCTGTTAGCAAGGCAGAGAATGGAAGTAGCTGTGCCGTTAGGCTGTGCTGCAAGCCTAAATATTATTAGCCCTTTAATAAGGCTGATGGTGGCAGTTTAGAACACTTGAGCCAAATTAAAACAAAAGCAAACTAGTAATAGAAGTTGGTGCTTTAGCTCTTATATAAAATGCGTACATGTTTTCTGTACAGCAAATTGCCCAACACTACTGATTTCTACTTAACATTAAAAAATAACACCCCTTAATTGTGGCAGAAGTGAATAAAGTGTATTACTTACTTAGTTAATAGGGCTTTTTTAAAGGCATTTTACTCCAGATTCCAGAATGGAAGAAAACTGAATGATGTTATCAAACCAGAAATGTAAGACATTTCATTTAAGGGACTGCAAGAAGCCTAGATGCATTAGAATTGCACTTGGTATTTCTTCCTTACAGAAAACAAAATGTACCAACAACAATTAGGAGTAAATAGCTTTGAGAATATTTTTCTTTAAAACATGGAGCTAGATTATCAAAGTTACTCAAAATCGTCATTAGCGTAATTTTGATCTGAAAGGAAAAAAAACACACCATTACAATTCTAAAACTTAAGACTTCATACAAGTTCGTAAGTTAAAAGTTGTTTGTCACTGGTTTGGGAATTTTATTGGGTGTGTTTCATCTCTCTTAAAAAATAAATGCTAATGACAATTTGAAGTAAATCGCTTTGAGAATTTAGCCCGTTGACTTTTTTGGTTTTCTGAAATTCTGTTGAGTACCTTGAGGTAGCCCTGCTCCGGTAGGTAGCCCTAAAACAAAATATAAAAACAATGTATTGATACTTAACCGAGAATTAATCTGTTTAAAAAAAAAACCCGTAATGGGACTAAGCCATCTTAACTACACCTGCACCAAACTGCTACAGCTAAGGTAGACAGAAAAGGTGTAGCAGGCCACAATTTGCCTACAGGCTGAATTTGTACACCTCCTGGCACCCCAGTACCTGCAACACCCCCGGCTCCAGGAAGTAGACCAGCTCCAGGAATTAGACCAGCTCCAGGAACAACACCAGCTCCAGGAACAACACCAGCTCCAGGAACAACACCAGCTCCAGGAACAACACCAGCTCCAGGAACAAGACCGGCCCCTGGTTGAAGGGGAGCACCTGCACTTAACATTTTTGTGTTACCTTAAAAGCATGTGTTAAATAGTATTTCTAAGCAAACAAGGGTGTATGTACTAGAATCCCACACCTGGTCTGTATTTCAGCACACACACATTCTGCTAACTAAATAATGCACATTTATAACGCATTCATAACGCATCACAGGTCATACTGTAGCGATTGCATTGGTCTGGGGTAAGAGCAATTCTAAAACAGAAGGCTTGTGAGACAGAGCAAGAAAAACATTCAAAAGAATTTTACCATATTTTGGAGGTTTAGCACCAAGCTGTGGAATTCCTGCAATAAAGAAAGAGATAGAGGCATAATGTAATGACTGCAACTGACTGCAATAATATAACTGTATCCATATGTGCTGTTTATTAGAACATGCATTATATATCATTAATAGATGTATTCATAATAGATCATTAATGCTAATATTGGTTATGCTTCCTGACCAAACAGGTCACTGGTACCTCCAGGGTAGACTCCCGCTCCACCAGCTCCAGGGTAGACTCCCGCTCCACCAGCTCCAGGGTAGACTCCCGCTCCACCAGCTCCAGGGTAGACTCCCGCTCCCGGAAGAACACCGGCTCCCGGCTGAAGGGGAGCACCTGCAGTTAACAACGAGAGGGTAATTCATTTTTGTGTTGCAATGTGTTTGTTTTTGCTTATTTTATTGTTATTTTTATTTACTTTAAAAACATTTGTTAATAGTATTTCTGAGCAAACAAGGGTGTGCATACATTAATCCCTCACCTGGTATGTATTTGAGCACACACACATTCTGCTAACAAAATATAAAAAAAATATATAAATAAATAAATAAAAACTGCTACTAACAAGTTTAACATGGGCAGCACTGAATAGAAGAAAAAACAGATGCTTGTTGCACATTTATAATGCATCACAGGTCATACTGTAGAGATTGCACTGGCCTGGTGTAAGAGCAATTCTAAAACAGAAGGCTTGTGAGACAGAGCAAGAAAAACATTCAAAAGAATTTTACCATATTTTGGAGGTTTAGCACCAAGCTGAGGAATTCCTGCAATAAAGAAAGAGATAGAGGCATAATGTAATGACTGCAACTGACTGCAATAATATAACTGTATCCATATGTGCTGTTTATTAGAACATGCATTATATATATGGCTTCTGATTTTCAGTACTTTACCCTGACTTTTCTACTCTACTTTAAGAATTCAATTGATACCTGTTAAGCCATTTGTGTAACTCAAACTAACAGTCTTGAATAGGACACTTCAACTCTAAACATATTTTGGAGCACAATGAACCAGTACAGTACAGCAGACGGATCAAGAGATCAGCAGTCCTGACCCAGCTGATGGGGCTGCATGTTATTGCCAATGTGGATATGCCTTCTGACCAAACACAAGTCACTGGTACCTCCAGGGTAGACTCCTGCTCCACCAGCTCCAGGGTAGACTCCCGTTCCAACGGCTCCAGGAACGCGACCGGCACCAGCCCCTGGTTGAAGGGGAGCACCGCAGTGAACATTTTTGTGTTGCAATGTGTACGCTTTTGCTCATTTTATTTATTTATTTTTTACCATGGAAACATAGTATTATATACTATGTTTCCATGGTAAAAAAAATAATTAAATAGTAAATGTTAAATAGTATTTCTGAGCAAACAAGGGTGTGCATACTAGAATCCCACAGCTGGTATGTATTTGAGCACACACACATTCTGCTAACAAAATATATATCCTTTTTTTTTTTTTTTTTGCTACTAACAGGTTTAACACGGGCAACATTGAATAGAAGAAAAAACAGATGCTTGTTGCACATTTATAACTCATCATAGATCATACTGTAGCGATTGCACTGGCCTGGGGTAAGAGCAATTCTAAAACTGAAGGCTTGTGAGACAGAGCAAGAAAAACATTCAAAAGAATTTTACCATATTTTGGAGGTTTAGCACCAAGCTGAGGAATTCCTGCAATAAAGGTTAGTGAATGCGCTTGTAATCTGAAAGTCGTTGCTCTCACCATATTTAGCAGCTTTGGCTGCTGCCTGGGCCTGAGCCTGAGCTGCAACCTGGGCTCCAACACCTGGGATGAAAACAAATAGCACCCATTATAAGAACTTAAGAACAAAAGACAAGCAACGAGCTTCCGGTTCCTAGTAACTGGTTGAGCCCAATGATTCAGTGTCAACTTTTTAAATCCCATCTTAAAACCTAACCACAGTCTACCTGGAAGCACTTGATTATTTGCAATTAAAACTATGCTGCAGTCTATCATTAGTACAGTCCTCTGTATTAACCACAGGATCATCCCCAGTTAGTACGCTGCTTTAAGTTCACTGTAATTCACCCACTGACAGTCTTGAATAGGACACTTCAACTCTAAACATACTTTGGAGCACAATGAACCAGTACAGTACAGCAGACGGATCAAGAGATCAGCAGTCCTGACCCAGCTGATGGGGCTGCATGTTATTGCCAATGTGGATATGCCTTCTGACCAAACACAAGTCACTGGTACCTCCAGGGTAGACTCCCACTCCACCAGCTCCAGGGTAGACTCCCGTTCCACCGGCTCCAGGAACGAGACCGGCACCAGCCCCTGGTTGAAGGGGAGCACCGCAGTGAACATTTTTGTGTTGCAATGTGTACGCTTTTGCTCATTTTAAATTTTTTTTTACCATAAAAACATTTGTTAAATAGTATTTCTGAACAAACAAGGGTGAACGTACTGAACATAATCCCACAGCTGGTGTGTATTTGAGCAGACACACATTCTGCTAACAAAATATATATATATATATATATATATATATATATATATATATATATATATATATATATATATATATATATATATATATATAAATGTTTTTAAAAATGCTACTAACAGGTTTAACATGGGCAACATTTCATAGAAGAAAAAACAGATGCTTGTTGCACATTTATAATGCATCATAGGTCATACTATAGTGATTGCTCTGGCCTGGGGTAAGTGCAATTCTTTTTTTTTTAATAAATTTAGTTGTCACCAATGTTTTTTTACCCTGATTTTCTCCCCAATTTGGAATACCCAATTATTATTTGTGTCCCGGTTCACCGCTGCAACCCCCTGTCGACTCGGGAAACGGAGGCTGGAACACGCGTCCTCCAAAACGTGCTCCTGCTAATCTGTCATTTTTCGCACTGCGGATCCACAGCGAGGCCACCAGACCTATAGTGCCGGAGGACAACACAGATTTGACAACTCCACTGCAGAACCGCAGGCTCCCTATCGGCCACAGGGGTCGCTGGTGCGTGGTGAGCCGTGGATTCCCCTGCCGACCTAAGCCCTCCCTACCCGGGCAGCGCTCGGCCAATTGTGCGCCGCCCCCTAGAAACTCCCGGTCACGGTCAGCAGTGACATAGGCTGGATTCGAACCTGCGATCTCCAGGCTATAGGGCACATCCTGCACGCCATGCAAAGCGCCTTTACTGGATGCGCCACTCAGGAACCCCCGGGGTAAATGCAATTCTAAAACAGAAGGCTTGTGAGGCAGCGCAAGAAAAACATTCAAAACAAATCTTTTTACCATATTTTGGAGGTTTAGCACCAAGCTGAGGAATTCCTGCAATAAAGGTTAGTGAATGCGCTTGTAATCAGAAAGTCGTGGCTCTCACCATATTTAGCAGCTTTGGCTGCAGCTTTGGCTGCTGCCTGGGCCTGAGCCTGAGCTGCAACCTGGGCTCCAACACCTGGGATGAAAACAAATAGCACCCATTATAAGAACCTAAGAACAAAAGACAAGCAATGAGCTTCCGGTCCCTAGTAACTGGTTGAGCCCAATGATTCAGTGTCAACTTTTGAAACCCCATCTTAAAACCGAACCACAGTCTACCTGGAAGCACTTGATTATTTGCAATTAAAATGATCCTGCAGTTTATCATTAGTACAGTGCTCCATACTAACTACAGGATCATCCCCAGTTAGTACGCTGCTTTAAGTTCATTGTAATTCACCCACTAACAGTCTTGAATAGGACACTTCAACTCTAAACATACTTTGGAGCACAATGAACCAGTACAGTACAGCAGACGGATCAAGAGATCAGCAGTCCTGACCCAGCTGATGGGGCTGCATGTTACTGCCAATGTGGATATGCCTTCTGACCAAACACAAGTCACTGGTACCTCCAGGGTAGACTCCCACTCCACCAGCTCCAGGGTAGACTCCCGTTCCACCAGCTCCAGGGTAGACTCCCGTTCCACCGGCTCCAGGAACGAGACCGGCACCAGCCCCTGGTTGAAGGGGCGCACCGCAGTGAACATTTTTGTGTTGCAATGTGTACACTTTTGCTCATTTTATTTATTTATTTTTTTTACCATGGAAACATGTGTTAAATAGTATTTCTGAACAAACAAGGATGAACGTACTAGAATCCCACAGCTGGTATGTATGTGAGCACACACACATTCTGCTAACAAAATATTTTTTTAAAAAATTGCTTTTAACAGGTTTAACATGGCCAACATTTCATAGAACGAAAAAAACAGATGCTTGTTGCACATTTATAATGCATCACAGGTCACACTGTAGCGATTGCACTGGCCTGGTGTAAGAGCAATTCTAAAACAGAAGGTTTGTGAGACAGAGCAAGAAAAACATTCAAAAGAATGTTACCATATTTTGGAGGTTTAGCACCAAGCTGAGGAATTCCTGCAATAAAGATTAGTGAATGTGCTTGTAATCAGAAAGTCGTGGCTCTCACCATATTTAGCAGCTTTGGCTGCTGCCTGGACTCCAGCACCTGGGATGAAGACAAATTGCACCCATCATAAGAATCTAAGAACAAAAGACAAGCAACAAGCTTCCGGTCCCTAGTAGCTGGTTGATCCTGATGATTCAGCATCAACAAGGTAACCCGCCCCATACGCCCACCCCCACTCTCTGTTTAATAAAGCGTCTTTGGGACGCTAGAACAGGGGTGTCAAACTCCAGTCCTCGAGGGCTGCAGAGTCTTCTGGTTTTCATTCCAACTTAAGCTCTCAATTAACTTAATTGATCAAATCACTTGTTCAATTGTTATTATTTTTTCAAGGTCTTTCACAGTTGATGACTTCAAAAATGCACTTGAGGTATAATGCCAGTGACTGCTACAAAATACAATAATATAACTGTATCCATATGTGCTGTTTATTATAACATCAATTATATACCATTAATAGATGTACAATCTATTCATAATAATAGATCATTAATGTGAATAATTCCAGCGCTCTCGTGCTTATAAAACATGTGAAATAAGCAGTGAGAAAATTCTAATTGAGTGAAATTGAAATTGCAGAGTAAGAACAGTAATATTCAGGAGGATGAGAAAATGTAGGATATTAACCTTAAACTAAAGCGCAATCAGTACATCG
The DNA here is from genome assembly GCF_902713425.1 of Acipenser ruthenus. NCBI lineage: Eukaryota > Metazoa > Chordata > Actinopteri > Acipenseriformes > Acipenseridae > Acipenser > Acipenser ruthenus. The sequence continues at coordinate 3,917,626 of NC_081214.1, forward strand.
GCAGTTTATATGTGCTTATTAAAAATGTTACAAATTAATTTGTGTTGCATTTTTTTCTACCAAAGATTACCAATTGCACTTGCAGTCTTTTTAAACTCCATCTTAGAACCTAACCACAGTCTACCTGGAAGCACTTTATTATTTGCAATTAAAATTATGCTGCAGTCTAGCATTAGTACAGTCCTCTGTACTAACCACAGGATCATCCCCAGTTAGTACACTGCTTTAAGTTCATTGTAATTTACCCACTAACAGTCTTGAATAGGACACTTCAACTCGAAACATATTTTGGAGCACAATGAACCAGTACAGTACAGCAGACGGATCAAGAGATCAGCAGTCCTGACCCAGCTGATGGGGCTGCATGTTATTGCCAATGTGGCTATGCCTTCTGACCAAACACAAGTCACTGGTACCTCCAGGGTAGACTCCTGCTCCACCGGCTCCAGGGTAAAAACCAGGAACTCCTCCTGCCCCTGGATAGACACCACCCCCGGGAACACCACCACCTGAAACGGGTAAAGCAATGACTGTTAATGTGAATCAATCTCTGGAAACCGATTCTACAATCTCTAACTTGTCGTAGGCACTGTTTGCATGCCATAGGCAAGCGTACCATCCTTGTACAGGGCAATGCCTGTACCGTGCCTTCGTGCTTTAACCATGCATCACTGTGCTTTCAAGAAACGCATGCAGGTTAGTCAATGCGTTTTTAAATCAGAAAGTCGTGGCTCTCACCATATTTAGCAGCTTTGGCTGCTGCCTGGGCCTGAGCTGCAACCTGGGCTCCAACACCTGGGATGAAAACAAATTGCACCCATTATAAGAACCTAAGAACAAAAGACAAGCAACGAGCTTCCGGTCCCTAGTAGCTGGTTGATCCTGATGATTCAGCATCAACAAGGTAACCCGTCCCATACGCCCACCCCCACTCTCTGTTTAATAAAGCGTCTTTGCGACTCTAGAACATAGCTACCGTTTAACTTCAAGTGCAATTTAATTAATATCGGCTAAAATGAAATGCTTTACCATTTGCTGTGGGGTATCCTGGCTTTGATCCGGCTCCTGCTCCTAATCCAGCTCCCAAACCACCATAACCTAGAACAGCAACACGGTCAAACTGTGCGCTCCAAGAGCACTAGCCTTCATGCGTTGTCCCAGAGCTTACATTAAGAAACCTCTTAAGGATAGGACAGCTAAGCCAACTGTGACTTCTGCATTTTAAAGTATCACTTTTTGAGCAATGAAGAATGTCTGTTGGATATCGTAGAATTAACAACCATGGATTTACAGCGATTCTATTCGACAGACTGGAAATGTTTAAACAAGCATTGAATATTTCCAGGGTTTTTATTGTCCAGAATGTATTGTGAAGGATCAAAGTAGCCTACCATAGGGCAGAGCTCCACCATAAGGTGTTCCATAGCCACCTGTTATAAACCAAAACACAGAATCAGCAAGTTACTTTTCATCAGAAGCTTAGTATACACTCCCCAAAATGTAGAAATGAGTTTGATAGCATTTAGGAACTTTTGTAGAACTAGGTCAAAACTTGCTTGTAAATTGTTAGTAGGGTTGCTTCAAGGTGTATTTAAAACACAGGTCATGCCACCGTTTCTTTCTGTTCGTTCTAAGATGGATTACTGAACTTTCTCAAAATCACATATTGAATGTGCTGGATTGTATTCTCTCTTCCCTAAGCACTTGAATTTGATGCCATGACCCAAGCTTTATCATTACCTTGTCAAGCATTTGCTCGCTCTGAACTCAAGCATGCACACTGGCCCCTGTGCTTCATGCTGATTGCTGGTTTACATCATCAGCATGACGCTGCTTCAGAGCACATTGGTTTTATTAAGAACAAGACATAATACATTCACAGCCTCTTGAACGATTCCGCCTTTGGTTCTTGAACCAAATGTAAAGCTCATGTTTGAAGAAACCTAAAGTAGTGCAGTGACGTTTAGGAGTAGAGGTGGATTTAACGGTTCAGTGAAAACTACGTTTCTCAACCGGAAAAGAAAGCAAATTCACAATGCACACCACAATGTAATGATTTGTAGACTGGACTTAAACTGACCTAAAGACTTCTCTATTTAGGAATCAAACCCATTCTTTATATTAAGACTGCAAAGTGTCAGTATACAGTCACCCAGTATTGTGGAGACTGTGGGAGTCCGTTCAATTGATCTAAACAATGCTGTTTAAATGATTAAAATAAGACATGCCCTGGTGTTTTACATAGTTTTACAGATAAGAATACACTATGGAGATTTACTTATACTGTTATTTGTTTGTTTTCCACAACCTTAGTACACAAAGATCCAGTTTGAACCAGCAAAAATGAAACGCTTCCCCAGCAAAACCAGTTTAGTGATACAGTATGATATCAAAAGCATTTAAAGCAATGTAGCAAATGTTGTAAAATGGATAACTCAGCTACTGTTAGTGAAATTATTTAGTGGTTTAAAGTTGAGCCCTTAAGTGCCAGTTTTTTAGGCAATCGACAATATTAGACAGTTAAGTGGCAATCAGTTGCTCAGCTTTAAAGCTTGTCTGGCTTTAGTATGGTATGCTTCCTTCCATCATGAAATTTGAAGTCTGATGCGTTTTGTCTCATGGAGTTCTCCAGAGAAAAAGGGAGATGGAGGAAGATACAATACAAGATCCTGATTTTGAGGCCTATATATTAGCATATAGTAATATAAGATCTAAGCACACAGCAGTGTGTAAGAATAAGTTGGACGCAGTTTTTGATATGGCTTACTAAGGCCTCAAATGAAGGGTCGTGTATTTCTAACTACAAAGTCCAGGTACTAACGCACCATACATGACCTGTGGACGGTAACCATTGTAACCATACCCCGGGTATCCATATTGGGGCTGGTAGCGGCTGTAAACTGGGGTAAAAAGTGGGTATTTAATACATCATTATAGGGAGACACACTTAACAGAACTGTATCAAATAGTGTTTTTGTTATGCTGATAACATTTACAGGAAACACAGAAGGACCTGGTATTTTTGGCAAGGCTTATAAAGCCTTTATTAACAGACATTGAACTGTAAATATTTTTCTGTACCCTTGACCATGTTTAAACCATGTATTGCATCCAATAGTAGCTATGCATCCAATAGTTCCACACTTTGATTTTTGTCCCCCATTTAGCAATAGCTCAAGGCCATCCATGACCTTGTCTGGGTATTGGCTTGGTCACTGCTGGGACTCGATTCTGCTCCTCCCTTCCCAATGTGTGAGTCCTGTGGACTGGAGCACCCGCAGAGATTTGAGATGTCAACTGCTGGCAAGCACAGGCAGTCCCCTCTATTTAAGCATAGGAATGCACGCAATGCTGTGATGGGCCGACTGCATTCACTCCATCCAACGATAGCTATGAATTCCTGCATTCCTCAACTTTAAAGATGGTGTCTATTTATTAATGAACCGTCTGTGATGATTGATATTATGTGTTTGCAAACAGAAGTCTAAGAAAAGGCAAACGGTCATGGCAGACTGTACCTGGTGCTTTCGGAGCTTTGATAGGGTATCCAAACGGGACTCCCGGCCGTTGACCATATCCACCCAAACCTGGATAATAGAAGTAAAAGTTCCATTTAAGAGGATTTTACAGTGCCTCACAAACCACATCCAAGGTTTAGAAAAAGGTGGAGGCTATGCGAGGGCAATGCAGAGTTTTTGTGGCCGTCACTGCCAGCCTGCAAAAGGACCAGTTGATCATGTGTTTACGCTTCAAGCACATGAATATATACAGAACAAGACGAAACATTTGAAACATATAGGGCGGTGTTTCCTTTTTATAACCCTTGCCTACACTACTGTATTAAAGTTTTAAAGAACACTACAGCGCTGCCATTATCACTGTGAGCATTCCTAAACAGGCTGAACCTCAATTTGACATTTCAATGCTGATTTGTTTCTCATATGTGTAGTTGAGATCTGTATTTGTACATCCCAGATAAAGTTCAAGAAAATTGTTAAAATCCAAGATCCCCTCATGGTATTGCATTGGCCCATAGAGGGCAGTCAATCCCAAGCTATCCTACAATGGGAATTTAAACTGCTTGCAAAGTTAAACGACCAATACAAGGTTAACATTTGAACACGGGAAAGAAACTTACCTCCATAGCCGTCTCCATATGGGCCTCCCGCCCCTAAACAAAAGTCTGTGTTGGACTATGAATCTTTTTTTGAAATGGTTCTGCTATATAACCCCATCAATCCACCATGTTTTTCTTAAACATGCTTTCCAATGCACCACTTCTGTTTTCTTTACCTTCCGTGGGATTACCATGCTTTCACTATTGTGTTGTGCTTTTAAGAGCCAGTGTGATGTTCTCCACTAAACGCAAGGAGTCAAAGGCTTGTCCAACATTACCTGCTTTTGGTTTGACTCCAGTCCCAGTGGGGACTCCGGGGATCACTCCATTTGCTCCTGGGTACCTCAGACCTAGACCAACAGCATGGGATTACAGGGCTCACATTTAAAACTTGGCCTGAGAACATTACTATTCAGAGAATCAGAATCGGACCTGTTTGCTGACTACCATAAAACATGGCACTGTATTATTTAAGTCACAGCTTAAGCATTATAGGGTCTATTTAAATTATCTAAGCAGGAATTAAACAGCAGCCTAATTTAGATCATTAATACAGGGTCTAGTGTTAAAAAGGCGCTTTATAAGGGTTGCTGAATTGCTGCATTGCATCATAGACAGCATGTTGTCATCTTTGAGGTGTCTGTGACCACTCAATCTTTTCAGCTGAACCAGAAACAGACGGTTTTAAACTATAGTAGTTTGGTTAGCGACTTAATAATTTGACCAACCTGTGCCTGGAACAAGCCCGCCAGGGTAGGCACCTGGGACCCCAACACCTGAACAAAACACAACGAGGAAGATGGCAAAATGACTCTCAGTCTCTCCCGTTTACTGTTCATTGAAGATTCTGTGAGACTGTTTAAAGAACTGGGGTGTAAACCAGGCCTGACTAAACTGACCTTCTCTAGTGTCTCATACTCTGGTCTAACCCTGGAGAGAAGATGCCACAGCTCAGGGGACAGTTATCCAGCATACATATCTTTCACATATTGTAGGACAATATATTATGAGATGCAGGCATTTCGTCTTAACAAGTTCAGTATTCAACTGTTCATTGTTGAACTGTTGATCTCATTCCTTCCTCACCTGGTACCTTTTGGGGCTTCCCAGCCCCCACTCCTGGACGGAGCCCAGTTTGTGGGATTACAGCACCTAGAGGAGAAACGGGGGGGATTATACACTTCTAGAAATGCTATACAGTTCATTCTTCATGCATCCATGCATTCATGCATTCAAAATGCATGCCCTGGAAGTGAAATGTGGTATTTTCGCCAAAGCAAAATAATGCATACAAAAATATCAACATTGGTTTACTAGGAAAGAAAACTGATTTTGATGATAATCTGTTTCCCGCAAAAGTCAAAGTCAGATTCTAAAAAGGAATCCAGGAATGACAATTCATAAAGAGAACAAAAAACAGCATAGCAAATAAAAAAAGAGGATTGGTATTTGGTGCAGGAGGTAGCCTGATCTCTATTGTGTGTAGCACCTGTGGATACTCCAGGCTGCACTCCAGTTCCAACCCCAACTCCTGGCCCGCCAGTTCCAGGACCTGTCAGAAACAAGCTTTGTTACAAGAGGATTTCCAAGTTCCATTTCAGCAGCTTTGCAGTGCTTTCCAGAGAAACACGGTCTTGCTTGGATTTATTCAAAGCACAACCACATTTTAGTTTAAAGCTCATGCACTCCCATGGCGGCTTGTTGAGTCCAAAAAGAAAGGATGTTATGTCAAGATCTCGAGAAAACCATTAACGTTATCACGAGATAATTTATTTCAGGATCTCGATATTACCATTTCTTTATCTCGTGGTGACAAGATAATTTATCCCAGGATCTCGAGAAAACGGAAGTGATTACTTCCTGTTACCCTGGATCTATCTCAGGAACAAGGAAGTAATGACTTCCGTTTTCTCGAGATCCTGAGATAAATGATCTTGTGATCACGAGATAATGGAATGGTAATACCGAGATCCTGAGATAAATTATAAAGGAAAAATACCGCAGCTGTGAGAAGGTGTGGGAAAAGAAAGGGAGAAAGACATACTGCACTCCTTTATCTTTTAAACCAGGCTTGGAAATAAAGACCAAATATGTTTTTCTTCTTAGAATAAAGGTGGAAAATAGCACGGTGGATCAATGTTCCATTCAAAGTGGAGATTTCAAAGACAAACATTCATATCAGTTCTTAATACAGCAGCAGCCTTCTTGAGACAACCTAGCATCAGGATTCAAAGAATTAAACTCAGTTAGGGTTTTTCCCTTATATCCTGATATTGTACACTACATAATGTATGCCATCGGAGCTTGGGGTATCAGGAGAGAATTCCAGTTATTTGCTGTCTTTCTTTGCTAGCAGATGCTTTGATAATGATAGCGATTAAAGTATATAAGTATCGTACCTTCACCATTCTAGAACAATAATCATATTAGTATATCTCAGGTAGGTCATGTTAAAGGAAGCCATACAGTAACCCCTACCTCCTACTGTAGAAGCCTTTCTAGGGACACCTCTAACCAACAGAGTCAAATATTAATTACTAATACAGTGCAGTGATCGTCATCATAGTATATTAGCCAGTACATAGTTTTGCATTCCTCGTTTAGCAGTACATATGCAGTACAGTGGATGTGCATGCATGTGTTCATCTGCACACATATAAAATATCCTGGTTTGGATTTTGATGTTGATTGTAATGCAATCTTTTCCAGCAATTTTGTGATAGTTTAATACCACTGCCTATCTTTGAAGAAGATGGCATGCTTCAGGTAAGATCAGGTTATGTTCGAGGTTTAAGCCCACACATACCTACTCCACCGGGGACTCCACCACCTGGTAGCCCACCTACTCCAGTGCCAGGTACTAGTCCTGAAAGAGCAAGGTACACACATCTCATTGCCTCTCGCCTAGAGAGCTCACGCTATGGACTGTGATTGACACCTTAAATACTGGCCTCAGTAGAACAGCTAAGATCAAAATCAAGATGAAGACAACAACAGGGGCTCCCGAGTGGCGCATCCAGTAAATGCGCTCTGCGTGGAGTGCAGGATGCGCCCTATAGCCTGGAGATCACAGGATCGAATGTCATTGCTGACCGTAACCGGAGGTTCCTAGGGGGCGGCGCACAATTGGCCGAGCACCGCATGGGTAGGGAGGGCTTAGGTCGGCAGGACAATCCACGGTTCACCGCGCACCAGCGACCCCTGTGGCTGATAGGGCACCTGCGGGTCTGCAGTGGAGCCATTCTGATCTGTGTTGTCCTCTATCACTATAGGTCGGGTGGCTTCGCTGTGGATCCGCAGGGTGAAAAATGACGGATTGGCAAAAACACATTTCAGAGGATGGGTGTTTCAGCCTCCGCTTCCCGAATCGCCGGGGGGGGGGTTGCAGCGGTGAACCGGAATAAAAAATAATAATTGGGCATTCCAAATTGGAGAGAAAACTGTGGTAAAAACCATTTATAAATTTATAAAAAAACAACTAAAACAAACACAAAGAACAATAACAAAAACAACAACAGTGCGAACAAGAACAAGACCTAGAACAAGACCTAGAACAAGACCTAGATTAAGAACATGGAAGGACCTAGAATAAGACAAAGACCTAGAACAAAAAAAGAAAACAAGACCTAGAACAAGAAAATGAATAAGATCTGAAATAAGATGAAGATCAAGAACATAAACAGGTCATAGAATAAGACCAAGATCAAGAACAAGCACAGTGCCTAGAACAAGACCTAGATAAAGAACACGAACGACCTAGAATAAGACAAAGACCAAGAACAAGAAAAGAAAACAAAACCAGGACCAAGACCTAAAAAAAGATAAAGAAGAAAACGACAACCAGCACCAAAATACATAATCACATCTATTTCCATGGATGATCAGGGTTGAGAAACCCACATGATTTCTATGAGGACAAGCGATCAGAGAAGGCATCAGAGATCTGACCTTGAATCACAAGAATGTAGCTCTACAGTACCTGGCTTTTGTTTATATCCAGTGCCGACTCCTGCACCTAGGCCAGGATAGAGTTGTGGGATCCTTCCTGCCCCCAACCCAGCTTGTCCAAGACCTGGCAGGTATAAACAAACTGTGAGTGAAAATGTTCCCCAGCACATAGAACCTAAAAACACATTTAAATGGTTCACTTTTATTATAGCATTAACAACCTCATCAGTGGTGATTACCTGTAGATGAATCGCCCCTGTCTGTTGCCGCGGTCAAGGATCTACATGTTCTTATGCTTAAATAAAAAAAAATGCCTTATTAAGGTTCATAATGTACCTGCTTTAGCAGCTTTGTATCCAGCTCCAGGTCCACCCAGTCCTCCCAGGCCAGGGACCCCTGCGAGATAAGAGGCCAGCATTAGACAGTTCATACATGGACCAGTATAATTATCTGGGACCCATTTAATTAGTAGCGGATTTATATCTTGTGCTATTTAGATACGGATTATAAGAAAGAAAAAGTGAATGCTTTTCCAGGAGGTAGTGTCTAGAAAAATGGATTGCACACAGCATCTGACATGCAGGGGTGAGTGTGTGCGTGTGTGTATGGTGGGGGGGTGGGGGGGGGGGGGGTGGGTCTTTACATTACATCAAAACTGTCTCAAAAACCCAGAATTCTGTTTTAACTACGTCATAGTTGCGCCCCTAACAGAAAAACAAAGAAAAAAAATCCAGAAACACAAACCATGCCAGAGGGATCTCATAACGGATTAGCTAGAATATTGTCTTCTACTTCAGGATACTGTTTATGCTGTCCATGTTAATGAAAATCAGAATATGTATTTGAAGACATGTTATGGGATTCATTAGAAACTGTACCTGAGTTTCCTCAGGTACAGTAAAAGGTTTTTTTAAAGTGACACGTGATAGGGAAATTCAGTCACAAGGCTTGGGTGAACTTATTTGAGTTTCTGTTTGGTCCTTATAAAAATGGTATTACTTATTCTTGTGAAAAAAAAACCTTTAGTTTTAATGGCTTCCAGAGAAGCTTGCATATCTGAATTATGAAGCAAGGACTCTGGAAAGGAAAACATGCATGTTTTGAACTGATTTATCCTAACAATGGAAATAATTGTGTTCAGAATGGCTCAAGTGTTATCGTAACTGTAATTGTGAACATTCCTTTAGAGACTTCGGCCAATTCAGCTCTTGACAATCCAAGACACACAAACTGCATTCAGAGCAGTATAGATTCTATCAACGGTTGTACAGCCAGTGTATTCATAAGCCTTGCCTAATGCCCCTGCACTGTCAACACAGTGAAAACTCTTCCTCTAAGCAAGGGCTTTACTCTCTGTGTATAAAATTCTATAGTCTGAATGTTGATGTAGCGCACACGGGGGCAGGGGGCAGGGTTGGTAGGTGACGCAATCAAATCTGAAGACATAAGCCCGATACCAGCTCCTGCAAGGGAGCCGGCTCTTTGCTTCAGTGCGGGAGGTCCCGGGTTCGCGTCCCACCTCCACCTGTGAGGCTGCGGTAACCGAGATCGTTACATTGGCATGGCAACAATTTATAAAATGTTGACTTGCCAGTTGACAGAGCTATTGTATGGGACCACAACATGCACAATTAGTTGGGCTTAATTCACCAAAACATTGGAAGCCTGAATGAGTATAGAGATAGTCCTCGGGTACTGCATTAACAAGCATAGTCTTCTGTATTTTCAAAATTAATTTCCTGATCGACAACAAGACTACTAAAGCAAAAAAAAAAAACTATATTAAAAAAGCATTCCGCTGCCTGTATAAAATGCTATTTTAATTGAAAAGTGACTGGTAACCCCTGGCAACCGGTAACTCCTGGCAACCAGTAACCCCTGGCAACCGGTAACCCCTGGCGCAATGCACTGAATCAGCTGGGGGAAAAAAATGAAGATGCCATATTGTGGTTTTGTGTGTCCTTGTGTTTTTGAGCTACTGTAGTGATATTTATTACAACACTCACTGTTGAATGAATCTAGTTACTTGAAAACTGTGATTAATTTAAATAAACAAACAGGTTCTTCCTCTCTCACACACTCTTCCCTTTTTCCTCAAAGAAGAGAGAGGAATCTACTAAAAGTTTTCCTATCCATTTCCCTGAGTTGCTTTACGGTAGGTCAAAGAATGCGACCCTCCAAGTGTCTCTGGCACTTTGTTTGACTCTGAGTTTGACAGTGTTTCTCTAAAGGAACCCAACGGGAAAACCCTGTTTTCAGCAAACTCATTGATCTATCAGCTACTATAAATAATGAAAGCACTGCAATAGCTTTCCAGTTACAGATTACAAAGCCTCAAATTTGCATTTGTATTTTTTCAGACCAACACTACAAGTTTTTGTTCTCTTAATCCAAATAGCCATATAAAAAATTCCATATGCCCTGTGTTCCCTCTCAAAATTACTTATCTAGTCTATTACTACAGTTGCCATGAAAGTCTGCCAACAAGATGACAGGAAAAAATAACTTATAGGCATACTGCACTACAGCTATTGCTTGGCTCAACTATCCTTTTCAGCAGTTATTCTGGATACTGAACTTTTGTTAGAAAAACAAGCGTTGGAAGGAGACACTTCTTTGCACTTCTTCACACAGAGAGCGAGGAGGGCTTGGAATGAGCTACCTTGTCATGCTGTTGATGCAGAAACGCTTGGATCCTATAAGACCTATCATGGTTGGATTTGTTTTCATTCTGGGCCGTCTTAACGTTGGCATCACGCCTGCCTCAATATTTCAGCCTGGGCTGAAGCATCTCACAGGTACAGAGAGTACATTACCCTGGCAGAACCGCGGCTGAAATACCTGCTCATTTATTACTAAGATTTATTATGTCTCGAGCAGAGCTACGGTGCAAATCATGCACCGAAAACGTCAATAAAAGAGCAAACAGAAGAGGTATGTGCTGTTGGCGGTGTGCTTCGTAACACAGCCCAGATGGCTCACATATGCACAGAGTGTTTTCAGGCAGAATACTTTTCTGATAGCTCACAGCTGATGAATGATGTTACCATAAGCAAGTCAGTCAGCCACCCAATACATTTTTGAAGGCTAATTGTCGTTGATATACTTTTAAAGAAGGGATTTCACACTCACACGCACCCTATTCACAAATCGTCACACTTTACTAATTAGACAGTAGTGTAGAATGAATCTGTGGTTACGTAGTAATCACACTGTAAACCATAAGCGTAAAAAAAAGGGTCATTAAAAAGATGTTAGAAATCTGTAATTGATGTTAGAAAAATGTAATTGAGCATGTAGTTGCATTGTAGCTATACAGTCATCTGTGTAATCACAAAGTTATTACAATGTAACTCAACATCACTTTGAAATTTTACATACATAAAAAAAATAGGGGGACCTCTGAGAACATTATTTGGGTTAAAAAGAAATGGATGGTTCGCACGGGACTAAATTTCACCAAAGTGATTTTTAGTCCCATGCGAATCGGGCTTTAGTGTAATTACAGGACACTCATTTTTAAAGCTAGGTTTGAGTAATCAAATACATTTTTAACAAAATTAACTAATAGCCGTGAAGAGTAAACAAGTTTCTGTGTACTGCATTGATCTCTTAGCAACCTCCGATGAGATTTCTACAGATTTTTGACTGTCTGGCATACAGTCAAATCAGAGCTAAAAAGCAGCATGGAAGAGAGTAACCCTTTTCAGCCAGGATATGGAGTTGAAGGCTAGATTAATGGGCCCTGCATCTGAAGGCTGGCCATAGTCATGCTGAAAGGCCCGCAGCCATTTAGGAATATATAAATGTGGATGTTAAGGACAGGGGTGATTGTCTGTAAAACAAAGCAGATGTTCAGAGAGACGGAAACCCCTTGTCTGAATAATCTCCCGGGTCGCTTTTATAATTGCTGTGCAACAAATTGCTGAAGGACAGGCAGCTGGAGGCTTCTCAGGACTGAATAACAGTAAAAAAAAAAAAAGCTGTAGTTAGGATGACTAAGTGGATGTGTCCATGTCCATTAACTTCTAAGAAATGGTGAAATTATTTAGAAAAGTATAAAGCTATGGATAAAGAACTTGCTAATAAATACATTTTTAAAAACCGGTTGGCTTTAGTTGTATAACATGACTGTAAGTCATCTTGTCATTAAACCTGAATCGAATTATTATTATGTTAGCTATAGGAGAAAATCTGACAAAATCTGCACTTATTCATACAATATGAAGAGCCTTTCACTTCAGTTTTAAAATCATATTCCCTACTAAATTCATATACAGTAGCTGTATATATGTAAAGAGGCAAAGTAAAACTTCTAAAGAAGCTAAGTCAAGCAGACAAACATTGAAGCAATGATAAAATCCACATGTGCAGTATTCATATCAAACCATAACACTAACATGAATTTATCATGACCAGGAGTTAAAATTGTGACGAAAAAAAGGCAAACTTCCATTCTAGCGTTTTGCACTAGGATAACAACTAATACAGCTTCCACAGAGCAGGCTAGAACACACCGCTCACACTGCATCTACAGTTCTCAGGAGCATGGCATACGTTCACTTTCCTGCAGATTTTATTAATGACACATGATCTTGTCTCTGAGTATCGATGAATAATGACAGCTTGTAAAATAGCTACCGTTTCTTGGCTTGTTGCTCTCTTCTAGAGAGGTTGTGGATCATCTTTTTTTCCCATAACACCTAGGGCCTATATCATTGTAGCAGGATGGGTTGTTTTGCAGTTATTAGGCTTACTGCAAGCCAAGCTGTGACTCATCACAGCTGTCTCTAATTAAGTGCTAATTGGTTTATGTGGAGATTGTTTGTTGCATCGAGTTTGTCTCTAATTTAGTACCTATTTCGTAAGATTTAAAAATAAGTGTTTTGACATTTTACGCACAGTTTTCATGCTTTGTTTATAGCCAACTGGGCTTTGCTTTAAATTAAGCAACATTAACAATTTACTACAGTAAACCATGGTTAATAGCCTAGCAAAGTGTAGCTTAGCTGAGTTTAAATCTGCTCTTATATAACCCTCTGTACCCCTAAAGTCTGCAACACACTTGGTTAACGACAGCAGAGAAGGCAATGAAAGGGGGGGGGATGTCACTCTCCAGAGGAAGTATCTAGAAAGTGCAAGGCTACCTGAAAATAAGGCATGCAAACAAAGGTTAGTTTAACTTAATATAGTATCAGCAGATATGTTTTTGAAAAACTAAAAATGTGCAATTGCTATAACTTTCTAAACTGTGCAGGTGGCACCTACACAGCAAATGTACTTTCATAACTTATCTCTGTTATGATATTCTGTAATGTGATGTTTTATGTGATATTTTCTAATGTAATACTTTGTACTGTGTAAGTCGCCCTGGATAAGGGTGTCTGCTAAGAAATAAATAATAAAGGGACACAACAGACACAACACAGCAATAACGATCCACGATGTGGCACGGAACAGAAAAGCCAGAGCACTTGTTATTATGTTGGTTTTTTTTTTTTAATGCAGTGATTTAGAGGACTGATCTCAAACCACAGTGCACTAGAGCGGCCATTTTGGAAAAAAAAGCTTTGGAACAGACTTTAAAGTTTTAGGTGTAAGAAGCTGCCAGGATGTTAACAATTAAAAGAAAAATGACAGGTGCATTATTTAAACAGTTTGTTGCAACATGTAAGGGCTGTATAACGCTATATTTTTTGGAACCCCGTTACTTACTCTCTAAGACCTTCTTTGGTAGTGACCTTGTAGATTTTCAGTGCCTTGTCTATCCCTAAATCGTCCATGTCTTTTAGAGTTTATTTAATGTTGGTTTAAATAATTCTTGATTTGTACTGCTGGAACTGCGTCTTTAGGGTGAAAGGGTTACAGTGCTTCGTGAAATGTTTATCTTAGAAATGGCTTAGATATTGTTCCAAACCTTATCAGAAGAGAATTCTTTAAACATGCAGTTCCTTATCTTTATAAGCACACAACAGTTTTGATGAAATCTACGCTGTTCATGCGCTGATGTAACGAGCTGTAGAAACTCAGCTTGCAGTCGCTGTATGGAACCTGGGTGAAACAAAGTGCATGCAAAGCTGTCCAGTTATTGTCTAGCTAATGTTTGCTGAGGCACTTTCACACATTAGCAATCATCACTTTGATAAGGGTGCTGGGATTCAATGAGCAGGTTCTTGTTTTTTTTATTGAATGGAACGGTCCAAACCAAACAGGATGTCCTGGCTGAAAGCACTGCCCTGCTACCCAGCAACTAGATAAACAAGAGTCTGATAAGGAAAACCCAAAGATAACTAAGATGTGGCTGCCATTATACAGCACAGGCTGACTCAGCGCTCTCCTGTTGCCTATTGATATATACAGTACGGTATACAAACATTTTTCTTCTACAAAAAAGCACAATGGCCATATTGTATTAACTTCCTCACTGAAAATATTTTTCAGTTGATAAAAAGAGTGATAAGATGAACTTGGAGGAATAACCGCTTTCATTTTCTATCTGCAGGTAGGTGGTTTTCCCCCAGCTCCTAATCTGACTCTTACAACAAAAAATAGTGTAAGAACAAATGTATTAATTTATGAATTAATAAGTCACAATACCAGGTGACTAAACCTATACTAGGCCTTGATCACAAAATGCTTTAAGGAAAGTTTTGTTAAGGAGTCATTAAATCAAATTTGCAGTAGCCCAACTATATTTTCGGCTATAAACTTGAAAAGTTCCTTCTTTACAAATTGCTTACCAGTTCCGACCCCTGTTCCGTACCCTCCTGGGTAGTAGCCACCTCCAACACCTCCGACACCTCCAGCCCCAAGCCCAGCTGCAGTAAAAACACCACAGCTTTTTTTTTTTTAGAAGAAAGCCCTGCTTGTGACTATTAATGCAACCAAAAAACAGATTTTTACTGCAAACACCTCACTTTGTCTCTTTCCTTCTGTCATTGACCAAATGAACGTGTATTGTCATCACTGTACAGTTTTGCATCACCCTATAGATTTAACTAATTTTGCTTCATAAATTTGAATGAAACCTGATGAATAATGTTACTTTAACATATTGAATTACATACTGCTTTGTGGTTTTCCAAAAACTGACAAATTGAAAAATGTGACATTTCGAAACCTAACATGAAATACTGTACTACAATTAGGGCTTCCAGTAGACTTTTGCAATATCATTTTGTATTATTATTTTTTTTTTGATTACATGATATTAAATAAAAGATCTAAATTATGTTCATATAGTTTTTTTTGTTTTTAATTATGTCCTAATTCTAAACGATGCAAAACTTTTGGCCATAGCTGTACATTTGTCAATGAATTGGCAGCACCTGACTAGTTTCGTAGTGGGTTCAGCCTCATTCCATGTTTGCTTCCAATGGGAGTAAATGCACTGAGGAGGGGAGACGATACTAAGCAAAACTTTGACACTTGGCATGTTTTTTTGACACATTTAGCAAATTAAACAACGTCCAGAGGGAAGAATCCCTTAAGAGCAGTAGTTTACTGTGATAAGCCCCTGTGCTGGAAAGCAAACCAATATAAAATATTACAGATGGTTTTTATTCATTTAACTGTCCAGATTGTTTTGTTGGTAAAAGACTTTACAGAGTGTCACATGGTATGCTAAGAGGATAGCAGACAGATGGATTCAAGTTGTTTTTTTTTTTTTTTGGCAGAAGCTGCCATTAATGATTCGGTTGTGAAGTCTCTGGTGAATGAGAAATGTCCAGGAGTATGAGGACGAGGCACGTTTGATTATTTGGCTTTCCGCTACTAGAAGAAAGCAGTCACATTTATAGTTTTATAAACATAGTAAGTGTCTATCAGAAACCTGATCAAATATATCACAGCTAATTACAGCGTATGCAACCTTTTTAACCTGCAGGAGCGTCAGAGTCCCTGTGGAAACGCCAGGAGTGCATTTCTCTCTGTAAAAATATATACAAGGGTATATGATTTAAATTATGTCAGTATTAAGTTCTGCCCCCATCTATATCATTTGAGTCAACCCCTGACTATCTTCTAGTACTGTAACTAACATCTGATTGGAAGTGTGTCCGAAACTTGGAAGAGGATACAATAAAAAAAAATATAGAGGCACCTGCGGGTTTTGCCGGCTTGTAACCTGGTATCCCTCCAGCTCCTGCAAGAAAAAAAAACAAAAAACATTTAGTCCCAAACCATCGTTTCTTTTAAATCACAAAGCCCTTCTTTATTTAACATAAGTCCACATAAGTGCGTCGTGACGAGGACGCGGATAACCTAACGCGTATTTGACACCGTTCTGGTTTTGTAGAATCCGGGGATGTGAATGAAGAAATTGAATTCAATGCGATGCACCGGCTTCGGTCTCTTCTGAAATAGAAATCCCAAAGGCAAAAAGAAAACAAAAGAGCACCCAAGCACAGGACAGTGAGCAATGACTTTGTGACAATGTGCATGTTTTCCGTCTGCACTACAGCCCTGTTTTGAAGGAGCCTGGACTCCAGTGCTTTACAGGTTGGCAGGATCCCAGTCCAGCTGCAGGCTTCTTGAAATGACTTCCATTTGTTTTACTACCACGGGCCCCATAGTAAACAACCAACTACAATTTATACTGCTGACCTTTCATTAACATGTACATGTTTATAAATGAATCCAGAATAAATAAGGATTGGATTTTAAAAAAAAAACAGTACCAGTACTACATTTAAGCAAATGTAATGTCCTAGGCATGGAAAACCAGAACCTGGCCTCTACCAACCATTTCCTCCATTATACAACTAACCACGTCAGTATTTGCAAAGGCAAAGTGACAAAAGGAAACCATGTAACTTCAAACACTTTTAGCTCATCCAAATACAATTTCTGATTGTGGGGTGCATGGCGTATACAGTCCTCTAGTGTTCTCCTCTCGGTTACTGGTGTACTGAAAGTCAAGAAAGAGTGTAGCACCACTTCTCTGCTTACAGTACACCTGAATAAGGGACTTTTGAGTTCTGCAAAGCTAGTTTTTGTATAGCACAGTTAATCTAATAAACAGTATCAATTCTTCACGTCGATTAGCACTTCTGCAGCAACACAAAGGGCAAGTTCTTGAGCTACGTGTCAAACCACATTTTTAACAGTGGTGAATGTGAGAAGTTTCCATGGAAACACGGCCTGGCAGATTTACATGAGAAGAACATGAGAAACATCAGCAGTTTCTCAGAGTAGTACCATGGACATATCAACATTGTCATGTGACTTACAGCCATATGGAAAGGACTTTCACCTAAACCCTCTTTAGAAGAGTCACTTTTTAAGAGACAGGGGAGAACGTCAACTAGAGTAAGTTAAACTTTTACTGTAAAGGTAGGTGAATTAAAAATAAAAATGAACGCCTTACCTGGGTAAAGGGAGCCAGTTCCAGCAGGTACGTAGGCACCTAAGGGATAAAAAAAAAAGACATTTAAAAACAGAAGCAGTTATGCAATGAAATCTGTACCAGCACTGGCAAGGTGCAATACACAGTAAAGCACTTTAATGTGGTAACAAATAAACACAGAAAATGTAATCTGAAATGTAAATCACAAAAATTAAATTAAGCAGAACGAAGAAAAATATTGCAGCTAGCCAACGTATCCATCTAGAGACTTATGAAAAAAAAAGATTTCCAATTAAGATGCATTAAGTGAAAAATCGTTTGTACTCGAAATGTTATAGTGAATTGGAAACTGGATTGGCTACAGTGCCGTGATGATAGCATTGAAATGAACATATTGCTTTGAGCTTGCTGTTACGCAGCTGGCCTCACTGTCACTGTCAATGGGCTTTGGTAATGCAATGGATGAATTGTGCATAGGATCCTTAATGTATACAAAGCAGACACAACCTCCATTCATTGTCTGTTCTATATAACAGCAACTCTGACTACATATTCCACCCTTCCAAAAACCACCTGGAGTTCTAACTGGGTCCTCAATATCATTTCATCAACACACTCCTGATTCTCCCTGGACGGGCGTCCAAGCCAAACTCTGCTTAGCTGGCATGACTATAGGTTCTGTCTGGAGTCCTCAGCTCCAACCAATTAGAAACTGTCAAATATACTTTTCATGGCTTCACCAAGTTCATCTCGTTTTTTTAAGGCGATATGTTTTAAAAAGTCAACTAAAATACTGGTTCAAATAAACCCCTAGTATGGCATCAAATAACCTAAAAACTAATAATATTTATTCTTGGCCACTATTTCCATGAACTGTTTCTACCCACACTGTAATTACACTGTAAACACACAACCATGTGTGCAAATATAATGTAATTACAATAGACACAAACAACAAACAGCATTATTCATTTTGTAATTAAGCATGTTGCTGTGAAGTAGATACATGCGTGTAATTACTGTGTTACTGCAGTGTAATGACAGTGGAGTTACAGACACTTACTGGAATGTGTTACCTTATTATTTTATTCTTTGTGTCCCAAGGCTGATTCACACACAGTCCCCCAGAGGTGAAAAGCATGACCTGTGATTAAATAAACTTTAATGACCTTTTTCTGCATCTTTCAAATGTACGGTAATACATGCAACTTACTGTATCCTTGTAAGTAAGTAAGTGGTCAAAGGACTACTGCTATGCATTACTGAAGCTGAGGCAGGGGGCAGGGTAAACAACAGAGTACTGTACATGGAGATACAAGCCTCCTGAAACGACTGCACGAGAGGATGGATAGATCATGGATACATCATGTTTTGTCATTGTTGTTTAGAATCACTTTGTATATCCTTTTCTGTTTCAGTCATCACATCCTGGTGATTTTTTTAAAAACACAGAAGTTTAAAGCAACCCTGAGCCTCAAAAGTGCTCTTTTCTTCAAGGATCGCAGTGTAACTGTTAACCTGCAACCCCCCCCCCCCCCCCCCCCCCCCCGCAACAGCAGCTGGTGTTTGAAAGACGTGTTATTTCTTATTGGTGGGTCATGATTTCACTCTGATGTACTTGAAGACATGTCTGTGAGTCCTTGTGATGCCACGGGGGTGCGTTATATAGTCACCAAGATTGAAAGACTTTAACAGAAAATCACATGCAAAGTGATTCTAAACAATAACAGGATTTAGATTACCTAAGACATTCCCAAAGATATGGAACATCACCGTGAAGCCACAAGGGGGCACTGTGTAACACGCTTTTAATTAAAGGCTTTCTCGTTCGAACTGCAGGCTGTTATCACTCCAAACGATACAAACTATTTTTTATTTAGTCTGGATTTTACTGGGCAGGAGGCAATATACCGGAGTGAGTTTTCCTTCCAAATTTGGATCCAGAACACAACTGCCAAACCGGTGCAATGTGACAAAGAATTCCGCACATGTTTGATGGTGTTTCGTTTTTTGTTACTGATATTTGAATAAAAGCATGAACCCAATAAAAAGGAGCTTTAATTAGCTGTCAGTGCAGCGGTGAAATGCTTCCAATAACAAATGATCTCACTGCGCAACGCTGACAGAAAGTTCTGCAGGGGGAAGGTTTTATTGACGTGTTTTAATTGTAATACAAATGGGAGTTGGCCTGCATGCAGCTTGGTATAAAGTTGCATGACTCTCATTTTAATGGGTAATCAGCTAGCAGCTTAAGAGTGCAATGAGAAAATGTGATCTTTCCTGTTAAATTTAGAAGAATGTACCACAGAATATCTTAATGCTGTTCTGTACTTTTTCCATACCAGCTTCTTTTTAACCAGTTTGTGGATTCTGTTTCTTTTCTTTTTTTAATTTTTAGGAGCTGCATTGTCAGTTCTTGAGATCAGTGGTTCTTATTGGCAGTTTCACAGGAAGGTAAATTGCTCAACATCAGATCAAGATTTCCTGTTGGCTACCTTCAACTCTAAAATATGCACCCGACCACCCCAACTGTATTTCATGTTGTTCTTGTAATCTTGATTTACTGTATAATGCATCAGTAAATATCATTATAATGATTTACCATTCTGCTGATGCTCATCTACTAAACCACCCTGTGATACTGTACTGTTATCTAGGATGCAGAACAGTAACACACCCTGACACTTACTCACGCATAACTGCAATGCTGCATTGGTGGATTAGCACATTCATTGCACATGTTTCTGGAACAGATGATTACTCTACATGCTGATGTTTCATTATAAAGCTAGCATGCATTTGAAGCTACTGAAACATTACATCGGCATTCACTTCTCTAGCTACGTACCTAACCTCCAAGCAGACGAATAGTTCTGGTCTGCCTTACACCTTAAATGACAATAAAAGTGCTTGAGAAATCTGCCTTGCTGAAAGGTGTCATTTTAAATTGGATTGCACTGTCCAGTACCAGTCACAACACGATAGGAAGAGCAGCTATTAAATAAACATATTTGTACAGTTGAAGAACAGCCACTAGCACTGTTTAAAGTCTGCATTTGGATAATCTGTAAAACTGCAACGTTATTAACAGCAATGCAGACTCTCAGAACTCATTCCCAATCTGAAAAACAAGACTATAAATGAAGGCATCAGCACAAGCTCAGCATTTTTGTTTAATATTTAGCAACCCGTCAACTAATGTTTATATGGGACAATTTTATAAATAATCCTAGAGCTGTTTGAAAAAGGCCTCTATTAAGATGCTTATAATAATACCGAACATAGTGCTTGACTATCTAAGGCAGGTATGAAATCATAATAGAAGAACTCAAACAAAGGCAATGGCAGAACAAGGACAGTAACGGTCCTGTACATTATGAGCCATTGGTAGAATGGTACCCAGGTAGTAACTGTTTATCCTTTGTAAGAAATCACATGGTTTTAAAGAATGCATCGGTTGACAGAACGGGTTCATCCTAAGTCGTTTTAAAAATGAATTGGTTTAAAGTCACACAGTTTATATGTGTTCCCCTTGTACAAAACGCATAAAGGCTTAATCACTTTTTTTATTGTATCATTTTATTTTAAAACTCAAAAAGCAACATTCTTTGCTTTGCAGTCAGTTCTTGTTTTTTTATTCCTGAGGTTTTTGCATGATCATTTTTGTTCACTTTCTTGACTTTTTACTCGGTTTACTATATTTGCAGTTATACCAGACAGGTGGATAAATGAATGGTGCTCAGGTAATATCAGCAGTCTGGACTACATCACAAAAAAACCATCACCTTCTGTGTAAAGGACTTCAAGCAGTGTGGCTTTGAATGCCATTTATTTTAATATTTTTACAATCAGTCTGCGTGACTTTGACCTGTACCATGATTTTCATGAAATCAGGGAGCACAGAAAATGACCGAACAGTATTCTCCAAACACCTACAAACATTAAAAAACACATCACAACCCAACATTGTGAATACAGCTGTGCTGTTCATTTGTGTTTCAATAGCCTCACATGCATGATAGTTGTATTATGAAATAGCAACACTTAAAGTAATCTCTTCCTGAAACATGTGCAGTTATATGGGGCACCAAGTGTAAAAAAAAAAAGCGTTAACATTTTAAAATGTCTTTTTTCCCAGATTTAGCTTAAATCTTGTATTTTTTTCGCAGATTTAAACATCTTTTTTTCAGATTTATAAAGCTTGTGAAAAACATATAAATACATGTTTAAATGTGTACTTTCAGATATAATTTATAAATCTGAAAATATTTAGGAAAGTTTCATGTGAAATAAATCAAAGAAGAGCTCCAGTTTTTACACTCGGCGAGCACTCTTAGCTAAATATCGTTTTTTTAAATCTGTTTTACACTCGGCGAGCACGTTTAGCGTTTATAATGTTTGCTAAATCCAGAGTTAACATGCAAATGAGTTCTGGTCATTTGAGTTTACACACGGAGGCTGCAGAACGAAGGCTCCCATTCACCCATTCACCCTCAACACCCCTACCACGTGACCATAATACCCCACCAACCTTACGTTTAGGGTTAGGATATTGTTATGAAATAAACTTTGTTTTAGTACCTACATTTATCACCCTTATCATGGCTGTAGCATATAATGATGACGTCTATTATTATGAGATGCGCATGCAGCCCTAAACCTGTGTGAGCTACGCTGTGGGAGTCTTCGTTCTGCAGCAATACCCCTCTCCGCTGCTCACTTCCTTCCTCCTCTCCATGGAAACAATGCTTACTTAAACTCAAATGGCCAGAACTCATTCGCACGTCAACTCTGGATTAAGCAAATATTATATATTGAGCTAAATGTGCTCGGTCCGGATTTAGCAGTCAATTTATAGATTTATTTTGAAATTAAATATTTATTTGCGAATGGCAAAGATTTATGGTAATTTGTCAGCTAACTCTTGATTCGCAAAATAAATATTTTTTTTTGAAAATAAATATTTATTTGCAAGCAGCAAAGATTTAGCTAGATCAATCTCTACTCGCCAAGTGTAAAAAAACAAACAAACAAAAAAACTGGAGCTTTTTTCTCAGATTTATTTCACATCCTGGATTTAAATGTTGAAACTTTGCTATATATTTTCAGATGTATAAATTATATCTGAAAGTACACATTTAAACATTTATTTAAATGTTTTTCACAACATTTATAAATCTGAAATGTGCGAAAAAATACAAGATTTACCCCACCCCATACGATTAATGTATTAATACAGCAATGCAGCATTAAACTGTATTAAACCCAACTGTATAAATAGGTAATTGTATGTAAAAATAATGTGTAAAAAATAATGTAATTGTATGTAAAAATAATGTGATATCTTGTAACAGTTGTAAGTCGCCCTGGATAAGGGCGTCTGTTAAGAAATTAATAATAATAATAATAATGATAATAATAATAATAATAATAATAATAATAATAATAATAATAATAATAATAATAATAAACTAATGTTTTCAGAATTTTTTTTTTTTTTTTTATCAGTCTCTGTATTTCTTTTTTATCCTGTATGAATGCCTGAAAGTCGCTCATCACTAGTTAACACCAGCCTACAGTCACATTAATGAAAGTGAATAGCATTCCCACAGGTACAGATTTATATCTTAAAAGACGCTTCATCAGGACATGAATTTAACATAAAGACTATGGATATCTGTATGTGCCTTTGTGACTATTTGTAAATGGAGGGCACAGAACAAACACTGAGAATACTTCATGTGTATAATAAAGTCCTAAACTGTAGAGCAAAGATTTAAGCTTTCATTACAAAAGCTTTACAAAGAACTAGCGTAAGAAAGATGCTAAAAGTGGCACCCAGTCATTGTATTTTTTAAATACGCTGGGCTTTGGAAAATTCACAAGGAAAGATTTACCAAGCAGCAGCTGGCACTGTACTTTTTAAATGGTCCTATTTGTACATGAGTAGAAAGCGTTCAGTCTTTTTTTATCCACCCCTCGGAGAAGCTAAATATACAGCGGTAGTTCCAGTATTGGATTCACTCAGACATAACAGCGCAAACCTCAAACACAAACCTCGCTGACTGGCTGGAGCAATGTGCTATGACGATACTGCCATCCAGACTGGAGAATCTGCAGATTACTGGAAACCCCACTATTCTATGTTGTTCTCTGTACTGCAGCTGCCTTTACCTAGCTTTGATTTTGTCTGGAGAATCCAAAGTGTTCGGACTGAACAGCCTTCATCATTCAATTCAAATCACAAGGCAAAAGCGACCTCCACTCTGCCAACCCCACCAACTTTCTGTCAAGATAAATGTAGAGAAGGCGGAGCTAGCAGAGTTGAAAGTTGACATTGTCACATGATTTTAATAGAATGAGGAATGCTGTTCAGGATTGTCATTTAGGGTTTTCTAGGCAAGCAGAACCCAGGTCTCCTCAGGATGATTATAAACACCATAACAATATAAAAAGAGTGAGAAAAAGAGAAAAAAAAGAAAAAAAGTGAAATGTCACTTGAAGATTTACTCTTTAATAATTATTTTAATTTGTTCCACCATAATTGACTTTTTTGCTAAAGTCACAAGCTATCCTGAGACACAGTATCAAACTCATTTTTTATTATTTTTGATTAGCTTTAGGTGATATCAGGGGAAAATGTTACTGCAGCAAGCACACACACAAAAAAAAAAAAACCTACAATAAAACACAGTTTTGTGGTTGATGTCACAAGCCCCTGCAACTACCCCACCCCATTAGAACATCTGGACACACATGCTGTGGAGAACACATAAATGCCAAGTATGCTTAGAAAAATAAATGCAAGACACAGTCTCTGTTGTAACGATAAAAGTTCTGTTCTGGGCAACAGCTACAGTATCTGAGCAGTTGAATGCCTTGGCAGGGCATGAAACCTGATTTCACAGCGAGAATACTAAATGGGCATCGGGATGTATGGAGAATTTTCAGCTGTTGAAGCTCGGATGGAAGTCTGGAAAATTCGGCGAATCAAAAAAATAAAGGATTTGTGTAGGATGGGGAAATGTTAACTATATCCGAACACGGCGACACAGCTACTGTACAGCTAAACCATTCTTTTCTATTCAAAGTAATTCCACAGTCTACAGGTCTACAGTACCTAATAAAGTTTTACCTGCAGTCGGATTAAAATCAAACTTCAGAGGTTCACCTCTATAGAAGGACCACCTATCTTATTTGACCTCACCAATGAATCCCCAAAGAGAATATTTCTCATCTTAACACATTTAGTTATAAAGACTATAAAGACCACTTTTTCACTAGTCTCTCGAGTATGAAATTGTTACAGTAAAAATAATATGGGTACCTGGGTCTTAAACTATTGGGGAAAAGCTGCGTATTTCCTGTGTAGTACTTAAAAGACGGACAAAGTAGAATAAACTAAACAACAGAGAGAATAAACGATGATTGAAAACTTGTGGTCCATTTGGGAAACTACATCAGGTGGTGAGATGGGGATTTATGATGCAGACCTTTACTTTATGAGAGACAGGAGACTAAAGAAACACTTTTGTCTTTAACTGTTTATGCAGAAACACTCAGACTGACCGCAGGCTTCACAAACAATTTAAACCAACGTGACACATGTTCACGTGTTACATTTCAACACAGCACAACACAAAGTTGTCAGAATTCTGTGCCCCAGCAGGGGGGAAAGTCAACATTACACACTTGGAAAGTCAAATTTAATTTTCCGTCTAGGAAGGACATGTTTCAGGTATCTGGCAATGAAAAACCAACGCAGAACAAATGATTGCAAATGACATTATTTTGCAAATAAGCCTCAAATATGTTAGATTACAATGTAAAGTTATATAATGCAGTAATGGAATGGAGTATTTGAGAGGGATTTGTAGTGATTTATGAATCTACTGTGTGTCCAAGCCATCATTCTTGTGTTATCTCGTGTTATCTTCTCTTGGTTCACAAACTTTCAAATTATTAACAGACGAAATGGTTTGGATGTTAGTCCACAAAACTCAACTTCTTCTTAATGATATAACACACAGTTCATTTCAATGCTAAAGCCTTAGCCAAAGTTCTTATGGATCAATTGCTGCTCCATCTTGTTGGAAGTAATTGTTTGCTGTAAGTGTAAGCCTCTTCTTAAAGTTGGCACAGTCAGCTGCTCAATAGATTTAGTTCTGGCACTGGACTGCCTTCTCGGCCATAAAAAGTCAACCCACAGATGGTAAAAATACAAACAACGACAGCCTCGGAATTAATAATAAAATATAACAATGTACCAATAAATTGTACTTGAATATTCATGTCCTTACACACAGAAAGGGTGTTAGTTATTCAGCGTGGTACATCACAAATGTTTGTTTTTAACTAAAAGGTATACTGACTTAATCTTTCATCGAAATAGACTGGCAGTTGCCTTTGATACTCGCTGTGTCTCCTATCAGTCTGATAGCAGCCAGAAAAGGAGATGATATATTAGGGTGAATTCCTTACAGTATATGAATCTTTTGCTAAATACATATTCAATGAAAATATACCATTGTCCTGAAGAGTGGTTCTTTTATACTAAGTCATTGAGACGAATACAGTGCATGGCACTGCATTTGATAAATCATAAATCAAACAATTTTTTGGTTTTTTTTAATATATAAAAACTAGTTTCAATATCCTTGGCACTTAGAGATTGCTGAGTTCAATTCTCCTAGATCGGAAGGATCCGAGTTAGAATTGCCAGTTTGAAGTGCCAGTTAGTGTCTAACACACCCTTAACCTGATAAATCTGATATGCGTAAAAATGTGCCTCCTCTCACACTCAGCACAATATCAGTTTTTTTCTTTCCTGGCAATGCTGAGGTTTCACCTCACTGTCAAACAACATGTCAGAGCCCTCGCTTGCCAAATCGATTTCAAAGAACATGTTAATGAGTCTCTCACTGCACTTTTATCAAGCAATAAATGAATGGCATGCAACAAAAGCCTTTTTTTGTCTTTCCACAGATTTCCAAGTTGCTTCCAATACTAGCTTTTATAGGGTTCAGAGCGCAGAATGATTTGTCTGCTGAGGGCTCAATCTTTACGGTATTCCAGTCATTTTCTAAATATTAGGTGCTTCCTTTGGGTAGCGCTGATGATTGAGCTGTCTTGGGTTACCTCCCTTGTAAAGCTCTTGTATGCTACCCTAGATAAAAAACACTATTCTATACTAATCAGAGCCCAAGTAAAGAGCTCCTATGTAGCAAACAGAAATTCTCATGAAATTAGTTTTTTGTCCTCCAGAAAATGACAGTAGCTAAAACTCTGTGCTTTAGGTAAGCTTTGGGATTACAAGCCTGTGCCTGTTTAAATGGTTTGCAATCTCTGAACTTTCTACACAGGCACACAGATTGGTCTATTGAAATAGGGCATTATACTGAAAGAGTTTTAGCCCAGTTGAACTAGAGAGCCACATTCCTGGATGCTCATCTACCTGTCTGACCATTTAATTAAATTCAGGTCTTAATCGTTTAAACAGCCTGGGCACCCATTAAGATCTACATCTCATTTCCATCTCATTTCCATTGCAGTTTTCAAAAAACATCTGCAATGTGACGTTTAGCATGCACAGTCTCCTGGTTTATCCCAGCCTAAAAAAATATCAAAATTACTATTAAAAGAAAACTTGGGAAAACATGGCACCAGCTCTGTGTCTTGGACACTAAGTCAGTGTTTAAAAGAACCACTGTTCCATGAGCTTTGCAGTGAAGCAGTCTATCCACTGAGCCAGCTGTTCATTAAGGGATGACAGCATAAGGAGATAAATGTAATTAATACAGGGCTTCTCATATATCAATACAAAAAGTTAAAGGCTCCAGTAAATGTTCTTCTGGCAGAGTATACATCTCCTCTTGTGTCTGATGCCAAAACAGCTTAGCAAGATTTTTGACACAAAAGCAAAGGCCCTTTGTATAAAATTAACAGAAATGCCTAAACCTGCATATAATAAATCCTGTTATTATAATTCAGCTATGGCAGCCTAGAGCGAGTGCCATTGATCCACATTCTTGCATTTTTTTTCTTTTTACTGTATTTATTATTTTAAAGTTTAAACACAAAGAAGAACATTTTACAGTCTTCAAACAGCATTAAAAAAAAAACTGGAGCTGACTTAAAACTAAAAAGAGGTTCAAAAGATCAACAGAACGCACTGGCAATTGAAAAAAAAAAACAGATAGAAGGAAGAGGACTTGGAGCCTTTCATTATTTTTGTTATGAACAAGGACTCTAGTCAGTTGAGCTTAATGGTAGCATATATAAATACAGCTGGTTTTCAAAGAGCTCAACGTGAATCAACATGATCTGCGTCGCTCCACCAGACCAAGAGACCAGTCCAAATCTGTCCACTCTATTTATCAAGGCCTGCATAATGCTAATAAGTTCAATTATGGTTAAGCAGAACATCATGATATATATATTTTGCACATATTGGACTGTACTGTGGGTGCTCATCTCACACCTGAGAGAATGAATGAAGAAGAGAGATGGGGGTAAGAATGGGAGAGAGAATGATAGACTCTTAACTGAAATGTTCTCTTATTGGTGACCCCAATACTTATCCTAACTGACACGATTCAGGAAGAAAACAAGTCATTCGTCTCTTGGCTGGTCCGTGGGGTCGTGGGGTGGGGGGTGGTGGGGGAGTGGGGGGGGGGGGGGGGGTATGGCGGCTGATGAAAGATGTTTTCATTTTATAAAAATTCAAGCTAACAGCTAACAGTCTGGTCAAAACAAGCAGCAGATGTACTGTATTACATGATTAACTAATTAGTAATACTGAACATCATATTCCAAGGACCATAAATGACTTCAAGCTGTAAAAACAATATACAGCAGAACACTACACTACATAGACAAGCGCACTATAGTACTACAGTATTATATTAAACTGTAGTTTAATATTTGACTGCAGTAACTACTGAAGCTCTTTGGAGCTGATTAGCACACCATGAGTTTAACAAAAAGTGCCATTCTGCTACATTATTTGGGTTATTTTCCATTATGAGGAATTTGAATTAAAAAGACGAACCACATTCTGTGCAGTAAACTCCTTCATAAAGGCTACATAACACTGTTTAGCTGCTGAATCACTTTGAAAACCAACACAGTATGCTTATTAATAAACATTTTGTCAAACCAATTTGTTAGAATCTAAAGAACTGTAATAATACCACTTTTACTGTAATTAATGAGGTCTTACTATTTTTCCCCGCATTGTAGTAATTTTATGTTTTTAAAGGTTTTAAGATTTTTAAGTTTTATGGCAACACATTAGACAACTTCTGAATACTTATATGATGTTAAGTTGGTTTACAAGATTATTATGAAGGATTATGCACGTATAGGTACATACTGTATATATATATATATAAAAAATACTTTTTGTGCATACTTCAATAAAAAAACATGATTTAGGCAATAGAGATGAGTGATTTAGGATGCAATACAAAACACAAGCAAATCTGCCTAGCAACAGTCTTTAAAACTTAAAATAGTGGAATGTACTGAAAGTGAGAACTACATTTTGAAAATACAGAACGATGTGTTCAGTGAACTTAAGCCAACCACAGTGTCAGAGCCAACCATGGTGCAGTAGCTCTGAAAGTATGCTTTTTTCGTGAATTAAAAAAATGAAACAGAATTGATAATTCACCAGACTGGACCTAACTAATGAATTAAATCAAATTCAGGAACACGTCCAGTTGTCATTTCTTTTAGAGTTTTTGACAGTTTTGTTATCAAAATGAATTTGTTACCCGGTGCGTCTTGGGAGTGTTATTTCCGGAAGTACCTTCTCTACAAATTGAAGAAGACTGTTTCATTGTCAGGTAACACTATCAAGACTACGAAGATGCATTGCACATGTCTAACTGAGTCCTGTCAAAGGTGACATAGGCCGAAAAGGCTCATCAGTTTCTACTTGTTCAGGTAAGTTGAGGAGGCGCCTTGCTTCATTCTCTACCATAGTTTCTGGCCTCTGTTCTACTGTATCTGTTTTACACGGCAACAAAATGAATGAGCGGGGTGAAAACAAAACAAAACAAAACAAAAACAAGAACTCCATTGTTTGCTGTAAAACATTTCAGCGGTTTACTCCCTAATGAAAAGTTTGACAATTAATCTAATCCAAAACATTTTCATAGGCTAGAGAGACAGCCTCCACTTAGGAATTCAAATTAGAATGTGACTTACTGCCTCCTACACAGGCCTTGAACCTGTGCAAAACAATCAATGACTGACATGATCAGCGATTGTCTTCAGCTTCAGCTCAGGGAGCTTTTGGGAGATTGCAGAGCGTTTTTAGGGGCAGTAGTTTAAACAAATTGTTCTATCGTAATTTTAAAAGCTTAATAAATGGTATACATGTATAATAACTAACAACTACAAACACAAATTTAACACAAAATAGATATTCCCATTATTTTTTATTTCTATCTGGTTAG